>NC_141685.1:1446784981-1447530684 GCF_964263255.1 Lissotriton vulgaris
CAAACGACAAAAATCCACAATACTACACTTAAGATTGCTGTAAAGATGATAAAAGTTACTTAATTGAAGTTGATGATAAATGCGACAAACTTCTCAACAAAGTACCTGGATGCATAACACAAAGTAAACAAAAGGCTCGCAAGAGGGGAGATGCTTTGGTTCTGTGATCTTGGGGAAATGATGCGTTGTGCCTCAATGCTTGCGCAGAGTAGGGGATGCGTCGTAATCCTTACCAGTGCGGAGGTGATGCGGACATTCTCGGCCTGCGGGCCCGTTGCGATGCGCAAGATGGCGCCTTGATGCGATGCGACTATCCGGTTGTGATGCGAGAAGATGGCGCCCTTTATGCAATGATGCGATGACGGTGCGATGATGATGCATAGGTGCCCTGGCAGCCTTGCGACGACTCTGTACTTTGGAGACGGGACAGGCCCTGCGACACGCTTCTCAGGTGATGCGACGGCGACTCTCTCAATGGCGTTACGCTTCTCCGGGAATGCGACAGCAGGCAGCTTCGATGAACACACTCTTCCTGGGAGATACGGCGAAGGCTCGCTTCTCCGGCGATGCGACGATTTCAGCTGCGGCGGCGACATGCTTCCAGCTCCCAGTGACACGCAAATGTCTGTAGTCAGAATTCCCAGCAAGGAAATTCAGAAGGGAGCTGGAGATTAAGTCTTTTGTCACTGAGACTTCAGCAGGAGGCAAGCACAGTTCAAGCCATTGGAGAATATTCTGTAGATAATGAAGGTCCTTAAAAAGTTCCTTCTCCTTTTCTTGGCAATGAAGCAACCACTGCAGGCCAACCCAGCAAACAGCACACTGGCAGAGGGGCAGTCAATCTCCTGCAGATTCCTTGGTTATTCTCCTTTGGCAAAAGGTTTCTTGTTCCAAAAGTGATCCAAAGTTCTTGGGACTGGGTTCCAATATTTATACCCCGAAATCCTTTGTTCTCTGAAGGCAGAGAGGCCTCTGCCTAGTCCAAACCAGTTCCTGAGCACTTTGTTTACATGACTCTCTCCTTCCTTTCAATGTGCAGGGCAGAGACATCAGCCGCCCCACAGAAGGTGGAGCCAGCACAGGGGAGGAAAGGCACAACCTGGGAGCACTTTGTTGACAAGATTCCTTCTCTCCTTTCACAGTGAAAAGCAGCGACATCAGACAAGCCACAGGTGGTGGAGCCAGCATTGTAGAGGGAAGGCCCAGTCCTATTCAGGTCCCAGGTGCAACTCATCCCTCCCATATCTATTCACCACTGGGCTGCCCCAGCCTGTCTCCTGGAATCCCCCTGCCCTGTCACTCACAAACCCAGACAAGGAATACACAACCTAGCAGAGGCAGGCCTGGACAGTTAGGCAAGAAAAATTTCAAACACAGAATATTAAAACCCACTTTACTAAAATATGTATTTTATCATTCTGAGTTCAGGCATACTAAATTCGAATTTCTACCATGTTCCCTGAGTCAATTAGGATTATAAGAATGTAATAATCTAACTGCCCATTCTAGCCTATGGAGAACAGGTAGCCTTGTAACTGTGAAAAACGAAAATGACTGTAGTTCACTATTAGGACATGCTACACACACCAGAGCATGTCCTACCTTATACTTACAATGCACCCTGTCCTTGGGCCTGCCATAGGGGTGTCTAATATGAAGCAAAGGGAAGGTTTAGGTACTGGCAAGTGGGTGCACTTGGCAGTACTAGACTGCACACAGGCCTTGCAATGGCAGGCCTGAGACACACTTTACAGGCTGCTTCTGTGGGTGGCACAACCAGAGCTGCAAGCCCACCAGCAGCATTTGATTTACAAGCCCTGGGCACACATGGTGCACTGTACCAGGGGCTGACAGGTAAATCAAATAACCCAATCATGGAATCACCAATTAGTACAACAATTTAACATAGGGAGCACTTGCACTGTGGCACTGAATGGCAGTGGCACAGTGCCCAAAGCATGTAACCTGCAAAAACATATAAAAACAGAGAAGGCAATCAGTACAAATGGAAGGGAGACTCACGTCAATGATACCAGGTCTATCAAATACAATATAATACAATACAACAACATTTGTAGAGTGCGCTACCTACCCGTGAGGGTCTCAAGGCGCTGGAGGGGGGGGCTGCTACAGATCGAAGAGCCAAGTCTTCTGAAGGTCGGTAGGTCCTGGGTCTGTCATAGGTGGGTGGGGAGAGAGTTCCAGGTCTTGGCGGCACGGTAGGAGAAGGATCTGCCACCAGCGGTGGATTTCCGGATGCGAGGGGTTGTGTCGAGGGTGTGGCTGGCGAGCGGAGGCTGCGGGTGGGGGTGTGGAAGCTGAGTTGGTCGTTCAGGTATTTGGGCCCGGTGTCGTGGAGGGCCCTGTGTGCATGGATGAGGAGCTTGAAGGTGATCATCTTGTTGACGGGGAGCCAGGGTAGGTCTCTCAGGTGGAGTGTGATGTGGCAGCGTCGTGGGGCGTTGAGGATCAGTCAGGCTGCGGCGTTCTGGATGCGTTGGAGCCGTCCCAGGAGCTTGGTTGTTGTTCCTGCGTAGAGGGCGTTCCCGTAGTCCAGTCTACTGGTGACAAGGGCGTGGGTGACGGTTTTTCTCGTGTCGAAGGGGATCCATTTGAAGATTCTGCGGAGCATTCGGAGGGTGTTGAAGCAAGACGCGGAGACGGCGTTGACTTGCTGGGTCATGGAGAGGGTGGAGTCGAGGATGATCCCCAGGTTGCGTGCGTGTTTAGTGGGTTCTGGTGGAGTTCCTAGCAAAGTGGGCAACCAGGAGTCGTCCCAGGCTGAGGGGGTGGAGCCGAGGATGAGGAGCTCTGTCTTGTCTGAATTCGGCTTCAGCCTGCTGTCCTTCATCCATTCGGCGATGGCCTTCATTCCTCTGTGGACGTTGTCTTTGGGGGTGAGGGGGTCTTCTGTGAGGGATTTGATCATCTGGGTGTCGTTGGCATAGGAGATGATATTGAGGTTGCGTCGTCGCGCTATCTGGGCGAGCGGTACCATGTAGATATTGATCAGGGTCGGACTGAGGGTGGATCCCTGTGGGACGCCGGAGATTATCTCGGTGGTCTTTGAGCGGAAAGGTGGGACGCGGATGCTCTGGGTTCTGCCGGAGAAGAAGGATGTGGTCCATGCCAGGGCCTTCTCTTGGATTCCGGCGTTGTGGAGGCGTGCTGTCAGGATGCCGTGGAAGACCCTGTCGAAGGCTGCTGATAAGTCCAGGAGGATGAGGGCGGCTGTTTCCCCTTTGTCCATCAGGATCCTGATGTCATCGGTGGCGGCGATGAGGGCAGTCTCTGTGCTGTGGTTGTTGCGGAAGCCGGACTGGGATGGGTCCAGGATGTTGTTGGCTTCAAGGTGGTGGGTCAGCTGTCTGTTGACGATCTTCTCTGTGACTTTCGCCGGTAAGGGGAGCAAGGAGATGGGCTGAAAGTTCTTGAGGTCCTTGGGGTCTGCCTGGGTTTCTTCAGTAGGGCGTTGATCTCGGCGTGTTTCCAGCTCTCCGGGAAGGTAGCTGTCTCGAAGGAGGTGTTGATGATTTTCCGGAGGTGGGATGCGATGACTGTGCCAGCTTTGTTGAAGATGTGATGGGGACATGGGTTCGATGGGGATCCGGAGTGGATGGAGTTCATGGTCTTGATGGTGTCTTCTTCGCTGACGTTGGCCCAGGTAGTCAGGCAGCTGGTGCGGGCAGAGGTCGTGGGGTGGTGTTGGCGGAGGGTGTGGGGGTGTCGGAGTTGAAGCTGTCATGGATGTCGGCGATCTTCCGGTGAAAGAAGGTGGTCAGTGAGTCGCACAGGTCTTGTGAAGGTGGGATGTCGTTGGTGGTGGAGCTGGGGTTAGAGAGTTCTCTCACAATGCTAAAGAGCTCTTTGGAGTTGTGTGCATTGTTGTCCAGGCGGTCCTTGAAGGCGGTCCTTGAAGGCGGTCCTGATGAGTTGGTGGTGACTTCAGGTGACACTTTTGTGGGCTGCGTGGTTGTCTTGCGTTCGGTCGCAAAGCCATCTCTTCTCTAGCCTCCGACAGGTGTGTTTGGAGGCCTGGAGGTCTTCGGTGAACCATGCGGCTTTCTTGTTGGTGCGGTGGGTTGTGGAGGTCTTGAGGGGGGCGAGGGTGTCGGCGCAGTTGTTGATCCTATTGTTGAGGTTGCTGGCGGCGGTGTCGGGGTCGGCTAGGTCGTCGGGTAGATTGAGGGTGAGGATGGTGATCAGTTGTTCCTCAGTGATCCTGCCCCAGCGGCCGCGTGGTAGCTGTTGGGTGCTTCTGATGGTGATAGAGCTTTAGGGCCATTTTTCAAGAGAGGCTCTGGGAAGGTTTGCAGCACACTGAGCTGAGAAAGGAAGGGATGCAAAAGTAGGTGGAAATTCTGTGAGAAAGTTGTCGGGTTTGCATGTAGGAATTTTTCCGTTACTGCCTAGTGCACAAGTTAAAACTGCCACATCTCTACCAACTCCTCAAAGACTCAGACTGAAATCTGGGAGAAAGAAAGCGCAATGACTTGTGTCTCTTCTCGGCACCGAGGAACTAGAGCTGATATACAACACAAAGTGGTTAGTGTCCTGTTGATGTTATTGGGTCACAAGAGGCTGAAGAACTCCAGAAAGACTTAACTGGCCATTTTGCAGTAGCCCCTGAAGGCAACGTGGCTCTAGAGTGGCTGGTGACTAGAAACGTACTCTAAAGTCCTAAGGCCTTCAGGAGCATCCAGACGAGCATTTTCCACTGCCAAGACCTGATAAGTCATTTTTCCACCTCTGGAAAACTTGCATAAGTAGCTGAAGCATCCCCAGGGGAGTGCACTGTTAGCAGGCAAGATATCCAGGTTGTCCCACTCTGGGTTTTTGAGGTGAAGTAAAAGGCTTAAGTGAGACCTTATGGTGAAGGTATCCAGCCTTGTGAAGCCCATCCCTGGCAATAGCTTCCAGCCCTGCCACATTAGGGAATTTTAAGAGCCAAAAAATGTGTTAAGACCAAAGGTAAAACCGTGGGAGAGGTGGCAATCTACCCTGACGGAGATGGAACACTGGTTGCTACTTAATCCTGCGCTGACCTGCTCCGAGGTTTTGTTACAAAACTGAAGGTTGTAGCAGGAACCCACCGTCCATGTATCTGAAATTGAGGCACTCACTATCTTTATCTTGCTGCCTTGCCCCACTGTAGGAACCGATGCTCCAGAATAACTTCTAAGTCAGCAGAAAAAAAAAATAAAGTGTGTCACCTGCATGACCTTCCCAACCTCCATTTCATTGTTGTCAGCCTGATATCGCTCATGGGTACCGGTTAACCATGAACTGTGACTCCATTGATGCATTGTGTTTTATTAGTGCTTATTGCCTAACAACTTAAAAATCATACATCAGATTCCTTTTATCTGATTTTAATCATATTTGTGTTTTTGCTTACTATCTTTTTTTTTTTTTCTAAATTGTTTTCGGGAAGTTGTTTATTTTTCAAATTGTATGATGGGGTGGATTTTAATACACGTTTGTTGCTACTTGTGCTTTTGCTTCTACGGTTTGACCAGACAATCTCATGTCATTTTACTGTAAACTAACCAAATGTTGTCTATTAAAACGGTAGTGGTACACCCCATTCAAATAATTAAACCTATTTCTTATAAGTTGTAGTTCTCAAAACCTGGTTTGTATTGGCACTATTGAGTTTATGACGAATAATCATTATATAATTATGTTGGAAATATTTTTTTACTTTCTTAAGTCAGGATTTTGAGTTTTCCAAATTTCTAGTGTATATGTTCCTTTCAAGTTGTGCAACATATTCGGTTTAAAACACTCGCAGAGCTCTGTATACCAGCTTTGAAAAACTACTCATTTCGCAGAGCAACGCAATTCCCCTATCAAACATTATTGGTAGGTTAAGACCACGTTTATCTGAATTTTCTAAATAAAATGACTCAAAATTGCAAATGAAAGAAAATGGGTGAGCGGCTTACATCACTCTCACATCCCAGAAAGGTTGACCTTTGTCGAAGCTGTTAATTTTGGAACACCTCTCCCTGTGAGTTTGATAATTTATGGAACGAGGCCAGCTTCACTCTGTTTCTGAAGAGCCGTAGTGAAGTAAATGACCAGGCTGCTTTTCCTCAGCAGCTGCAGCTTGTTCCATGTGAGGCATTACAAAGGGACCCTGGCGACCTTGAGGAGCAATGGCGAACTATATTTGAGAAGTTGCAGATGCTCTGACATGACTGTGCGCTGTTGTTCGCTCTACTGGGGATAAGTGTTACAAATAAACCAGGGGAGCCTTGCTTATACAAGTGGGTGAATATACCGAGCGGCTTACTTGCAGTGTTTGAGTGGGTTGGAGACAGCCAATGAGTAATCATGGCGGCCCCATCGACGCTACATAATCTATTGCGGAAACACCTCGCCTGACAACGCTCCTCGAGAGAGCATGTCACTAGAGTCTCGAGAGGGAAGGGAGAGAAAACTGTCTCGTTGCTGGATTCTGTTATGAACTGCATGTTTGAAAAAATAGCAACCTTATCTCACAGCTAATAACTGTGCTGGGAATAAAAATCACTTTGTCTTCCAGATCCCCATTCATGGGTTTTTCCTGCTGCTAACAATGCGTGAAGGCGGTAGGAGCTGTAACAAAACACTAGAGCACTGAATGGATTTGATAACATGATGTAAAGGGAAGTCTGCAGCGTGCAAAGCCCTGTTCTTTGTAAGTGCATTGAGACCCTTATTTCAGTCGGCCAGTGCTGACAATTCATGTGAAAGGGCGATTTTTCGGCCTAATTAGAATAACAATTGGTGCAGCCCATCACAATTTTCTCCTGATGAAACTTGCCGAAATGTGTGGCTGGAAAATACTTGACACCCAAAGTGTGATGGATGGCATGAGGGATACCATGTTCATTACTGCATTATCTCCCAGTCCAAGGTGCAACTGTACCTGGTAAATATCACCCCCCATTGGTATCCCTATTTTTTGGGAGCAATATAACTCCCTAGAGGGCAGATTTTCAAGAAACTGACGCATCTGTAGAGAAGCTTCCGTTTCCCTGAGCCAGCCTGCGATGCCTTTGCGCCACCATGCATGCGCCTTATTTACAATACTGTTGGCCCAAAAGTCACGCATAGCCGGAGTTGTGTCGCAAACACAACACAACTCCAGCAATGCAAGTGGAGGCCTACACTTATTGTACTGTACCACTCCTTACGCCTGCTTGAAGTAGGGGTAAGGTTTTGATGCAGTGGTGTCCTAGAAGTGGCGCAGTGAAATCAAATCTTGTAGATTCCACAGCATCACTTTTATGAGGATTTCCTGCGTGGGAACGCCCACCCTGCATACATTTTACCTGACGCAGGGCTTTACAACTTGACGTATCTCCCTAGATCAGAGGTCTTCAAACTTTTGGATGCCGAGACCCCCTTTGTCAACATTTTGAGGCGTAAGGACCCCCTCCTGACAAAAATTTCTAAACCTGTAGGCAGGGCTACTAGAATTATGAGGCAAGTGAGGACCAAATTACGTGACAGGCTTGACTAAATTGTGTGGGAAGAAAATGTAAGTGATGTTATGTGAGGCCGCGTATTTTGGGATAGCATTTTGACATATTTTACACACAGTAACGCTGAGGAAAGATTTCACCCCATCAGTACCCGTTTATAACCAAAATACAGCAATTAACATCAGAAAGATTTCTAGTCAACCTTTGAGAAGGGCCTTCCACTCCGCAGGAATACGTGCTGCCACATTAAAACCTCATCTAGCCCTGGCTAGGAGAGGCAGGGGTCCCTTAAAAACCTGGCGGTTTTGTGCAGAGTTAAGCAGTTTACCCATGCAGCTTTACTCTCACCCCCTCCCTTCCATCCCTCTCTCCTCTCCTAAGCCCGGATCCTTCTCTCACTTTGCAGGCCATTTTCTTTCACCCCTTTTTGCAACATCTGAACTCTCCCCATTCAACCTCTCACTTTAACAATGCACCTCAACTCTCTATAGCACCTTTCTGACAAACAATAAATTTTTTCATAGCGCTACTCATAGTTTACTCGCACTCAGTTCTGTGATCTGCATGGTACACGTTCTTTGTAGCAGGCACATTAACCCTCTGCACACTGTGTGGGTGACAAGAGTGCACATGTGAGTGCACAGTGAGCGATGCAACAGTGCGAGAGTAGGGTAAGAGAAGTGACTGCAGGGTGAGTGAGGTGGCGTATGAATTTGGGTGCGGATGCAAGTTCAGAATGGGATGTACGAATGTATGATTACTGATGGGCTTGTTTGAGTGAGTTGCTTATTGAGGAGCGAGGGGGTCAGGTGAGTGAAGTGTCACATGAGTGCAGGATGAGTAGTGTACTCGTGTGACTGCAGGGAGAGGTATAGGGTGAACAGTGCAAGTGCATTGTGAGTGCAGAATGATCACTGTGAGTGCAGTGTGAGCACGTGAATGCTGTGAGTGCATGGTGATCAGTGTGAGTGCATTTTGATTACTGTGAGTGCAGGGTGAATGGTGTGAGTGCATGGTGGTAAGTGTGAGTGCACGGTGAGCATAAAAGTGAAGGGCGAGAGTGAGAAGCAAGTTGTCTGAATGCAGGTGCATTTCCATACACTTGAAGTAACTCAGCATGTTCTTGACGGCGGCTTAGGGTTTAAGATCCAAGTTAAACTACTGCGGCATTAATCGGGGATCGAGTGTGGAGGAAATAAATAATGTGCTGATCCTGCAACAAACTTACAGCCCTATGGTTAGGGCTGCCAGCAGACTATTTTTATGGCCCAGTCGTACAAAAATAAGCAGACACCTAAAGCTGTATTTTAAGCACTTATCTGTGCATACTTCGAACAACAAATATAAATGTAAAGCACTTTCAATTGTGTTCTAGGGCTGCCTCAATGATCTCTGACTGACAAAGAGAAAAAAGACAGAAAAGTCACATACCTAATGCATGGATACTTTTGTATTTAAAAGTCTATTTAGTGTCAGGAGGAGATCTTTGCAGGCTCTTTAAACAAAACAGGCAGGCATTTTTCTTTTGGCAAACCCTACTTTATATTCCTTTTCATTAAATACATTTTCACACTACAGCAGTAATTGTAAAATACAAATGTAAGGAACAGTCACAGTGGGGGCCCAGAGGGTACTGAAACCAGGAAAAAAACGAAGCCTCTGTAATCAGTTTACAAAGGCATGTAAATATGCAAATGGTCTTTAAAGACCTGTGAAAAACTCGGGCGTGTTGGAGATGACTCCAGACACTGCCCAGCCCAGCCCACAGCTCGAGTTACAATGCAGCAGCAGCCGGGCTGAAAAACACGACGAGGTAGGAGGGGGGCTGAAGCCCTTGGGCCTGGGAAGAAGTATGACTGTGAAGGCACGACCCCCTTTGCATCACTCTACGGCCCCCCTGGGGGTCGCGCCCCACAGTTTGAAGACCCCTGCCCTAGATGCATCATGTTGTAAATTGGCTGCATTGTTTACGCCGCTGCTGTGTCACAAAAGTGACGCAAAGGTGCTGCAAAAGTCTCACACAGGGCTTGTAAATCTGCCCCAAGGTAGGTAAATTGAAATGATGCCAGTAGCGACCCCTGAAGGTATGAATCAATCTATAATTACCATTTCTCTCAATCGTAGTTAGGCAGGCTTTTCATTTACAAATTATAAAATCCCTGCAAAGTTATATCTATGACAAATGCAACTTAGCGGAGAGCATGTAGCCAAACAGCTAGGGGATCAATCTATCATCTGGGGAACCGGGTTCAAGTGTCGGCAATGAAGTTAAACATACTGTGATTCTGGGCAAATCACTAAGGGTCAGATGTAGGTAAATCAAATTTACCAACTCCTAAATACCGAATTTTACCGATTTGGTATTTCGGAATCAGTAAAAATTACCAAATCGGAAAAATTAGGTAACATTTTCTAAATCGGTACATTTTTCCGATTCGGTTTTTACCTATTCGGTATTTACCGATTCGGTAAATACCGAATCGGTAAATACCGAATCAGAGATTCAAAATATAAGCAATTGAGGATTCAACCAATCATGTGTATCCACCCCACCCCACAACCAAGGATCTGAGGAACCAACCAATCCTGTGCATCCACCCCACCCCACTACCAGGACGTGGCCACACCCATGCAGGTGCAGACAATATGAACATTCTGGAGAGCTGTGGGCAACTGAGCTACTGGCTGTGCTGAGCAGAACTGCAGGATGGCATCCCAGGAGTCACAGAGGGAAGCAGCTGATAGGAAAAGAAAATTGAAGTTCAGCACAAGTGAGCTTCGGGTGTTTGTGGAGGAGGTGACCGAAAACCACACGCAGCTTTTTGGGAAACAGTCCCTGCAGGTAGCAGAGGTTGTGAAATGGAAGCCGTGGCTGGAAATCCAGGCTAAGGTGAATGCCATAGAGGTGAGCCCACGCAAAATTGATGATTTAAAGAAACACTGGTATGATCTCAGGATCATTACCAAAAAGATGCTGGCCGCACAGAAGAAAGAGGCCAGTGCCACTGGAAGAGGAAGGAGCAGGGGACCTGCCCTCACAGACCTGGAGCTGCTCGTGGAGTCCACCCTGGAGCCCGAGAGTGTATTTGGGATTAGGGATGCTGACAGCTCAGCCAGAGCTGTAACAAAACAAGGTAAGGAGCATGCCCAGCAATCACCCCCCCTCCCTCCCTGTCCCCCTTCCCAAATGTGGCTGTGTGACAAGCACTCCAGTCCAGGTTTTGGGAAACACCAGCAAAGCATCATGGAAAGGTAGTCATTGAAACACCCATCATGTCAGTCATCACACAAAACAACAAGGCATGCCACACACATAATCCAGAAGCAGTTGAGGACATTGAGATAGTGTTACAGGATTGTAATTTAATAGGGAAATACAGGTTTGCAGCACCACTGAGCTGTTGTCCATATATGTCCACCAGAGAGTCATCACGCAGGACAGCGCAGAAGAAGGTGAGAAGGGTACCCTGTAAGGGAAGGAGTGAGGATGCCTGCACAAGTCCAGGCCCCAGCACTGAACAACCACCAGCGCCAACACCAAAGGCAGCTTCACCACCAGAGCAAGCCTCAATAGCACAGCCAGCATCACCGCTGCTGCATGAATCTCCACAGCAGGATTCCCAAGCACAGTCTGCCTCACCAGCCTCAAATTCATCTGTAGTGGTAAGGCCCAAGAGGCATGCAGTACCCACTCTCCATGTCATAGAGACGTCCTCTGACAACGAAAGGGAGGGTGACACCACAACTGATCCACTGGAGTCAACCAATGCTGTGCTGGAGTCCACCTCCGAGGGTGTGCCCACAGGTGCAAGACGCCGTAGAGTCCGGGAGAGCAGCACCAGTCGGAAGGGTGAGGGGATCTTCTCCGTGCTGGAGGCCACAATGGTCAAGGTGCAGTGCCTGCAGGGAAAGGCCATACTATCAGTGTAGAGACAGATGCAGCACTTGAATCACAACATGGGCAACATAGACCGGGGCATCAGCTCCATGGCGGAGAGCATGAGGGACATGGCGGAGGGAATGCGGAACATGTCACACTCCATGATGGCACTCTGTGAAAAACTTGATGAGGACCGGGCAAGAAGGCGCAGGGAGAGGCAGTACATGCAGCAGCACACCAAGGCGGTGAACCGTCTAGCAACGGCCACTGCCCTGCTATGTAAGCGCTCTTTGTCAATGCAGGAGGGGCTCATGCACTGCTGCACTAATGTCACCAGGGGGATGGGGAAGGTGACATCTGCAATGGAACTGCTGCTGACCACACAATCAGCAAACACTGGTGCTCTAGGTGTGGGTGAGAGTGAAGATAATACTAGCAGGAGCAGCAATAGTACACCTGTACCTGAACCCCGGAGGAGCAGCAGGCACCATTCTGCGGGCCCAGAATCACCAGCCAGTGTTGAAAGCCAGCTGCAGACATCAAGCACTGTAGTGTGTGGGCGAAGACATTGATGCTGCCCACACCTTCATTGACATTTCTTGGGTGAAGTAACCTGTGACTTACAATTAAGGTTGTAGTAAATTTGACTGTCATTGTATGACATTTTCAGAGTGACATAGTGCGCAGTTATTAAAGTACATCATGCACATGTAATGCCTGGCTGTGTCTCCTTACTTACTTAAAAATAGTTGCGTGTGATCTCTGCCCGCCTCAGTCTCCCATCTGTTGCTGGCACTGCTCCTGCTGCGTAGGGCTCTGGCTATTCAAGGCCATCATCAATGTCCTCATGATGAGTTATTTCAACTTCTGTACCTCTATTTGTGGCAAGGTTGTGCAGCATAGCACAGGTTGCAATGATTTTACAGCAGATGATGGGTATGTACTGCCGTGCACCCCCTCTTTTGTGGAGACAGCGGAACCTGCTTTTCAATAGTCCAAAGGTGTGCTCCACAACGTTGCGTGTTGATCTGTGTGCCACGTTGTAACGTCTGTAACTCCGGTTAGATGGATTCAGGTAGGGGGTGAGGACAAAGGACCGCACAGCATAAGCGCTATCGCCTAGGTGGAAAAGAGAGTGGCTTTAGTTACATACTGAAAATACATTCAGCTGCAGTATCTATCAGGGTGTCTCAGAAGATTTACCTAGCAGGTATCCTTCCCCAAATTCTCCAGCAGCAAGGCGTGTGTAGACACCACTGTTCTGGAAAATGTAGGAGTCGTGGGTGCTCCCAGGGAATTTGGCCACAATGTCAGTAATAATGGTGCCAGCGTTGCATATCACCTGCTATTTCTTGAGTGGGTTGACTTTCTGTTTTCTGTTCCTGTAGATGTATTCCGTGGCTGTAGGAGAGCAGATTGGAATGAGTGTCCCATCAATACAGCCTATGATGTGAGGGAACTGTGCCAGTTGATAGAAGTCAGTCTTGGTCTTGAGCAGTTCCACATGTGTGTAAGAGAAGCTGATGTACTGATGCAATCTCTGCATCATGGCCTCCAGGAACTTCCAGTAGAAACGGGATAAGCAGCTCTGGGACAACCCACCTACCGCAGCTATCACCCCCTGGTAACTTTCAGATGCAAGCAGGTGTAGGCTACAGAGCACCTGCACATGGGATGGCGTGCGCCCTTGGTGTTGGGTGCTCCAGGAGTGGGTGCAGGTCCCTAATCAAGTCCAGGATGGTGTGGGGGTGTAGCCTGTACCTTTGCAAGATCTATGCCTCTGTATGTTGAAAGCGGTACAAAAGGAGGTGGTAATGGACGGAGCATCTGAACCAATCAAACACTCACACCCAGTCAAAAGATCTGGGTTTAATCCATCACCGTTCTTTAGCCCACTCTGCCACCCCAGTTCAGACATGGCTATATGCAAATCAGTCTGACCCTGTGCCTCATGGGAACAGTCACGCCCGAACTGCAAAGCCATGCCTTCCCTTCCCTACCGCTTTTGGCTGCCATAAGTGTGGCAGGGTATGCTCAGACATGAGTCCCTTGCTCACTTTGCCACTGGATTCGAGCAAGCCGGGCTGAAGACAGCTGGAATGCCAGAAACCGGTCCTCGGAAGCGTGTTTCCAGTCCAGGAAAGACATGGCTTGGCAGTTCGGGCTGGACTGTTCCCATGAGGCACAGGGTCAGACTGATTTGCATATAGCCATGTCTGAACTGGGGTGGCAGAGTGGGCTAAAGAATGGTGATGGATTAAACCCAGATCTTTTGACTGGGTGTGAGTGTTTGATTGATTCAGATGCTCGGTCCATCACCACCTCCTTTTGTACCGCTTTTGGCCGCCATACGTATGGCAGGGTATGCTCAGACATGAGTCCCTTGCTCACTTTGCCACTGGATTCAAGCACGCCGGGCTGAAGACGGCTGGAATGCCAGAAACCGGTCCTCGGAAGCTTGTTTCCGGTCCAGGGAAGACATAGCTTGGCAGTTCGGGCTTGACTGTTCCCATGAGGCACAGGGTCAGACAGATTTGCATATAGCCATGTCTGAACTGGGGTGGCAGAGTGGGCTAAAGAACGGTGATGGATTAAACCCAGATCTTTTGACTGGGTGTGAGTGTTTGATTGATTCAGATGCTACGTCCATCACCACCCCCTTTTGTACCGCTTTTGGCCGCCATAAGTGTGGCAGGGTATGCTCAGACGTGAGTCCCTTGCTCACCTTGCCACTGGATTCAAGCAAGCCGGGCTGAAGACGGCTGGAATGCTAGAAACCGGTCCTCGGAAGCTTGTTTCCGGTCCAGGGAAGACATGGCTTGGCAGTTCGAGCTGGACTGTTCCCATGAGGCACAGGGTCAGACTGATTTGCATATAGCCATGTCTGAACTGGGGTGGCAGAGTGGGCTAAAGAACGGAGATGGATTAAACCCAGATCTTTTGACTGGGTGTGAGTCTTTGATTGATTCAGATGCTCCGTCCATCACCACCCCCTTTTGTACCTCTGTATGTTGAAAGAGCGTGATCCGCTGTCTCTAGACTTGCTCCTCCCGTCTCCATATTCTCTCTCCCGCTGCCTGTAGCCGTAGGTAGCCGCCTTGATATCACGTAGAATGCCGCCATTCTGGTCACACTGTTGCATTTTGGGGCCTTTTTTATAGCCTGCACCTGGTTACCATCTGCTTTCACTCCATGGTAATTTCCGACTCTTAATTACCGAATTTCATGAAACTCAGTATTTTATGAGTTTCCTACATCTCGATTCACATTTTTTACCATTTGTTATTTTCCGATTCGGTAAATATGAATTTGGAAAATTCCAATTCTGTAAATTCCGAATCGGAATTTACCGATTCTTATTTACCGAATCGGTCTTTTTTGGGCTCCTTCATCTCAATTTCACAATACTGGTTGGTAACGGCCAAAATTACCGAATTTTGTCCGTTACCGACCGGTATTGGGCTACCTACATCTGGCCCTTAATCTCTACTGTGCCTACAAAAATTGTATGTGTCCTTGTGCAACGCAACTGGTACTCATGTAAAGCTCTCTGATACCTGATGCCGTCGGGCCACGTTCGAGCTATTTAAAAACTATAAAGAAAAAAAACAGTGCTAGACTACTGTTTAGTGTATATTTTATTTTGGTTTGCCTAAACTCTTGAGTCCTAAAAAATCCAGCATGCGTACTACAAACTCATTCTCTAACACCTTTAAGCCTTATCTACTCCAGCCAAACATGATATAGTTTCAAATTTTTCAGATAAATAAAGAACAAAATCACCACATCTACATTTTTTAGGATACACATTGCTGTACACCCATTATTAAAGCTGTGAAATGTATATTCTTTTTCTAGAACACTAAGAAGACTATTTACATTGGTAAAATTATACGTAAGTAAATCGACATGTGTAAGTTTATTCTTGTACTTTTGAGTAACTTTAGTCTTTTTGGATATTCACCATGTTTGAGTGGAAAGTGACTCAGAAGGGTAGACTTACATGTCTCCACCTCTTGAAACTGGGGGAAGAGCCTAACTAAAGAATGTAAAGTTACTTCAGCAAAAAGGAGCTGTGGAGAATCGAGGCGGCACTGGGCCAACAACTGATGCTGCAAAACGTTCCTGCAGAAAATAATGTAAAGAGTGGCTTAAAAGAGAAACCCCTAGAAAACAATGTTAAATTAACATAATTTAATTCTGCCTTTAAAAGAATATATATACATTCAATTGAATATTCAAAAGAGTATAAAGAGTACATATGTATATGTATATATACATTTTTACTATTTCCAATCGGAAAATATTATTGTAATCTTTCTAAATTGAAAATAAGTGTATGTTAAATATTTAGAGAAAAATGTAAATTAATTTCACTTAATTCTATCCATAGATGCATTATAAGAAAATACAAACATGTTACTTTTGGTGGATTTTTTTTAGTAAATCTTCATTATTGTATTTAATATAGTTACATTGATGTAATATTTATGTAAAAATAAGTAAAAGTTGAAAGTTGCTGTTAGTAAATTACACATGTATAAGAAGGTCACCGCCACTGGGTCAAATATGTTGATATGGTAACATATAGAGACAAGTGTGAAAGTATATTCTCCTTAAGAGAAAACAGAAGAAATATTTTATTTTAAAACATTTTTCAATGTTTATTTTCATTTTGAAACAATATAAAAATGTATGGCCTAGTATAAATTTATAATGTAAGCAGGACCTGTGTTATGTCCTTTTTTTGTTTGTTGGAGCCTTTATTAATATTTTTCAGCTGTATTCACGTTGTTAAGTCAGTTGTTTTCCAAATATTCTAGTGTATAAGTTCCTTTCAAGTTGTGCAACATATCTTGTTTAAAACAATTGCATAGCTCTGTATCCCAGCTTTGAAAAACTACTCATTTTGCATTTAGAAGTGTAGTTTGTGAATTGCCTGGACATACCCTTCATGCCTTTGGTGCATGCCCTTTCCTATACCCTTCCCTAGCCATGCCAAGCACTCCCTTAACCCCCTACTCCTCCCTTAACCCCTTCCATTTTGTAGGAACTGATCTCCATATTAAAGTCAATCGCCTCTGTATTGCCCATATTTACTACTAAAACATACAGGGCCAGATGTACGACATGCAAAATGGTAAGTGCAAAATGTGCGATTTTCTAATAGCAATTCCTACTGAGTATGAATCGCTATTGGGAATTGAAAATAGTAATGCTATTACATTACCATCTATGAGCCAAATAGGAAATGGTTTGCATTTCCTGAATTGCCATTTCCTGACAGGAAATGGCAATTTAGGAAATCCAAACCAAAGGGTGCCTCTGGGCTTAAGGTTCCTCTGGTGGCACCCCGAAATACATAGTGCATGTGTAAGTTGACATATGCCCCAGGGACATGCGTGCGTTTCATTTTACATGCATTTTTTATTTTGTACATGGGTACCATTGACTTGGAATTGATGGTATAGCATTTCAGAAATGCTAAATTTGCATTTAAGAAATGCTTTGTACATGTGCTTTAGCAATCGCAAATAGGTAACCCCTATTTTACGCAGTCGCAATTTGCGATTGTAGGTGAGTAGGGTCTGCTTCCTATGGTCACCCCCACGTTGTGCTGTGATTCTCTGGTTTTTCAACTTTAGTGTGGCTGTGGGCCTGCTAATCAGACCCACAGCCCAGCTGTTCTCTCTCTAAATTGATACCATGTACTTTATGTACATACCAGATTGGTTACTGGGTCACCCGTATGAGCCCCTGTATAGTGTACCATAGGTACCCAGGGCATAGGTGCACCTTAGGCCTACCAGGGGCTGCGGCATGTATTGTGCCACCCCTGGTTTGCCTTCCAAACTGACACCACAGGTCTGTTCACACAGACTGGGTAAGGTGATGTAATCACCCCTTGCGTAGATATAGTATCCCAATATCTCCCTTTACATATAGACACACATACACCTATAAGTCACTCCAATGGTAGGCCTCGACAATCCTCGTGGCAGAGTGCTTGGTTTTATGTGAGAGGGTGCCCTAGCATGAGCTGAGCCCCTCTGCAGCTTTCGGAACCATCTCCTTATAGCTGTTCAATGAAATAGCCATACGAAGCGTGCCTCAATGGTTAGAGCAGCAGACCCTGATGAAGAGGTCTGGCCCAGGACCAGGGTTCAATTCCTGCCTCGGCGGCTCTTGGACTCTATCTCCCCGGACCTGATAATTCTCATCCCACTCTGTGACTCTGGGCAATAGCTTGCTTAATCTCCACAATGGCCCCTGCAGTGCTTGGATGCCTGGCTTCACCTTGGGGGTGCCCAGGAGTGGACATCTCACAGGAAAGCCAGGAAGGGTTCCACAGCGGTATGAATACAGCGCTACAAGACCTCTGGGTAGAAGGGGCTATATAAATTCAAACACATATACATTTACATATACTCTTAAGTGCATTATAATCCTTGCGGTTAATGCTAACTTTGGTTTGGCTTTATCAAAACAAGACGTGTAAGGTGTCAAACACTTTGAATACTACCCACCCACCCCACCAGTCCTGGAGGCGGGGGTAGCATTCCACCCTTCTAGAGGGAGAAGACATGTAGTTACTGCTTTCCCCGGTTAAAGGCTGGACAGGATATTATGGTTGAGGGATAACTCGCTGCAATTTAATGCGTCCAAAACAGAGGTGCCACGGATAGGATTCCTCTCGGGTTGCCTAGAAATTTTTGGCCCTCTGACTCTCCCAATCTAGTTAAGCCTGTCAAGACAGTTCGCAACCTGGGTGTGACATTCAATTGTAATCTCACTTTGGAAGCGCTTGTTAAGAAAGTTGTAAATTGCTGCCTAGTCATCATTCGATCCTTATGGAAGATTTTTCCTTTGCTTCCTCCCTTGGCGCACTCACTGATAGCACGGAGTTGATTACTGCAATGCCCTGCTCCTTGAGTCCCCAAAATTTCTTCTGGACAGGATGCAGAGGTTTCAGTCAACCGCAGCTAAATTAGTATTAGTCTGGCCCAGAAGGTCCTCTGCTTCACTGGCACTGGATGAGCTGCATTGACTCCCTGTGAAACAAAGAATCAAGTTTAAACACTCTGCTTAGTAGTCAAGGCCCTGTATGGAACGGGTCTTACCTCTCTTCAGAGCAAATTTGAGTGGTATATTCCTAACCGAACTTTGAACTCATCTGGGGCAAAATTGATAAAAATCCCCAGATTCAAAAAAGTTAGAGCAGGTGGTAGATCCTTTGGGGTTGCGGCCGCAAGGCTATGGAACACCTTAGCCCTTGAGCTGAGACAAATCAGTGATCTCCTTCTATTTAGAAGAAGTTTAAAAACATGGCTGTTTCCCAAGATTTAGGGGTTGGCTACAGTAGGGTCTAATGGATGTATGTCATGCTGAGTTACTAGCGCCAGGATGCCTGTCAGGTCATAGTGCGTTCTATAAATGCAATAAATAAATAAATCAATAAGTTAAACAGAGCCTCAGCATCACAAAATGGATGCTGCTGCCACAGACATGAGTCTGACCTCCTGCTGCTGGACGAAACTCTGGCAGGGGAGGCCTGGACTATAGGTTTCCTGTCCAGGGAGGTGCCAGCACCTCCCCAGACAGGGTTTTGCGTTTTGTGGCAGGGAGGGCTGTATCAGCAGATGCTTTTCCAGACACTGCCTGGGGCATACAAGGTGCTCCATGCATAGCCCAGTTCAAACCAGTTGCTGGAACTCTCAGCCCCAGCTCTGGCACAAAACTGGACTAAGGGAAGGGGGTGTAACCACCCCTGCCTAGGTCCACCCATAGGAGGGACCTAGCCAGGTAGTCCAGCCCCTATCCTTAGTATAAGTATAGGGGCTGTGTCCCTAGGAATTTAGATTTCCCTGGACGAATCTTTGAAAGACATATCCTGAACCTTCAACATTCCATTCTGACTGGAAGGTGGAAGATATCTCCCTTGTGGTCAAGGAGTGACCATCCTGTTCAAACAGGCGCCAACAGCAACTTTGCCAGTCTGCATTTTTGAGGCTCCCGCCGGATCCCGAAGAATCTGTGACACAAGAACTGGACCTCCAGACTTCACTGACTCCAACCCATAACCACAGCAAAGCTGAGACCCATGGCCGACAGGAGAGACGTGGGACCAGACACCCTGGACATCCAGAATTTTGCTACCTGCACTCCTTTCCTGAAGGCTCAGTAAGTTGTGCATTGGGGTACAGGAAGCCCAAGCCTGGAGCACCATTTACAATGAAGCCCAGGCCCCCACACTCTGCGAGTGTCCCGTGGGGCCCGCCTTTGCATTTCAGCTTGATGTGTCTTCCTGGTTCCTTGCCCATTGGCTAGTGATCCCCCTGAAGACTCCATTTTAAAACTAACTCACTTTCCTGATTGCTCCAGGCTTGCTCCAGCTTCCCTAAAAAGGAGAAGTGCCACAAACCTTGCTGGTCTGCAACAGAGCCAATCTCGACAACCTGCATGGGTTGCAGTTGCCAAGGCTTGTTGGGTCCAATCCGGATACCAATACCGCAGATATCTTGATCCATTGTGGGACAGCTCTAATCCAGTGCCTGGTCATCGTCGATGCCATCTGGACCTCGTGGCTGAAGGAGACAAGTTTGACTATTTCACCTGAAATTACCCGACACCGCCTGGTTCCTTGCTTGTACCTTCCTGGTCACTGGCTAGTGACCAAGACTCAGTCCCTTCTGCTTTCAGGTTCTTCAGATCTTTGATCCACCCTTGGATCCACCCGAACACTTTTCCTCTGGTCACCTGCAGCACTTCTTTGCAGCTCTCCATAGAAAACGACGACGAAACCCAACACGAAAAGACACCGATGCACCCGGCTTCCCTGGGTGATGTAACATGAGTACTCCGGTGCTCCCGTTGGTCTTGACTCTCGAAGTTTAAAAGAGTTCCATCCTAGTCCATCTGGAAGTGTCCTTAAATTGCATATTTGTAACTTTTACGAACTCCATATAAAGTCAATGGTAACCCGCGCCTGTGTTTAGACACTGCAGGCTGCTCATGTGGGCCTCCTACTTCCTAACCTTTGGTCGATTAGTGTAGCCCCAGCTATTCCACAGGCCCTAGGCCTGCTTTCAATTCTCTTGTGGTACTTATACCACTTTCTTAGTATATGGTTTGTGAGGCCCCTAGGGCATAACGTATACTGTTCAACTTATCGTATATTAACTGTGACTTGTATTGTATTTTGACCTCTGACCTCATAAAGAGTGCAGAGGGGTTGTGTTTAGATTAAATACACATATATTTGGTATATACCTTCTGTGGTGTCCTTTCATTTGGTATTCAAGGGATTATAATTCGTAAAACAACTTGCTTAACTCGCCTACTGAAGTCTTAGCCTGAATACTGCTGGTTCATGCTACCACTAGGATAGCTTTCTATAAGGTTGACTTTACAACCACCATCAATAAGGGTCGATTAGACTGGTGCAAGACGCCCACTAGAACTAGTGGACATCATATGCCAGGCTAACTTCTCACATTGGTGTGCAGCGGTTGGGATAAGAGCTTGCAATTGTTTTACCAAATAATCTCGAGATATTATCTGAAAGATCATATCAAGGTACCAGTAGGTACATATAAATCAAGTCTTATATATACATAAGTTCTACTGAACTTAGTAGTTGTAGGTGGTAAGGGCTTAGCACATCCTGACTACAACTCCTAGAGAGGTTCTAGTAGGAAAAGAAGTAGTGTAGGTAGGTACACACACCACACCTCACTAGCAATGTCTTTGGAAGCAGGGCCTAGTGGGCCTCTGCGAGAATACAACCAAAGGTTGCCTTCTAAATATGACACATTCTCTTTTCCGGAACTGAGAAGCTTGTGTGTGGTCAGAAGACTGAGACAATGACAGAGTCCAACCTTTAACCACTTGGTGGCTCATGATGTAGAGAATGCATGAGACCCTGGTAACTAAGGTAGTAGAAAGGAGGGGCCCTCCCTCAACAGAAGAGAACAATACTAGGGAAGATCCAGTGGTCTCTGATGATGAAGTGGATGCTGAACAGGATGAGGTTGATGAACCTGACCTGCTCAACTCAGGACTATCTGGAGGTGGAGAGGGCCCCCCTCTAACCTTCCAAATAGGCCTAACATTGGAAACAGAAGGCGTAGATCACTGTCCAGTGGTTCTGATCATTCTGATTCCTCAGTAGGGTCCAGTGCCTCTGCTCTGAGGAGGATGACTTCCCCTCAGAGGAGAGAGCACAAAGCTAGAATGAAAGAGGTCAAGCTAAGGATCAAGAGGCAAGAAGCTGCCCTTGCAAAAGAGACCCTAGCTCTTGAAAGAGAGAATAAATCGTGTGAGCTAGAGCCCACTGCTAGCAGCATAATTCCTAGAGATAGGGAAATGTCTCATGACAATAGAAACCTGAACAAGATTTTCCTTCCCTATCAGATTGGGAAGGACATCCACAAATGTATAACTGCTTTGGAGAGGGCTTGCAAAGTACAGCAGGTACCCCAAAGTCAGTGGACAACAAACTTGTGGTTCTCCTTTGTAGACAAAGGCAGAGACAAGCTCCTCACTGTAAGAGAAGAGGATGCTGACAACTACTATGTATTGATAGATGGGTTTGGCCTAACCACTTAGCAGTACAGGTGCTGTTCAGAGATACCCAAAAGACACAGACTCAGGCCTGGACTGATTTTGTAGATTGTGCTACTAAGGCTCTGGAAGGCTGGTTGCTGGGCAGTAAAGTAAGTGACTATACAGGATTGTATAACCTTATTATGAGAGAACAAATTCTGAACAACTGTCAAAACCAGTTATTGCATCAGCACTTGGTTGACTCTGATCTTACCTCTCCCCAAGAATTGGTAAAGAAGGCAGACAAATGGGTCGGAACCAGGGTGAAGGAGAAGGTACAGAACCAAGGTGGTGATCAGAAGAAGCAAGGCCAAAAGGGTGGGGAGAAAGCAAAAGGGATGTATGACATTACAATGCATGCTTTTACAACGCATGCTTTTACATCGCAACTTTTACAACGCATGCCTTTACAATGCATAGTGTTGAGGGGTGCTGGATAGTGAATAGTTTAATTTACTATTCCAACTCCAGTCCCGGTGGATAGTAGGGAAGGTGTTGGATAGTAAATTAGATCTACTCCCTATCCTAGAGCGCCCCCAGCGCAATGCGTTGCAATGGTTTGCGTTGTAAGAGTTGCGATGTAAAGGCACTGCATGGTAAAAGTTGCGTTGTAAAGGATGTTTCCCAAGCAAAAGACCAGAAGTCTTCTCAAGGCCCCCAAAAAGCTTCTAATGGTGGTGGTTCTCAACAATCTAAAAAGAAAGAAGGCCCAAAGAAACCATATTCCAAGTTTTGTAAAGTAAATACTCACTGGACCAGTGATTGCACCAAGAAGGAGGCAGCTCCAGCCACCATTGCCCCTAAGGCAACTGTTCCCCCTAGTTCAGCTCCAAGTGGTGGTTCTCAACAGAAGGGTGTAGTAGGGTTAACCCTGGGAACTGAGATGGATTCTGGCCTAGTCAGAATACCAACTCAAGCTGTTTTGATCTGTGATGGGGACACAATTCTGTCCTCTACTGTGAGTCCCAATAACTTGGGCAAGTGCAGACAAACCCTCTCATTAATTACAAAGTGGCACAGGCCTACAGGGACACATGTGCTAGTGTCACAATGGTGACGCCTTGCTTTGTGGACCCTGGACAGATCATACTAGGTGAAAATTACCTAGTGACCAATGCTAGCAATGTCACTACCACTCACAGTATGGCAATTGTTAATTTCTCCTGGGGAGGGATAACTGGCCTCAAAAAGGTTGTGGTTAGCTCAGACATCCCTTTAGAATGTTTGCTTGGCAATGACCTGGAGACTTCAGCTTGAACTGAAGTGGAGTATAGGACCATGCAGAAATGTTAGGGATATCAGCACATGTCCTTCCACGACAAGCACTGTCGCAGCGAGGGAAATGCGGCAAAGTTCTGGTGCAAAGAAATAAAGGCGACTCTCTCTCCTTGATGCAACACGCTTCCCGGTGATGCGGCGGCACCTGGGGAAACATCGATCCTCTTCTCTGGCGATGCAAGATACTTTACAAGATGCGAGCCGCGACTGGCCCTGCGACAAGCTTTCCAGCAATGCAGCGGCATCTCCGGTGACGTCGATCCTCTCTACTGGCAATGCGAGTTGCTTCCACAACGATGCGAGCTGCAACAGGCCCTGCGACACTCTTCCCGGTGATGCAGAGGTGTCTGCGGCGACGTCGATCCTCTTCTCCGGAGATGAGCCACGACAGGCCCTGCGATACACTTCTCAGAGATGGGGCAGCGTCTGATGCAACGTCGATCCTTCTTACCTGTGACATGCTTCCCGGGGATGCGTCGACGTCTGCGGGGAAGTCGGCGATTCTCTTCTCCGGTGATGCAGGGCCCTTTGTGTTGTGAAGCATCAGCGGCGGTTCTGCTACACACTTCTCAATCTTGAGTCGCGCTTCCAGCTCCTTGTGACACGCAAAATTCCCCACAAAGTCCAGCACAGCTGCAGGCACTTCAGGGAGACTTTTGAGGAGCTGGTGGGTGAAGTCTGTTGTCCCTGAGACTGTTTCATGGGGCTAGATGTGGTCCCATCCCTAAATTGTCCCTGAGACTTCAGCAGGAGGCACCCTCTGTTCCAAGCCCTTGGAGATCCTTCACAAGTTGAAAGTAAAGCACACAAAGTTCTTTCTCCTTTCTTTGGCAGTCAGGCAACCACTGCAGGCCAATCCCCAAGCAGTACTTCAGCTTAGGGATAGTCTCTCCTCAGTTTCTTCAGGTTCCTCACCTCAGCAAAAGTTTCTTCTTGTAGTTCAAAAGTGATTTAATTTCTTGGGATCAGGGTACCAATATTTGTACACCAACATCCTTTGTCCTCTGAGGGGAGAGGGGCCTTTGCCCAGGCCAAACCAGTTCTGGAGCACTCGGTTTACTATACTCCTTCTTTCCTTTCACAGTGCAGGGCAGAAACATCAGATGCCCCACAGGAGGTGGAGCCAGCATTGTGGAAGGCAAGCACAGCCCTGGAGCACTTTGTTGACAGTATTCCGTCTTCCCTTTCAGTGTGCAGGGCAGAGACATCAGACACACCACAGAAGGTGGAGTCAGCATTGTACAGGGAAGGCCCAGCCCTATTCAGGTCCCAGGTGCAACTCCTCCCTCCTATCTAGATGCAGATCTCTCTAGTCACCACTGGGCTGCCCCAGCCTGTCTCCTGGAATCCCCCAGCCCTGTCACTCACAAACTCCAGACAGAGGAATACACAACCTAGCAGAGGCAGGCTTGAAAGGTGAGGCAAGAAAATACCTACTTTCTAAAAGTGGTATTTTCAAACACAGAATATTAAAACCAACTTTACTAAAAGATGTATTTTATTATTCTGAGTTTAGGCATACTAAACTCGAATTTCTACCATGTTCTCTGAGTCAGTTAGGATTATAAAATGTAACAATACTAACAGCCCAATCTGGCCTATGGAGAAAAGGTAGCCTTACACTAGTGAAACACAAAAATGGCTGTAATTCACTAATAGGACATGCGACACACACCAGGGCATGTCCTACTTTATACTTACAATGCACCATGCCATTGGGCCTACCATAGGGGTGACTGATATGAAGAAAAGGGAAGGTTTAAGGACTGGCTAGTGGTTGCACTTACCAAGTCAGTATGACAGTACCAGACTGCACACAGGCTCTGCAATGGCAGACCTTAGACATACTTTTACAGGGTGCTTCTGTGGGTGGCACAACCAGTGCTGCAGGCCCACTAGCAGCATTTGGATTACAAGCCCTGGACACCCCTGGTGCACTGTACTAGAGTCTGACATGTAAACCAAACAGTCAAAATGGAATAACCAATTAATATATTCATTTTTGCAATAGGGAGCACTTGCACTGTGGCACTGGAAAGCAGTAGCACGTTGCCCAACACATCTAACACCAGCAAAAATACCTGAGGCAACAGCAAAAATGGAAGGGAGACCCACGCCAATGGTGCCAGGTCTAACACTTATTAAAAGTATAACTTTACCATTGAAATGAATTTTTAATTATTAATAAAATAGTATTTAACTTCCTTTCACACTTGTCCCTAACATGCTATAGCAGAAGTTATATTTTAGACTGTACTCTAGTTTTCCTCATAGGACAGCCTGAGCCTTCAACAGTAAAACACACTTGTGGGGCCTTGTCAGTAAGTTATATGGTAACATTACATTTCTACATGTCCTATTTGTAAATATCATGCATCCTACCTTTCTTGCTATGAGGCCTACCTACGGTGACTTTTTAGTATTTAAAAGGAAGGTTTCCCCCTGTTAAAAGTGTTATTTTAAGAGGTTGCGCTGCATCATCAAACTGCAACAGTCAGGCTACAATGGTAGGCCTGAGGCCATGTTTTCCTCATCACATTAGTGAATATCACTATAAGTACTGCATTCCACAGGTTATATTTAACTTTCATTCCATAGGTATAGTTTCTATACTATATAAATAAGACATCATTACGGACGTTTTAAATATGCCATACAAGGATTAGCCAATTTGTACAGAGCACATGTACTGGGCATTGTGTAGCAGCACCCCAGTTTGCAAAGTCTTGAAAAAAGTGACAAAATTCAGCACAAATATTGGTGACCATGCACAAAGGTGTATTTTCTCAATGGAGCTTTCGTCATGCTTCCTATAGAACTCTGCCTGAGATAATACTTCTTACTCAGGAAGGTCCTCCACTGCAGACGCCTCAATTCCTTTAGGTTCGTTCTCGCACACCCTCATCCATTGACTCGTCACAGACAGTGTGAAAACATTTGTGACTAGTTTCCATTTTTTTCACCTCTTCCCATCCTGGCAGGAACCTGATCCACTCTTTTAGGCTCCAGGGGCTAGATCTAAGAAGCACTGGTCACAAAATACTGGTTGTAAAATGTGACCAGTATTTTTGTAACTGTGTGGTATTCTGTGAACCTACTTATGAACTAATTGGTCTCTGTACAAAATACCAAATTGTAATGGGTTGTGATTCTATATATTTCATGAACATTATTGAGGTAAGTCGCAAATTGTGACCCACTATGATTGGCAGCCATCAGAGTGATTGCGGCCTGCTGGGATTATATATCCATGTCTGTGACTGCTTTTAAATAAATAAAGCATTTTTTGAAACACTGCCTGTTTTCCTTAAAATAATGGGATGTATTTAGTAAACAAATGAAATATTTAAGGTAGCAGGTTTTAAGAGTAGGCAGTGGTCCATATGACTACTCTTAATAAGGGTTAGTTCACAAAAAGGAGGAGGGTCCTTTGGGACCGCTCCTCCTTTGTGAATGTGTTACCACCACAATTGTGTAATTGGAGAAATATTTGTGTTTTGCAACTGGATTTTGGGTGCAAAACATTAATGCATATCATTCTGAATCAGCACTTTGAAGGGATGCCCTTAACACGTCCATTCAAACTACCAATTAGATATTTAACTGCAAATTCGGCAATGTGTTACCGAAGGACAAGTTGGGTGCCTTTTTACAGTCGCAAATGGTGCAGTTTTGTGAATTAGACCAAACGAAAAAAAAAATTATTTGTATATCTGGCTCCAGGTCCCCCTCAAATTCCCGATATAATGCTCTGGCCTCATGGGACCCAATCAGGCAGTCCTAACATTTTTAACATCAATCTGGAGTTCTACTTATTTCAAGAGATTATGGTCAAAATAATTTCCCCAAGGAAAACCAAAAAGAGAGGGATGTTTTTTTTTTTTATTAATCTAAGCCAAAAGTAATTACTCTGAGCCACAATCCAATCCATCATCTCTTTGCCTACCATGCCACTTCAGAAAGGACCCAGGTCCATTTTGATTGAGAAACAAATAACTCAGACCAGTTTTGGCTTACTTGGGCCAATTCATTAAGGTGCAGCTTTGATTATATAGAGCAGGAGACCCATGTCTGGGCATACTTGCTGCACCTGGGCCTTTGCACTGAGGAAAACAAAATTGTCATGGATGGACTCCTTACATTTTTTTGTGGAGTTTTATATAGCACGCAAAGTTATCAGCGTGCTTTAAATGAACACCAGTTATGTTACAGACAGTCACATTTTGTTAAGGTACAGAGCACATGTACTGGGCATTGTGTAGCAGCACACCAGTTTGCAAAGTCTTAAAAAAGTGACAAAATTCAGCACAAATGTTGGTGACCATGCACAAAGGTGTATTTTCTCAATGGAGCTTTCGTCATGCTTCTTATAGAACTCTGCCTGAGAAAGTACTTCTTACTCATGAAGGTCATCCACTGCAAACGCCTCAATTCCTTTAGGTTCGTTCTCGCACACCCTCATCCATTGACTCGTCACAGACAATGTGAAAACATCTGTGACTGGTTTCCATTCTTTTCACCTCTTCCCATCCTGGCAGGAACCTGATCCACTCTTTTAGGCTCCTGGAGCTAGATCTAAGAAGCACTGGTCACAAAATACTGGTTGTAAAATGTGACCAGTATTTTTGTAACTGTGTGGTATTCTGTGAACCTACTTATCAACTAATTGGTCTCTGTACAAAATACCAAATTGTAATGGGTTGTGATTCAATATATCTCATGAACATTATTGAGGTAAGTCGCAAATTGTGACCCACTATGATTGGCAGCCATCAGAGTGATTGTGGCCTGCTGGGATCATATATCCATGTCTGTGACTGCTTTTAAATAAATAAATAATTTTTTGAAACACTGCCTGTTTTCCTTAAAATAATGGGATGTATTTAGTAAACAAATGAAATATTTAAGGTAGTAGGTTTTAAGAGTAGGCAGTGGTCCATATGACTACTCTTAATAAGTGTTCATTCACAAAAAGGAGGAGGGCCCTTTGGGACCGCTCCTCATTTGTGAATGTGTTACCACTACAATTGTGTAATTGGAGAAATATTTGTGTTTTGCAACTGGATTTTGGGTGCAAAACATTAATTCATATCATTCTGAATCAGCATTTTGAAGGGATGCCCTTAACACGTCCATTCAAACTACCAATTAGGTATTTAACTGCAAATTCGGTAATGTGTTACCGAAGGGCAAGTTGGGTGCCTTTTTGCAGTCGCAAATGGTGCAGTTTTGTGAATTAGACCAAACGGAAAAAAAATTATTTGTACATCTGGCTCCTGGTCCCCCCCAAATTCCCAATATAATGTTCTGGCCTTATGGGACCCAATCAGGCAGTCCTAACATGTTAACATCAGTCTGGGGTTCTACTTATTTTAAGAGATTATGGTCAAGATAATTTCCCCAAGGAAAGCAAAAAAGAGAGGGATGTTTTTTTTAATTTTTTATTAATCTAAGCCAAAAGTAATTACTCTGAGCCACAATCCAATCCATCATTTCTTTGCCTACCATGCCACTTCAGAAAGGACCCAGGTCCATTCTGATTGAGAAACAAATAACTCAGACCAGTTTTGGCTTACTTGGGCCAATTCATTAAGGTGCAGCTTTGATTATATAGAGCAGGAGACCCATGTCTGGGCATACTTGCTGCACCTGGGCCTTTGCACTGAGGAAAACAAAATTGTCATGGATGGACTCCTTACATTTTTTTTGTGTAGTTTTATATAGCACGTAAAGTTATCAGCGTGCTTTAAATGAACACCAGTTATGTTACAGACAGTCACATTCATTTTTGTTAGGCATGAGGAGATTAAGGGGCAGATTTACAAACCCCTTGCGACATCTTTTGGACACCGTTGCCTCACTTCTATGACACAACGGTGTCATAAAGAATACTCCACCATGCAACAGATTTACAATGTGACACATCTAGTGAGAAGCGTTATGTTGTAAAGCCCTGGGCTACATTATACCTGTGTCAGGTATAATGTATGCAGGGTGGGCGTTCCGTCGCAAGAAATCCGGGAAAAGTGATGCAATTTCACGGAGTCACTTTTACGTCCCCACTGCGTAAAAACATTATGCCTGCTAGCAGCAGACTGGGTAGGAGTGTTCTGCTTAATTCAGATACTCTGTCCATCACCACCCCCTTTTCTGAATCGTTTTGTCCACCATAAGCGTGGAAGGGTATGCTCAGACATGAGTCCCTTGCTCACTGCACCATCAGGATTCAAGCAAGCCGGGCCGAAGACGGCTGTAATGCCAGAAACCGGTCCCCGGAAGCTTGTTTCCTTTCCAGTAAAAGAATTGGCTTGGTAGTTTTGTCTGCCCTGTTCCCATGATGCACTGGGCCAGGGACAGACTAATTTGCATGTAGCCAGGTTCTGAGCTGGGATGGTGCAGTGAGCTAAAAAACGATGATGGATCAAGCCCTGATCTGTTGACTGGGTAGGAGTGTTCTGCTTAATTCAGATACTCTGTCCATCACCACCCCCTTTTCTGAATCGTTTTGTCCACCATAAGCGTGGAAGGGTATGCTCAGACATAATTTCCTTGCTCACTGCACCATCAGGATTCAAGCAAGCCGGGCCGAAGACGGCTGTAATGCCAGAAACCGGTCCCCGGAAGCTTGTTTCCTTTCCAGTAAAAGAATTGGCTTGGTAGTTTGGTCTGCCCTGTTCCCATGATGCACTGGGCCAGGGACAGACTAATTTGCATGTAGCCAGGTTCTGAGCTGGGATGGTGCAGTGAGCTAAAAAACGATGATGGATCAAGCCCTGATCTGTTGACTGGGTAGGAGTGTTCTGCTTAATTCAGATACTCTGTCCATCACCACCCCCTTTTCTGAATCGTTTTGTCCACCATAAGCGTGGAAGGGTATGCTCAGACATAATTTCCTTGCTCACTGCACCATCAGGATTCAAGCAAGCCGGGCCGAAGACGGCTGTAATGCCAGAAACCGGTCCCCGGAAGCTTGTTTCCTTTCCAGTAAAAGAATTGGCTTGGTAGTTTGGTCTGCCCTGTTCCCATGATGCACTGGGCCAGGGACAGACTAATTTGCATGTAGCCAGGTTCTGAGCTGGGATGGTGCAGTGAAATAAAAAACGGTGATGGATCAAGCCCTGATCTGTTGACTGGGTAGGAGTGTTCTGCTTAATTCAGATACTCTGTCCATCACCATCCCCTTTTCTGAATCGTAAGGGGCCTCTGAGCATTGCTGGAGTTGTGTTGTGCTTGCGACACGACCTCAGCAAAGCCCTGCTCTTACGACATAAGATGAGACACGCATCTGACTATCCTTGCACCAATGCAATGCATCTGTGGTGGCGAAAGGGTATTCCTACGTGTCGCGTCTCTACTGGAGCATCCCTGCTAATATGCAGAGATGTACCAGTCCTTGTAAATCTCCCCTAAGTAATTTGCCCAGAATCACAGAATGTTGAGCGTCCCTGACGAGACATGAACCCAGTTCCCCAGCTCCGTGAGCCACCGCCATAGCTGTTAGGCCACATTCTCTCAAAATTATCAGAATTAATGTCAGCCACTGGAATCTACCCTTGGCTGCTCTCTATTCCTTGCTCCTCGTTGGCTTTTGGAGTCACTCAGAGGTATTGCAGCTAGCCCCCTCCTCATAAGGTGTGTAGAGGTGAAACAGTAGTTAATGATCCTCCGAGTGACCCATCTAAGGCTTCTGGTGGAGAACACCCCTGTTGATGAGGTGCCAATAGGAATAGGAATTTGGCTAAAAACTAGAAAGCAATTTTGATATACATTGTGCTATTATTCAGGACATAGATTTTCAGTAGAGAGAGATAAAGGGAAAAGTGTGATAATGGTAAGTAACCGCAAAAGACACACAATTGATGGACGGAATGCAGAACAAATCAAAACATTCACCCCCAGTCAAGAGATCTGGGTTAAATCCATCATTCTTTTGTTCACTCTGCCACCCCAGTTTAGACCTGGCCATATGCAAGTGAGTCTTGACCCTGTGCCTCATGGGAACAGTCTAGCCCGAACTGCCAAGCCAGGTCCTCCCCGGACCGGAAACAAGCATCCTAGGACTGCTTTCGGGGTTTCACCCCTCATCAGCCCGGATATGTGATTCCAATGGTACACTGAGCCCGGGACCCACGTCTGGGCATATCCTGGCTGATGAGGGCTGAAAGCCCAAAACCTGTCCTAGGATGCTTGTTTCCAGCCCAGGGAGGACCTGGCCTGGCAGTTCGGGCTGGACTGTTCCCATTGGGTGTAGGGTCAAGACTGAATTGCATATGGCTGGGTCCAAACTGGAATGGCATGGTGAGCAAAACAAAAACGATGAATTAGGCCCAGATCTCTGTACTGAGGTAAATATATGACATTGTTCTGCATTCTGTCCATCAATTGTTTTTTTTGCATTTGTTTTCATATCGCAGCAATTTGGCCGTAAATTGATATTGGGTGTTTTGTCTGTGGATCTCAACATTTAGCAGTATGGCCCCCGTTTTTACCAGTTATCAGTACATTAGATAGGGTGCCTGGTCCTCATGTCGGCAAGGATAGCCTTCTTATGTATTGCGTTTTACATCCGATATATAGACTTGACGTGCGTTTCACATCTTTCAAAGTACAAAATGAGTCCTTCTTCAGTGAATGCAACACAATGCTATCAAGGTACCACTTAACCATTGACAACCTTGAAACAAAAAAATTTCTATGTCAAAATAATAATTTTTAAAGTCACCTGCATGGATAAGTTTCACTCTCTCAGGAAAAACAGCATAGCATTTTATTTACTTCTTCTAACTGCAACTTATGAACCGCTGGCTATATTTTTCAGACTGCAATGTGCAGCATCTGATATTTAAGTCTAAAGAATTATATCCCCGGGCATTGAGATCTGTAAAAAAAAATACTTCCAGAATTTAACCAAGAAGAGAATGGTCTCATGAGAGTGAACTGCATCAATTTTGCATTGCGGGACAATGGGAAAAAAGCATTAACATTTTATATCTATATTTAAATGCCTGACCTCGCTTCGGTGATTTTATTGTTAATAAGATCTTTAGACGTTTTCTCCTCTCACAGCTAGAAAGGAACATGTATAAAGCACGGTAGGTAGTTCATAAAATTGTAAGTGCAACTTCAGCTAATGCATTGTATATTTCTTATAAATATATCTACAAGCTGTTCAATTATTGTGGAACCGCAGAGCATACAAAAATGTACTTTAGTAACATTCCTTGACAATGTTAAGAAATAAACACAATACAAAAGTGAGCAAATTGCATTCAGAGCTGCAGCAAATGCTGATGGCTCAGGCTTCCTGTGTCACAGTGCTAAATTTGTAAAGAAATAAGTGCTAGGTCCCTCGTCATTATTCCACTGCAGCTTGCTCCTCCAACTACCACCGCCAGCGCCGCCTGTGAAAGAACCAATACAACTACTAACCATCACACCCTACAAGCGTGACAATTCAGACTATTCCATGATCCACAATCTATATGAATGGCTTGGGTGGCAGGTATGTTTATTTTTAATGCATATTAAATTAATAAACAACTGGTGTGTTCATCCCTGGACAGACAGTGCCACCATGTGGAAGACTATCAAAGGGGCCACTGTTGACAATTAGGTGCTGCTGCTGAGCACTGGAAACCACTAGCTCAAATTAGGCACTGCTGTGTCACCTGCTCTAAAGTGCCTATGTGCTTTCAGAAAGGAGCTGACAACTTTCATAGAACCTGATACTATCAAAAAAAGGAAGGGGAAGAGACGTATACATTAAAACAAGGCTAAAAGATATTGATGAAAACCAACACTCTATGGTCAAGCCACCTGACCAGCGGGCAAAAGGTTCTCCCATGCTTACACTGAACCATATTGAACTCAGATCTACACATGCAGAGTGTCCTTGGCTCACAGTATTACGCTGCTCATATTTTCTGAATCCTGCAAGAAAGAACTTTTAAGAAAATATATTATTAATTGGAGTGATTGACTATCCACCTGAAGAATAATCAAATCCCTTGAACGCTTAAAGTTACCAAATTCATCTCAACGTAATCACTGCTAGCTATGGCACAGGACAGACAGGCTATGTGTTCAGTGGTTATGCAGTACCAAAACAGTAATAAAGTCGAAATTCAAAACAACAAAAACTCCAAAAAGAATGGGAAAATAGAGTAAACTGAAGTAAGCAAAATGACACAACACAGACAAAAGTTCAATAAGAGGAACAGAAGATATAACTTTTAAAGTTTTAAGTTCAAATAGCGCAAGAAGCACACGAAGTGCAAATGGTCACAGTAGACCAGGACCTAGGGATTAAGGCTGACTGTGAAGGAGACAGTCTGGTACACATACTCAATGTATCCTGCCCTAATATTGTACTTTCTGAGTTAGTCATTTAGGTCCACACCTACCACCGGATTGCACTTCTAAAGCCCCTTAACTTTAGTGAGAGGCACTTAGAGGCTTATAGAGTGTCAGACAGAGTCCAACTGCAGGGTACAGTCCAGGTTCAGTTCCCACTAGTCAGCTGGGCAGTTGCAGGAAGGCCTCCTGCAGCATGTTCTATCCTTGTAGATTGAACAGGATGTCAGTCTTATTTTCCTTGAAGTTCACTTCTTTCTCCTGGGTACATGAGGTAGCTGGTTTTGACCTTCAGGGCTCCTCCCTAGCAGGTCCAATACTATTCTCTTCTTCCTAAGGTCCAGAAAGGATTCTCAAGTGGGTGCCTGGGTATGCCATATTAATGCCTGGCATAAACTAGTGGGTGGGTTGTCTTCTGGGCATACCCTAACCAGGGCCAGACTGGCCCTAGCAGGCACCAGGCATTTCTCCTTTGGGCTTCCAGGGTGGGGTCCGGTTTTGGACATTTGGGGGGTCGTTTTTGTTACTGGGCCGGTTTTGCAGCTTAGATTCATATCATCCCCCTATAACAAAAGCAAAAGTGGGGAGACGGGTGTGGCACTTCCAACAAGCACCAATCCCAGCCGAACTGTTTGACAGGGCCGTTTTGGGTTCCCAGTCGGCTGTGCAATGGGATATAAAGTTCCCATGGTCAACCCTGCCCACTTTGGCCATTTTAAAAATGACTAAAGTCTTCAGTCATACTAAACTTGGGCTCTGAGGTCTATGAGGGTTTGGGGAGAGTGTACTTTAGTAATCCTGCTATCCTCCAACATCTAAGAGCAACGTCCAGTTTAAAGCTGCCACTGTGCCAATAAAAAACCAGGGACAGTAGTATTGTTAAACAATAGAGGGTTCATCAGCAACCAGACAGTGGCATCAAATGAACTGTCTTGGCATCTGTTTGCGTCCTTTCAAATGTGCCCCCAGTGTCATAAGTAAAACCCAGAGACAAAAGTTTAGAGGTACAAAGCAGGGTCCTTCAGCAACTATACAGTGGATGCACAATAATTATGTAAGCGTCCTTTTCTTTCCCTTTCAAGTGCACAGCAATATATTATATGTAAAACCAGTGCCCCTGTCAAGTAGGCTTTGAGACAATAATATCAAACAATATGCTCACAGCCCCACCCTGCATATTTTGGAAGGTTCGGAAGAGGCATCTCCGTTCATTCAGCTGAGCCGTTGATTTGCTACTGGGCAGCATTACACATCTGTTCAAATGCAATTACTACGAACCGGGGGTCTAGATGCCTCAATTAAGGCAAATCAGAGAACAGTCTCCTTCTGGTAAAGTGTTTGACTATATCGCACCAAAGATGGAACTCAAACGGAAGGAACCTGAGTCTCTATGTGATATTTGGTAGGGATCAGCCTATGACAAAATCTGGGTAACCATCAACTCTTCAAGGTGATCAATATTATCATTTCGTCATCCAGATCAGGGAATGGTGAGTCTCTTGATCATAGAGCACACCACGCCAGTATGTATGAGGCTGGATCTCGCCCCAATTCACTTTACAAAAGTGAAGTGAGAAATAATATAATTGCCCACTGAAAAAACAGGAATGGCATCCAGCTTGACCGGGGACTGGACCTCGCCTCATGTGAACCATGCTCAGAGTGTTGAGGCCCCACTCTCTCCGTTGGTACCTCAAGACTGCTCTGAGTCTAGGGGGAGGCCTCCCCTAGGTCCAGTCAGCTGGATGCCATTTGCATCCCTTGATGTGGAGGATCTGATTTTTTATGTTTTCACCTAATCACAGCAAGTATTCTATAGTATAGATGTGTTAATTATCACTTATGCAGTAGCAATTTTAAAAGAGCAGAGGTCCTGAAGAAAGCCTGGGGACGATTAGCCCACCTGGCTGAAACATGTCGGCCTTTTTTTGGCAGTTATTTGTTTAAAATGCTGTTTGCACAGTTCTGTTTTTAATTAGGGGGTTTGTGTCAGCATCCTTAATAAATGTTTTATACTGGGGCACACCACCTTATTTGAACTCACCACTCACTTTGTCTTGCACTGCTTTCCCGCCCTGTTTTTTCAGTGGGCAATTATATTATTACTCACTTCACTGTGGAGAAGTGTGGCTTAATGGTTAGAGCAGGCAGACCTCGATGCAGAGCTCTGGCCAGGGACCAGGGTTCGATTCCTGCCCGGGCGGGTCTCGGGCTCATTAATTCCCCTGACCGGATATTCTCGCCTAAGTGCCTATTCTGATCATGGGTCCCACGCTGCAACTCTGAGCAATAGCTTGCTTAGTCTCCACAACAGCCCCCACGACGCGAGGGATGCCTGGTCTGCACCATGGGGGTGCCCAGGAATGGACACTTCACAGGGAAAGCCAGGAAGGCTTCCCTTGCGGTATTTGTACAAGTGCCGGGAAATCCACTGTGGGTAGCTGTGTGCTATACAAGTACAAAAACATTTACATTTACTTTTCTAGACTGAATTTGGGCTAGATCCAGCCTCATACATTCTGGCGTGGTGTGCTCTATGATCAAGAGACTCACCATTCCCTGAACTGGATCACGAAATGATAATATTGATCACCTTGAAGAGTTGATGGTTACCGAGATTTTGCCATAGGCTGATCCCTACCAAATATCACGTAGAGACTCAGGTTCCTTCTGTTTGAGTTCCCTCTTTGGTGCGATATAGTCAAATACTTTACCAGAAGGAGAGTGTTCTCTGATTTGCCTTAATTGAGGCATTTAGACCCCGGGTTTGTGGTGTTGTTTATAATCTAGTTATTGGGGATGTGAATTCGGGCTGGTCTTTTAAATTTCCCTTCGACCCTCCTTCTCTCTTTCTGTTGTTATCAAATGCAATTACTGGCAAGAAGAATTAGTAGAGAACATGCAAATGTAGCCTCCAAGAACTTCAGGCAGGGAAAAGGTAACTTTCTAAAAAGTTGTTTTCTTCAATAGTTGCTAAAACTTTTCACCATTGAACTGGATTTGTAATAACTATTTTAATCTGTACTTTTGTTTTCTTCATTAGACAGATACGCCAGATACGCTGTATTTTTTTTTAGGAAGGACATGTTAACAATGCATTTCTATATGTCCTACTTTCACATAACATGTGCCTGCTTTGTAGGCTTCCAGACTTAGCTAGGGGTGACATTAATAATTAAAAGGAATGTTTTAATCTGTGTATAGGTTTTTTTGGACAAATTGAATTGTGGATACTCCATCACCAGGGCCATAAATAACACTGGGCAAAGTACTATGCTACGCTCGCGTAGTTTGCGAAGTTTGCGCAACTTTGCACTACGCGAACTGCATGTAGCACAGTGCAAACATGCATAGCGTAGTGCAGCGGTCATTTTTTGCTTGCTCGTGGTCCTCAACGTCAAGGTGGCGACGTGAGCAAGCAAAATGACATCCTCGCGAGACTTCTTCCTTTTTCGCGATTGCGAGCATGGAAAATAAACCTCCGGGCGAGATTCTCAATGCGGGGAGGTCAGGTTTCTCATTGCGAGTGGTCGCGCATGCTCGGGACCGCTCGCAATGAGAAACTACCAGTCCGCGTTGAGAAAGCTGCAGCTCGAGTAAAAATTTATTTGAGCGGCAGAAAAGTACAGCTCTCTCTGTGCAAGATGCCATTTTCAATGATTGCACAGTGCCGGATGCTTGTCCGCACTGTGCAATCCTTGAAAACAACATCTTGCACAGTGCGAACATGCTACTACGCAGTTCGCATAGTGCTACGCGTAGCACATGTAGTGCGAAGTGCACTTTGCATAGCTACACATAGCGCTACTTCACAAACTACGCCCACCCCTAGCCATAAATTAAGTGATGGGGCACAAGGCCCCTTCCAAAAATCTCCCAGGGCTAAAAAATAATATTTTAGGGGAAGGGGAATGTGGCCCCCCTTTCTGAGCCTTAATAGACTCCACAGACCATATTTCCCAGGTCAAATGCTTTTAAAAAGAGGGGAGGGGCTACAGTGTCCCCTCTCTGAGACCTAACAGGCCCCTGGGACTCCATCCCTTGTGCCAAAGACCATAAACATGAGAAGGGCACAACAGGACTACTCTCCAAAGCCAAAATAGGCACCAGGTGCCTCACAACCTCCCTCCCTGAGCCTTATTAGACCTCAGACACCAAATACCAGGGCCCCCATCCCCTGGGGCCATATGCAATAAAAAAGAAGTTGAGTCATCTTGAGCCCCAGAGGCACCATACCCTGGGGCCCAAAGAGTGATGTCCCAGTGCTTACCCAGGGCACTCATAAACCACTAGTAGGGCATGGGACTTCCCCGTGGCTCCAGCCAGCTCCCTACATAGTGTGGGAACTACCATTGGTACTGCTCAGAGGCAGCAGCTTTTTATGCTTCCTCCCACTTGTCAGGAATAATTTCTATTTCCCTGCCAGCAGGAGTGCAGACAGGGAATCAGAAGTCTGCTCCCGCTTTGCAGCAACATTTTTATACCAACAGCCGGGTGTGATCCTGCCTTCCCTGTCCATGCAGCTCTAGGCAGGGATGGAATATTTGGTTCCACCTGATGGGAGATTTAAAAATGCTCCTACGGGTAGTAGCAAAAATATATTTCCCTGCATACATTGATGTAGTCAGGGAAAGGACTCTGTTCCTGAGGTGGACTTCTCGGGACAGAGTCGTTGAGCTGGCACCTGGCGATGGTGTCCCCATGACCTATAAAGGCTCGGGGGGTCGTGTGTCCATCCTCCATTTTTTAAAGTTGGCCCAGGAGATGTGCTCTTGTTTGTTTTGTTTGTTGCAATGCAGCTGAAGTTCCGCTGAATTGAGGCAAATACAGCTTTTCTTTTTTATTTTAGCCTGGGGGGGTCCCTCTAGGTAGCTTCCCAGGGCCTGGGAGGCAGGGTATCTATTCTCTGCCCCATTATAATATTTTTTTTAAGAACAATTCAGGATAGGTTACTAAATCACAGAGTCCTGTAATGGTTGTAAGAAACATCTTTTTTTGTTGCTGGCAGCCAATCAGAGCACTTGCTCCCAGGGTAGTCTGACTTCCGAGAAAGTGAGATGGCTCAAGGGAAAAAGAATTCCCTCAGCCAACTATCTATTTTTTAATCGGAGCAGAATCTTGTGGATCTCTCATGGAACAAGCCATCCAGATACACAAATATTTTGGTAACTGCTGAATGGATTTACACCAAATCACAAAAAGCATGGTCCCAATGTTATGATTGGTGGGTGCCATGGGTGGGTCGTGGAGTACCCACCCAATATAAATGGAGGCCTCGGAAAATGGGGTCCTCGGGCCATAATAGGCTGGGGTAGGGCGGTTACACAGACCTCCTTTCTCCTTAAATAAGGCATGGCCCTGGGGAATGGGGTCCTCTAAGGCTATTAAGGCTGAGGAGGGGAGCCACTTGGTCACCCTCCCCATTTAAAAAAATGCACTGCCCCGGGGTAATAGGGCCTCGGAGCCTAATAGGGCACGTTGTCCGGTTGGCCCACGTGGCCCCCCCTAGGGGAGGGGGGCCAGGTGGCCCGCTCCCCTCTTTTATTATATTTGACACCTGGCCATTGGTTCCCTGAGGCCTATTAGGGCTTGCATAGAGGGCCGTCTACCCTGCTTAATTGAATTTGGCCACAAGGGATGGGGCCACTTGGGCCTTTTAAGGATTGATGAGGGGGCCATGCTGCCCTCCTTTTTTATTGTAAGTGGGCCTAAGTTAATGGGTCCCGGAGGACTTTTAAGGTTTAGAAGTGAGGCTGCATGCCCCTCCACTTAAAATATTTATTTTGGCCTCAGCGGAAGGGGTTCTCAGTGCCCAAAGGCCAAGCATATAACTGGTAAGTTACTGTGGGTTTTGTAGTTGAAAATGTTAATGTTGTCACTGACATATTAACCTAACTATGCCATCCCTTTAACCTTTTGTTTTTTCAGTGAAAATATATAGACACACAACAATCATAAGAGGGGCACAGGCACGAGGGGGCCCGCTCGCGCTGCATAGCGCACACTGCGCTGTGACCTGTATAATCCGGGTGTCAAAGAAACTGGGAATGACGTGGATGGCAGCGCAGGAAAAAATGCTAGCAGTAGGCTGGACATATCTGGCAGCAAGTGGAGCCCCAGAGCTACGAGGGCTACGCTACATGAGGATCCTTCAGGCGAAGAATTTTTTTTGCCTGCGAAGTGGGGCCAGCATGCTGGGTTACAAGAGGGGGCTGATCACTAGAGCATAGAGGAGCGGAGGTAGAAACCAGTCTATGCTACAGTGGAGCTGGCTGGATTGACCTTACTTGTCGGGCTGACGCAGGAGCAACAGCAGGCACCTTGGGAGGCATCATGCAGTGACGCGTGAGAACTTGGAGCCCAGAAAGGGTGATGGTGAGGTAGACACAGAAAGTGACACCGTCCCTGTGCTGAAAGGAAAGCGAGGAGACCCAACTGCAGCCCCTAGATTGATAGCCAGAGGATCTCACAGACATGGATGGGTATTCATAGGCTACATGGAATTGTAATCAGCTGCCGAGCTGGGTGCAGCTGACATCATTGGTGTCTTTGCTGGACTGGATGCAGTGTGAATTGTTCAGGGGTCAGGAGAGTGGTCCTGGGCTCCCATGGCGGACAGTCTTCCTGGTGGTATATTAAGGACACCTTGTACTTCGACTGAGCAACGAGCGGATCTCTGGAGGGGTACGAGGAGGGGCCCTGTATGGAGGAACATTGGAGTAATACAAGGTAAAAGAAAAGTGGACGACAGCCCGATAGCATGCGTAGGTTGAGCAGTCCTGAGATAGTGAACCACTAGCCCTCACCATGGGGAAGGAAAAAGGTGCTAGAGCGCAGTATTGAATTACGCACCGCCATGCGTGAAGTGTAGCAGATGCAGAGACTGTGCAGGTCGGGGTCTCAAGGGACCCCTCCCTAAGTGATATTCTGGCAGCAGTACGGACGACAAGGGATGAAATGGTGACCAAAATCGATGCTGTGGCGATCAAAGTTAACCTCCTAAGGTGTGACCTGCGTAAGGTATCGGATAGAGTCACAACGATTGAACAAAATGTGGACGTCCTGCAAACGGAGATCAAATCCTTACAGGACACAGTGATGGACCTCTCGAGGAAAACGATCAAGCTTTACGAGTGGGCTGAAGACCAGGAGCCACGCTCACGGCAGAATAATCTGAGGTTCATGGGGTTTCCAGAGCGTGCAGAGGGGCCATCCGCAGAGCTGTTTCTGGAAGACTGGATAACGAAAGTCCTAGCCCCAGGCAAGCCACCTCAATTTTTCAATATTGAAAGTGCGCATATGCTGCTGGTCCACCCTCCGCATCCATAATAGCCCTATTCTTCAACTATCGGGATCAGAATTGCTGCTATAGTCCACTCATAATAACTCAAATCTACAATATGAGGGACATCATATAGCAATATTCCCGGATTATACGCAGAGGGTTCAGGACCAGTTACATACATTTTTGGCAGTGAAAAAATGCATGAGGGCAGCCAGATTGAAGTACAGTCTCCTTTACCCAGCCAAATTGTGAGTGGAATATGAGGGCAGGGCTCTGTTCTTGGCTCGGCTGGTGAGGCATCTGACTGGATGGATGACACAGGAGACCAAGGGACTCAACGACACCTACAGCTATCTACTGAGCAAAATGGGGAGTCAACAGACCGGATCGGAAGGCAAAGAAGATTGTCTGGGGGATCAGAACACAGGGATACGAGTGATGCTGGAAGGGTTCGGGTATGCGAGGATGGGACTTTACAGGTAGTAACAGGGTCACCAAACTTGGACCTGATGGCATCGGATATTGTACCAGTCACTAATCTGGGTTAAACACGGACGGTCAGGGATGGCTGGTTCGAGGGCTATGTATCTCTCAGATAAGTGACTCCTTGAAATTGAACTTTCAAAGACTGTTATGTATAGTTAATTACCTAATTTCCTGTTACAGGTGAGGAATGTACATACCTGTGTGCCACAGGTGGGAGGGGACATGCCCCTCATTAGTGGCTGGACCCCTCTCGGGGAGTTGGAGGCTTTGGCCGCGCCCACAGCCCCGGCCTGGGGTCCAACCGCTTGCATGGCACCTATGTGAAAGGGTTTGGTTAAAGTATGGTTCAACAGGAGTTACTTGGCTTTGTGTGTTGGGGAATGTTAATGCTAAGCTTTACCGTAATATTCAAGACTCCAGAGGGGGGTGGTTTAGGGCGGGTGCTAATGCTGCTCAATCGTTACACTGACAGACGAGATAGTATTATTACACTGCCCAGTGGGTGGGGGGGGCCTATGGAAGTTCAATCTGTTTCAGTTGTTACACAAAGGTACTGGGATAGTTTAGGGAATACATGTCTGATCCATGTGACACAACAGTTTGTTCAGTCCAAGGGGTAGCACTGGGGTGGGTTCGTAGGAGGGACACCAAGTTAATGGTTCTATGGCCCCTTCCCTAACCAAACTTCTTACCTGGAGTACCTGGGGGATGGAATTACTGGAAAAGCACAGGCGGGGTATTCCTATTTGAGGAGATGTAAAATAGCTATAGCAGGTCTGCAGGAGACGCACCTATGGGGAGACACGCTGCCATACTTACACTTAGACCCCCTGAAAACCTGTGCCCTCCTTTACCCTTGCATATATTAAAAGGCACCTCCCAGTATGGTATTTCAAAAGTCAAGACCTCAGCAGCTGACTTTAAGCTCAGGAAATGTTCGCGTACTAGCTCCCCTTTGTCTACTAACTCTACACTGGAGCTTCGGTGTATTTATCTTAATACACGCTCAATGGCTAAACATCAGTTGGATATTTTTCTTTTGTTGACCTCTGAAAAACCAGACATTCTCATTTTAACAGAAACCTGGCTTACTCAAGATTCATTGCCAGATATTCTTGCATCACTCCCATCTGACTACTATATTATTATGGCCAACCGTCCACCCGGGAAAATGGGTGGGGGAGTAGCCGCTATCATTCTTAAAACTCATAAATTTCGAGAACTTCCATCGTTGTCTCTTACTGATTCAGAGAATATTGTTATTAAGATCGACTCGACACCGATAGCGGGGCTCTGTTATTAGTCTTACTGTATCGTCCCCCTCAATCCATGCCTACCTTTCCTTCGTTATTAGCTGAACAACTGGCTTCTCATGTGACTAACTATTCTAAAATTGTTTTAATTGGGGACCTTAACTACTGGTTCGATAATGTGGCTGTTGATTCCCAGGCAGCAGGACTTAAGGATCTATTACTGGACATGAACTTAACTCAGCATATACACTCTCCCACCCATCAGAAAGGTCACAGTTTGGACCAAATCTGGTCCCATAATCTCTCTCTGTCTCCCCCCTCCATACGACCTTGTATTTGGTCAGATCATTTTTTCATACACTTCTCACTTATTGTTAATATGACTATTAAGTAGATGCTGCGGGCAGGTGCGGAAAATAGGAAATCGAAGTCCATTAACCTACCGACATTTTTAGATACCCTGGCCACTACCCTGCCCTCAGAATGCAAGGATATAGATTTTCAGGGAGGAGTTGCTTTCACAATGCCTTCGACAGGCTGCGGATATCCACGCTCCCCCTGTGAGTTTTTCCAGATCACGCACGAAGGATGCCCATAAATGGTTTACCCCGAAACTGAAGAAACAAAAGCTTGAGATAAGACAAAAAGAAAGGAAGCGGAGAACTAACTATTTACCACAAGATAAAGAGACTTACATTCTCAAACATAAAACTGAATATTTTTCGGCCAAAATTTTAAACTCACTAAATAAATCAAAGGAGGTGTTCAATATAGTGAACAACCTCTGTAACAGTGACAGAACAGCTCCTCTCGTAATCCCCTCTCAGAAATTATGTGACTCTCTAAATGAGTTCTTTAGAGAGAAAATTATCACTATAAAACAGAGCATAATTAGTTCCCCTGCCCCGATCCTGTTGGATGATATATTTTATAACCCCATTAGATTAGATACCCTTCCTTTTATCAATCTTAAAACCTTCTCTGAACTTCTCTTGCGTGTTAAGTCTGGATCACCTGATGATATTTGTCCACCTCACATTTTCAGAGAGATAGGTATGGCTATCCCACAAAGCATTCTCTCTTTTTTAAATGAGTCACTTGCACAGGGCAAGGTACCTAGTAGCTTTAAGAACGCATTGTTAATCCCTCTAACAAAGAAACCTGGTATTGACCCACAAGACCTAACTAATTACAGGCCAATCTCCCTTTTACCCTACTTGTCAAAATTTTTGGAAGCCCTTGTCTCTAACTGCCTCTATGGTTTTATTGCAATGTCTGAATACCTGGAGCCGAATCAGGCAGGCTTTCGTCCATGCCATTCCACTGAGACCGTGATACTTGCTGTTCAGAACACTCTTAGATCCAATGCGGATAAGACATCCATCAGGCTCTTGTGCTCCTTGACTTGTCGGCCGCGTTCGACACGGTTGACTATTCCATTCATGTCAGCCGTGTCGAGCAGGCTGGCCTCAGGAGACCTGCTCTGCGCTGGCTAACTTCCTTTATCTCTGAACGCACGCAATCAGTTAGATTAGGGAATTTTACGGCCCCAAGAACCTCGTCTACTTGTGGGGTCCCTCAGGGATCTTCTCTGTCCCCATTATTGTTTAATTTGTACCTTCGCCCATTATTATATTTCCTAAAAAATCATAAAGCTTCGATTTTTAATTACGCAGATGATTTGCAACTTGTTTTTTCTTTAAACTCTGCAGATGCTGCGATTGAATTTCAGAACACTATGACCCACATCCAAAGGTGGATGAATCTGAACCACCTCAAACTAAACCTGGGCAAGACAGAACTTATCTTGCCCGGGAAGAGTGAAATCAGTTGGGGCACTCATTTTTGGCCACCTAACATGGGGGTTCCACCCACTAAATCGCCCATGGTTAAGAGTTTAGGGGTGACTCTTAGTGAAGATCTGTCACTCAAAGGTCAGATAGGGGCGGTAGTATCATCTAGCTTCTTTCAGCTTAGAAAGATAAAGAAAATAGCCAATTTTTTAACTCACTCTGCCCTGATCCAGGTAATTATTGCCCTAGTACTGTCTTGACTTGACTTCTCGAATAGTCTGTACTTAGGACTCCCAGCAGGTCAGCTAAAGAGACTGCAATTTGTTCAGAATCAGGCATCCAGACTCATTTGTAAGCAACCTAAATGGCAGTCCATCAGACCCGGTATAGAAAAATTACACTGGTTACCGGTGGCTCAAAGGGTTGCATTTAAGGCTGGCTGCATCATTTTTAAAGCCCTGCAGAGTAAGGGTCCCAAATTCTTAAGGAATCTGGTACTTAAGTATGTCCCCTCACGTAACCTTCGCTCTGCTCACAAAGACTTGTTAGTTGTCCCTTTGTTTAAGAAGAAACGTCAGGGAGGCAGTTGCTTTCATTTTCTTGCTGCCTCCCTATGGAATTCTTTACCACTGCCTCTAAGACAGTGTGATGATCTTCTTACCTTTAGACACACCCTTAAGACGTGGCTTTTTGGACAGGCCTACCCTTAGAGTAGTGGGGAGTGTGCCCTCTAAAGTGCTATGTTGTGTTCCCTAAAATCCGATAGCGCCATGAAGCCCGCGGGCGTAGGTGCGCTGAATAAATACATATTAACATAACATAACATATATTAGAAAACGCTGGCAAGGTCATCTATATGCCACTTCTTTTTCTGGATTTTCTTGAGGTGCATTGATAAGGGTGGCCCTGGGGACCCCTTTCCAGCACCTACACCATCTCCTTGATCCCGAGGGACGCTACGTGGTACTATATGGGAGACGGGATGAGCAGGAGATATGCTTCATAAATGTGTATGCCCCTAATGCAGATGCTCCTTCCTTCTTTTATGATATGTTGGTGGTGGTCACTCCATATCTGGGCGGCTACATTATTCTCTTTGGGGATGTGAATAGTGTACTGGATGGGGTGTTGGATCGCGATCCTCCTCGGGGAAATACTAAATGTGACCGGGGCATTAAAGGATTTGATGAGAGAGTTGGGGCTGGTGGATATTTGGCGGGTTAGACACCCAGACACTAGAAAGTGCTCCTGTCACACCCCCGCTACTAACACACACAGCAGATTCGATCAGGTCCTCCCGTCACAAAATCTGATGCCCAGAGTGGAGGAAATAGTCTATCTTCCAAGATACATCTCAGATCACTCGCCATTACTATTCACTTTAAAGTTGGGCTGGCATAGGATGGCAATTCCCAAGTGGTGCCTTCAAACGGAGGTGCTCACTGACCCGCCATTTGCTGGGATACTTGAGGAGGAACTCCCTAACTATTTTGCGGTAAACAGGGGCTCGGCATTATCAAGGGATATGGAATGGGAGGCACTGAAAGTAGTGGTACATGGGCTTTGCCTAAATACGACCTATGGGGTTCGAAAACAGCTTGAGAGAGATATTGAGGGGATAGAAAAGAGAGTGGCTGAACTGGAGGAGGCGCTACCTATGAAACCTGACTGAATGAATGAATGGCGGGAGGTATGGGAGGAATTGCTAACGACATCATGTAGACTGGAGAAATTTCGATACACAGAGTACCAACAATGCTTGCATGTGGAGGTGGATCGCTTGGTGCGCCTCTTGCAAAATTGATCCGCAATGAGATGCTGATCTCACCTATTGTCCAGATGAAGACAACTGCTGGGCCCACAGTGAACAGCCAACAGTTAATTTTAGATAATTTAGCAGACTACCTGGCTGGGGTATACACAGGGCGACCGGGTTCTGCACCGGAGGAACTGGAACAGCTTCTTAGGGCATTGAACTTACACGGTTGCACGATGAGACAGCCAATTGCTGGATGATCCGATCATGAAGGAGGAAGTAATGGGGAGCATTAAGTTCCTGAAATCAGCCAAAAGTCCCGGAAGTGATGGCCTCCTGGTCGAATTTTATAAGAAGTACGCCGAGGTCTTGGCCGACCGACTCCTGGAGGTCTACAACAAAGCATTGCAAAACCATACACTTCCGCCCTTCATGAGTGAGGCGATGTTGGTGAAGCTTCCCAAAGCGGAAAGGGATGCGAAACTTCTGGGGTCTTATAGACCCATCTCCCTATTGAATATTGATATGAAGATCCTAAGCGGGATCATGGCAGCAAGATTTCAACCATATATGCAGAGGTTAATAAACTCGGATCAGGAAGGCTTTTTCCCCAAACATAATACAGCCCTTAATTTAAGGAGATTGGCTCATGTAGGGCATTCACCAATGCCACAGCAGGAAGAATGTACTTTGCCACTGTTAGATATCGAACAATCGTTCGACTCCGTGGGATGGGAGTACCTCTGGGAAGTGCTGCCGGTAATGGGGGTAGGAAGACAATTTTTGCAATGGGCACGATTGTTATACTCGGAACCATAGGCTAGGATTAAAATGGGAGGGTTGTTATCAAGGGCCCTTCGGTTACAAAGCGGCACTAGACAGGGATGTCCTCTGCCGCGGTTACTTTTCGCTATGGCCACGGGGTCATTAGCAGCACTTTTACGGGGAGAGCTGAAGGCATTTGGGATTCAGTTAGGTGAGTCTAATCATGTGGTGTCTTTGTATGCAGATGACACTTTGGTATATGTTCGGGAGCATATACGGGTGATTCCGATTTTGTTGGGCGCCCTAGAGCAGTTTAGCTGTGTGTCGGGCTGCGGATTAACTGTGAAAAATCTAAAATGATCCCATTGGGGAAACTAGCTGCGCTTCCAGAGGAGAAACTCCCATAGGTGGGGCTCACATGGGTGAAGACTGCGCCCCGAAACCTAGGGGTCAGTTTGGTACAGTCAGCTGAACAGTACCAGGAGCTCAACATAGGCAGAGTGGTGGAGGGGTTACGTGGGTCGGTACGCTTCTGGTGAGAGCTGCCTCTGTCTTTTATAGGGAGAATAAGCCTGATTAAAATGGTTGTCTTGCCCTGGTGCTTATATGCGATGCAGCACTCTTTATATAGGATCCTGCATCGCTTTTTTATCACTCTGGACAGGTTATTGATCGACTTATTGTGGGGACCCAAGCAGAAAAGGGTCAGTTTACACACATTGCATTGAACTTGGCAGAATGGGGGCTTGGAAGTTCCATGTTTGGAATACTATTACGCAGCTGTGCAACAACAACATGCGGTACATTGGCTCGACGGAAATGATAACTGGGAAAAGACGCTGCTGGTGGGAATGCTAGGTGGCAGAGATCTGCCTGAGCTATTAATGTTGGGGGCACGGGTGCCTGAGACTACTCCTTATATTGTTCAAAACGTGGCGGGAATATGGGAATTGATAGTCTGGAGAGCGGTGAAGAGAGCTCTGTATGACCTGGACATGCTATTAAGGGTCATCCGACCCTTTGAGCAAATATCTGAGACTATGTCAGTAGAGAGATGGCGAGAGGGTCCTGCTTGACCATGGGGGAGCTCTATACTAATAAACAGTTTGTGACGCGGGAGCAGGCAATGGAAACTTTTGAACTAAGCCTCGGATAGTTCCTACAATATGGGAAAATAGCACAGGTAGGAAGGGAGCTGTGGCCCATGTTTACCATTTTTAATAATGATGGGCCAAGGGCGCAGATTGATCTTGAATCTTTATCTGGATAATTCTAGAGGATGGAGCGGTCAGGGCACTGCAAAGACTGGAAAGGTGGGAGGTCATGATGGACTCTCCATCGCATAGAAAGACTGGGTTAAAATACATGAAGGGGTGAAGCAGACAAGCGTGAACTTGAGGTTCAAACTCATTCAATATAATTACATACACCAGGTTTATTTGACACCCAAAAGGCTACATAAGATTTAGCCGGAGCGTTCGCGGTTGTGCCCCAGATGCGGAGACGCAGATGCAGAATTCCCCCGTATGGTTTGTTCCTACCCAGAATTGCAAGGCTTGTGGACAGATGTCTTGAATGCGCTGAGTGAAGTGACAGGGTGGGGGATAGCAAGAGAGATTCAGGTGGTGCTGTTAGGCTTATTGCCCAGACCTAAAGGGAAAGGCCTGAGTAGTATATTTATCCAGTTGGAACTAGTATTGGTAGTAGAGGTGGATTGCCATATCATGGCTGAGCCGACGTCCGCCCAAAGTGCTGCAATGGAAACAAGATGTGACGGAATGGGTGACAGCCGAGACACTCAAAATTCAACAGACAAGGAGGGATGAAAGGGTGGAGGAAGATGTGCGGGCATGGAGGGTGTTGTTAGGGGAATTGACAACTGATAATGCGGATTGTGAACAAAATGAGGGGGATGATGGGAATGCACAGGCACGGCTTGGGTCACAGGTTACAGATAATGAACTGATATGGACTGTACGGTTACGAGATGAGTTGTTAGACTGGAAGAGATAGACCAGACAGGGTGAGGGAGCGGTGTTTGGGTTGAGGGAGGGGGTGTTGGGGGGAAGATTACACAGACACTAGTACGCCCCGGAAATGTAACATTGTGGACAACATGGGATATTCCATGGGAGCTGGAAAGAGATAAAGGAACATATATGTAATTGGACTGCCTATAGAAGCGGATTGGTTTGGAAGATAATATATGATGTAATCAGAATAAATATGCTATGTTATTCCGTTTATGTGGCCACGGACATAAACATTGTCTTTGTAATTGTAATGCAAAATGTTATTAAAGATATATTTTTAAAAAAATGAAACAATTATAAGTGTAAGCCTGTGAATATTCAGTTTTTTGCATTTTTGGCCAGAAAGAGTACTATCATTTTCATTAGTTTATGCAAAATAGCATTTTGTATCAGCAATGTACACCTTACGCTAAATAAAAGATCAATTTATGTTGCCTTTTGCTGTAATTTGGTGCCATCCTAAGTCTGCTGCTTTACCTTGCCGTATGAATGTGCCAGTCTTTAGTCTGGTGCTCGACTACATGTGTGGCACATAGAAATGCTATGTCTGGAATTAGACATTGTTGATACATTTTTTACATAAGTGGTTACATCGACTTTGTTCAAGTTGCATTTCCTCAGTACCTTGTGGGGAACGGTGGGTAAGTTGAAATCAAGACCATCATAGACGGTAAAATCACTGACAATGCTGACCTACACTATGATGTGTATTATGCTACATTCTTACTAACCCAAAGTAGTTCTGTAACTGGAATAATATCCCCATTAACTGTATATGTTTTAACAACTCTTGTATTTGAAGACAAAGGAAGGCAGCCTAATAATTAAATATTAGATGCACCATATCCCTGTAATGTATTATACTTCGATATGAGTCGTACTAATGTTTCGCTGATACTATTGAATGGTTGTTATTTTTCATCCCAGTTGTTCGCTTTTTTGCTGAGATGAGACCTTCACATTCTTGAATGCTTCTTTTTCCAATGACATATAATTTATGCCTGTCCTTTGGTGTCCTTAGATTTGTTCACTAGGCGGTAGAAAGTGAGCTTTGCTCTGAGCTTAGCTTGCTGATTAATTAAATTCCAGCTTCGCTATCCATGGGTTGCAGCCTTGAATCACTCTTTTGAAGTCATAATTCACCATTAAATATCATTTATCAAATTTAACTGGGCAAACTTTTAGGAAAGTAGCATTTCTTACGCTTTGTTGAAACGTTCCTCGGTGAGAAATTAACTCTTTTTATTTTCTTTTGCTCTTGGTTTAGTCGCCTTGTCGTGCTTTCCCGGCAGTATTAAGAGCTGCTGTGTACAAATTTGCCTTTGTACATCTACACCTAATTTTATCTTTTACAATATTTGTATGGCTACATCAAATAGATAAACATGGAAATAATATAAAATAATAAAGAATATTTAAAATGTAAGTGGTGAACGAATACTGGTATGTTAGAATAGCGAGTACAAAAATAGCATGTCTGTTTTCAGTTCTTAACTTGACATTTACGTACCCTGAATATGTATAAATCAAGGTATATACATGTGGATTAAGTGTAGCACAGTTATTTATATATTCTTAACTTCCTGATATTGCATTGTTTAATAATCTGTTTATTACATTTTTACCTGTAAATAATTAAAACTCAGGGGCATATTACCAAGCAATAGCGATAATTATCGCGATTGCTTGGTTAGAGACAAGAATTTACCGCTGAGCTGCGGCGATTTTTACCGCAAATAAACCTCGGTATTACCAAGGTTTATCGCAAATGCGATAAAAATCGCCGCAATGCATGAATATCGCTGAAAAGTCAGCGATATTCATGCATTACAGAGCTAATGCTCTTAGCCATGTTATCCACCTCCCATTGGATAACATGGCTAAGAACTGCTCAGGGCAGGTGTTAGCTTTTGGAGATATTCACGCTTAGCGCGAATATCTGTTTCCAGTCGCTAACATCTTGGCACGCCCACTTTGCATGTCATTAGTGATAAATATCACTGACATGCAAAGCGGGGCCCAAGATGGTCGCTATCTCCTACTAGCTGTCGCTAACTGGTGTTAGCGACAGCTAGGTAATAGGGAGATAATTTTATCTCCGCTTTCTTGCCTTTAAAGCCAAAAAAGCGGAGATAAACCCCCTTGATAATATGCCCCTCAGTATTCTAGGGGCATATTAACAAGCAATAGCGATAATTATCGCTATTGCTTGGTTAGAGACAAAAATTTACCGCTGAGCTGCGGCAATTTTTTACCGCAAATAAACCTTGGTATTACCAAGGTTTATCGCAAATGCGATAAAAATCGCCAGAATGCATGAATATCGCTGAAAAGTCAGCGATATTCATGCATTACCGAGCTAATGCTCTTAGCCATGTTATCCACCTCCCATTGGATAACATGGCTAAGAACTGCTCAGGGCAGGTGTTAGCTTTTGGAGATATTCGCGCTTAGAGCGAATATCTCCAAAAGTTTGTAATAGGAGATAGCGATCTTAGCGACTGTTTTCAGTCTCTAACATCTTGGCACGCCCACTTTGCATATCATTAGTGATAAATATCACTGACATGCAAAGTGGGGCCCAAGATGGTCGCTATCTCCTACTAGCTGTCGCTAACTGGTGTTAGCGACAGCTAGGTAATAGGGAGATAATTTTATCTCCGCTTTCTTGGCTTTTAAAGCCAAAAAAGCGGAGATAAACCCCCTTGATAATAAGCCCCTTAGTTTCAAGCCACGGTGAAGTTTGGGATTTCTCATGCGTTTTGATTTGCTCGCACAGAATAAACTCAAACTACAAATCTCACAACCCTTTGTGTCAAGTAATTGGAGTTTAAATCTGATAGGCTTTCCTACTTCTGGGTTCAGCATAGGTGTGCTCGGTAAGAGGGTGCTAGAAATTGAATTCCTGCTCAGTGGCATAATGAAAGTTGAGGGCCCCCCTGCAATGTACACGGCGGGCCCGCTCCCGATTTAATACTGAACGCTCAGGCTTAAGTACTGTGCTGAGAGGTCCACCTGCAGCTCGGGCCCCCCACGCGCGGGGGATACGGTGGCCTGTGTAATGCCCCTTTTCCTGCTTGTCAAAGGTATTCACCCTAGTGAGGCAAGGATCACAATCCTAGTGAGATACAGCTAAGTACATACTAAAAGATAGCCATTGCTCACTTTCTGGTTGCGTGACACAGAGCAATCAGGTTTATTGAAAGAGGCAATGTGTAAAGTATTTGTGCAACACACATGCTCACAGTAACACAATGAATACACCACAAACAGATTATACACAAGTTTAGAAACATAGGTAATTATGTTCTGAGCAAAACAAGACCAGAATTACAAAAATTCAGTAAGTAGAAGTTAAGATATGAATTTTTAAAGAATAATTTAAAAATAGCTATTAGAGGCAAAATAGCGCCTTAAGAGTAACTTGAGGTCATGCAGAACCGGGGCAAAGTCAAAGTTCGGGCCGATCACGATGGAGCACCGGCTGTGCTGCTGGGCTCATTCGAGGAATGTGTTGATGTCAATCCTGCAAGGATGGCAATGCGTTGGTTCCACAGATTAGATGCCCAGCTGACATGCGTTGGTTCCAAAGTCTGATGCATAAAGTTTCTCATTGCAGCCGGGAATATGCATTAAACTCTGCAAGCTGCTGTGGCAGCAATATGGTTCCAATGCATTGGTGCTCTCGAAGCTATGTGCTGGTTCCTAGAGTGATGTGCCAATTCCACTCTCGCAACCAGGAGGATGTGCCGGTTCTACTTCAAGCACATTTCTGTGCTTCAAGTATCTGAGTCCACTTCCAGTGAACCAGACACAGGAGCAGGGGGAGAAACTTTGATGTCTCTGAGGCTCAAGCAACAGGAGGCAAGTCAACAAGCCCTTGGAACAAACTTAAACAAACGGCAAAGTCCAGCTGTCCTTCAGCAAAGTCAGAGAGCAGCAGGCAGCGGGGTAACAAACAGAAAAGCAGTTCTCCCAGATCAGCAGTCCAGTTGAGTCCAGTTGAGTCCAGTTGAGTCCTTTAAGCAGCACAGCAGTTCTTCTGGATGATTTTCAGTTACAAGTCCAGTGGTCTGATTTGAGCGGATCAGAGACCCAGTATTTATACCCAAAAGTGCCTTTGAAATGGGGGTCACTTCATAGAGTGGTCTTTGAAGTGCACAAGTATCCTTTCAATCTGTGGAGGGTAATCCCTTTGTGTGGGGTCAGGCCACTACCTATGAAAGTGTCATTGTTAGCCCAATCCTCTTGTCAGGTATAGGAAGGGACATCATAATGCAGATGTATGTAGATGGGTTCTCAGCCACCTTGCCTTACTGTGTTTGTCGCTGTCTGGAGGGAATGCATATAGTGTGGCTGTCACCCAGGCCAGATTTGTATTGGAGACGCTGCTGCAAGCCACACAGAACAGTAAGAACAAAGAGATTCACACTTTCCAAAAGTGGTACTACTAACATAGTAATGTTAAATCCAACTTTATCAGTAAAGAGTGTTTATCATTACCAATCCAAAGAAATCCAATCCAAACATATTAAACATAAACTGGCTACTCTTCTTTGATCAGGAATTACAGCTTAAAAGTGTATTAAGAATTCCCAATTTTACCCTATGAGAGGGATAGGCCTCACAGTAGTGAAAAATGAAGTTAGTTGTTTGTCACTACCAGGACATGCAAAACATACAGGTACATATCCTACTTTACGGGTTGCTTATGTGTAAGAAAAGGGGAGTTTAAGGAATGGCATATAGTTTTAAATGCCAAGTCAATGTGGCTGTAAACTGCACACACAGGCACTGCAGCGGCAGGCCAGAGACAGGTTTGAAAGGCTACTTCTGTGGGTGGCACAATCAGTGCTGCAAGCCCACTGGTAGCATTTGACTTACATGCCCCGGGTATATGGAATACCACTTTACAAGGGGCTTACAGGTAAATTACATCTGCCAAATATGTATATACCAATTGCACACATGTTTAGGGAAGGAGCACATTCACTTCAGTGCTTGTCAGCAGAGGTAAAGTGCTCAGAATCCTAAGGCCAACAAAATGATTTCTCAAAACGTGCAGGCAATAGCAAAAATGTTTAGGGAACACCATCCTAAGGATGACAGGACTAACGGAGGGGATATATTTAAAAAATAAAACAGTGAGAGATTGTGGTCAACCCCCTTTATGATTTCTATCCTTTTTATATAATAATTATATAGATACATCTGAACACATTAAGTCTTCAAGGAGGGTGAGATTGGATGGTTATGGTGGGTGAGCCCATTGAAATCCCTGCTGATAAAAAGAATTGGAGGAATGTGAGGAAGCATTTCAGAACCGGTGAACCGGATCACTGAAATAATATCGAGGGACAAAATATCGACTTGCCAAAATATCGTGGACAAAATATCGACAGTCAAAATATCGAGTTTGTATCTACAAACAGGTAAGTACAAAAATATCGAGTACAAAATATCGTTAACAATAATATAGATGTAAAAAATATCGACTTTATTAAAAACAGTGTTAAATTAAATTAATATTAAATTTTAATTACTAAAATATACTTAAAAATACTTAAATTAAATTATAATAATTAAATAATAAATGAAAATAATAAAAATAATTTTTTACAATCTTATTTGTTGACCCTGAACCCTAAAATATACCCCTTTACCCAAAAACCCCAAACTGACCCTGAACCCTAAAAATACCCCTTTACCCAAAAACTAAAAACTGACCCTGAACCCTAAAAATGCCCCTTTACCCAAAAACTGAAAACTGACCCTGAACCCTAAAAATGCCCCTTTACCCAAAAACTGAAAACTAACCTTGAACCCTAAAAATGCCCCTTTACCCAAAAACTGAAAACTGACCCTGAACCCTAAAAATGCCCCTTTACCCAAAAACTAAAAACTGACCCTGAACCCTAAAAATGCCCCTTTACCCAAAAACTGAAAACTGACCCTGAACCCTAAAAATGCCCCTTTACCCAAAAACTAAAAACTGACCCTGAACCCTAAAAATGCCCCTTTACCCAAAAACTGAAAACTGACCCTGAACCCTAAAAATACTCCTTTACCCAAAATGTATCAATATTATTTAATTACCAAATAATTATTAATTAACAATAACAATAAAGTAAATATATTAGCACATTAGCTGTAATTATTTTAATAATTAATATTATTTTTTCCCAATTAATTACCTAACAATAACACAAAATTATATATATTAAAATGTACTCTAATTAATGTAATTAACTAATTACAATTAATTAATTACCAATTAATTACTAATACAAAATATGTACAAAATTATATTAATTAATTAACTAATTATTATTAATTAGTTATCAATTAATTATTAATTATAAATATTTACAAACATATATTAATTAATTAATTATTATTAAATTACTTCCCACCCTATTCCCCTATAAACCCACAACCCGCTACAGAATTACATTACGCAATTATTAAAAAAACAAAATTCATTTAATAAAATATTTTATAACATTAATACACACTTTTCACACATATTATTACATAAAAATACACTATAAAATATTATATATTATTAAAAATTCGATATTTTTGCTATCTATATTTTATACAGTCGATATTACTTCACTTACCTGAAAAACGATATTTTTGTAGTCGATATTATGTCCAGTCGATATTTTGTCCAGTCTATATTTAAAACTCGATATTATGTCCAGTCGATATTTTGGAGTCGATATTTTGTCTGTGCACCGGTGAACCACTTACGTTCCTGCTTCTTTGGAGGCTAAATGCTGGTCATATTTTAAATGAGGGGGAGTTGAGGAGTATTCATGCAAATGATATTGTTGTGCATTAGGAATGTGTATTGTTTAGCTAACATAATTGTGTACATGAACCATTATCTGGAAAGCTTGAAGATTTTGTGGGGCTGGAGAATGATTGCATGTCTGTCAGCTTAGAGACAGATCTACATAGATAATATCAATTACATGTCAAATTTAAACAACTCTAAACAATAAATATGATATCACTATGGGTCTTGCACATAAACATACCTTATAAACAGCAAAATTGGTTCTGTTGGGGACACAATAAAATTGGAAGACGTATTGAATACATAAAAGGAAACATATTTTCAGTGAACAATATATTAGAAAACAAACAACCACTGACCACAATGGAAGGAAAGGGAAATCTTTAGTATTTAATTCAAAATGCATTAGGCAAGCTGTCCAAAACAAGACAATACATCGACTAAGAATACATTGAATACATTGAGTGAGTAAGTTGTGACTGGTGACTGAGTGTTGAAAACGGTTAAACAAATACAGGCCAAATCATACAATTAGACAAAACAATACATCCAAAATATCCACTGTACCTCACAATAGTCCCTGGAGACTAAATTATTTCTCACTCACTCAATGTATTCTTAGTCCATGTATTGTCTTGTTTTGGACAACTTGCCTAATGCATTTTGAATTAACCTGCCAAAAATCTAAAATACTAAAGATTTACCTTTCCTTCCATTGTGGTCAGTGGTTGTTTGTTTTCTAATATATTGTTCACAGAAAATATTTTTCCTTTTTTATATTCAATACGTCTTTCAATTCTATTGTGTCCCCAACAGAACCAATGTTGCTGTTTATATCCCTTACCCAGGTTCGGAGGGTTACTGGGTTGCCCCATTACTTTTAATGGCATAAACATAACTTGGCTGAAGTTGAATTGCTCACTTTAAATAACCTGGAAACCAGTGTCAAAAGTGCAGGATCTTGACTTGCCAAAAGTGCTCTCATTTAAACAAATGCACTATGAACAACAGCTGTGCAAGTTCTTTTTTTTGTGCATTGGCCATACATTGTTTCCACGAACTAAACATATTACAGAAAGTAAACATCACGTAACTTTCATAATGTGAAATTCCCAAAATAGCGTGTTTTATGCTGGCACATTTTGAATTTTACCCAGGCCTAGTACAAACCAAGCAAATGCAAGACACACTATGAAATCACCCATCCAAACAGCACACAATAGAAAACATTCGTTAAACACATTCAGGACCCTTCTGAAATGCAATATTCTGCTACAATGAAACACCCAACAGCACATTCCATCTAAAAGTTACCATTACACAGCACCTTTATTATTTGCCTTTTTCAGAATATGTTTTACAGATCTCCTGTCTTGTTCTGGCACCTGGAGAAAAATGTACCCTCAGCTTAGATTTAAAACTGGAACTTCCTACCTCATTAAGGGACCACTGCCCACCAGTAAATGAGACTGGGCAGTAAGCATCTTTTCTCCAGGGCTGGAGAAGCAGGTAGAGGTGGTACTAAGGGATTTGAAATGAGACAAGTTAAACCATGAGTAAATTATCCTTATAGTACAATGTGAGTGTATGTTCTTGGTAATTCACCACTCCGGTCACTATACCATCCTTCTCAGGTGAATTAGCCAAAATGCACCTCTGCTGATCATTTGTATCCACAGGAGCTACGTCAAACAAATGGTGATAAACCACTCTACAGATGTCTGTGAGCTGCCGCCACAAGTGCTGTTCAGTGTAATTAGTCGCAGGGAACTAACAGGAATAGATTCCCGGTATTAGGATTAAAAAAGTCAAACATGAGGGGGGTCCAATGCCAAGAAGAGCACAAATCAAGGGAACTCTCCTAAATGAGAAAAGAAAATAGACTGGGAAATGTAACAATGCCAGTGAAAAGTCTAAGGGGCAGATTTACAAGCCCCTTGCATCACTTTTGCGCCTCCATTGCATCATTTTTTGTGACGCAGTTGCGGTGTAAACAATGTACCACGTTGTGGCCCATTTACAATGTGACACATCAAGGGAGATGCATCACGTTGTAAAGCCCTGTGCCACATTATACCTGCTTCAGGTATATTGTAAGTAGGGTGGGCATTCTCACACAGAAATGCCTCGTAGAAGTGATGTAGTGAAATCTACAAGATTTCCCTGCATCACTTCTAGAACGACACTGCGTCAAAACCATACGCCTGCTTAGAGCAGGCGTAAGGAGTGACGCAGCACAATAAGTATAGGACTCCCCATGTATTGCTGGAGTTGCATCATTCTTGCGACACAACTCCAGCAATGCATGACTTTTGCACCAACAGATGCACCAGAAATTCTGACGCATCTCTCAATACTTGCGCCATGGAGCGGCGAATTGTAAATACCACGCATCTATGGTGGAATAAGGGTTTTGCACACAGGCACAGGGAAACTGATGCATCTCTGCTCTAACGCAAAGATGCGTCAGTTTCTTGTAATTATGCCCTATAAAGCAGGAAAACAGGAGCAGTTCAAGTTACCAGGATTGGTCTCAGCTGTCTGTTTCTCCTAGTAAGGAAACTGTTGAGACACTGAACCTTGGTGGCTGTGCCTTTTAATAGGAATTTCCTTAATTGATATTTGATGTTAGAGGAACTTGCTGGTTGTGTATAAGATGGGTTGGCTGAGGCCCACCCAGTAGAGTGAGGTCCACCCAGAAGACTCAACCAGAAGGCCCAATCGTAGTGAGTTGCACTATATATGTAGTGTGTACTTGCCAGTAGTTTCAAGCTAACTGCATGGTGTTGGAGTGTGCTGGTACCCCTTGCTGTGTGAACTGTCACCCCAACAGACGCAGTCTGCATTGTGCTTTTTGCTGCTTCTGTAGTTTCCAGATACCTCCTCTATCTCTTCACCACCCTTTGTGGTGAGTATTTTTGTAATGCCAAAAATGCCGGTGGGGGACGATGGTAGAACGAGAAAAACGGTACTCAGTACAAAACAACTTCTGAGATTCTCATGCAGCTAAAAATACTTATGAGATAACATTTGTACAGACCTGATTATTTTTCAAAAAGATGGCATACTTTCAAGAACAGGGCAAGTTTATTATTTGTGATATCGTGAAAGGCTTAAAGAAAAACAAGATGTTTACTGACTTTGTCCAAAAATTGCTCAATTAAAGATATCCCTGTAGTTGAGAACATTCCTGTTTTATTTGAATGCTTCACTTAGCCCATCCTCAACAATTTCACATTAAAGTGAATTTGTCTTTGTATGATTTCTTGAGGAGGGACATGAAGAGAATAGCATTATGTGAACAAGGTTGGCTGGAGTCCATGTTATGTACTACTAGCTTGCCATTACTGAACATTTTTAAATTTCACTCACAAAATCTGATAAGTATACTTGTCAGGAGCAAATTCAACTACTAGCACAGATCTGCTTATGACTTTCCTCCTGTTTGTCTCCTTCAAGAAGTCCCTTTATCTTCTTTGGAAGTGTCGGTATGTACTTTGAAATTTTTAAAGTCTCCCCATGAAAGGCTTTGTGAATCAAAGAAATGTTTTGTCAGACAGGAGAGAGATATTAACCCGCACTCCTCTTTGTGTTTGATCAGTGGATTCTCAGTCTTAAGAGGCAGGGTTCTCAGAGCTTGAAAGAGCAGGAACATTTAGCTAATGATTCATTTAGGGTATTGACAACATTGATGGCAGAAAAAGGTAGTGAATCCCAGAGTAAAAAATGGTGTATTCAAGACTAGAAGCTTTCTTTCAATAGTTTTGGGTTGCCGATTCTCTTTTATCTAGTTTGGCGCATCATTGCTGTCCTTATATGTTGTTTTACCTTATATGTTGCCATAATCTTTAACTTTTGGTTTCTATTGTAGAACAGTCATACAAGGTATTACATTCATTACCAAAGACTAGATTTTAATCAGCAGTTAAAATTAGAATATGTTTTAATTTTTTCCAAACCCTCACATCCAGAGAACTGTGCAAAGTCATGTTTCATTTTCAATGTCTTGTAGGCCAAGTTTTGTAATGTTAGAGTCAGTTGCCATCAGGATTGTCTTCACTCCTAATTGATTCCAGATTCCCACGGATTGTGATCAAATGTTATGGCAGCACAGTTTTCTTTCATTTTTTATGGTTTAGCATGAGAATTGCATCTTGTTTTTCAGTTGGAAAACTCAATCCATTTATGTTACATACAACTTATTTAAGGGCTGTAATAGAGAATAGACCAAAATAAAAGTTGCAATGCCCAAGATCTTGATGCATTTAGTTAACATTACTTTCTGTGACTCAAGCTCAGTAAACTAGTTGAGGGTGGGGAAACAGATATCAAGCAAAGACACATAACGCATTCCACAAACCCTCTGATGGCATACATGAGCAAATCATTGGCAAACATATTATTTTGGAAGGTTGAAAGAAATGAGAAGGAGGAGAGCCACATGTTGAAGAAAGAGCAGAGAGCAATCAGAAGAACCGAGGTTCAATTTCAATTGTAGGGGAACATTTTAAGTTCGCAGTAGAGACCAAAACCACTCTGAACCGTTGACAGACTTGTTGTCAGAGGTGGGTTTGGGGATGTATGAAGTGACTTATTCCAAATAATTTGTAAATGACTCAAATATCTTCACTCAGATTGATAAGCAAGACTGCTCTTCCTGAAGTTGCTATCCAATAACAACTGCTCTCCTAGCTGCAGTGTCTCGTGTATAATAGAGGTTGGGACCCCAATGGTCCCTAACAGACTCCGTACTCTAGTGATGTATGTTATTGGGTGTGATTAATACAATTCATGCTGTAGTGCGTTTCAGTTGAAAGTCTCACTCTACAGAATGAAGACATGCAATACCGAGCTCTGGGTGTGGCATGATTCATTTGCATGCTACCTGGCTGGGGAGGACTCTACACTAGCAAAAACCTTTATCAACTGAATGATGACATCAGGTAGAATTAGGATTTTTTGTGATGTCCAGAACTCCTCCATGAAACCCATCCTGAGAGCAATGCCTTAGCCTGATGGACCTATCAGGGTTCTTAGATTTCTCCATAGGACCGAGCATAGGTAAACTCACTGTAAGGTATTGTAAAACTGATTCTGTTTTGGCTTGTAAGTGTTCTCCTTCAATTTTATACTGCATTTTCATACTACGGAGGTAGACTTTCATTCATTTGCCCTTTTCATCTCCAGACTGTATTTTTCTAATCTCTATGCAACTTATTTACAAACCTGTATTTTGCTGAAACAATCCAGCCCATGCACCATACTTTTTAAAGGTTATGTATAAATGAATTGATATACCTTGTATGCTTTTACGATAATAGCAAGTGGCTGAACCTCTTGCTATGTATTCTTCGTAGTACATGTATAGAACTGAGCACAGGTACATATTTAAGCTCCGACATTATTCATCTATAAAGAAAACGGTTGACAATTATAGGGATTATATTAAACACAAAGCAAAACATTTCCTCAACTTTCAAGTTATCAAATAAATTGCAACGTGTGAAGCATCCAGTATGCAGTTAGTGCCTTCGCTAGTCTAAATGCCACAATTAAAAAACTAAAAAAAGCTTTTAGTGAACTGATATTTTTTTATTCAATATTCTTTATTATGGGATACCTATTTCGTTGCCTGAAGGTACCTTATCAAGAGGTCAATCCAGTCGCTGTTCTAGCCTTCAGGAGCATTTGGCTAATTAATAAGTAATTCATGAACTGCATTTGCTGCTATCAATAAATACTATGGAAAACCAAACAATGACAAAAAGGCCAAAATTGCATTTGCACCTAATGGTATTTCCAAATGACTTTTGTTCAAATTTGTTGATTTATTCTATTTTTTCACCAAACATCAAACAATTCACTACTCATTGAATTGCATTTACCATTTCCAGGTATTATCGAATTCGTGTACCTATTAATATCATAGAAATACAGTCATTTACCCAGATCTATGTCCTCCGCAAAGTCACCAACCTTTTCACTTACCATCTAACAGTAATCTTCCCAATTAGAGGCAAAGAATACATATTTAGGGCCTAATTACGATGTCAGTCCGCCCAACACCTTTGCAGTCTTCGGACTGACCACCCTCTGGTCAGCAGTGCATACTCCCATTTGTCACTAGGAACTTTTGCTACAGCCATTAACCGGAAGCAGCACAAGATCCCATAGACAAACGGGAGAATCTGTTCATCGCTGCACCACATGGCAGGACCCAAGGTGCCTGCCACACCGTGCAGAGATTAACAGGGGGGCACCATAGGTACCCCTGCAGACCTAACTGGAGGCCACAGGGTGAAGGGGACCCTGCTAGGGGCCCCTAATGTCGCTTTCCATGTAAGAAAGCCTGACAAGGAAAGCCTGTTTGAAATCAACATCATAATACCAACGGCGGTTTCACCATCCATAGGGATTACACACTGGTCTCCGACTGGTTGGTGAGCTCCTTGAGCCCATCAGAATCCAGCCGGAATGACCGGCCGGTTTCAGTTTCGACGGCCTGCATTGTAATGCAGCAGTCGAAACTGAAACGCGGTGAGGCTTGGAAAGGCTGCGACCGGTGGTAGGAGGCTTTCCGACCCGTATCGTAATGAGGGTCTCTGTGTTATCTAGGATAACCTCAAGACCATGTTGGGGAAAAAATGTGTTGCCACATTCCTTCTTGTAACATTGCTTAATGCAGTCTAGTGCTTGGGAGGGCGGAGCTAGAAACAGGAACAGAAGGAGCCGGGACCAGCTAGTGGGCAGTTAGAGTTGGGACAGGGTACGTGTGTGGAAGCAGGCAATAAAGTTCCTATAAAAGATAATACATGTGTCTGTCATCTTTGAGTCACGACACGACAACTGGCGACGAGGATGGTATAGGTGGGTCTACCACCCACAGAACCCTGCAGGAGCGTCCTGTCCCGAGCAGCGTCTGAAAAGAGAAGTAGAGAAGTGCTGCTGTGGAGAGTGAGGCTGCCGCCTGAATTGAGAGGCCAGCAGCAGGTGACCCTATTCCCCAGTCAGGTGACTGTGTGGAGTCCAAGAGGAACCGAGATAACGAGCGCCAGGCGTTTGAGAGAAAAGCGCTCGATCGCGCCAAAACGCGACTCACGCCTGATGCGTGCAAGTTGGCACGCGCTGAAAGAACAGAAGTCGGGAGCTCACTCCGACTCTGCCTGCCACCCCAAGGTGTAAAAGATTGCCCCCTGGCAGTGGGTACCACCCAAGAAGGCCTGCTGACAAGTGCCATCGAGCGTGGTGGAAGACGGAGCTCGAGCGGCACCCGACATCGGGATCTCACCCCCGATGCGTGAGATTCGGCAAGTTGTCGCAGAGTGAGTGCGAGACCTAACAAAGCAAGGTGGGAGCCCACCCCAACCTTACCTGAACGTGGCAGCTGCAGAAAAGGTCTGGAGATCAGGAGAGTGCTGCCCCTGAGACCGGCTGCCGGTGAGTCCTGAAGAGAGAATGAATGGAGATGAAGTCTCGTGTGAGCTGAGAGGTCAGTAACGGCGGCCATTTTGAAGTCAGGCAGCTATCAGGACATATCCTATGTGTGAATTGCACGTGGCCATTTTGAAGTCAGGCAGTGCAAGGAGAGGCACCAAGGCCAAATAAAAACAAGAGTGAATAAGGACAAACAAGCACAAGTCAGTGCAAATGTGAATTGGCAAACAAACACTGAGCAAGGCAAAAGTAGGATAAATGAACAAGCACGAGCAACTACAAGAGTGATGCAACGAGCAGTGGCCAATGCAAGTGAAGAAAAGAAACAAGCACAGACACGTGCAAAAAATAGATAGAAGCGATAAGTGGACACAAACAATCACGAGCCAATGCAAATTAGCATAATAAGAAAACAAGCCTAAGCAAACATAAGAGGTGTGATAAGGAAGCATAAACAAGCACCAGCAAAGACAAGAGGGCAAAGCAAATGAGCCTTGGCAAATACAAAATAAGCATATGAAAAGGCAAGTAATGCAAGAAAGCAAGTACTGGCTGACGTAAGAAGCGTGAGGAAAAGAGCCTAAGCAAATGCAAGAGACAAATAAAAACAACATTGAGCACAAACAGAAGAGTGCAGTCCTGCAGAAGACCCCGAAGAGGGCAGAATTGCTGAAGACCCCGAAGAGGGCAGAAGTGCAGAAGGCCCAGAAGAGGGCAATCCTGCAGAGGATCCCGAAGAGGGCAGGAGTGCAGAAGGCAGTGCCAGAAGTCAAGAAAATAAATGATCCAGAAGCATGAGAAGATGAATGTCGAGGAAGCCTTTCTCTCATCAAAGAAGTGGTTGGAGGACCCATACTAGTCCAGAGGAGACGCATGAATGAACAAAGATGTCAAATGTGTAAGGCATCATCACGGAAGAGCCATCAACCAACTGCAGCTAGCATGCAACTCTAAAGAACGGGAGTCACGAGTCACGTACAGTGTAGCTGAGTGGTGGCCAGTCTGAACTCAAGAGATCCAAGCTTAGCTCACTGAAGCATACCGAGACAGTCGCGCCAGGTGCGGACAACATACAATAGTCACCCGGGAGCGGTGAATATTACCAAAATCAAAGGAAACAACCAAACAAAGACTAGTGGCCGAGGAGGGTCAGCAAAAGAAAACAGGAAGAAGGAAACAGTCCTGAGACATTGTCATACCAGCACATTCCGCCATCATGTCAGTGAGAGAAGAAACACATACATGTAGCCCCTGCATTGGAGTGCCACCCCCAGTGACACAGACCGGCAACCAGAGTCTGGGTCCAAAATGGAACCGATGGCTGGAATCACTGGATGCATTTCTTGACGTTACCGGAGAGCGAAGAGATAGCAAACGTCTACTATTACTACTTAAATTGGTGGGTCACGAAGGCCGACGCCTAATCAGAACCTTTTCAGCAAAGGATACAGGGACATATAGAAAACTCAAAAAGACGTTATGCGCTCATTTCACCACAAAGGAAGATGTTGATCATGAACGCATAGTTTTCAATGCAGCACAGCGGGAACCAGGGGAACCATTATCAAACTTCGTAACGTGGTTACAAAAGTTGGTACAATACTGTCAATTCAATACATTCACAAATGAGGAAGCGATCTGCCTTCGGGCGATTGAGAGCTGTTCAAAACCAGACGCACAGCGCAAGATACTTCAAAGGCAATTCTCGTTAAAGGAAATCGTCAGGAGGGCCAAAGCTGGAGAGCGAGCCGAAACAAGAGAGTTGTCAAGAGAATTGCATATCAATGCAAGAAGAGAAGATAAGCGAAAGGAGACCTCCCTCATGTCAGAGCATAAAATTCAAGAGGCAACCGAAACCAGAAAGAGGAAGGGCAAAGGTAGACTAGAGACAAGACAGCGGGAGAGACAAAATGACATGAAAGACTCTGAGTCAACAACGCGAAGACAAAAGACTGGGATTATCCAGGATTATGACAGCCTCACGGACATAACCTCAGGAAATCATTCAACTTCAAGGAGTCACTCAACAAATGGTACCAACTATTCTGAAGAAGAGTCAAGCGGGATAGATCACATGGATGGCACCGATGTCGGCCTACTCAACAAGTATGAAGGAAAGGCAAGCTACAGAACACCGGACCAGTCATGTCAACTCTGGGAGCCGATACACAAACACACCCGAGCAACCCGCGGGTCACCAATCTTCACAGACAAGTCAGAAGAAACATGCAGCCGTAGAAAACACCACTCCCAGGACACAGACACCAGGGCCCCCAGCAAGCAAGAAGACGAAAGAGATCTCACAAAACCGGGTGATTCACTCCAACACCAGGAAGTTATAGACAAGTACACTTAGGACACCCGTGAAAATGAGGGAACTGAGTGGAGACCAGTAACATCATACGAGAAGGGCAGCAACGAAAGGCCTTGGGATCGAACAAAAGAAATACACGCTTGGTTGTCAGAAAATCATTCCATTGAAACAGCATGGAAGACATGTCGAGACACATACCGAAAGAAGTGTCCCAAAGACAACTCTAAATCTAAGAGCAGTTTGTCACAGCCTACCAGTTCAAGAAGTGTATCAGTCCAAACACATTTGAAAGAAGGGTCCTGTAGAAAAGCAACAATAGACCTCTCCGATTCAGAAGACATGTCGGTACGATCACTGGGGTCAACAGACTCAAGTTCACAACAACATCCATGGCACCGATCACCTAAACGGGCCTTGGACTCAGAGACTGCTCTACCCATCCAAAACAACATATCTCACGCAGATGTCTCGGAACATTTGATTACCCCGTCGAGCAACTTGTCCTGTCTGCTGCAGTCATATCCGGACCTGACGGGGTTTGCGAGGCTGACTCCAAGGGTTTTCAGAAGAAAGACAACCATATGGGACACTATACATTGGCGTGGGAAAGGACTGTCTCATCACTCCATCAAGAAGACAAGGTGTGTTGGCAAAGATGGATCCGCATCACGAAGACAAGAGGAGACGAGAACGGAACGTGCCCATGCCCCAATGCTCAAAGAGTTCAGCATTTACAAACACGAGTGGGAGCAGAAAGGACCAATAGAGCCTGCGTATGAGTCCCAAAACCAAACCAGGACACTCAGTGCTCTATTGTCCAACATGCAGGGTCGTGAACATGAGAGCATTGATGCCCATGGGTAAAAGAAGTGAATTCACAAGCGGATGCTTAGAAAAACAAGTGCAACAATGGAGAACAGACCGCCACTGCCACGCCGAGATATCAGTAGTCACACAGCAAAAAGAAACCGTGACAACTGTGGAATCTGAGAACAAGCAGTTCACGCACATTGTCTCACATCTTCAAGAAGGCGCTCCCGTGGTCAAAGATGTTTGTGTTGAGACAACAGCAAGATCGACAAAAGACAGGCCCTTCACTGATTCGACCTTACTGATGCTTGAAGACCGGATTGAATCTGAACTCATGTATGGGGACACCTTCCTGTGGCCCAAACAGACTGTCTGCCGACTCATGAGGCTGAGTGGACAAGTGCAAACTTGGTAGAAGTTAATTTCATTTTGTTAAGAAAGGGGGAGATGTAACATTGCTCAATGCAGTCTAGTGCTTGGGAGGGCGGAGCTAGAAGCAGGAACAGGAGGAGCCGGACCGGCTACTGGGCAGTTAGAGTAGGGACAGGGACGTGTGTGGAAGCAGGCAATAAAGCTCCTATAAAGGATAATACATTTATCTGTCATCTTTGAGTCACGACACAACACTGCTACTGAAATGCTCATTCACATTTGTCACATTACACCACCCAGTATAGAGACCCACTGGCATTGATATTCACGATTGCCTCATACTTTGCTGAAAGATTCCACATTGCCTTTCTTCTTCCAATTAGTTCAGCTCTTGTCGCCTCAGCCAATGGTATTCCACATGGCATTGCAAATTCTCCTCTCCTCTTCAACCCATAGCCCTTTTGCAGATCTACTTAGGTCCTTCAACCTCACCGGATACACTTAATACATGGATGGCACTCAGCTCATTTTGAAACTGTAAAATCCTGTAGAAGTGGGAACATGGTACCCACCTCAAAATGGAGAATCTCACTTGCGGAACCTGCTCAAAGTGTCATCCCCCGCCATCCTAATACAAGTCTTTGAGCAACCACCAACCTACATAATAGAAATGAAGAACTTTGTGTGAACATAGATTTCAACACCCACCCCCCTACTATTACAGGATACTGAAGTAGGCAAAGATGCACTCTACACCATCCTAACTCTAAGCCGCATATTTTCACACCCCGGACTACTTCACATGGTGCAGGCCACCACTACCTCTGTCTTGTGTGTAGCTTTCGGAAAGATCACTTGCAAATGAGTTGAGGGATAAATGTTGAAACTTGTTCAAACATGCCTTTTCACTGATTTATCCTTACAGTGCCTACATGCAATAAAATACCCAGTGTGAAGACACGGACTCCTATTGTATATTATCTGTATTACTAGTCTGTGGAACTGATGGAGACCAGGACACTGTCACAGCCTATAAAAACTCTTGGGCTGTCTCCTTCACTGCACTGGTTGCAATGTCAGTACACATCTCAACCCTAGCACCCACATTTCTTCACCGAGTGCCATACTTCAAATGGAATGTGAATCCCTCCATAGTTTTTTTCTGTTTTCAATATATTCAATTAGCAGTTTATAAATGTGCAGACAAGCACATTTTTTTTCTACAATTTTGAAAAGAATATATTTGCTTTATGCAAATCAATTAAATGTGCGTTAATTCGTAAAATGTTATGTGTCTTGGCCACAAACCCTTTAACTCTAATAGTAAAGAATAACTTGTTTAGAAGAGTAACGGATAATATGCAATATAGCCCGAACCGTAAATACTGCAATGCTTACAAAGGAATTACATTAACTTCGTCTTGCTCTGTATGGCCTTTTGAATTTGGAAGATATATTTCTGTATGTATTTATTTGCAATTGAATTATATCAATCTCAGGCATTTTTACATCTATACTTGTCTCCATTTGACTTTTTTCCGACAGAAAAACACAAGAACTCTTTAGAACTACATTAATCTTTCCTAAAGCGACTGAGACAGCGTCTACCAGAATTAACAGAACCTTGCCAGATATGTGATCTGCAGATTTTTTTCTGCATCTGCTGTATTAGTATTTACATCTGGGAGAGTCTTGGCAAGACCTGTCCGTACATCATCCTGATTTTCTACAGATCTTTCTCTTTATATCATATGTAATAATGGATGTCTATTTAAGAGCTCCTAATGTAAGTCTTCCAAGGAATGGCCACATTGTTTGATGAAGCTTTTTGAGTGTAGCACGAGGCGTGGCTGTAGGACAAAGAAGGAACAAAGAAAACTGCCACTGTAAATGCTGTTGCAAGACAAGGGGTTCCTCTTATGCTCTTAACATACAGAGGCATATTATCAAGAAAGGCGTTAAATATTATTGCCGGTTTAGTGGCAGAAAACTGCAGCTAAAACGGCGATAATGGGCTTGATAATATGCCCTTGAGAACTCCAATAGAAGTCCTGTTCTGGTGTGAACATGGGCTTCTATTGGAATTCTCCAGGGCATATTATCAAGCCCATTATCGCTGCTGTTCTTGATAATATGCCCCATATTTTTTGATTGATCAGCACCCAAGTAAGCAGAAATACAAATACACTCTTTTTCATTGCAAGGGAGTGAACGTGTAACATATTTGAACAAATCAGTGCTTACAACGCACCAAAAAACACTTCTTCCACGATCAAGAAGAAGTACTCACTTTTCTTTACAGCTCGTCGCCCATTTATTGTTCAGGTTGGATTGACTTTCTAATTTGGCAGCATATTATCAAGAACGACGTTGAAAATATCGCCGCTTTAGCGGCAGGAAACTGCTGTTTATGCGTCGATAATGGGCTTTGATAATAGGCCTTGAGATTTCCAATACAAGCCATTGTTCACACCAGAACATGGGCTTCTATGGGAATTCACAGGGCATGATATCAAGCCCATTATCGCTGCTTTAGCAGCAGTTTCCTGCCGCTAAAGCGGCGATAATTTTAACACCTTGGGGCAGATTTACAATAACTGGCGCATCCCCAGGGATGCGCCAGTTATTGTGCGCTGCAGCTCCGCCACCCATGGTGCGCCGCATTTGCGTGACGCATCTGTGCCGTAAAAGTGGTGCATTGCTGGAGCTGCGTCGCAGCTCCAGCAATGCTCTGGGGGGCCCTATCTGTGCAATGCTGCGTCAAGCCTTACGCCTGCTTCAAGCAGGTGCAGGGTTTTCACGCAGCATTGGCCTAAAAGTGACTGAGTGAAATCTTGTAGAACGCCCCCCTGCGTCGGAACGCCTCCTTATGGCGCAGGGCTTTACAACTTGATGCATCTCCCAGATGCGTCACGTTGTAAATACCCCGCACCATGGCGCATCTTTTGTGCCGCCGCTGCGTCACAAAAGTGACGCAAAGGCGGCGTAAAAGAGGCGTAAGGAGCTTGTAAATATGCCCCCTTTTCTTTATAATATGCCCACTAGTTCTCTGGTTAAAGCTGTGCTTCAAAGTACTCATTGGCTTGCTCAAAACGTAGATATTTATTTTACTTTACATCAAAGTAAATGTCTTGTGGGTAGTCTGCTGAATTTTTCACAGGAGACCATAAAATCCAAAGTGTGTAATATCAAAAAAGGGATGCCCTTTCGCTCCCTCAAATAGGACTGACCCACATGTCCTGGCCAGTGCGATTATTGGTTTCATCCATCCAAGATGTTGTCCCAAGTCTCCTCTTCTACTAACCATTAGATAAGTAAAAGATGCATTATATGTAAAGAGGACGCTCTTATGAAAATATAGTGCCTCAGATCAGGGAGCTGGCTTGGAGGTGGGCAAATGGCTGGATCATCAAGGTAGTGGGAATGGAGTGATGTTGTATAATCCCCATCTCCAATCTTCTTCGAGGTTGTGCCAAACAAATCAGGAACAGCAAAATGCAAGAACATTATTTAGAAGAGCATGCTGGCTGCTGACCATTTGCTACTTCACAAATCAATTGCCAACAGTTATCTCCTTTTTTAGATGAACAATTTCTTGGTCGATTGTTACAAAGGACACCTTGCTGAGACTTGGTTTAATGCACTTTTCAAGTTTGCAAAATAATTCTTGGAATTGTGTAGTTAGCATCAACGTGCAGTCCAAGCAGTGTATCTTCCTTGGCGCGACAATATATAGTAGCCGACTGCCATACCAGATAGCATCTGGATTATAACAGTTTGTAGCTGGTTCCCTCAGTGTTTTAGTACGAGGAACCATTTGAGGTTCGCTTTCCCTGTATCTCTTTGCTTCTTGACTAAGCTCGACTCTGCTTTATGGAGAGGTCAAACCTTGAACATTCTGAAATCCTAACATCAGTTTTACACTATGGACTGATTACAACTTGGATACTAGAGGCCCTTGAACCTGCTGGATCGTACAAGTAAATTTGTCAGCATCATAGAAGTTTTAACGGCGGAGGTCTGTAAGTGACAAGATCTGGGGCCCGATGTAGGTAATCTCGATTTACCTACTCTTAAATACCGAATCATACCGATTCGGTATTTAAGAGTAGGTAAATGGGATGTAGGTAATTTCTATTTTTAAATTACCGAATCGGTAAGATTCGGTAATTACCGAATCGGTATTTACCGATTCAGTAATAGCCATTCATTCCTATGGGCCTGTAGGCCCATAGGAATGTATGTCAATTACCGAATCGGTAAATACCGATTCGGTAATTGGGGAAACATTGAAGGGTGGCAGGGTGTCACTTTTTGACACCCTGTTGCACCCCTCAATCGTGTATGGGTGCACATGTTGCAGACATACATGCCCTAAGGGCATGTATGTCAGCAACATGGCAGTGTTTGAAAAGCAAAAAAATAGGTTTTTTCAAGGCTTTTCATTATTTACCACCAACTTCTAGTTGGTGGTAAATAACGAATTCTGAAAGCCCTGTAGCACTGATTACAGTGCTAACTCCATCGCAAAATACAGATTCGGTAATTTTACTGATTCGGTAATTTTACTGAATCTGTAAAATTACCGATTCGGTAAAATTACCGAATCTGTATTTTAGGTGGCCCTACATCTCATTTTCCAAATACCGGTCGGTAACGGCCGAAATTACCGAATTTCGGCCGTTACCGTCCGGTATTTGCCTACTTACATCTGGCCCCTGGTGCCTAAGGTTGCATACCCCCTCTCCATGCATCTGTTCTGTGTTGGCTGCTATGGAGACGGTCTCTGTAGCCTGGCCACTGTCACCTGATATAGAGAAACACTACGGGCCATATTTGCAAGACAATTGCGCAGCGCAGTGCCGCAAGCAATTTTGCTGCGCTGAGCTGCATCATTGTCTAAGTGAAAGAATGCATCATATTTACAAGAATACAGCGTGTTCCTTTACTCACCCCTGCACCAGCAAACAAATAGCAGACATGCAACAACTTACACACCCTTGCACTATGGTGAAAATGTGCCTGCGTTGCAGGGATGATTGCTGTTGTGCAGGAAGGGACACTTTCCTGCACAAAACAATATCCATGTCATTTTGCTTTTTCTATGTGTGCTGCAGAATGCAGCACACATAGAATGGGCAAATAATTGAGGAGAAATAAAAGTTTTTCTCCTTGTTGCGCCACCCCTTAAGCCTAAATTGTTGCCACTGCCTCAGATTTACTATGTCTTGTCAATCTGTGGCTGGGAATGCATAAATCAACACCCATTGCACTCCCCTTTAATGCAGAAAGCTCAGTCAAAGGTAACGATAATTACAAGGCTGTGTTAAGCCATGCAAAGTGGCTTAGTGAAGCCTTGTAAATATGGAGCAGGACACAGTGCCACTGGAGCGTCACAAAAAGTGATTCTTCTTTGGCGCAGTTACCTTTTAAATGAGGCCCAAAGCAAATATTAAAGTCCTAAATGAAGATTGATGCTCTGACTTACTTATGTTTCACATTCCATTCTGGTAGTCACATTTACAAAGACATTAACCCCTTGCACGCTGGCCAAATTTTCGCGCTGTGCAGGCAAAATGGGGAGTGGGCGGAGTTCGGACGGCACCGGCCGTCGTTAGCGCACGCCCACCATAACGCGTGACAGCCGGGGGCCATTGTGAACACCGAAGGGGTTAATCTAATTCAGTTTTTGGCTAGCATTTAAAGAATGCCCTGCTGCAGCTCTTTGACTTTGCAGTGAGTTACTATGACCCTTGCATCCTTATGGTTGTGTTTCTGCTTCTCAGGAATCTCTGTCCATTTGGAACTCACATGTTGTTCCTTTGCTTCTGTTTGTTTTGATATCACTCCTGGAGCATGATGTTGTTTTGCTGATTAATTAGATAAGTGCAGCGCTTGGGTTCAAAGCGTGAAATACACCTTCAAAGGAATTTGAGATCTGAAGGCTTAATGTTTCCTCTGATATCAAAGATTTTATCTTTACTCATGAACTCCCTATACCATCATAACTCCAGGTTATCTTTACCTAGTCAATCACTGAGTCCCCTGGTAATCTGTGCTGATTTAGAGTTTGGCAGACAGGGTACTCTGTCACAAGAGATAAAGCAGGGCTGGCAGTCATCTCTTAATATGGCAGGGAAAATAAGCTTGGAATGGTGGCTGTAATAGGACACTATGGAATCACGAAGGCGTAAGGCTAGTTTTTAAAGTGCGTGTTTCGATCTGACCTCGACGAGGCGGACGAGTCCAAACAGGAAGATCAGATATAGGAGGGTCTCCTGGAAATTGCACACCGTTTCCACTCTTCTTCATTAACCTCATAGTATCAGTCACCAGAGGTTGACATAACACCATAAGAGAGAACTAGATGCAGGTCTCTTACAAAGGGAGTGGAAGTATACCTACCTGACAGCCATAAGAAGTAGAAGGGTGGAGAAAAAAAGTTCAGAGGTGCCATTATCTAAGGGCGTGTCCTTCACAAACAGCACAGTGCTGGATAAACTACAATCCATATGGTTTTAAATTAATTTGCATGGAAGTGAAAATGGAGATTTGGTTGTTGGTCATTAAGACTATACGAAGAAGGAGTAAAATCCCGTAATTGTTGAGTCCTGAAGAAGGTGGTCGCTTATTTTCTCTTTGTACCACCAAGAGCATCAACGCTATTTTTTATAAAGAATCCAATAGGAAGTAACCAGAAGGATAAGAGCAGGGCTCTCACCAGGTTTACCCCTCAAGTAAAATACTGTTGGATCTTTTCAGACAACGGAATTCATGTATGTGTCCATAGGGTTTCCTCATGTAACTTGATTTTTAAGTTTTTTTTTTTCTATCTTATAATTTATATGCCTTTGCATTGAATGTCTTTGCTAGGTTTTTAACCAATGCACTACAAGGAGCTGAATTGACTTTGACTTCACAAGATGGAGAAGTGCTCCTCTTGTTTTTAAATATTGATATTTGTCATTTTAATGAAGCTATAGTTTTGTACGCGCTATATCTGAAGCCAAGGGATTTTTTGTTTTACTCCTTTTTAATCTTATGGGGGTAATTTTCAAGGGAAACTAATGCTCTAATGGGGAAGTGAGTGAGGTGTTTATCTGACTGGTGTAAGGGTAGCAGTACATGTGTATAAAGCTCTAGGGGAGTCTTGTGTTTTTTCACTGTAATATGATCTGCAATTGCAGTAGACACTACTCACTATGCTGCTAAATCAGGCTCTAAATTGTTAAACCAACGTCACCCCCAGTCATCAGCAGTGATATATATTGGCAATAATTACTAGCTCTTCATTTAACCAGTTCTGAAGTGGTACTTTTTGGGGTAGGTAATGGCACTGCAGCATCAGTGAAGTGCCTGTTTAACACTGATCCTTACCTCAAAGTATCCAAGCTTAGTCACTACCTGTGCTTTATTTTTAAGTACCCCAAACATGGTTACTCAGTCAGGATGGAACGTTTTGATTTTCATGCTCAGCTAAATGTTTGTGTATTTGATTTTAGAAATTGGAGGTAATCAAAACTATTTTAGAAGATTCACCTCCTCCAAAATAATCATTTTCTTGAGAAAACAACATGAGCATTTTTTTCATCCCAACTAGCCAATTGACAAATGGATTATGCATTTTTTACGGGTAGATATAGTTATTTTAAACTAGCAATTTGGCCTCAAGAAGATGCTGTGAACAACTTGCATTGCAATTGGGCGATCTTGGCCTCTATGACGTTTGCTAATGTGCTTTAACCCCTTTAGTGTGGGCTGTGTTATGTTCATGTCCTTTGCACTACCTCTTCACTTCAGTGAGTAGTATGTGACTATCATGCCCTCCGACTAAAGGGAGGCAATCCCTCTGATGATCTTCCTTTTCCAATCCCCAACTTAAGCTGCGGGGAAAGAACTTACCTCGCATGCTGAGATTTTATTAATTTTTTAATGTGCTGTGATTCACAGCTTTCCTTATGTTCCTACATCATGACTTCTGAAACTGCAGCATCTAGAGCCTTTAGGTTCCAGCTTCTCTCAGTTTGACTTGTGCTCAGGACATAGCTCAATTCCCTGAGCATTGATCATAACAGGAACGGTATCATTGGAAAAGGAAAAACGTTTCTTTCCAATATTACCCCTCACTTGTGGATATCTGCTCTGGGATATTGCAGGGGGCCAGGCTCATGGGAGATTCACCCAGTGGATCACTAAAGAGTTCTCAAGATATGGGAGCAATGGGCAATTTGTTCCCCCCTCAAAAATGTTTCTCAACAACCTCTCTGAATTCCCTGAGGAAATTAAGGAATTTATGTTTAGTCCGCCCCATTCCAACGAGACAGAAAGTCCAATAGCTACCTGTAGGAAATTGGGTTATTAGTTGGAAGAGGATGTGGCCTAATGGTTATGGTGGTTGATCTCAAATCTGGGGAACCGGGTTCGAGTCTTATCAATGACGCACAACATCCTGTGATTCTGGGCATATCACTTAAACTCCCTGTCACTAACAAAATGAATGTCTTTATGTAACGCAACTGGTTCTCGTGTAAAGCATTTTGATACCTTTGGTCAAGTTTGCGCTATATAGAACTCAGAAAAAGAACCCCAACTCAAATAATAGACAAAATCCTTGCCAGAATGAACCACAAAAAGTCACTAAATGATATTGTGGTTAACACATGGTTAGCTTGCCACAAAATCAGGCAAGCTTAACTTAGAGGCAGTGTGTAAATTATTGATGCAGCACACAAAAAGAAACCACAACATAATAAAAATACCAAACCAGTTAGTGTAATAAATAAAATGATACCAAATGAATGCAATTCAATCAGTAGAGCAGAGAGTTATGAATTGTAAACATTTTTAGCAAAGTCTAGTACCAAAAAGGTCAAAGCACCAATTGTTTGTATCTGGTCATGCAAGACTGGGTCAGAGTCAGAAGTCAAGGCCAACTGCAATGGAGCGCTGGTCAGATTCAAGGCATGGATTGGGACCGGTCGCAGATTACCTTCGGACTTACAAGTTTTTCTGCAGATTGGATTCACCCAGTGGGACGAGACTACATGCTATAGGTGACGAAGACTCCATGAGGCCAGATACCACTGCTGGGAGGTCTTACTGCTGCGAAAAACAACACAGCTGGAGCTACTATAATGTCAGGCTGATCTGAGATGCACCTTGGGCAGATCAGCTGGAAGGCAGGTCTCGGTCTTATGTCTGTTCTCTAGGTAGTTTAAAAAAAAATGTCTAAGTCTCACCTATTTTGGGTTAGGCAGAAGCAGTACTACCAACACCACGTTCACAGGTCCAGGGCCTCGAAAGGCACCATTTGATGGGGTGGGAGGAATAGTTCTCACTCCAGCTGAGACCAGTTGAAGACTTCAAGGTCTTTGGAGTTAGCTGTGTCTGTGTAGATCACACAGGAGACCAGTCAGTCAGTCCTCCCTTGGAATCACTCTGGTCATCTTGGGTTTAAGGAGCATGTCCAGTCTTCCTTCTTCAGACAGCAGGGTAACATAGCAATACTTCCATGCAGCAGGACAGGAGATTAGTTCTTCCAGAAGCAGGGCAGCAGAGCAATGCTTCTTCTGAGTTTTACACAGGACCAGAAATTATCTGAAGAGTGGCTCTGGTGGTCCAATATTTGTATGTGGTGCTAGCCTTTGAGTGTGAGAGAACAATCTGTCCTACCCGCACATCTGGTTCGGAAAAGTTCTTCCCCTCCCCTGTCAAAGCTCCAAACTGTTTGGGGTGACAAAAGGCTGGTGTCAGGTTCCTTTGTATGTGCTAGGGGTAAAATATTTTGAAGTATAAGTGGGACAAGGTACAGCTCTCCCTCCAGTCATTCAGTTAGCATAGCCCATCCTGCCCACACATAGTCCACTATGTCGCACTGTCTGGGAGGAATACACAAGCCCCAACAGCACAACCATTCACCGTCATGTGGTCCAGAATACCAACAGAAAGTACAAATAGTTGCGACAGGAAAATTGTAACTTTCTAAATGTGAAATTTTCAGAATTGTGACCAGCACTGTGAAAAACCGAGCAGCAGCTTCAAGCAGCCACTCTGCTTTTAAATAGTGTGCTGCCTTGAGGGCAGCCATGTACTTGCAGCTTCCCAGTGGGCAGTGCATAATTTGTAATAGGGTGCACTGTCCTTTTTTACGCCTGATTCACCAATGTCAAGGTGCACTATGCCACAAACATAGACAGCGCAACCCAAATATAATGCAGCCCTGCCTGTTCCTCAGGGAGAAGGCCAGAGGTTCCCCTGCAGGCAGAGGTATTTAGTGACTCCTATTTCAGAGGAGCATGTGTGAAGGTGCTAACTCTGTGTCACCCCGCAATGGCATACAGTCAGTGCGCCTTTGGAGGCCAATTTGCCTCTGAGACTGCATCTATCATGGGTTATAGGCACAGTGTGTGAGAAATTGGATTATTAGTTGAGGTGGATGATAGTCACAATTTTTGTTAGGTCCAATACAATTACAGTAAAATGAACCTGATCTCAACTACTTGTAGCTATAGCACAGAGCAGGCAGGTTTAACTTAAGAAAATGTGTGAAACATTTAGAAGTAGTAAAGGAATTGAAAAAGTCAAAAATACAACACAATCAACACCCCAACAAAATACAGTTAAAGAATATTTTAATGGATACAATTACATCAAAATGTAATAAGGGGAACCTGAGATATACATTTTTAGAATGTTCAATATACATATAGCGCCAAAATGCACAAATGCACAAGGTGGATATCTTGTCATGGTAGACCACTGTTCAATTCAAAAGGTAGGGCTGAACAGGATGGATCGCCAGTCAAATACAAGGACTAGGTTTGTGGCAGTGGAAAGTTTTATTTCTGACTTAGAAACCTTTATGGAGAGAAGGGCTTGTTGTTGATTTGCCATTAGAGCAAGCTGCAAGTTGGAGGGTTTCTGGTTGCTGAGGAGTAGGGTTCTGGCGCAGAAGAGGGAAATCTCTGAGCAGGTTAAGTCCATGCCCAGGATGGCCTCAATGTCCATTGGATGCTGTTCAGTTCATCAGTCCCAGTGAACCCTTCTACAACCTAGAAACTTTTGCTGAAAGCCAGGTATACTTCAGCGGGTCAAGCCTCAAGTGGAGGCCGGCCAGTGATTCAATGTTGAGGGCTGCAACTTTGACAGTAACCCTGCTCTCCGTCAATTATCGAGGCAGAAAGTTGTCTAATACTTTTTAACTCCCTATTCTTGTGGTTTGGGTACACTCTATCACCAGCCAAGGACCCAAAACCTGGGCAACACCACTTGGGGATTATTGCCATTGGAAATCACCAGTAGTGTTCAAGGCAGGTCCAGTAGAAAGTGGTTAGCTGGGTTCCTTCAGGAAAGTGGGCTCCTAGCAGATTTTGTGTCCCTATAGCTAAACAGAAGGTCATCTGACTGACCTGTGTTGTCCACTTCTTTATCTAGGATATAGGTCCAGCCCTTAGAGTTCTCCTTACAGGTTTCAAGAGCGGGTGTAGTAATTCTTCTGTTCTCCGCAGGTCTAGCAGGGTCCTGTAGAAGATACTCAGGGGTGCAAGATTTATGCTTGGTACTAGCCGATAGGTTTGCTTGATTCCTGGACCATCTCTAACCAATAGGAAAAAAGTACCCAAGCATAACCCTACATACACAGTAGTTCCTGGGTGCCCTACTCCAAACAATCCAGGAGTTCCCTTTTCTCCCTAAATCCAACATGAAAGAACCTTTAATCCTCTTTACAGAGCTCCTTTGCCCCTCCTAGAGATAGGGTAAGTGAAACGAGCAACCCCTACTCTGTGGTCCATAAAACTGGTTCTGAGGGGGCACCTCCTCTTATACTAGGATTGGGGTCTGGAAAGACACGTTGGAGGTTGGCTGGGCACTACCCTTAGGCCGTTCTGTCAAGAGAGGTCAACCTCTCCCCCCTCGCAAAGCATTTGTCTCAGCTGTGGGAGTCAATTCTCTCTTCATCAAGGAGCTATTCGCCTCCTGGGTGACAGATGGAAGCTCAGGCAAATTTGTTATTTAGAGGCTTTTGTCAGGCTAAGAGTGACTTTTTAAAAATATCTTTTGTAAAATATTTATTACAAATCTGAATTCATCATTGATTTGGATTTGAAAAAAATATTTAAAAAGGGCCGGAATGAATTTTTATCTGGTACCCAGGTGGAGATAACATTATTCACTTCTCACTGTAAGGACATGTTTACCATAAAAACTGTTCATGTCTTCTTTTAAATATCATGTGCCCTGCCTTGTCCACATTTAATACTACTTAGAAGTGACTTATTCATATTTAAAAGGAGTGTTTAGGTTTGTCAAAATGGGTTATTTTGACTTAGTGAATCTATAGACATATTTTGTGTTGTAACTTAAGTGGTGTCCCAATACGTGCTGCTGTTCTTTTGAGACATTTAACTTGCTGGACCTGTGGAAATGTTTTTCCATATACTAGTTACTTTTAGGTTAGTTAAGTGTGGGAATTAGGAGTATAGCCAATTTTGGAATCTTTTAGGGGTCAGAGCACAAGCAATGGGGCCTGGTTAGCAGATCTGCAGTGCAGAGTCAAAACACTAGGATGTATCAGTCCAAAATAATGGATGGTAATCATGCAAAATGAGGCATTTTCATACACAGAGGCAAAGTATTTCCCTATTTGCGTGGGGCCACTACTCATGCGAATAAGGGAATGACCCATTAAAAGGGCTCCACCAAAGCTATCTTTACTAACGGGGCAGCACAAGCATCCATAACTCCTAATTTAATACTTTAGTGCTCTAGGGGTGCAGAAAAGTAAGTACATGCTCATTGTGCCCCCTCAGAACTGTATGTAATGCAGCCTCAGTGGCAGCAAGACTGTTTGGGCTCCAAGAATGGGATTGAGGTGTGACCCCAGGATGGACATGTCCAGCTGCATTTTACAAGAGAAAACAGATCCTCAACCCAAATTAAACAATGGTCACACTGTTACTATTTGTATCATGGTGCACCCTTAATTATACCATGATTACAAAAAAGCCTACACATTGTGCACTGTATATAATACAGCCCAGGAAGCTGTCCTGCATAGATTACCTCAGGGTGTAATGCGCCTTTGAGTCTCCTTCTTGTGCGACGCAGAATATTTGGTATTGTAAAAGGGGCTGCAGATGCCTGTGCAGCCCTTTCTACAACTTGCACAGGTGCAATCAGAAGAAGGTGCTCCTTCATTTGGCCGAGGGTGTGGATCCATGCAAATGAGAAAACACTGTGTTCTTGTGCCTGTGCTGTACTACAGAAAGGAGTATAGAGGCAGAAAATCCTATTTGGAAGAGCTCTTAGCCCTTACAGTAAAACACTATGAGGTGGTGCATAGTCAGTGTTTTTCAAGAGGGTATCCCTTGGGAGTGAGCATTCAGTTGCTACAGACCCCCCTTCAGGCACCCCACGCTCCAAAAGAGAGGCAAGTGTACCTCCACTAAAAGATGAAGCCACGTGCCATGTGCTTCATTAATGCCTTCTCCCAGGAATGGTGCATACTGTCAGAGTTCACCAGCACTGAGGACAGTGTTTTTTTGTAATCATTTCCAAATAAACGGTGCACCAGATGTAAACATGGACTATGAGTCCACTATGTATTTTAAGCTTAAGAATTGTTTCTCTTCTCTTGTGGTGGATGTGGTCCATTTGAAACTCGGGCCGCACTCTCCACCCTTGAAACCCAAAAATGATTTCCGCCACATTAAACCTATAGCCCAAATTTTGAAACCATCCCCATAGAGAGAAAATTGGGATACCTTTGGGTGTAGTTTTGCTTTATGGGTCGAAAGAGTAGGGGTAAATTTCTCCCATCCACCTCCTAAGGTTGGTTGAAATATTGTGTGGTGCCCAAGGGTAGGACCTTATACAAAGAAAGACGGGCCAATGACTCACACTATTCCTTTTTTGGATACCAATGCCTTGTATTTATATTGGGGTCATATAACTGAAGGTTAGTCGTCCAATTTCTCCCCTATGGGAATCTATAATCCAGTGCTAGGATGTGCAAGCTCTGCATTACCATTCAGGTATTTATTTTCAGCCTGATGATCTGATGGGCTTCCTGACACCATTTGATTGGACAGTTAGGCGTAAACACAACAATCGTCCCAGTTCAGTATTTTAAAAAGCCACCAGACTGCCACAGTAAATGAGAAAATAAGTTTGTTGGTGTGGTATCTTGCCATTGGACCCCATCTTCAAACCCCAGACAGTATTACTGTCCCCAGGAGGAGGCAAACTAGGAGGCTTACACCCTCTATGGCTGCCCAAGTCAGATCTACACCCAAAGAAATCACAATTAACTCTGGAAGGGCTAGAGCCCGTAGGTCTCTGGATCCACAGGCACCCAGGAAGACCTGCAACCCTGGTCATTTCAGAAATCTAGAAAACAAGACGAATCCCAGGTGGTGTGAGTAGCCTGGATCCCAGCACATTTTCTTACTTGTACTACCCTTCAAATGTCAAAATGTCCCTAATACATCCAATTGCTCATCTTTTGCTATGTGGATTTCAGCTTGGTTGCTCGATCAGCACCTAGAGGGAACCTAGCAACCTTGAACATTTCAAAGCTGAGAGACAAGGAGAATCCAGGGTGGGGTGGCTTGTATTGATCTCAGCACATTTTCCTGCCCAAAATGCCCTTCAAACATAAAAATATGGGTTCAAAAACAGTATTTTACCAAATGTATGTGACAGGCGTATCAGGCACTTCCAGTCAATTCTTAAAGTCTTACTAGTCAGCCATTCTGGTAAATGGTGCCCCCTATGTGGGTGGACCTAATGGTCATAAGGGCTGGCCACAAAGCAAGTGAAGTTCACATTGAAATTAAATTGACTTCACACAAGTTTTGACCAGTTCCTGTTGCAAAAATAGGTCCACCCACGCAGGAGGGTCAGTGTTTAAAACAAATTAGGAATTGTGTGGGAATGCTGATTGGTAGGACATTAGTAAATTTGTGCACATTCCTGAATGTTCATTCACATACAGCTGATCAAATATGTAGTTTTAGTAAAAGTTTTACATTTACAATGCATTCTGTGTACCAAAAAGCCATACCACCCTGGACTGCTGCTGGTGTCTACTTTTCACAAATGTCAAGAATTTATAGGTTTCCTTGGTGCTGGCTGATCATGATCAGAAATAAGGCCTCTCCCCGCTTTTCCAGAAAGATTGAAATTCAAAGGAAAAACCTTGCTGTTGTATATTGCATTTGTGAAGTTTTTGATCATAGGTAATAGGACATGTGAATAACTGTTGTTATTAGGAGAAGTGTGCAAACACTGAGTGGAAAGACTTTTGTTAATTCCCACAGATTCCAAAACTTTTCTTCATAGAAACATAAGAACATTCAGTTATTTCATGACAAATTGACATTTACAGGGTAACAAAAAACAGAGAGATCCAAGTAAGAAATATCGCCCTGGACATCCCCGCTTGTCTATTTTTTAGAGATATTTGGGGTTGGTAGATTTTTCTTGGGATCAGCCTTCACAGAGCCAAATATCACAGATATCTACATCTCCGGAAACATCAAAATTCAATGGTAAAATGTTGATTTCTCTACGTTAAATATGGGGCTTTTTCTGCTGTGGGCAATAAGCCGACCCACACAAATGGGTTACCATTTGTATTGGGAGATGAGTAGGAATGCTGTTTGATACGACTTCCATTGACCCCCAGATTCAGCAAATTTCCCAGCGCCAACCATTAGAACATTTTGTGATTTTAGCTAAAGTTTGAACTTAACAGGTCATACTTGGTAAGAACATTTAGTGGGGGTCCATAAATACTCACCACTCTGGACCCAGTTGTCTATTTTTTTTAAAAATGTAGCATTGGCAGGTTTCCTAGAGTGGTGTCAAACATAAGGCCTAAACACTGCAGCTAGTCACATCCGGAGATAGATTGAAATTTCAAGGCAGAATTTTGGGGTCTGTGATGCTACAGGAGAAATCCACTCAATAAAGTGGGATAACATTAGTTTTTGAAGAAATGATTGAATGCTAGGTGATAGAACTTCTGTCTATCCCACAGATTCTGAAACAATCTCACAGAAAAGCGGGAACATTCAGTGAATTTGACTTGATGTTTGCAGGACATTCTGTGTAAGGAAAAGGAGTGTTATTCAAGTGAGCCACACCACTCTGGACTTCCCCGGTGTCTGGTTTTCAGAAACGTTTGCAGTTGGTAGATGTGCCTGGATGCCATTCTGTCCTCGGCCAAAATATCACAACTAAACAAATCATCAGGACGGTTGAATTTGAAAGACGAAATCTTAATATTTTCTCATTGCGATTTTGGTACTTCCCTCCCTTTGTTGATATGCCCAGTCAAACAATTGAAGTACCATTTTTATCACAATAAGTGTGGAAATTCTGGGTGACAGAACAATTCTTGATTTCTGCAGAGTCAGGAATTGTCCCTCTCAGAAATGTAGGACAATCTGTCATTTTAGCTAAAGCTTGTTTGCAGGGCAAACTGGGAAAGAAAATGTAGTGGGGTCCACATAGGCCACACCACCCTGGACTCCCCAGGTTGTTTAGTTTTCATAAATGTCTGGAGTTGGTAGTATTACAAGGGTACCAGCCAATGTCAGCCATAACATCACAGTTATACACATGGCAAAAATAAATTCTAATTCCACTGAAAAATTTTGATGTCACCACGTTGCATTTTGGTGGTTTCCTTGTTATCAAGAGAAGAGTGGGAATAGTGGATGATGATATGATATTTTTTGATGCCCACAGATACTAAAAGATTCCCCCACAGGAAACACCATGATTGTAGCTAAAGTTTACTGTTTGCAGTGTATCCTAGGTTAGGAAATTTAGTGGGATACTTGCAAGCCACAACCACGATGACTTCCCTGGATGTCAAGGTTTCAAAACTATTTTTAGTTGTCAGGTTTCCCTGAGTGCTTACAGAGTCTGGGACTAACACATCATAACTACTTACATCCCCAGAAAGATTGACATTGCAAGCAATATTCTTGATGTATGTTGTTGCAATTGCGGATCTTTCAATTATGATTTATTTGCCCACCCACACCTCTTGAGAAAAGTGTAGAAATACAGAATAGTAGAACTTTGTGTCATTTTCTATTGAGTTTCTCTCTATTTTGGGTTTTCAACTGTAGGTCAGTGTGCAGGAAAAGAACATTTTTTTAACAAAACACCCTCTGAATCACACAATATATTGAAAATGACAAATTCCAAATTCAGAGCCACCCGAAAACCCACTATTACTAAAGTAAACTTCTTGAATGCTTTTAAAATGTTATGTTATGTTATGTTATCTAGGTATTTGTAAAGCGCGCGACTACTCCATGGAGTGTCCCGGTGCTGCGAAAAGACCACATAACACAGAACCAGAGAACACCAGAAACTAAGACATGTCAGGCTAAAGTTGAAAAAGCCATGTTTTTAGTGTATTTCTGCAGGAGAGGAGATCCTGTACCAGTCTCAGAGAGAGGGGCAGGCTGTTGCATAGCCACAAGACCACCACTTGAAAGGATCTGCCGCCCACCCGGGAGTGCAAACAATTAGGCGTAGATATCAACAACTGTGCGGAGGACCTCAGGTCCGTTGTAGAACATAGTGCTGGAACCTTTCTCCAAGATAGGGGGCTCCTATCTTATAGAAGGCCTTAAAAACCAAGACTAACGCTTTAAACTGAATCCTTTTACAAACTGGCAGCCAGTGCAGTGAAGCCAAGAGTGGAGTCATTCATGGCCTGGACCCTGCCAAAAAATTGGCTCTGGCTGCCGCATTCTGTTCCACTTGTAGGTGACCGAGTAAGTAGTCTGGAAGACGCAAATAGAGGGCATTTGCATAGTGCAGTCTTGCTACTACCAGGGCCTGGACTACCGGCCTCCTCTGTGAGACCGGAAATAGAGGGAGAAAGTTCCTTAACATTTTCAATAATCCAAAGCAGGTTTCGACCACAGATTGGATCTGAGTTTTCATAGACAGGGCCACATCCAACTTGACCCTAAGATTTTTCACGGTACTGGTTGAGGATGCAGGGGGGGGACATATCTTCCGGCTACCATTGATCCCAATCCACACAGGGATGTGAGCTGAAAAAATTATCTCTGACTTCTCGGTATTACATTTCAGTTGATTTTGCCTGAGCCACCAAAATACTTCTGATAGTCAGGTGTTAATCATACTGCCGTTGAAGATGGCACCTCTCTCACAGGAAAACAACAGTTGTGTGTTGTCCGCATACAACACAATTTTAGCACCGTGTTTCTCAGCGAGGAGTGCAAGAGGGGCCATATACAGGTTAAACAAAGTAAGGCTCAGAATTGAGCCCTGAGGGACCTCCACATTCATAGTAGGAATAGGGGCCAAAAAAGGAGGGGATCAGATGGATTGTAGGCAGTCACTTAAAAACAATTGAACCATCTAAGTACCGAGTCACCGATACCCCCTCCTGGAGTCTACGCAGGAGTGTATTGTGGAGCACTGTAACGAAGGCCGCGGAGAGGTCCAACAACATCAGTGCCACATTGCCCCCCTTATCTCGGGTGGCTTTAATGGTTCAGAGACTTCTAATAGAGCAGTATCAGTGCTGAAGTTTGCTTTAAAACCCGACTGAATCAAGGGCAGATGATGGTTGGCCTCCACAAACTACGTAATGACCCTATTGACATATTTTTCCAAAACCCTGGAAAAAACTGGCAGCAATGATATAGGCCTATAATTACCGGCAACCTGTGGGTCAGCCACAGGTTTCTTTAAAAATTGAAGAATTTTAGTGTGTTTCCAGCCTTTGGGCATCAGCCCCACCTCCAAGGAGGTGTTCAGAACTAAATTGACAGCCAGGTTAATCACCTCTGCAATAGATGCCAGTGTTTTCACTGGATATACATCAGAGGGAGACCTGGACTTAATAACATTCATCAATTCAAGGGATTTCTCTAATGAGATGGAGGGGAACTGCATAAGGGTAGAGCCAGTGCTAGAGCTAGCGGGGTTGGGGGGCAGGTCCATGACTGCCTCCAGTACAGGTGGCTGGACTCCAAAGGAGTCTTGGATGATTAATCCAATCACTGTTAGGGGCAAAAGGGCTGCTGATAGCCTTGGGAGATGCAAAGTCCTTAACAATGTTAAAAAGTTATTTGCTTATATTACCCGCCTGTTCAATTTTTGTTGTAAAGAAAGGTTTTTTTTTCACGGACCTTTTTATAGTGGTCTTCGAGGGCCTGTTTGAAAATAGTTTTTTTTAGTGGGATCTTGATTAATCTGCCACTTTCCTTCAAGGCATTTGTATGCACTTTTGCTCTTCCTAAGGGTCTCGAGGAACCAAGGGCCCGGGGCTCTATTGGTTTTGGCTACCCATGTGATAGGAGGGGCAAACTCTAAGGAACGTAGATTAAGCCAGTTCTCAAGGGAGAGGGAATATCAACCCAGTGCCAACATTCAAATTCAATTTACACATAGTACACTCGAAGTTAAAAGGGAATAATTCATTAAAACATTTAAAAGTAGGTAGTATTGTTATTGTGCAAGAAGCAAGATTAGCAGCACAGCAGAGAACGAGGTCCGATCAGTTTCAATGTTTGTTTCAATGTTACGGGGGTCTGAAAAATATGCATAGCTTTCCTTCATAGCCATTTTTCTCTCATAATATGTTCCCTTGATACATTGATAAATGATTGGTACACAATGGAATCATTATAATTGTAAAAAGCTAAAGCACAGGGGATGAATTTGGATATTGTGCGTTTTTAGACAAAAATCACTATTTATCATTGTGAACAGACTAGTATGAAAGGTGAAACAATGGGGCAGATTTATGAGGCCGTTGCGCCTCTTTGCGCCGCAATTGAGTCACTTTATTTGACGCAACTGCGGCGCAAACTATGCGCCCAATTTACAACGTGACGCATCTATGAGATGCGTCACGTTGTAAAGCACTGCGCCATAAGGAGGCGTCCTGCGCAAGGGGGGGCGTTCCTGCGCAGGAACGCCTCCTGAAAGTGGCTGAGTGAAATCTATGAGATTTCACTCAGTCACTTTCAGGGCAATGCTGCGTCAAAACCCTGCGCCTGCTTGAAGCAGGCGTAGGTCTTGACACAGCATTGTGCAGATGGTGTACCCCCGAACCTTGCTGGAGCTGCGACGCAACTCCAGCAATGCGCCACATTCCCGGCACAGATGCGTCACGCATCTGTGCCGTTTTTGCACCATGGTGCGCCGCATTATAAATGTGTCGCACCATGGGTGGCGGAGCTGTGGCGCACTGTGGCGCACGTTAACTGGCGAATCCCTGGTGATGCGACAGTTAACATAAATCTGCCCCAATGTATTTACATTTGTAGACTAACCATTAGGACAACAATAAATGTAGATAAATACCTTGTCGTCTCTCTCATTTTCCTAGGTATTTTCAATAGTTTTTTAATACAATTAGTTCATTTGTGAAAACCAAGGAGAATTTCATCAGATAACCTATAACCGAACTCAGAATTTTACAGTAATGTACATCTTTTCAGGTTCATGTATTGGCTTCACACATCTTTCTGCCACAACCTGCAAGTAGGTAGAAACTGCAAAGAACGAAAATATCGACTACCATTTAGGGAATGGCAAAACTGTGATAAAAGTTATTTTTACAACTCTAGGTGGTTCTGAAAGCTGGGAAGAGGACAATCTAGGGACAGCACACCTTTTGTTTTCTTCATATGGGGGCATATTACCAAGCAATAGCGATAATTATCGCTATTGCTTGGTTAGAGACAAAACTTTACCGCAGAGCTGGGGCGATTTTTACCGCAAATAAACCTGGGTATTACCAAGGTTTATCGCAAATGCGATACAAATCGCCGCAATGCATGAATATCGCTGAAAAGTCAGCGATATTCATGCATTACCGAGCTAATGCTCTTAGCCATGTTATCCACTTCCCATTGGATAACATGGCTAAGAACTGCTCAGGGCAAGTGTTAGCTTTTGGAGATATTCACGCTTAGCGTGAATATCTCCAAAAGTTGGTAATAGGAGATAGCGATGTTAGCGACTGTTTTCAGTCGCTAACATCTTGGCACGCCCAATTTGCATATCTTTAGTGATAAATATCACTGACATGCAAAGTGGGGCCCAAGATGGTCGCTATCTCCTACTAGCTGTCGCTAACTCGTGTTAGCGACAGCTAAGTAATAGGGAGATCATTTTATCTCCGCTTTATTGGCTTTTAAAGCCAAAAAAGCAGAGATAAACCCCCTTGATAATATGCCCCGATATTCCTAAAAAAGAAACATTTTCTTGCATGGCAAATATTTGCCATTCTTCGCCCAAACAAAAATGTCGCAATATTTTGGAAATTCTCTTGAGAAAAAAGTTTAGACATTTTGACTGGATATCTTCTGTGGAGACAAAGGTATGGAGACCTAAGTGCAAGCTGCCATAAGTATCAAAAATAGTATCAGCACTTAGGGGGGAGCCTGAGCTCTTCAGGGGTTAAATGAGTTTATTTGGAGTTTCTAATCTTGCACAAAAATGTTTTCTTTTTTTCTACAAGTTATGAAAGGAAATTCATGATATTCCTGAAGACACTGTCCCATGTTAGGGTCCCCTTCCACATCTGTAGTAGACTTGGGTAACATTTAAATTATGCTAGTGTAATTTGCATCATTTTGATAATTTCACATTACACTTGTCAAGCATAAATTCAGAAATTACTCCAATGCCACTTCACCTAATTATGCTTAGGTGATAGTAAACATTTACAACAAATGGGTAAATTTGCTTTTATTTGTTGTAAAAATTACCGCAAAGGCACAGGAACCACAGAATGTGAGTGGACATTATTTGTGATCCTGTTGCTTAAATGGATCCTTGTAACAAAATTTGATGTAAGGATGAATTCATGCTAAAATTTTGCACAAAAACTAGATTTGCTTTTCACGTAATCATGCTTAATTTGACACAGTTTCACTGCAATTTTGCAACATCATGGAAAAAGCTAATTATGCAAATTATGCGCAGCTAGTAATGAATTACTCGTTGGACCATACCAGTCCAGTTAGGGCCTCTCACTTTTGATAACTGTCTGCTGTTTTACACCAGTGCTATATATAGGATATAAAGAAGAATGCAATAGGGATGGGTGAGCAATATAAGATCTGGTGCAGGTTGTGGTAGTTGGGGGGTGAAGGACAATAAGTGGCATTGTAGTAAGTAGCAAGGAGAAGCAATGAAGTAACATGGTGAGGTGGGTGTTGTTTAAATAAAAATAAAGACAAAGCCAAGGGGAAAGGGAGGAAAACAGAAATACCTGGACAAGCTTTGGAGAGATTAGCACAAAGAGAGTGAGGATGAGGAAAGAGCCCAAAAATGCATACATAAAATGCATGCCCTCCTAATGGCGTGCTGGAACCAACAAAAATATACATTTGCTGATGTAGCGTTGTGGAAGGCTATAAGTCATCCAATCAAAAGAACTGTGCTTCCAAAGCCTCAAGAACACTAGAAGAGGAGGCCACTGAATATGAAGCAAACAAATGGAATTAACAAAAAATGCAAATAAAATTACTCAATGGACTGACTCAAAGCTCACTTGAAGTATGGTATTGTGCACAATAAGGGGCTGATTATGATTTTTTGGCAAAGCGGTGGTGCGGTGGTGTGGTGGTGCAAAACCCCATGCCACCAGTCCACCAAAGGTCGCTCCGCCCACCAGATTACGACTTACATGTGGTCTGGCAGGCAGGTGTTGTGGTGGTCACATGGTGGTGCCTCTTTTAAAAGTGGAGGTACATTTAAAAATGGCACTGAAATGGGATTGCACTGCTATGTTCCTGCACAGGATGGACACAAAAGTCTATGTCGTGCAGGAACCTATGTGCATGCACGCATGGGAGCACAGGTTATGCCCCCTCTGTGCATCCACAAGCGGTGGAGGCCCAGGGCGACCTAAAGGGCCTCCTTTGTTACCTCTCCAGCAGGGTTTTCAAGACAACTTTTAATATGCTTGGAGTGACAGTCCCGCCAAGCATAACGCAGCCTGTAACCGCCACTCCAATGCCAAGGAATGGCGGTTCCCTGGTGGTGCTGGCAGTCCCAGGGCAGACTGACTGCACAGGTCAAAATCAGGCGGTCAGACTGCTGGTGCGTTGGTGGCTGGATCTGCCACCGCCGCTCCATCATGAGTCTGGCAGTTCTTGGACTGCCAGACTCGTAATAAGGCCCCAAGTGTTTGACAACTGCCAGAATAATGCTGCCTCAATGCAAGAATTACAAAACATATATTTAAAGCTCTAAAATGCCATTTGTTGTGGTGCGTCAAATGTGTGCATGCACTGTGTTTGGTTTTCCCGTTTTAAGGATTGAATGCCAAGACACTGGTGCTCCAAACTTGAAATCTGAGGACCAGCATCGATATATATTTTAACCTGCAATGTCGGCATCCCTGTGGTGCTGAGCATGTATTTCATAAGGAACAATAAACCACAGATGATTACCCCTCAGTTTCCTACTACAGCCTCCTAAATGGTGCCTCATCATACTGTCTTCCCAAAGATGGTGTCCCTCTGAAACATTCACAAAGGAAACTTACACTTGTGAGTAAGCTACATATGTAGGTTTACTCTCAATCATTTGAGTAGCTTAACTACTTTTGGCTATTCACTATTTACAAGGGTAATGCTGCTCAGATTTGTAGACATGCATGAAGCTTCCATTGAAAATAATAGGTGTATCGTCTTAAATTAAAACCCCATGGGAAATTAAATAATTTAGTTTGAATTTTGAAATATAAATGTCATGTCAATTTAATTTGAAAAAGTGCAAATAATTACAAAATAATAAATACATTAATGCACCGCTAAAAAATGTATTATGATAATAAATATACACATTTTACAATAGATAGCACTATTTTTAAAAAAATCTTAAAATAGCAATGTTCATTTAATTTTGAAATATTAAATTAAATTAAATATATATTTTAAAATGAGTTTAAAAGTGAAGTATTCTTCTTTAATTTGTTCCATATTTAAAATAAACATAGAACATACCTTTACATTAATATTAACATGAAAATATTTTTAATCTTTTTTCAAGTTACGCATTTTTTTCTTTTATAAACATCTTACTGTTTGGAGATCCTCATCCAGAAATTTCCCGATGGTAAAATATAGAAAAAAATGTCACATTTTTATTTAAATTTAAAAGAATTCATAAGCATATTTTTATGTTAAATATTAACTTTTTATTTTTTTAAATGTTGAAAAATCTAGGAAAAAATGCTACAGCTTTATTGACTTAATTATAATTTAATACATAATTATTTGAATTTATAAACTTAAATTAAATTACATTAAAATAAAACAGTTTTGCATAGTAAAGTTCCAGTAGGCCCACCCATAGTTTTGCCTATTCTTTCTATCTTAATTTTTTAATATTTTAAGATAGTTATTGGCTCTTATGTACTCAGTTCAGGATTCCTTTTGGATGAACGAAATGATTACGAAGATCTTGTTCTTCTTTGTCGCTTGGGAAATATATATGTACATAGTTGCGATAATAACTGCAATTAATTTACCTATTTTAATTTTATTCACTATTGACTTTTAACATATTGATGAAGGAATTTGTATGACGTTTTATTGACAGTCATTTTGTGATTTTTATGCTTATAAGATTTTTAGGCTTGTCAGCCGAAATAAAAATGGATTAAAAAAACACAAAAAACAGTTTTGCCATAGATTAAGTATAACATCCCACTTAAAGTAAAGCAACAATATTTTTACTCTGTATTGCAAATTATTTAAACTGATGTATATACTTAAATAAAAGTAAGCTTATTAAATTACAACACAAATAAATGTTACATTGATTTTTAATTTAAAATAGGTTGTTAAATTAATTTTAAATAAAATATTAAATGTATATAATTTTTTAACATGAATTCAAATGTATTTATTTGTCTAATGTGTTTGAATTTTTTAATTTAATTTAGAATTAAATTATATTACATTTTATTTTAAGTCATTTTATCCAATATTTTCTATGGGAGGGTATTGCAATAACAGTGTTTGGGCATGTGTGGTGCTGGGTTTACTTCAGCTCTGTACTGGAGTATGCTTACTACTGTTTAGGGTCCTTTTTGATCCTAGTGACTTTAGAAGAGCTATTTGTATTAAGCAAAGGGCTCACTCTTGTTGGTGGGAGCATGTCCCTCTCTAAACTCTCTCCAGCACCCCTACACTCTGCCTTACTCGTCCCTAAACCCCCTCCCACTTATTAGAAAGTATCCTCTTTTTCAAATCATTCTTCCAATCCCTCCCACTTTTATTTCTACATAGCAAACATACATGTGTGCGAATCTCTTATGAGAAAGGTGGAGGTGGAATTTACACACATAGATTTGTGAATTTCATTATCTAGTAAGTAGTACTATGTTATATACCACAAAATGTAGTTTATGGAATGGGTCCGCTATGAGTTTGGAATATTACTCTTCAGCGTTTAACGTTGTTTCATATAGTTTGCACTATTTTAGGTAAGCTCCCACCATGCACTGTAAAAAAGAACATTTAAGCAGCAAATATCAGTGTCATTTATTTTGCCATTATTGCAATTCTTTGCCATTCACCATGGTCCAGCCCGACATTACCATATCTTAGCTTTGTAAGAAAGAATGCGTAGCTTGCACTGTCATATTTATATACATGGTCGTTCTGCTAAAAATCTAAAATAATGGTGAACCCTCTGTAAACCTGACGGCCTAAATAAATACTTCTAAGAATATTTCGGAACATCTGAGCTTTGTAGGCTGTTAAAAAATCAGGCTCTTTTTTTTAGGAATTAGAATTCTTTTGACAGGAACATGGTTGCAGACATGACCCACATAGGATGAGCAAAGCAGTTGCAACAGAAGTGTGGTTAAAAATTGAAACAGTTTAACTTCAGAAGTACATTCCAGTTTTTGTATTGTACTAGAGCAGTTGCTTTGTAAATACTTTCATTCAAATAATGCAAGAACCTGTTGAATATTAAGTTGCTAACTTTGCTGCAGAAAGAAGGTAGTAAGAAAGCTGTGTGAAGAATGAAATATCTGCCTGGAAAATCTCTTATGGTGACTTGCCTGAGATTGCACAATAATTCTGCACAGTGACCATCCTTGTTAAAAATACTTTAGAGAATGTGTGTTTTGTCACTTGCAAATACAAGCATTGTTGAGTTCAATCATATATTAAAAACCAACAATATAATATAAAAAACGATTATTTTACACACAATGCACAGTAGCAGTTTAATCAGTCACTGGAGTGGCAGAGAAAATTTGAGCACAAAGGTCAGGTGATGTGTTTGGCATGGGGAACAGGACAAGTGAGAGAGCAACAGGGCAATGGGAGCTTGCATTGGGAGAATCACACTACTAATAAAGCTGGAAGTGCTTAAGAAAAACAATATTGGGGCATATTTACAAGTAGCTATTGCCGAATTAACAGCACTTTATTGCAGCCAAAGTTGTGATAAATTTACCTCCTCTTTCACAAGCTGGTGTTAACAGCACAAAACACCAGTTAACCCGCAATAGCAGCCGCAAAAAACATTGCCACAGAGGACCTCTGCAACTATCGCTAATGAGATTTAGAGTATGCGTTCCAATGCAAAAAGCTGCACACCACATCAACATTCACAATGATCGGCCAGATCTGCGATAAGTACAAAAAACACGCAATAAGGCGCTTTAGCAGCAGGAAATTAACACCTGCTCTGATCTGGTGTAAAGTCGGACCACAGCCTGCACCACAAAAGGGAGCCCAGCCCACAGCCACACCTGAAGACATACAGATGCCATGGATCAACTGAACATGCAGCACGGACACCCAAAAGGGCCACAATACCCACCGACACCACCCCCAGGACCACCCCTCCCTGGCACCCCGACCAAAGACATGCCACATCAGCTACACCTAAACATGTACAAAATAATCTACCTGATTTCACACAATCACAACTGGTGACATTCATGTGTCATCACAGAAATGTGCATCACACATTCACTTTTGAAGGAAACAATGAAACTTTATTGAAATTAACACAGAAATGAAATGAAGACACACAGCTGCTCCCCTCGACATATTCCGTAGGTCACAGCCTGCTAGACAAAAAACAAGATGGGAAGTTGTGTCCTGTGCATATCAAAGGACAGAGAGAGAGCAAAGGAGAGAGGGAGACGAAGAGAGGGGGAGAGAGAGAGAGAGAGAGAAGAAGAGAGGGGTAGAGAGAGAAAAAGAGAGGGGAAGAGAGAAAGAGTGTGGCCCCTGTGCCCACCCAGGCCACACTGCTCACCTACTGCCACTGGTGTGTCTTCAACCACTTGCCGGTATGTATAGCAGTACACTAGGTCACACATCAGAGTCAGAGACGTCATCTGAAACAGAGTCCAGATACATGACTGGCACAGTACACACACTTGCACAAGACATCATCACCCACCCGCACATGCACACCCAGGCAGAGGCACCCCTGCCCCTCCCACTGCACATCGGACCATGCCCGCCCATGCACACCCGGGCCTCACTGCTCACCTTCTGCCACCGGCTTGTAGACAGGATGTCCCACCATATGCCGCTGCAAGCCACAAGCCCAGTGCCCGCGGACATGGCATCCTCCACACCATGCAGCCACGCTGCACAGGCCACCAGGTGTCACGTCTGGTGCTGGGTCTTGATTACTCCATGGCATTGGACATACCAGAGCACCTGGCACCATCGTAGGCTGCAAACCCGCTCAGCCCAATGGGTGCTACTAACTCTGTGAACCCAGAGGCGAGGCCACGTGGCTGTTGACCAGCACACCCCGGTGGCTCGGCCTACATTGCAGTCCCGCAAGGCACACAAATGATGAGTCCGGACCACCGGGATGGGATATCATCGCAGGCTGCACACCCACTCAGCAGTTTAAGGTGAAAATGACTCAGTGCACCCAAAGTCACCATCCTGTGGTGGGGTGCCTGGACTGGCCGCAATCCACTGTGTGCCACAAACCCTGTTCAATCCCAGTCAGCGCCACGTGGTGGTAGGCCAGTGCAGGCCTCAAGGCCTCGAGTCCATTATCCAGTCCCCACCGGCAGAGGGGTATATGACATTGTTGGCCCCTTATATTTGCAGGGTCACATGGCCTGTGATGCCTATGCCGAATGGGTGTGGGCTTCGTGCAAACCTGTCCTCAGGGAGTGGCTTTGACATGCTGACAACTAGACCAGTGACCTGCACACCACCAACGAGTATGCCTGCAATGGGTTGCAATTAGGCCCCCCCCCTTGGAGCGTTAGCGGAGTGGTCTGGCCTGCCGTACGCTGGAACAGCACAGGGCTTGCAGAAATGACTTGTGGGCACTGGGCGTGGTTCATGGCTGATGAGTGTGTTCCTGTTGTGGTGTCCACGGGACCCATTACACAAATTGCTATATAGCACCCTCTGACTGGCATCCCACAGGATGAGCATCATTGATGCTTGGGAAATCACTGTCCCTACATTCATCCACACATACATACTTGAATGATGAAAGACATGACACAGCAGTGCGTCACTGGATGTTTATTGGACATCCAGTGCAGTTCTGCAGCTGGAGCGGTACAGGACAATACTGAGCACACTACACAACATGGGCCATGGAGGGCCAGCCAGAGTCCATCCGGGGATGACAAGTCATGCGGAAGAGGAAGGATACAGTCCGCAGTCTGATCAACGTGTCATTGGTCATCAAACAGGATGTAGCAGTTCATGTCGCTGTCCGAGATGAGTGTATCTGAGCGAATCGAGGGTCAGTGGAAGGTCATGAGGCCATGTACAGTGTAAAAGGTGAGCCCATACTAGTATCGATGCCCGGGCTGCTGGCGCAAGACGCCTCTTAGTTCCCATTCTGAATAATTACCAAATAAAGAGATGGGCGCTGGAAGCCGGAATCAAAGAACAGAGTTTATTTCTCATGAGGAGAGCCAGTCATTTCGGACACGAAACACAGTGTCTTTCGGGAGGTGCTCTAACAAGTGAGCTGAGACTCCGTCTTTTATACATTACAAAAACGCTTGGCATTACAATCACAATATTGTGAAACAAGGAAAAGACATCCCCATAATCCTCGTGTCAATCCTACCCCAAATGTGTTAACAATAGGGACCCTTGACTTGCTGATAAGAGGGGAGGGCAATCACGCAGCTGAGTGTTCCGTCAACTGTTTAGGATGGGTGCGCCTGATCATAGCCCAGGGGGTGGGGGTGGCCAGGATCAATAGAGGGTCCTTCGAAGGAGAGCGACCTCATATGATAAGGGGCAGTAAATGATATCTCCCGGCTTAGGCGATGGCCTCGGACCTGTGTGGTCAGCTGGACACGGGGGAAGGGATCATCAAAGGAGTGGTATTCATGCCACGTGGACAATCGGGCGCGGAGGGAAGGTTTACCAACAGAGGGGCATTCATGGGGGGAGAGGAGATGCTGGTCAGGCGCAGGCGTGACTCCCAAGGACAGGGTTTTGCAGAAGAAGAGGGTTTATGACTCGCCCGTGTGAGGAGAAGGGAGGGGGAGCCAGGGTGGACACAGGGACAGAGTCACGTAGAGAGAGAGATCTTATGACCCGTACATGAGAGAGCGGGGGCAGTCAGGTGCAGTTGGGGAGGGCTATGTCAGCTAAGGCGAAGGATGCCTCTTCAAGAGGGAATGGGGGGGGCTTTGCGTCGGTCAGGCAGAAGGGCTGCCTTTCAGGGCAGGGTCGCGCAGAGGGAGAGGGTTTCATGGTTTATGCAGGAGAGAGAGAAGGGGGGGGGTTTCAAATACGCGCAGAAGGGAAGCCGGTGGTTCTAATCTTAGGCAGGCAAAAAGGTCAGGGTGCCTAAAATGGCTGTCATGTACACATGGGTACAGGCCTTTGCTGGCAGAGGGAAGCAGTCAATGCTTTACGGTATTCATGGTGCATGCAGGGAGAGGAGTGGGAAAAGGGAAATGAACGTTGCTTATGTACATCAATATTTCTAATTTTCTACAGTCGCCCCTTTTTACATAGCAAAGTTCATTTTCGTAATCGATGGGGGTACATATAAACAGGTGCGGTCAAAGAATTTGCATTTGTCAATACTAACATTTGGCATATAATCATGGACAGTTGACGTGATTGGCAGGATGCAGCATATAGAAAATTGCATTTGTCGAGTTCCTAATATTCAAACGTACTACATAGCATGAATGTTTCTGACTTAAGAATGTGACCAACGAACATCTTGACCAAGTAGTTGAGGGGGGGGGGGGGTTCAGTTCAAAACACAAGATCTCTTCGTCACAGTGTCTTTTTAGCAGTGAGCCATCACTGGTAGGCTCTAGTCCGTGTCCTCTCGTTGGCGCTGTTGAGCACCGGCGGTGGAGCTATAGGTCCAGCTCGGATTTATCCTTACACGCTGCAGGGTGCGGTCAGTCCTCTGCTGTTAGACCACAGTCCTGTTCCCTAAACAATCCTTTTAGTGGCGCCTTATGCTCGGCACCCATATTCCCGCGGCGCACCCCATTTCCACCTGGATGCTGTCCTTCCTTTCGACAAGAAGTCATGTGGAAAAGAGGGTGTATGGGTTCGATAGTCGATGGGAGTGAGAGGGCGGAGTGGGGGCAGATTTTCCTGGGACACACCGAAGGGACCAAGGGAGCAAATGATAACAAGTAAGCAAGCCCATCAACCGGGCTAAACGAGGGGGACGGAAGCTTCAGGCACGTGTGGGTAGGCGGACAAAAGGCTTCAGGACAGCCCTTCATCCTTTCGTTTAACCACATTGGAGAGTGCTGTCTCGTCCCGTATTCCTGTCGTGCTGGGGCTCCACCTTTGGTCGATGTCGCATGTGTCCCATGATCTGCGGCCAGGCTGTGTGTCACGTCCGACCCTTCTCCTCCGGTGATCGTAAATCTTTGAATAGGTACAAAACAAGCTTTAGAGAACTGGCAGAAGAAGAATTTTATGCATGTGAATTCCTCCCTCAATCCTACGCACCTGGGAGATACGTTCATTGGTCACAGTCAGAAGTCTACTACTAGGAAGTGCATATGTCGGCATTCCTACTGAGTTCATGCCAACTTTTATTTATCATCTATTCATGTCATATATGTACAAAGGTCATGTTTTTATCAACTGTGCATGTCATTAAGTTCAACATTTCGGAACCTCTTGGGAGACTTGTCTTCCTAACCTTAGCCTTAACAGTCTAACATTCCCCTTCAAGGCCGGCTAACCTTTTCAAAACAGGGCGGGGGCACTACCATGGAGATTCAGGGTAAAACAAGTTTTTCTCGAGGGACGACAGTTACTCATGGTCATCATGTTTATATCCGGGACAGCAGCTGGGGACAATCAAGTGGGGTGGGGATGTGTCGGGCATTCGCGCTTGGGTGCGAAGGGGTGGGGCAATCTGGGCATTGGGGGTCAATCTAGACGTTGGCGTTCGTCTCTGATGAACAGAAAAATAAGGTGCCATTGACATACAGTTCCCCTATAAAAGGCCAGATTGGGGGACCTTAGTCGTCTTACCTGTCCTTTCCTTCTCGGACAATTCGAGTTCATTCATTTTGCAGAAAGGAGAGGTAGTAATATGGCGAGATACAATCATTTTAGTTTCGGTCAATTTCGCTGAACACCTTCGTGTTCAATAAGTATCCAATCGGACTGGTGCCAGCGAGGCACGATTTTTCCATTAAAAAAAGGAAGAGGAAATAGGGAGACTCTCAGAGAGTGAGAGTCGTCCGCAATCTAAACGAGCCATTTGGTACACGCATGACATGGAGAGGGAGAGAGAGAGAGAGAGAGAGAGAGAGAGAGAGAGAGAGAGACAGAGAGAGAGAGAGACAGAGAGAGAGAGAGATAGAGAAAGGGAGAGACATATAGAGAGGAAAAAGGTGGGATAGAGATAGAGAAAGACAGAGAGATGTGTACAAAAATAGGTCATTTAGTGCGCTCACAACACAGAATAGCAGGGGGGGATCAGGTAACGGAGAGACGCAAACAGAGGTAAGACATAAACCCCTACAGTACACACACACAAACTCAGATGAATGAAGACAGTACATGTATTACATATATAAGACATTCACAACAAAACACAAAACAATAGTTGGCCAACAAAATCTATTTTTTTATATCCTATTTATCTTTTACTATCCTATTTACCTACGTGCTTAGCTCTTTCTACCTTTCCCTCCTTTTCCCTCTCGCTTGTTATCTCTTCGAGCGTTCTCAATTGTCAATACTTACACCTCGGTTAGTCGATCAGAAATGAACCTGGTCGCGCTATTTACCCATGGTTGGATCTTAAACCATTTTCCAGTTTCTTCCTTTGGTGGGAAGTTCTTCAGGCAGAGGCAACGGCAAGCATTAATCGGGAGAACAGTCGGACAGCTTGGCTAGATCTATAAGAGTGTGAGAAGGGGGGTGCAGTATATTCTGAACATCAGCAACATTTCTAGCTTCCCAGACGGGTGCAGTCTTGGTAACCCTTACCCGTGCACTTTTCTTTTGTCCTTTCCCTACCTAAGCAAACGTCTAGTTACATTCTCTAACGTGTTATTTCGAGTCAATTTTCGTCATACAGTACCCGTCAAGTCTCTAGGTCAGTCCATCCTCCCCGTCGCTATGTCCTAAGGAGGAACAGTCATGTTTAAGTCTACGTCTTTTAAAAACTTATCGTCATAAGGTCTATGCTCATATTCCCTCCTTCCCTCTTTCGTCGGCTGTTCGATCATCGTTCTCCCATACTTCAGGCGACGTTCCAACGCGACCTGCAGAAGGGAGGAGAAAGAAGGGGTGGGGGGGACAGCATTCAAACCACATCAGCATGCAGTAATCCGGAAATGTTTTTACCTACCACATACTCGACCTATCTCCACGTAGTGCATTTCTTTGCCATCTCGGCATTTAAGCCCAGAGGGACCAGTAATGTCAGATAGATAATCATTGACGATCTGCGTATCTACATGAGTTACTTGGTCGCGACCCCTTTTGGTTGTGTGCGAGGGTGGCGGTCAGGTGGCATTTCTGTGGTGTCGTTTTAAAGCGTCTAAAACCCTTTTCCGGCTGCCTGTGACACATAATGTAGCTGCTAAATATCGGGTCCTTTTTAACCTTCAGCCTTCATCATACTTTTCTCGTTGCTCACAGTAGGAATACATTCAAAACTCATTAATGCAACCGCTACAACTATGCGTTCCTTTTCAAAATACTTTTAATAAAAAGTGCTGGTGTATAAATACAGGCCTACAACCCAGTGAACCGGCCACGGAGCAGATTGGAACTGTACATAGGAAGAATGAAGTTGGTGGCAGTTCATTGCATAAAGTGCGGCAGTGCAATAAAATCGTATCGAACTTTCCTACAGAACAAGCATGATGCATGTCAAGAATTCAGTTTCTCAATTAATTCATTAATTCATTATCCAAATGCTCACTCAGTTCTCAAATTACACCAATTCATTGTTCCCAATCATAATTAGTACCCACCCTAAATCAGTTCATTGTCCAAACACATGATCAATATCTGTATTGCTCTTCTTCTCTAAGCACATAATCACTATCCATCTTATCGACTTTCATTGTCCAAAAAATGCATACATATCTCAGAGCATCAATATTCGAGCAGTCCGGGTGAACAGGGGGTTCAAAAGTTTCGTTTCGTGTATCGGCGCCATTTTGGGCGAGGTTAGGCAGGTTCCGGTATAGTCAGAATGTCTCCAATGACTCATGGTTGGACCAGAACCTTCCGTTGGCAGTTCAAAAAGTTTTTCGCAATGTGGTAACAGTCTAACAATATGGACCATCAGTTCAAAGAGTGGGGAGGGCGGCAACAATTTCCCTACCGGGTCATTCTGGTGTTCTACCGGAACTGAACAAGTCTGTACCTTGGCTGTGCTTTAGCCATTTCCAAACTGAGGCTGGCGCCGGCAGGAGCGCGTCGATGTCGCGGTTCCAGTGAGGGGGACGGGGGCACCCATGCGGAGGGGTCGGGGCGCCCCCCGGCTCTCATAGAATCTTCAAAGTTGAGGAGAGAAGGCATGGGGCGTGTGCCCGTCCCGGGCAAAAGACCGCTTTTCGATGTGGACCCTCTTTAAGTAAGAGCGTTGGGGTGTCGCTGGAAGCCTCCACCTGGAGGGAGGTGGGGGGGGCTCGTTCGCGCCGCCTCCCCCTTCCAGCGACCCCGCGCCGTTCCTCGGCTCCGCCGCTTCGGTATTGGCCGTGCCGGCTATTGAAGATGGGGGGGGGGGTGGTCGGTGGCTGAGGCAAGACAGCCCCCCCCCCTTTGACATGTGGCGGGACTACCTGTAACTATCCAGGCATTGACATGTGGCGGGACTACCTGTAATCTTCGGGCGTGGTCATGTGGCGGGACTATCTGCACCTCTCAGCGTTGTCCGACCTCGCCTTGGCTCCGGTCCTCGTCGATGGCCAGATCAGGCAAAAGAGGGGGTGGGGGGTGGTCGGTGGCTGTGGCAAGACAGCCCCCCCCCGTGGCCTGCAGGGCAGCAGAAGAGGGGAGAAGGAGAGGTCATTACTATTCTTTGGGCCGTCCGCCCAACAGCCTCTCCTTCCGACTGCGGCCAGGCGAGCCCCGCATGCCTCGAGGCCTCGCCTTCCGGATGGGCGTAACCGCGGACCTGTTGCACTTCGGGAGCTTCCGGAATGGGGGTAGGTACCTGTTGATTTGTATCTATTTCATGTGACCGTTATTTGAGCGTGGTGGGCAATGAGGCAGACATGTTTGGAGCAGGAGTAGGCAGCGTAACCTAGCTACCTCGTGGCTATCTTGTTGTCAAAATTTTTCGCCATTTTATACTTCTTATTACGAACTGTTTCTAATGTTTCTTATTTTTAGTGAAATCAAAAGCTTATCAGGGCGTTACTGACTTAGCCTGATTTCTTTTTAGTTTTCCTTCGTTTCTTTAGCGTGTTTCGAGCTAAAGTTTTCTGTTAGTAGGGAACGGTGATCACTACATATTTTTATGTGTCCTTTTCACCAGGGGGTACTTCTGGACGGACCAGACGAGTTCCCTCCAATAAATGGTCCGGGGTGGAACTAGATTATCGATCAAAAGGGGAACATATATTCCTTCATTAGGGTATCATCCTGGACAGACCAAACGATGTACTTCCACTTACTAGAGTAGCCTCTCGGACGGACCAGACGGTCTACTTTTACTAAATGGCCCATGAGTGGGGAGCATATGTCCTCCATAAGGGTAGTCTCCTGGGCGGACCATGCGAGCTACCCCCCAAATAACCAATCAGTGGGGAGTGGGTAGGACTGACGAATTCACAAAGGGGCATAACCTACCCTTTACTACTTGCAAAGACTAGACAGAATATTTCTATTCCACGTTGTTTGCAAATAGAAAATACCTCAAACGAAACAATTCCTGGAACAACAATGTCCAGGCAACCAATCAATCAGTGGGGAGAAAAACAGGCATGACGGATTACAACGGGGACAAACGTCTGCATTACCTGCCCTTCGCTATCCAGAAAGGAAGACAGAATATTTCTATTCGTCTCTGTTTGTAGACAGGGAAGATCTCAAAGAGCAACAATCGATTATTAATCGATTCCAAACAATCAGTTGGGAGAAAAGTAGGCATGACGGATTACAACGGGGACAAAAGTCTGCATTACCTACCCTTCTCTATCTGCAAAGAGGGACGAACGTTCCTATTCGCCGCTGTTTGCGAACAGAGAATGTCTTGTTCTCAATAAGAGAACCAATATTTCAAGTAGCATCCAAAGCTAAATGAACCAATACCAACAATATCAGTATACAAATACCGATTCCAATACAATCAATCAATCAATCAGGTGGATAGAACCACCCTACCAATCGGGCGTAAAAAACACCCTACTTAATCTTACCCGGACCGGACCATACGGATAGTTCTTCATCTTCCTCCTCCAGCGCCCGATCGTTCTCTTACTCCGCGTAGCATTCCTGTGGGATTCCAGTCAGGACAATAGGTCACTCGAGAGAGGTCCGTTCAGAATCGGTGAAGTTCATTCAATCGGCAGCCGGACGAGGGCCCTCTCAAGGCAGGTATACTCCGATCATTTAGATATTCACTTCATCGTCTGGATCTCTCTCACTGGACCTTATGTCACTGATGGGCCCCGCGTTGGGCGCCAATTGTAAAAGGTGAGCCCATACTAGTATCGATGCCCGGGCTGCTGGCGCAAGACGCCTCTTAGTTCCCATTCTGAATAATTACCAAATAAAGAGATGGGCGCTGGAAGCCGGAATCAAAGAACAGAGTTTATTTCTCATGAGGAGAGCCAGTCATTTCGGACACGAAACACAGTGTCTTTCGGGAGGTGCTCTAACAAGTGAGCTGAGACTCCGTCTTTTATACTTTACAAAAACGCTTGGCATTACAATCACAATATTGTGAAACAAGGAAAAGACATCCCCATAATCCTCGTGTCAATCCTACCCCACATGTGTTAACAATAGGGACCCTTGACTTGCTGATAAGAGGGGAGGGCAATCACGCAGCTGAGTGTTCCGTCAACTGTTTAGGATGGGTGCGCCTGATCAAAGCCCAGGGGGTGGGGGTGGCCAGGATCAATAGAGGGTCCTTTGAAGGAGAGCGACCTCATATGATAAGGGGCAGTAAATGATATCTCCCGGCATAGGCAATGGCCTCGGACCTGTGTGGTCAGCTGGACACGGGGGAAGGGATCATCAAAGGAGTGGTATTCATGCCACGTGGACAATCGGGCGCGGAGGGAAGGTTTACCAACAGAGGGGCATTCATGGGGGGAGAGGAGATGCTGGTCAGGCGCAGGCGTGACTCCCAAGGACAGGGTTTTGCAGAAGAAGAGGGTTTATGACTCGCCCGTGTGAGGAGAAGGGAAGGGGGAGCCAGGGTGGACACAGGGACAGAGTCACGTAGAGAGAGAGATCTTATGACCCGTACATGAGAGAGCGGGGGCAGTCAGGTGCAGTTGGGGAGGGCTATGTCAGCTAAGGCGAAGGATGCCTCTTCAAGAGGGAATGGGGGGGGCTTTGCGTGGGTCAGGCAGAAGGGCTGCCTTTCAGGGCAGGGTCGCGCAGAGGGAGAGGGTTTCATGGTTTATGCAGGAGAGAGAGAAGGGGGGGGGTTTCAAATACGCGCAGAAGGGAAGCCGGTGGTTCTAATCTTAGGCAGGCAAAAAGGTCAGGGTGCCTAAAATGGCTGTCATGTACACATGGGTACAGGCCTTTGCTGGCAGAGGGAAGCAGTCAATGCTTTACGGTATTCATGGTGCATGCAGGGAGAGGAGTGGGAAAAGGGAAATGAACGTTGCTTATGTACATCAATATTATTAATTTTCTACAACAGGACCAAGCAGAAACAGGCCAGGTGGCGTAAATTAATGCTACTGAGTCCTTCTGATCACAGGCACATTCATGTCCTCAAACCCGGATCTGTGCTCTGGCCCAACTGTGGGTGTTGCTGTACCGGCTGTGGCACTGTGTGCCACTGACCCATCAGGTGCCGGAGGTGGATAGTCAGCTGCACTGTGTGCCACTGACACAACAGGTGCCGGAGTGGTTAGGCCTACCGCACTGGGAGGCAGAGACACACCAGGGGGCAGAGATGTGGATGGTGTGGGGGCAGCAGCATTCATCATTGACACACCTCGTGGCAGCAATGCCATGATGAGGATCTGCAGGACATGGTGGATCCAAGCTACATTCCGCTGATGTGCAGCGGTGGCTGCCATCCCTTCCGCCTCCATCCGCACCATGTCCTCTATGAGCCTCCGCATGTGTGCCAGTTCACGGCTGGTATCGCTGGAGCCACTCTAAGTGGACAGGTGTTCTTCTCTCTGCATCATGATTCCAGCAATGTCAGTCAGGGCTTGGTGAAGACCATGGATCGGGCCTACACACCCAAGGATGGCATCAAGTTTGGTTACCATGATTCTGAAGCCCAACCGCACCTGCTATGTGGTCTCCCTCTGGCACACCAGCACACGGCGTTGGAAGCCCATGTGTTGTTCCTAGAGGTCTTGGGGGAGTGCCGGGGCTGTGGGTGCCTTCTGCGGGATGCTTTGGGTAGTGGGTGGGGTCTCCTCGATGTATCTGGCCTGCCCTGATCCTGGAGGTGAGTGGTGGATGAGGTCAATGATGTCTTTCATGGTTTGGGTGTTGATGTGGTGTTGTCCTCCTCGTTATCAGTGAAGAGTGGCTGGGACTGCTCTGCAGGAGGTGTTGATGGTGCCCCTGCGATGTGAAGGAGAGATGGTGTATTACAATGTGTCCACATGTATGTAGATGCATGGTACATGTTGACATTCAGACAGCATGGAATTGCACATTGTGACAGTCTGTGGATCTGGGCGAGGACCCAGAATCATGGTGGTATAAGCTGAGCTCTGCTTGATTGTACATGTGTGCCATTGTGCCCATCTCCACCCGTCCCCCAGTACCTGGCGGTCACTCACCCTGTTGTGGCTGTGTAGTGTCTTGTTGAGCTGAGTCCGCTCCCTCAACTCCGGCCACAGTCTCTATACTGATGACTTTTGACATCAGCTCCTCCATGTTATCCAGCATAAGCTGTGGTGCTGGGCCCCCACCTCCAGTCTGTGTTGCTGCCTTCTGGTTGGTGGAGAGTTTCTCCTTGGTCCTCTGCTTGATCTCATTCCATCGCCTCTTGACATCGTCCATTTTCCTCTTGTGCTCACAGATGGCATTCACCTCGCCATATTCCATTATTGGTGCACAATGACACATTGGAGGTGAAGAACAGTTGTCGATGGTGTTCCGTCACCTCTGTGACTATGATCCTGTTCGCCTACGGACTGAAATCGTCTTCCTCTCTTCTTGTCCTTGCCCTTCCCTGACCCCATGGTCCCGGGCTGGTAGTCCGGGGTGCTTGTGGGGTTGCGCTTGTCCTCTGCACCTGCTCCGTCTGCCTCCATGGTGCTTGGGTGTTGGTCAGTTTGTGCTTGGGTGTTTGTTCTACTTTTATGGTGAATTTTCCCGCCTGCCAGGTGTATGTTGCAGTCCTGGCGCTGCTTATCGCTGATTTACTCATCACGCTTTGTCCCATCGCAGGTTTTTTGGTGTTGTGGTTTGAGTTTTTGTCCCCATCGAGGTGGTTGTATCGCGAACATTGGCTGCGGTTTTGGCAGACTATCGCATGCTACCGCCGTGTTGCGAATTCCATGTTGTCTCTGAGTTGTTTTCCCATGATAGGCTGCAAATTTGTTACGCTACTCTTGCAGTAATTATCACTCGTTCTTGTAAATATATACCCTATAGTTCACTAAAAATGAGCGGTAGAAGGATGCAAATCAGGCAATCTAATGACAATAAAGAGGCATTGCTCCAAGGGAGGTAAAGCTCAAGATGGGCATGAAGGGACAAGGATATGCACTGAATAGTAAGCAAGCAATAGGAGTGACAAGTAAGCTAAGCAATTGTAAGCAATGGGTGGGTTGTAAGTCCACGGTAAGGTTTTTATAAGCCCACATATTGTCTTTTTCTGTTGGGTAGGCGAGACCTCAAAAGTTAGCCATTAGTTGTTTAGTTTTCAACTGGGACTTTTTTATAATCACCCTTTTGTTGAATACCATCGCCATTTTGAAGTGTGCTTCAAGACCCAGAACTATATTGTTAACTTTCCTTAATCCAGCATGTCTGTGCTGAGATGGTTTATTATTAGAATCACCCAAAAGAAACTCGATCATTTACACAGCTAATTAACAATGTCTGTGCGGTTTGTGTTAGGAAAACGATATTTATTGAAGCTCTGTTTTGCTGCAGCAAAACATTGAAAATCTATGGGGATATGAATAGACAGTTGTGATGCAATGCACTGTCTGAGTAAGAAAATGAATCCGCTACCAACTGTTCCACAAATGGGAAACAAATGACCAAGTTAGCACGGCCTGCCTAATTAAGAAATAATAAACTTCTGCTGCAAGCTATCAATAATATAAACGACCTAGTTAAACATGTACAGCGAATGCTCTTGCGAAATTTATGTAAACTGTATTTCGTGTAGTGCAAATTTGACATTGACAGTCAGCTTTGGCCTTTAAACATGTTTTTTTTTTAACAAAAAATGTTTAATAGTTTTCGTCCAAGCATTTTTTTGGACACTCTTTTATGATGAATCGTTTTGCATTATAATCAATGGAATAATGCAACAATTGGTATACAGGGTTCCATGACAGATTGGACACAAAATTGTATGCGAATGAGGGACATTTGATTTACATGTCTAGTCTGTAATTAAATCTACTTTAATTTGTCTGCATGCAATTATCGTATGAGAGCAGCACAGTTCATTTTTCTTGGTATTCAATAACTTTATACTGAACGCGTCTCTCCGTATGGCTTTATAATAATGACGAATATTCAGTTTCGCTAAAGATGGGGGTGTTAGGATGCCATTTTAATATACATGTTGATTGTATAATGTTTCATTTTTTAAGATCACACGTTCTATTATGTATCAATTCAGGTTTCGTTTTTTACATAAGCTTTAAATATTCGCATTTTTCCTTTCCTTTTTTCCACAGAAAAAATACCATACTGCGGATAACCCACAACGGGTGTAGGAGTTTCCATTCTCATTGATCGTCCTGCTAGGCATTGTTTTTTCTGCCGATAGACAGATGTAGGACACCCCTTATCTTCTGGAAGCGAATCAACTTTCATCAGTTCAAAGGTACATACATTGTTATTTGGACAATTTGAAATTTTACTGAATAATTTTCTTTGAAATTCGATATATTTTGCACATGGTTGGCAATCTTGAATAGTTGCCACAGCTCTAAAGAGACACGTTAACCTCCCTCATCCCCCACTCCCATGGGAGCACAAGTTTCCTCAACAACTTGTATTCCTGTTTTATTACCTTTTACTTAGAAAACACGTATGAGAAATTGGATTACTGGTTGAGAGGGGTGAAACATACAGCAACCAGTGTCTTTTTCAGGGTGAGGCACAAGAAACCCCAAAATTAACCTGTTCTCTACTCAAGTAGCTTGGCACAGAGTAGTCCTCCTTTACTTAGAGGCAATGTGTAAAGTGTTTATGCAGTACTTCAAACAGTAAATAAGTGAGAACACAAGTCAAGAAAAATCCTGCACCAATTTAAAAAAAACAGTAATTTTCTATAAATAAATCAAGAGCAAAACAATAAAAATCCAATCAGTTAAAATGGAGATATGTGAGTTTAGGATATCAGTGAAAATAGTGCCAAGCACCAACTGTGGATATCTGGCCGTTGCAGAAGGGGAAAAAGTCACACCTTCAGGCTAACATACCTAGTTGGGCCAGCTGAACAGAGTACCTGAAATCCTGGGTGCGAAGAGTTGTGAGGTCCCTAATCAAAGATGCGCCACACAGCCAAGGCGATGTCTCAGTTCTGAGGCGCTGTGGAGCTGCGATTTGAGGTCTTCTGTAGTCACTGAGGATTCTATCGACGGAGGGTTGAGTATGCATTGTACAGTCATATGCATCAGTTCTGAAGAGCTGCCAGGCGAGAACCTGCATGGTCGAGGATGCCATTGGCGAGAGATTTGCAATTCAAGGAAAGCGTTACCCACTTCTAAGGGCCCATGACTGCGGCGGCACCATTTGCCAAGGTAGGACTCAAAGATGTCAGAGTCCAGGTGATGGGTTCAAGGTTGTTGGATCCTTCACTCCCAGAGGCTCCAGTCAGGAGGCCAGCCAAAGTAGCGCTTGGAGTCACTCTGGAGTCTGGGGTTTAACAAATGCAGCCTTGTTCCTTCTCAGCCAGGAAAGAGGGAAGCAGCAGCATGACAGCACAGCAGGGAGCCAGTCCTTCAGAGTGTCAGTCCTTTTCAGCAGCACAGAAGTCATTCTTCCTGGCAGAGAACCCACAGGGCCAGAAGTATACTGAAGAGTTGTTGTCTGGGGTCCAAAATGTATACCTGGGCCTTCTTTTGAGGCGGGGAAGCTACTAGACGTTTCCACCCTCTGAGGTGTGACGTATCCTCTTCCTCCCTGCCCCGGCCTCAGCTTGTCTGAGATCAGAATAGACTAGTGACAAACCCTTTGTGAGAATGCTTAGGCAGAGCATTTGCGATGTTCAAGTGTGTTATATCACAGCTCCTCCCCCTTGTTAAGTCAAAGTGCCCATACTGCCAACATCTATCTTCAATCTGACTCACTGTTTGGAAGCAATACACCAAGTCCATCTGCCAGCTACAACTAGTCCTGTGAACCAGGACTAGGATTCGGGCACCAAATGGTAGGACAAGAAAATGACAACTTTCTAAAAATGGCATTTTCAACGTTGTGATTAAAATTAAGCATGGGCGTAAAATCCGTTCCGTTCGTGGAATTTGCGGATTTTCTGCAATTTCAGGGTCCGCGAATCTCGCGAAATTGCAGAAAAATCTGTGAAATCGCGTGCGAGACAGATTTTCAAAAACTGAAGTACATGAAGCACTTACAGGGTTAAAGCAGGTGCCCAAGTTGAAGCTAATTTCTTTGTAACCATTTACAAAATGGTTACAAAGAAATTAACTTCAACTTGGGCACCTGCTGTAACCCTGTAAGTGCTTCCTGAGCGGCGCCTCCAGAGTTGTTGACTACTTGCAACTATTCTCTGACCCTGCTCTGACCCTTGAAGCAGGGTAAGAGAATAGTTACAAGTATGGCACAATGCTCCCGGCTGTCACGAAAATTAAACCACAACAGGAAGTACTTACAGATAAGGAAGCAGGTGCTGGACTTGAAGCTCAAATTCAGTAACACATTAACCAGCCCCCGGTTGAGGCCGGGGAGGTGTGCTTTCTCCCCATAATCTACAGTGGTGCTGTGATGAACCAGAAGGTGCAGTTGTGAACCAGAGGGTGCTGTGATGAACCAGAGGGTGGCAGTGGTGAACCAGAGGGTGCTGTGATGAACCAGAGGGTGGCAGTGATGAACAAGAGGGTGGCAGTGATGAACCAGAGGATGACAGTGATGAACCAGAGGGTGGCAGTGGTGAACCAGAGGGGGCAGTGATGAACCAGAGGGTGGCAGTGGTAAACCAGAGGGTGTCAGTGGTGAACCAGAGGGTGGCAGTGGTTAACCCGAGGGTGCTCTGATGAACCAGAGTGTGGCAGTGATGAACCAGAGGGTGAAAGTGATGAACCAGAGGGTGACAGTGGTGAACCAGGGGGTGACAGTGGTAAACCAGAGGGTGCTGTGATGAAAATTAAACCACACCAGGAAGTACATACAGATAAGGAAGCAGGTGCCGGACTTGAAGCTCAAATTCAGTAACACATTAACCAGCCCCCGGTTGAGGCAGGGCAGGGCAGGTGTGCTTTCTCCCCATAATCTACAGTGGTGCTGTGATGAACCAGAAGGTGCAGTTGTGAACCAGAGGGTGCTGTGATGAACCAGAGGGTGGCAGTGGTGAACCAGAGGGTGATGTGATGAACCAGAGGGTGGCAGTGATGAACCAGAGGGTGGCAGTGATGAACCAGAGGATGACAGTGATGAACCAGAGGGTGGCAGGGGTGAACCAGAGGGGGCAGTGATGAACCAGAGGGTGGCAGTGGTGAACCAGAGGGTGTCAGTGGTGAACCAGAGGGTGGCAGTGGTTAACCCGAGGGTGCTCTGATGAACCAGAGGGTGTCAGTGATGAACCAGAGGGTGAAAGTGATGAGCCAGAGGGTGACAGTGGTGAACCAGGGGGTGACAGTGGTAAACCAGAGGGTGCTGTGATGAACCAGATATTGGCAGGGGTGAACCAGAGGGTGGCAGTGGTGACCCAGAGGGTGGCAGTGGTGAACCAGAGGGTGCTGTGATGAACCAGAGGGTGGCAGTGGTGAACCAGAGGGTGGCAGTGGTGAACCAGAGGGTGGCAGTGATGAACCTGAGGGTGACAGTGATGAACCAGAGGGTGGCAGTTGTGAACCAGAGGGTGGCAGTGATGAACCAGAGGGTGACAGTGATAAACCAGAGGGTGGCAGTGGTGAACCAGAGGGTGGCAGTGATGAACCAGAGGGTGGCAGTGGTGAACCAGAGGGTGGCAGTGATGAACCAGAGGGTGGTGCTGCTAAACTACCCGGGAGCCCTGTGGGTATGAGCCCCCGCGTTGCTGAGCTGCCCAAGGGTTGTGAGCCCACACGCTACTGAACTGCCCTGGGGCCCAGTGGGTGTGAGCCCCCGTGCTGCTGAACTGCCCCAGAGCCCTCTCAGTGTGAAAATAATTTGTGCTCAATTGCCTGGGAGCCCTCTGGGTGTGAGCACACATTGTGCTAAGTGCCCCCCTGCCCCCAGTACATATATACCCGTACCGCACAGCACCATTATGCTCTTGCACCATGAAGTCTGGTGCCTGGATGCTCCTGATCCATGTAGGTGGTACCACCGTCTGGTGCTGTCAAAATGTAAAGTCATAACTTGCTGCACAGCACCAATAAACACGTGTCCCCCCTGGTACAGGTATGTGCATGTACCAGGCGTGGAGCACCGACATGCCACTGCACCCTACTGCCCAGCGCCAGCATTTGCATGTACGGGGCAGTTTAGTATGAGATGGGACATTGTCCAGCAGCAGCAGATGAATGCGCCTGGACCCACTGAGCAGGATCAGAATGGCTTTGTACCCAACATGCGCAGGAGAGCTGTCTTGGACATCTGAACGATTCTGGGGTCCTATGCCAAACGTATTTTTTGCATCCATGAGTTTCCTGAGCGCCATCCCTTTGTAGCTCCTGTGACCAGGAGGCTGCTTTCTTCTCATCTGCTGCTCTGCTCGGTCTCTGACCCTTTATAAACAAGATGCATGTGAACTCACAAAGAAGCCCCGCCCGTTTGGCCCCGTCCACCACACACTAGCGGTATGAAACGTCTTCCCGCCCGTCCCCACTATAATGGCCAGCTCACTCAAGGGACCTCAGCGCCTTTTGGCATGCTGACAAAGTTACAGGAACACGTGGTCACATATTTGTGCAAATGGCACAAAAATCCGCAAGTTCGCTGGAAAATTCGCGAACTCGTGGATTTGTTTTGCCATTTTGCACGAATTCGCGGACCAAGAATTCACAAATTCGCAAATTTCGCCCATACTTAATTAGAATCCAACTTTACCATTAAAGAGGGCTTTTAATTCAAATTCTTTAGACAGCAAACAAGAACTGGTTATCTGTTCCCATTTGGAAGACACAGCTTATTAAATGGAATAAAGTAACTCCAATGTTATCTTATGGGAGAGGTAGGCATTGCAGTAGGTAAAAACTACCAGATTATGTAAAATTTAAAAGTAATGTCCACATGTTTAAATACGATGTACCCTGACCTCTGGAATGTGCGAAGCCTACCATAGGGGTGACTTATATGTATTAAAAAGGAAGATTTGGGTTTGGATAAAAGTTTATTTTGTTAGGTCAAATGGCAGTTAAAAAAACTGCAAATGCAGGCTGAAATGGCAGACCTGAGACATGTTCAAAGGGCTTTTTAAATGGGGGGGGCACAATTAGGATTGCAGGTCCACTAGTAGGCAATGTACAGGCCCCGGGCACAAGAAGTGATACTATACTAATGCCTTACAACTAAATTGAGTATGCTAATTGGGTATACAACAATTCTTCCATGTTTTAAGGAGAGAGCACAAGCATTTTAGCAATGGTTAGCAGTGGTAAAGTGCACAGAATTCAGAACGTCAACAAAAATGGGATCAGAAAACAGGAGGGTGAAGGCATAAAGTTTGGGGGTGACCCAGTAGAAAGGGCCAAGTCCAACATTTTCCTTCCTAGCAGTTTTGGGGTGGTAGTTTAAGGCTGGCCACTTAGCCCAGGGGATTACTCCAAGGGTGAACTGGTGTTTGTCAAGCCATGACTTTCAGGGGGAATAACCTCCCACTAAAGGGTGACACTATATTATAGCATTTCCCTAAAATGGAAAAGTGGTGTCATAAACTTCTAAACTGCCTGTGTGATGGAAAGTGCCCCAAATCCACACTGCATTTTGTACTCTTTTGTAGCTTGTATAGGGATATCCGAAACCTGTTTTAAAACCTCTATTTTTATCCAACATGCTTTTTCACTATAAACATGCTTTTAATTTGGTATGTGGTCTTGAAAATGAGAAAATTATGAACGCTGTCATCTTGTTTATATTATTGGCAATAAGAAGAAGAAAGATTTATTTGGATGCACTGTTAAATGAAAAGCTAGACGAGTAAACGTAGTTATGTCATGTATGTGTCGTTTACTGGGACATACAATAGCACTATGCACTTTACGTATCTATATGATACAGGTCACCTTGCTTATTTGTACTGTGTATTATACCGGTACATACAATAGCTCTTTGTACTTTTTGTATCTATATGACACAGGTCATCTTGCTTATTTGCACTATGTATTATGCCAATGTGTACTCTATCTTGATGTATTGATTGAGCATGAAGTTTTGCTGTTTTTAAATTTGATTGCATACTCCTATTTTTAAAAATTGTAATCGTTCCCTCTGATTAGAATGCTTTCATGGTGGTATATTTTGCACTGAACAAAGCTTGTTTGATTGATTGATTGGGTGACTGTCTGTTTGTGTCATGCAGGAGTCTGCTAGGCGCGGGTTCCAGATCTCTGTCTCTGTGACAGTGCAGGGAGCACCCCCACATCATAAATGGCCTCTCCAGGGTAAAGTTATGGAAGCTCTGTGCTCAGAGCTGACAACCCTGAACCACTTGCCCTTCCACTGTGGACTGTGTTTACCTACTGACCACCTGATTCTCCGTACCCTTCCCTTGGGAGCAGGAGCCTCAGAAACAAGTGCTTTCAGGGCATGATGGACAGCTGCATCTCCCAGCTATCCTGACAGCATGGACCTCCCTCCAGGGGATGGAATATTGGTACAGACCAGGTTCCCCAGCTTGTCCCCCAGCTGGGAGCAATCCAAGCACCAGGGCTTAAAATGGGGCACCTGGGCCCTCCTCTCACCCCTAACCCTCCTGTCTTAAAAATGAACATGGGCACACTTTCCACCCACACCATACTGGAAGCTGTCTGTGTCATTGTTCACCTCACCCTCACTCTGTCAGGGACACCCTGGACCGCCATCCGTAGGATCACTCTCCAATGCTTTCCCAGGCACGCTGTTACTTGCCTAGAGGTCTTCCTCCTGTGCATGTTCCCTGGGATTAGTAAGCTTGCAATCATCCAGGTGTTGGTGTAGCTCTGGAAAACAACGACTGAACATGTGGTCTCCAGTGATCAATCTGTAAAGACTTTCACAGGTGTTTGCCTCACTACATTTTAGCCACACATCCAGCTCCTAACACAAGTAATCCACAAAATCCCCCAGGGATGGAGAACTTCAACCTGTACTATTCTGAGTTGAGACCATATTTCTTAGCAAGAGTCCCCTACATTGGGGGATATCTTTTCCTGTCCTCCTTCTCTCACCAATCCTCCTCAGGGGGCCTATGCATCTTTAGAGATACTTCATAAGCCTCACACCACCTGTCTATGTCCTCCCCATCCTCAAAGTCCGACACTATGTCCCTGGGTATGAGGAGCCTTCCTTTACCACAGGACACTGTATTTTTGGTGCAGCCATTCCTGCGGGACTCTGACAGTTGCGTTGCCTTCAAGTCAAGCTCCCTTAGAGTCAGTTCATGAGCCAACCAGATATTTTTCTCTTCCAAGGCTCTAAGATACAACCCAGGCGATGGGGTCCCTGGGGCCTATAACTGCTTATGGAGGGAGCCATTCAGCTCCTCTCCCATTTTAAATAAGTCACAACCCAGGGGACAGGGACCCGGGGCCTAATTAGGCTCCAGGAGGGAGGCATTGCACCCACTTCCTTTATTAATTATACAGCCATGGGGGATGGGTTCCATGGGGCCTAATAAGGCTGAGAGAAGGGGGACATATGCCCCCCATTTTTCTATTCAATTTGGCCCTGGGTATGGATTTCCGGGTTCCACAAATGCTGGCGGAGGGGTGATGCATGCCCCCTTTGGGTTTTAATTGGCTTTGACCCCATGGGATGAGTTCCCGGGGCCTGACACAGCTTGGGTATGGTTATACATGAACCAATCCCCTTTTTAATTGGCTGTGCAGTGTCTGTCCCCTTGTAAACAAAAAACAATCCCAGAGGATGGGGTCTCCTGGGCCTATGAAGGCTCTTGGATCAGAGCTACACTGCACCCTCCCCTTTTTAATTGGTTTGGCCCCAGGGATGGGTTCCCAGGAGACTAATAAGGTTTCCGGGAGGGCCTGCTTACCCTTTTTCAATATATTTGGCCCCGGAGAAGGGTTCATGGGGCCAATTAAGGGTGAGGGAGTGGAGCTGTATCATTAATGCCATCATGGATACAACTCCCTTAGGTATAGTAAGCTTGTGTTATGTGTAACATTGACCCCATACTATACACTTCATGGGTAGACAAATTCGTGTTGTCTCTCAACCACAGATAAAATGGTAACCTGTACTGCACACAGTGTTCAATCTGTATATAACTGTCCAGGGAGGACTCATGTCCACCAGATACTCAAGTCCTGTCCATGCCATGACATGTTGTGCAGGTACTGTCATTGTCATGGAAGATGTCCTGAGTGATGCAATATCTGCGGAAATCAGCAGTGCATGGTGAGAGCGTGCGATATATTTACTAGGCTTGGGCGAAGCTAGCAGAGTTTCACTCTGAGGAATTCCATGAAGTTACTGAAAACTCACATTCTGCAGAGTTCCGCAAGCTGGTGGAGTACTGCTCTGCCACGCCTAGCATTGTGGCTGCTTCCCAGACTTCTTCTGCGTAGGTCCTTGGACGGGCATCGCCTTATTCACCACAGCCCTCTTTGACAAACTATTCTGTGGCAAAGGAGAAGCCCTGTGATTGGTGACATTCTAATGTGAGTGTTGTGAGGGGTGAGCCGTATTAACATTCAGTACTTCTCCCAAACAGCCTAAAATGTAGTGTTGATTTCTAATATGCCGCCTTGATCTTGAAAGCCCTCTATTTTGCATGAACATGGGGTTATTTCTAATAAAGCTGAGTGAATGTGGATTTTGTTTCAAGGGAGTGTAGCGATTGGTGAGGTAGATTTGAATTTCAGGTAGAGCCTGCAATGTAACACTCAAGTGAAGTAATGACAACACTTCCGCTCTGTGCCATCTTTACACTGCAGTTCCCATGGTCCCCTGTTACAAGTCCCAGATTACAAGGGTGTTGTTCGTCACTATCCAGGACTAGAGGAAAATGTTGCATGACAATAAAGCCTCCTGAGCATTTTAAACATAACATATTCTCAAAATCATTGTGAGTCAATCATCAGAATTAAAATATTTCCTAAGTGGTGACCGCAACAAAAACAAGACAAAGGACACAACAGAATTGCTAGGGGAGAACCCACCCACTTTACGATGTTGTAGGTATATAATATATAAGAGTGCCCCCTTACCTTTGTAAAACATCTTGCAGGTCATCCCCCGCAGTATTTGGAACCTCTGCCACCTTCTTGTGCAGACCCTAGTAGTGGATGGTGCAATGCCTTCTGGATCCTGGAGCTGGAAGAGGTTTGTCTTCCTGTGCACCTCATCCTTGCCTAGGACATAGGCTTTCACTGTCACCCTCAGCACCATGGTGGGGCAGCACATGCTTAGACTGTGCTGAATCTCCAGGGTTCAAGGAGTGTAGTATTTAAAAGACAGGGGACTGGACTTTCTGAACTTTCATATCCTAACACTCTGATTTGTGACACAGCTCTCAGGTTAAGTCGCAGTACCCAACCTCTAATCAGGCAGTGTGCAAGTTCTGCCTGCTCCCGGACTTTAAATGCCTGGGAGGTGGGTCTTGGGAAAGACTCGCTCAGGCTGGACAGCCCTGTTGTGTCCTCAGTGCTTGTATGCCTTGGGGCCAGGACACACCGGTGGGTTGCAGGTGGCATGCTAATGCAGAAAGCAGGACACACAAATACTAAGGGTTTCGTTCTGGTAAAGGACTGCCTCTGCCCAGCCCCTCCATTGGCGAAACTAAACGGATGCGGTCAGGCCGAGGTTTGACCAGTAACACCCCAGCATGGCCTGCCACATTCCCAAGCCCTTCTGGCTCCTTCTCTTTGCCCTGCAAATCTGAAAGTGGCCTGTGCTGTTTGACATGAGTGTTGTGCTGACATCACGGGGACACCACAAGGTGTGACTAAAGGTGAGTGGGTGCTGGCAAACTCCACTCCGCTCATGGAAGGAAGAGTTTTTGCTGAACTCCGTGCTTCGAGAAGAGCATGGAGCATCAAAACTTTGCGCACTCCACTTTCGCCTTTGCTTGTTGAGAGTTTGACTGCAGGGCCTGGCCTGCAGTCAGGCCCTGTGGTCAACCCCCCCCGGAGGCAACCGACCCCATACTGCACCCCACTTTGTTCCACAGTTCCAGTGACAAGACAAAATAGATATCAAGCTGTCTCCACCAATAAGAAGGCCCTATCTTTGTTTTGTTTTTGGTAATGCAGAAGTCATACAGGACTCCTGCCAGGCTGAACCTCCAAATATACCTAACTTTTTCTAAAAGTTAACCCATTCATGCCTGAATTAAGCTCCTATTTAGAAGCAAATTTCTTCAAATGCTCTCCACCTTCTCACAGAATCCCTTAGCCTTGGCAGACAGGTAGATGACTGGTACCCCTGCCTTAGTTAATGATCTTGACTTGCAGGTTGCTGGGCCTCATTCAGCAGGGAGACTAGCACACATTGGTGTCTTCTTGTGGTTTCAGAAGCTAGAAAGATAGGTCATCTTCTTGGCCCACTGACCAGTAACTCTTCTTTGAATAAAGTATAACTTTGATGTGCACAGAGGAAGCTCTACTCTCCTCATTCCAGTGTGTGTGTTCCCACAGGAGCCCTTTGGATTGTAAAAAATCCTTATCTCCTGTATGGGTAGGGTAGTTGTAGTCCTCTTCTCCAACTAAATTTTCCAGGCCTTTGGCATCCAAAGTAGACTTTACAGGTTTCAATGACATGTACCTCCCACAGACACACATACTGTTGGAAATGGGGATCTCTAGTTGGCAGAGGTAGGTACCTGTGTCAAAATAGTGACCCTTGCTTCTAGTCAGGGTATGGGGGATACACACTAACTATGGGCGGAAAATCCATTCCGCTCGCGGAATTTGGGGATTTTCGGCAATTTCGCGATCCGCGAATCTCGTGAAATTGCGGAAAAATCTGCAAATCCGCTCGCGGGTGGATTTCAGTTAAGGCAGGTGCTCGAGTTGAAGAAAGCTAACTTTGTAACCATTTTAGAATGGCACCGGCAAGCTGCCAGAGTTGGAACTTGCAAGTAAGCAACTCTGGCAGCTTGCCGGCGCCATTCTAAAATGGTTACAAAGTTAGCTTCAACTCGGGCACCTGCCATAACTCTGTAAGTGCTGCCTGCGGACCAAAAATGTAACCTCAACAGGAAGCACTTACAGATATAAATGAAGCAGGTGCCCGAGGTGAAGCTCAAATTCAGTAACGTTTTAAGCAGCCCAAAACATTAGTGAGCACGGTCGAGGCTGGGCAAGTGTGCTTTAACCCCATATTTGCAGTCGAAAATTAGCTGTAATACTCGAGGTAAGTCTTTGAATCCCTGAGTTTCTCGAGTGCAACCCCGTGTAGTTCCTGTGACCAGGAGGCTGCTTTCTCCTCACCTACTGCCCTGCTCGCTCTCTGACCCTTAATACACAAGAGGCATGTGAACAACACGCATAGAAGCCCCGGGTCTTTGCATCCATGAGTTTCTCGAGCGCAACCCTCATGTGGTTCCTGTGACCAGGAGGCTGCTTTCTCCTCACCTGCTGCCCTGCTCGCTCTCTGACTCTTTACACAAGAGGCATGTTGACAAGCATAGAAGCCCACTCGTTTGGCCCCGCACCACACACTAGTGGTATGAAACGTCTTCCCGTCCTTTCCCAACTATGATGGACAGCTCACTCAAGGGACCTAGGCGCCTTTTGGCGCGGTGGCAAAGTTACAGGCACACATGGTCAGTGGAGACAAATCACCTGGCCCTTTACGCAGCTACAGTGTAGGAAAAGCACTATACATTCACCCAACGAGGTAGCACTTACTGATTAGCCAGTAAAAGTACTCCAGTTGAGTAGAGGTATTGCACAAAACAATGGCATCTTCGTGGATAACTATGCAGGGCAGGATTCATTCTGGCACGAGGCTCCTGTCAAAAAAATAAAAACCTCAACAGGAAGTACTTACAGATATAGCAGGTGCCTGAGTTGAACCTCAAATTCAGTAACGTTTTAATCAGCCCAAAACATTAGTGAGCACGGTCGAGGCTGGGCAAGTGTGCTATATCCCCATCTCTGCCGTTGAAAATAAGCTGTAATACTCAAGGGAGTTCTTTGAATCCATGAGATTCTCGCGCGCAACCCACATGTAGTTCCTGTGACCAGGAGGCTGCTTTCTCCTCACCTGCTGCCCTGCTCGCTCTCTGATTCTTTACACAAGAGGCATGTTGACAAGCATAGAAGCCCACTTGTTTGGCCCCGCACCACACACTAGTGGTATCAAACGTCTTCCCGCCCTTTCCCAACTATGATGGACAGCTCACTCAAGGGACCTCGGTGCCTTTTGGCGCGGTGGCAAAGTTACAGGCACACATGGCCAGTGGAGACAAATCTTCTGGCACTTTACGCAGCTGCAGTGTAGGGAAAGCACTATACATTTACACAACGATGTAGCACTTACTGGATTAGCCAGTAGAAAGTACTCCAGTTGAGTAGAGGTATTGCACAAAACGGTGGCATCTTCGTGGATAACTATGCAGGGCAGGATTCATTCTGGCACGAGGCTCCTGTAAACCTCAACAGGACGCACTTACAGATATAGCAGGTGCCGAGTTGAATCCGTGATTTTGCGGGGAAATCCACAAATTTGCAGATTTTCTTTGCGATTTCGCGCGAGAGCATGTCAAAGCCAATAGTAAGAACTTTATAATACTTCCCAATGTACAAGACAATGCACATTTGTACACCAATGATTATAGCATCACACAATCCATTTCCCAATGTACAACATAATGCATATTTGAGCACCACTGCTTATAATACAGCACTTTGAGACCAAGAAGTACTTTCCACATCTCTCTCTCGCTCTCATGCTTTGAAATGCACATCCCACACATTCTGTTCCTGGCAAGGCTTTTCTACTCTATTACAGCTCCTACTCTGCTAAAACTACAAAGAGATATGAAAGAAATCTTCAAGAGTAAAATGTGCATGCAGGGAAATTATGTTGTACATTCAGGCTAGGATAAAATAACACACCAAAAGTCAATTAAAATCTTGGTAGTCTAAGGTCATCACATGGTTTCAAAACATAGGAGTGCCTCTAGCACTACACAGGGAGAACCAATTGTATGTGAAACTTACACAGAGAGCACTTGCACTTTGACACTGATAAGCAGTGGCAAAGTGCTTAAAGCATCTAAGCCAGGAAAAACGAAATCCAGCACAGCATCATAAAATGCAGGAGGTCTAGCCAAAAAGTCTGGGGAAACCAAACCAAAGTTGCCAAGTCTAACACATACTTCCCAGTACACACACAGGCAAGAATAATGTGCTGTACAGTGCTTTATACAGTCTTAATGTATGCCAAGAGCAAGTTAAGTAGAGGGGCAGGTGAACTTTATTTGCGTGGCCCGATAGGCACTTATCCTGTGAGACAGATAGCAACGACCGTTTACACTGCTAATTACTTCAGAAAATGAAACAGGTAGGCTACCCCACCACACTGATGTCACTTAACTACTCGTGGAGAGGTCTATAGCCCTCTACTACTACAAAGGTCAACTATCTGCTTAGCATTCAATGCAGGGCGAAGGCAGTGCATAGTAGGGACTTTGAAGGGGGCAGTGTTCACCTGCACATCAGGCCCAGTGTTAGCCTCTGCTTATGTTGCTAAACTGAGGGGTTTCACTATGTCTCTTCTCAACGGCTAATCTCTTCACCCCAAATATTTGTTTTACCAGCTTTTTACTACTTCACTTTTGTATGAATGGTGCAATGGAGCTCTAAATGTTCTCCTTGTCCTGAAGACAGGGCATTTTCAAATGGTTTAAGGTATAATAAGGAGATCACCGATGAAAGAGCCTCTCAACATTATACATGTTCTATTTTTTGCTGATACATTCGCATGAGGAAAATAAAAGATATTCAAGTTTTAGTAATAAAGAAGATTAAAGTAAGTGTTGCAATGGTACCCCACCCCTAAGAATTGGTCCTCAATTCAAACTTAGACATTATGTATATTTTTGAAATTATGACGTTTCAGAGGTACTTCACCATAGTTTGGATACAGTCCCCATATGGACAATTACAGAATCTATGGAGGCAGAACACTGCAATAATTAGGATACATGCATTTGGTTTCACAAATGACAAGGAGACAGAAGACAGTCATTCTTTCTGTCACCCACTAAATGCAAATATTAAAAACCCCAAAAACTAAAATAATTAAAGTACGATGTTAAAACCACCAAACACATAATTGTTGAAATCAAATCCAATACACTGTGCAGCATATTATTTTTGTATTGTCATAAAATTATTCCAGGATGATATAGCTTAACATGCTCTTCTGCAGATATTAGCACCATATTTAAATACTTTCATGTAAATTAACTTTCTTATTTTCCCAGAACAGGGATCTTCTATATTGCTCTATGAGGCTAGTTTGTTCAATGTTGCATTTTCCAGATTACGAACGACTTTGTATGCAGTATCGTTTAAAAATCATTCTATGTAAATGATCTAATATATGTAAATGTATCTCTTGATGATATCCTAAATACTCAAAAGTGCCCTAAAGCATTACTGTTCCAGACTTTGATCTCATGCTGCTAATATACTACACAAATAATCTCCCTTGTACATTACAGAACCAATACAACAGTTTTAAATCCTTTTTTCTTGATTTATTGTAATCTTTCATGTAACATTCCTCTTTAATACTGTCTTGTTAATCTCAGTATAGATTGTCTTAGACATTGAAGAATTGTCTGGACACCTAAATCTATGCACCACAGTACTTAAGATAGTTCTGAAATCTGCATATATTCAAAGACCCTGCTGTTAGAGTTACTCAGACAATGAGATCATATTTCTCATTTTCATTATAATGCAGTTCTATTTGTTTTATCTGATGGCACAGTGAGTAAATGTTAGCATTTCTTGAAGTTCACAGACATATTCAGTAGGACCCCATTTATTTCATAATATATATTATTGTTTGGATAATCCAAGTATCTATCGGGGCAGTCCTGCCTACCATAGTTTAACCCATAAATGATCTAAAATAAAGGTTGGAGTCTATTGAATGGTACTTGTCTCTTTATAGTTGAATGACTAGACAGACTTGGTGTGGAAGGATCATAATCAATTCACTTTTCCTATTTTCAAGTTTTGAGATGTAAGATATTAAGAATTAAACATATAATAGACTTTGGTAATTTCCCAAAACCTTTTATATTCACTTATATACTTATTTGAAAACATTGCATTTGAAGAGACATGGAACGAAGGGACATTGATCTTCCAAATTCTGATCAGTTTGATTGGGCAGAGTGACAGAAAAAGGAAGACAGTCACATGGAGAAACTTATTGATAGAGGTAGTTTATCATACAAAACTGCAAGGACTAAGAGGACAGGATAGAGGAGAGAAGTAACAAAAGCCATCATAAACTTAGGGAATATAATAATGCATTGAGAAGCAGCATAGCCACCAGTTTAGCCACTAAGTGAAAGCTGTGACAACAAGCACCTTTCTGAAGTGATGACCAGGAGTGGGAGTTACGTTTAAGTGAGGATAGTATAGATGGTAGCCTGCCTTAAGCTATTAGCTTCATTTTCTTAATTGTCAAGAGAATGTCATAAATGTAATGTGTTATATTGTACATTATTCAAGATACTGTTGTATGTTTGATAACACGTGTGATCTTCGAAAGATTGTATGCCCGGGTGTGAATGATAATGGTAGAGATGAGCTAAGGGTAAATTATTACCATACTGTGAATTTTGTAATGGAGCCACTACTGAAACCTCATAAACAGAAATTCCACATTTAGGTATGTTTTGTCCTTAGGTATAGTGTTTAAAGTGACATTGTAGAACACAAGGCTGAAAGCCTAATGGAATGTCAATATCATCAGAACTCTGAGATGGCAAAATAGGACAATATGACACTTGGTACCTGTTAAGTATATTTGGATATTACATGTTTATTTCATGGCAGTTATTCTCAAAAGAGCGTTAATTATTAAAACAGTGAAATGTTGGTTGAAAAGTGTAAAGGAATTCACTGTTGTTGTCTGTATCAAGAAGATAAGAGAAATACTAAATATTGTAGTTAAGAAGGAACACTTTTAAAAATGTGTCATTTTCTTTGCTAAAAAACACATTCTGGGGCTGATTACGATGTCAGTTGAAAAGCCTGAGACTGACATTGTAGGTTTAAAGCACGACCTTCACATTACAATGACTACTGTTGGAGTTCAAACTGGCCGGTGATTGCACATAGTTTTGAGGGGCTCAATGAGCCTGTCGGCCAGTTGGATTAGCCTCATATTCCCTTAAGGATGGCATTTACACCATCAGAACTATAATATTGGTTTCTGACAGCCTTTCCATGTCAGCCTTTATGACATGGAAAGGCAATCGGAAAGTGACTTTTGGGGGCCCTAGCAGGGCCCACCTTCACACCTGGCCCACTGCTATGGGGCCTGGGGGCAAATATGGTGTCCCCATGAAAATCCCTGCACCCTGTGAGAGGCACCATGATGTGCCTGCCACACGGTGCAGGAATTTTCACAAAATCCCATTTCTCAATGAGAGCTTGTGCTGCGGGTGGAAACTGCACACCGCACAAGCTCCAATGGAGAAGTGGGAGTTTGCGACCACACAATGTTTACATTTCAAGACCAGAATGTTTGTTACATATTAGACAAATGTAAAGCACTGCTGTGTGGTTTGGGGATGCCACTATAATGACAGCAAACAATCTAATATCTTGCTGTTTCACAGTGACCTGTGCATTTTTCCATGTTTTACATTTCCATGTGTACTATGGGTTTTTATCCTGCTGAAATGTGTGCAATTAAGCCATCCAAACAAGCAATACATATGGAAGAACACACCTCCTTCTGTACATTAGATGACTATGCAGGATACTTAGGAGATCCATGACCAAGTAGAAAAAAAATCAAAAGGGCAGGTGCTTTATAAGGTCATGGTACTCTGAGATGGATTGCAATATGGGTGCAATATATAGCACAGTGTATTTTATTCCTTATGATATATGATGACACCATCACCCTACTTAGAAACATCTTAAATAAATGTCTTGCTCTTTCATATGAAAGTGATATGATGGTTGCATACATGAAGAACAAAGCATATTCTGTGCGAATTTTAACACACCAAAAAGCCTTTAGTAATATGCTGCAGAAAAATATTGGTATCAGTAAAGTCAGATTGGTATCAGCCATAAATCAGATTGTTTTTGGTCAGAATGTGCGGAAACATGAAGAGAGAATATTTTATCATTTAAGTATTGCCAAAAATAAACATAGTGCCATAAATATTTCCTTAACTGATCATTTTAGGAAAATATATCAGAATAATGAAAAGCCAATTCTCCATTCTATTGTTTAAACTGCGGCTGTATATAGGCTCAGTGCCTTTCCCCTTGGCTGGTGGCTCCGGCTGCAGTCATTATGGTGTCACCTTTGATCGGCATTTTTTCCTTATACGCGACTAGAGCCGTCCTAACTTGACAGTAATAAGGACATTTGATATAACGGATTTATTATACAGAGATTGCAGGCTCTTGTGTGTTGTTTATGGCATAAAACAAGTATGCATATTCAAACATTTCGGGGCTAATTTATGAGCCCTTGCATCACTTTTGCACCGCCTGTGCGTCACTTTTTGTGATGCACCAGCGAAGTAAAAAAGACGTCAAGTTGCATCATATTTACAAAGTGACGCATCTAGGTAGATGCGTCACTTTGTAAATCCCTCCGTCACATTATACCTGCACCTGGTATAATGTATGCAGGGTGGGCTTTCTGACGCAAGTAAGCCTCATAGAAGTGACACAGCGAAATCTATGAGATTTCACTGCGCCACTTCTAGGGCGCAAATGCGTCAATATCTTATGCCTGCATCACAGCTGGTATAAGACTGATGCAGGCACATTTGAAAGGGGACTTGCCCATGTGAAATGACCCATTGCTGGAGTTGCGTTACTTTTGTGACACACTCCAGCAATGCTGCATTTTTGCGGGTACAGATGCGTCAGAATTAATGACGTATCTGTAACTCCATGCTTCATACTGTAAATATGACGCATCATTGGTGTCACAAGGAGGGCTCAATGAAAAGTGACGCATTACTGTTGTCATGCAGCAATGTGTCACTTTTCATAAATGAGGCCCTTAATATATAGAGTATGTGCATATTTGCAGAGAGTAAGTAACCATTACTGAGGAGGGGGAGGTGTATCATTGCTTCCTTTGTGATGGGTTACGGCACATGCCATCTGCATATGAGAGTGGTGTTTGCCTTTCTTCAGTTGTGATTGAACATTGCCACAAATAAACTGCATAAACACAGCAGCGTAGCTAAGGGGATTGAAAACCAGCTTGACCCACCTCTACCTCTCTGCATAATTTGGTAACCAGTGAGAAAACGATTCCTCGTGATGCAATAAAGGCTGGTCTTTAGGCTCTGGCTTACAGACATGAACGCTTTTGGGCAATTGCATTCACGCCCCATATCGCCTTTGGAGCACCCGGGTCTTCTCACCAAAGCTGTTTATTCATTTATCGCATAAGAATGGGAAAACTGGGTTCCAGAGCTGTGTGAGTTGCCACACCCAAAGCCCGGAATGCCCTACCTCTCATCATTCACCTCGAAACCAGCCTTATTGGCTACTGAAAGCAATGGAAAACCCTGTATTACCAGTGACATGAAGCCTTTACACAATTATGCATTCTAAACAAATGTATCCTGATGAAAAAATAATTCAACGATAGATGTGTCTTCGGATAAACACACTTAACCCACTCCATATGGGATGCATGGTTATAATATTTTAAAGACACTAAACACATTGAGATATACACAATCTGAATAAGATTCAATCATGTCCAAAAGAAGACTGTAGATCCCGCGCTGCATATCCAGACATTTAGGAAAATACCTTGAAATTAATCAGAGTAATAATAAAGCTATTTCCATAAAATGAGTTACAACATCATCGTAGCAGACAGAGTCAAAACAGTATGTCAGAGATAAAGTTAATCGATTCAGAAACCAAATTGTACAAGCGAGTGAAGTTAAATGAGAAGCAAGATTTGCATGTTTTTCTATCAAATACCATTTATTGTATTTTGATGACAAAGAAGCTGGGTAATATGATCTTATAATTGCAAAGCAGAAACAATTAGAAAGAAAGCTATTGAATATTTACTATTTTGTTTGAGAGAAATAAATGATGCAACTTGCCTTTCAGGCTAAATATAAATACAAATGACAGAACTACAAGAAACCAGAAAGTATACTATAAAGTATGCTATTATAGTAAAATATGAACTCATAAAGTGAAAAATAGTCTTTCTTTTATGCGCATTTTACTTTTGATACATTATATTTTCATACATTTTGTACCAGTAGTTGAAAACTTGTTCAATAAATTTAACAAGTTCTGCAAGTTAGGTGAAAATTAACTTGAAATATTAAAAGGAAGATGAGTGCTTAGTTTTAAGATGGGCAGTTTCCCAAAACCTTGCAGAATGTTGCGCTCCATAAATTTCTTTTAAATTATATATTTTCGTGCTTACATCCTTTTACCTAATGCGTTCTTTTCCAGATAATAACATTCACTTACACACGTTGCATATGATTAGGCTGTGTTGTTCGTAACGACTGCTTAAATCTGTGCACATTAAAGGGCATATTCTCAAGGACTCATCGCCGATTTAGCAGCACTTCTCCACCACGAAAGTGGCAATAGATTTTTCACCCAATTCACAAGCCTGCGCTAACAGCCACCATCGTGAGTTTACCTGCGATAGCTGCCACTAAAAAGATCGCCAAGGCTCAAAGCGACAACTAACGCTAATCATATGCTGAGTAGCCATTCCAGTCCAACAACTCACAATAACACCACTTTGCGAAATGCTCAATGACCAGCCAGCTTGGCGATGTAGACCGACAACAGGCGATAAGGCACGTTAGCAGCAGGGAATTGAGAATTGCTTTTTTCTCGTCTTAAGTAGGATGAAAAATTGGAGTATAAAGGGAGCCCAGCCCAGAGCCTCAACAGAAGACCAACAGACGCCATGGAGCTACTAATCATTCAGCTTGGAGAACCAAGAGGGCCACAACACAATGCTCTCAATGCTTTGCTGCAGACCACACAGATCACTGGGTCCAGTACATGACGCTAGAAGATCACTTATGAACACTTCTATCCTGAGTTACACAGATCAAGACCTAGCTCTCGGCAGTGTTAGAGAACAAGGTGACCTGAGCTCTGAAAGTAGCCAGCTGTCTATTTACACAGACTTTTGAAGATTAATTTAGAACTCTAGAAAATATTCTCTGAACAAACAAAACTATTGAGAGATCATGTAATTCAGTACTCTGTGGTATATCGATCAAGATTAAGGGTGGTAGCCAGTCACAAGACCAACTTTGTAACATTACCAGACTATGATAAAGACTTTCTGGAGAAAAGAGGGCGAAGTAAGCAAGGGTCCTCCAATCGGCTGGCACAACTTTCTGTAATATACAGGTGCGCCATGATTAAAAAAAAATAAAAAGTTCTGATGCCTTCCAATAGGTCAGTTTCCTTGCAGTACAATTATTCTGTTGATTATTAGCACAAACTAATAAATATACTGCAAGCTGTGATAATGCTCGGTTTCTCATAGATCTCATGGTTAATAAAAGTAATTAAAGGTTACCACATTTCATTCTGCCTCGCCGTCAAGTTGGCGCAATCACAATTCCAACTTGGTATCGGTTAATTGTTTTAAAATCTTGGTAACAGAAAATGTTTTTTATTTTTTTTATCTTGCACTGAGAGAGAATACACATTTCTGACATGGAACCTATAAGGCTGAAATCACACAACGAAGGCAAGGAAGGTTTTTTCACATCTCAACGGACCTGCAGTGAGCATCACTATGCTGCAAAGACACACCTATGTAGACAATGTAATATTACTATTGGTAAAGAAGGGTTGTCATATATTTGTTTCGTTATACACCACACCTTCCATTAGATATGACCATAGTATAGAGTAGACTTAGCATTCAATCACTGAGGACTGTAACTGATTATAATAATGGGAGATACATAATAGTGCATAGAATTATAAAAGGGATTGGTCTGTTACTAAATAATACACATGCTCCTAACTCGATTATCCTGGTTTTCTGTGAGAAATTTCTTGGCTCATTGTGGATATGGGCTGGTGGTTTCAATAGCAGTCTACATTTATCCCTAAATAGGTACACTTTTAATGGATGTCTTTTCTCAAAATATACTCGACAACAGGCAGTGATTACCCAATATAGCCAACTAACAACAAAAGGCATACTAGCGAGCTAGATTAAAAAGACAATGGTTTTCAAAGAAAAGAAAAGTAAATATGTGGTGACCCAGAACAGGGTAGCCAATGTACATAGAGAGAATAATTTTCTATTGTTGGGCGACCAATAATTCAATAGACTACAGTGATTACCAAAAACTATGACTATCCCCTCGCTTCAGTATACAGTGTGCACATGCATTTGTAAGTGGAACCATTTAGTGGATGCTGCATCACAGCCCTATATACTGGTAACCCTGGGCGGTAAATTCCGCTCCGCTCACGGAATTTTGACAATTCTGCATTCTGCAAAGAACGCAGAATTGCCAAAAACTCAGCGATCCATGGTGTAGAGGAATTTTTTCCTTGTTTGCGCTTTCAAAATGCACAGGAGTGTCTTACCGGGATCCCTGTGTTCGCCGACAAGTTTTCCTTTCCATTTGCGTCTAGCGCGCGATCCCACGAGAGTGTGCAATCGCAAACATGTAATTCGGATGCGCCATCGCAGATCCGCGTTTTTGAACAGGAAACACACATCGCAAGCGGGCGGGACAAGTGAAACACAATGATATTTCCCCCGAGCATGCAAACAGCGTCCTCAAACAGGAAAAATGCATTGCGAACGGGCGGAACAAGCAATTCCTCATGCTCGTGGAATTCTGCGCAGCTCACGGAGATATTTTACTGTTTCGCTGAACTTTGTGTAATGCGTCTACACAAATTCAGCCCATCCCTAGGGAAATCATTGCTTTCATTATCCCCAAATTAAGATCTAAAAGCAAGATTACTTCAGTGCAGGAGGATTGCATGTCTTTTTCATCTGGCAAGAGACAAGAGTTCTGAATGGATTAAGATGGGAATTTACTGCATTAGAATGTGTAAGGGTACCCTCATGAGACCACTCAGAAAGAGTAACTATTGGCTTAGGTCCAAAGGATGACTGCTCAAAAGTAGAAGCAAGGGTATTGAAGGGTTCATTCTTGGCCCTAGGATCTGTCGTGTGATCAGGCATTATCTCATTAGTGAAAAGCAGAGAAGAGTATATGGTGTTTGCTGATTTGCAAATACAAATTCCCTCTGTATCCTAGCATTTCATATACGACCAGTCTTAAATAGTCATTAAAGAAATCTAGATATCTTCATCCGATAGTGGTTACCCGGATGGGGGAAGATGTGAGTTCACAAATAAAAAATAAAAAAACAGTTCAATGGATGAAAGTGGAGAGAATTCAGTTTCAAAGATGTAAGGTGCGAGCAATGCATGATGTAAAGGAAGAGATCTACAAGTTATTGCGCTTTCATTTTTCAATCATGGAAGCAGGGAGAGGTGGTTATGTTATAAGCCAATATCAATGATTGATTTAAAATATCAGCTAAAGTCAATGGTTTATAAAATGCCTCCCCTGGTGCCTCAGTTAGTCCTTTCTCGCCCAGATGGCTTTGCACCTCTGCAGGCTAAAGGGAGTACTGCGTCTTTTTAATCTGGAATTTGATCAGCAGCTGTATTATCTGACGCAGAGTATCAAAAAGGGGGTTTACCCAGAACAAGTCATATTGATGCTGAAAGGGAAGGGGTCCCAGTGAGAATTAAATGATTCTATACAAATTAACTCAAATCAGAAAACATTTAATGAGTCTAAATGTTTGAATCACATTCTAGACAAAACAGGATATAGTATCCAACATTACTAAATTGAAAAAGGTTGAATAGTGCCCCTGGAGGTGGGGGGAAGGTGATAAAGTGAGGGTAGTGCAAGTAGGGAATAGTGACATTAAAATCAGATATGTATCTGATACATTTGAAATTCAATTATAAATGTACAAAGCGGTCATTATTCCAAACAAATTATTTCATCAATCACATGCCCCACAGTAATACACTGTATGTACCATTTGTGGATAGGGGGCTGGAGAAAGAGGGAGAGCTGTCGACGTTTTGACCCCCAGATAGTGCAGGAATCAGTAAAACCCTTGCGGCGGGGTCTTCATCAGGACTAGCAACCTATTAATGTCAAGGATAGGTACAAATTACTTGCCTATTTATCACGATGTAATAGCTACATAGTTGAAATTAGAATAAACAAACACACCATTGAAGGGCCTACCTATTTATTCGGTGCACTCTGTCGTGTGATTACATTAGGAGCCTCCGCGAGAATACCATGCGTCCTGCGGGGAATCCAAGTACTGTATAAATTATTATGGAAAGTGGTCCACATGTGCAAATTAAGTGCCTCAGGACCATAGTAAAGAGTCAGAGAATCAAAATTGAAGAACTTACATTTTGTTTGTAGAAACTGGCGTTTGAGGCAAGATTTGAAAACTGACCCGGGGACGCTGGGCACTGGAAATCAGACGAAGTATCTGAATGGGTAAGGGGTTGTGTTATTGCTTGTATAAAGAGGGCTGGCTGAATTAATGATATACAAACAAGGAAGCGCTGGCTTACCAGAATTTGTTAATCAAATAAAGGTCGTCCCCATCGAGTCACGGAGCTCAGTACGATTTGGGAGTCGCCCGCTGGGGAATGAAAGAGCGGAGCAACAGATTAGTGTTGTGCTCCAATTGTGATTACTCAAAATAGCACACGCGGTAGGTGAATCGCCGTCATGGCGAGCAGGCTTACCAATTTGACAGTATAGCCGGCGTCTTCTCGGCGGGGTCGGGACTGGAAGCCTCGCTTCCTATTAGTGTCCGTAACCCGGGAAACCGAGGCACGTGATTACCAATGGAGGTAGTAGACAGTCTCAGATTGAGTCGGAAAGAGAGGAGTCCTCGAATTGGATTTAGACAAAACTTAAAATTAACATAGTACGATAGGAAAGGTCATGATGGGCCAGTATCTTAAAGGATGACAATTATAGCAAGTGAATCGGTCAAGAAGTAGAATATAGGATTATTGATTACACGTCATTACTAGATGACATAGGGCAACTGGATGAAGTAATGAGAGACAATTCATATCAAATTAGGGACATCATAATCTGGCATTGAAGGCCATAAATGCTGATTATATATTGCACATGATGGTAAGGCCATATTGTTTTGATATCACTGACAGCCAGTATCGAAAGCCTACCCCATCAGGAATTACATGATATCTCAGTATGTAATGGCGTACCTATTCCATGATGGTAAAGGCCATATTTCATTATCACTAATATACACAGTATGTAGGGTGTATGTAAATTACATCATTCTGGTGGATGCATTCAGTTATGAGCAGTATAGTAGAAAGGAGCACAAATGTCAAATAATTGTCATAACAGTGATAACTATAAGCATACAGATATCAGTTAGAAAGAAATGATTACTATACATAGTATCAGGGTAAGGTGGTTAGCTGGGAGAATGAACTATCATGTTCATTAAGGCCTGATTGTATTGAATTGAAGAAAAACATCCACTTAAGCTCGCGGATATTCAGAATTGTGGCAATATTGCCCCCACGGGGTCCTAGATTGACCTTTTCAAGTATTATTTGACGCAGCAAAAGCTTAACTCTCTTGCCCATTCCTCGTCGACAATGCATGGGGATTGCTAATTAATTGTTTTCATTATATCGAATTGCTCATACATTGTATGCAGATCATATTCTTTTATATGTTAAACTAATTTGTCACGAATAGTGGAGTAAATTAAGGACAATGGAGAATACTCAGATTTACATTTGAAAAAAATCTGTTTTTTTATTAAAGGAGTCAGTTATTAAGATTGGTTTTGAATTATGATTTTGCTGGTGTGAAGATTCATTAAAATATCTAGGAATCACTGTTATCAGGGACTGCACTGAGATCCTTTCTGCTATAATAATGTAGTGGTTGGAAGTCTGGGTAATTAGGTTCATGGAAGGATTGCGTTTCCGAACCCATTGGTAGATAGGAATTGACACTGAGGTGCTTGCTCCATTTTTTACATTTCTTGGCATTCCTATTCTGCTTAAAAAACTTTCTTTAATGATTTGCATATTATGCTGTCAAAGCATTTATTGAGTGGCGCTTTGGTCAGATTGAAATGAAACAGATTGGCATTACCTTTAGTGGTGGGTCTTGAGCAGTATACCACCTTACTGCTCAGAAATATTTAGCAATTTACTGTATATACCTATGAGTGATGCTCGACACGTGCATATCGAGAATGGATGTGTTCATGCCTTCTCTTTAGAATCAGGAGTCATTGGGACGGAGACGGCTATATATGGATGAGCCTGGAAGAGGTTAGCTAAACTATCAGGATTTGATCATCCCATTATCAATTAAAGACATGGGTGGATTGTCAGTACGACTTAATTCTCTATTTATTAAGACAGTAAATATGTCTATTGGCTGAACTTCTTGCTAGGGGTAAATTCCACATTTTGATGCAAAGTTCAATTTATCATTTTACACTTTTTCTCGGTCGTTTAAAGTAGCCCCTGTGGAATCTAGGCACGACAGTACGCTGTAACTGCACAAACAAGGATTGCTCTGGAATGATTATGTAATATCAGTTGCCGTGTATGGCCATAAATATTAAAAAGAAGAGGTGTGCAGGGAGAAGGCGCTTCAAGCTAAAATTGATGACAGACAGCATAATTTACCCAGATGTATATGAAACCTGCCCTAGGTATAATGGAAACATTGTTGACTTTATGCACCTGGCGTGGAAGAGTACGTCATGGACTTCATTTAAGGGTCCCCAGGGGTCGCATTTGCGACTTGCGGATTGCCCTTGCCACCCCTGGCACTGCATTTGAGACCCCTAGCCTCAGAGATTGCAAAACCAGTTCCAAGAACTCAGGGGTGGCTAGTTCTTATGGACATAGGTTGAGGTAACAATCTCCTGTTGTTTTGTCAATTTTTTAATTACACTAATAGTGAATAATGCCATAATATTCACTATTAGTGCAACAAAAAAAACTGGAGTACTATTAGCCGGAATATGGCCCTTCCTGGCAGCTGAAGTAAGTAAAACAAGCTTTTAAATTAATGTTGTGTGGATGTGTGGAGATGAGTGTGTTTATGTGAGAGAGAGAGTATTTGTATGTTTGATTGTGTGTATATTGGTAATCATATGTGTGAGTGAACGTACAATTCAAATGGTGTTTAATGTCACTTTGCTACCATGGCCTGTTGGTGAATTGACGTTCAAGGTGTACATTACTTATGGATGTATACATGATTTCAGCTGATATTATCAAAATCCCTTAGATCCAGACTCTTCTTTATGTTGGTCAAGATGCTGAAAAGATACCTTTGAACCTGCTTCTATTCTGAGTGTCACTATGCCTTGGTTAAAAGGTTCATCACCAGTGAAAGATAAATGGTTGAAAGATGTAGCTTTTTGCAATGATATTGCAAAACTCTATCATTTATTTCTACACAAAAAAAATTAAAGTGTATGTATTGCACTTGCTTTACTTTCATCATTGTAAAGAAGGATGAATATTATTGGGGATAAAGGTGCGATACAGAGGTAAAAAGAAAAATGCTTCCCTTGTGTACTTGATGGATAAAAAAAGGCTGAACAGTGTCTTGTGTTCAGCTCCTTGCAACATCTGAAAAGTATGCCTTTGGCATGGTTAGCTTTGTTGTTTTATTTTATTAGAGAAAATAAGTGTGTGTTGTATTAATGCAGACACAAACACATAATAGATAGTAACATATGAGCGACTCTGCTTCCAAAACCAGAATTAGTTCTGAACATTGCATCACCCTTCTTCAGATTACGTATCACACTTTAACTGTGGCAAATCCATGCATGTGTTGCCATTTCGCTCAGTCAAGCACTTTCAAACAGATCACTAAATTAATGGCAAAGAAGGAGCTTGATTAGGTCTACCTCTATAAGATATTCCCTGCCAGGTGCGACCAGTTCAGGTAAGAGCATTGGAGCAGTGGGGCGGGGCTGGACGATGTGGCAAGGAGCAAGTCATTAGATGATAGAATAGGAAAAACTAACATAAATAAACCAATTAAACCACTTACCTTGCACTTCCCGCATCGCTGACTCGTTGAGCGGAGGTAAGTGGTTTGATTTTTTCAATTTCATTTTCCCTATTCCATCGTCTGTCGGCTCCCCCCACCCTGCCCCTCCCCTCTTATCTGAGCCAGTTGTACCTGTTCCTTGCACAATCAAACTGATATTTAAACTTGGGTAAAGACCTCAATTCCGCCCAAATTACCTCCCACCCCAGGCTTCAGCTGTCTATCCTCCAGAGCTTGCAGGCTGCCATTATGGATATTTTAATCTCTATGATTGTGTTCAGGCACCGTTGGCATGCCTACCCATGTCTCATGCCCTGAACTGCTGTACATTAGAATTGGGCTATACAGGAGCTTTTGTGATGCAATGTGGCTCAGGAAGGTGTATAAGGAAGTTCTGCCGTCACAAGCTGGTGAAGCTCGATGCCACCTGGCTATTTGACTCACCGCTCTCTAAATGGGGGTACACCCATTTGAGCACCATGGGCAGCTGGTGGAAATTCCACAGTTACCTGGTCGAATCCTATCCTATTTCATCAATTGTCAAAATACCACTTATTGTTGAGTTGTGAGAATTGAATAAGTAGGAATCTGCTGCAATCAATGTCACCCCTGCTTCTGTAGCTGCTTTAGTTTCCGTTTCCAGCTATTCTTTTGTTTTAATTCAGCATTCTTTAACTGGTTTACTTAACTGTGTAATAAAAACTGGTTGATTGATTAATAAAAAGATGTATTTGCTTCATTTTGGTTCAAGTTCACATTAGGTCATAAAGGGCTGACTTTACAGACCAAGAGGTTTTTGCAAGAGCCATAGCATGGTTTGTTATTAAAGCTTATTGTAATGACCTAGATGAATAATTGTAAACCTTTATCAGTGAAAAATACATTTTCCCATAGCCAATGACAGTGCAAAATTACACCAGTAATCATGTTCTATTTGGGCTACAGAGTCGGATCAGTTTAGTGAAATTTTAGAGTCATTATAAGAGAGCTTAGCTGAATGAAGAGCCACATAAATAGTTTCTCCAAATTGGCAGGTTTGGTGAACATTAAAACCCATGCAGGTAGCTACCTTACAGTGTCACCAAAACTAGCAAAAATAATGGTGCCAGACTGCAACAAATGGTATGTAAAGATGTCCTGAAGCTATGTAATTGTGAGCAGCTGAATGTTAAAAATATAGGTTTGCTAGAGGCTCAGTGAAGCATTGAACAAGAGCTGTAGTAGGCAATTTTAACTCTTTGCACTGTTATATGGCCCTTAGGGACATTGTCAACATTGCTAAGTTAGCATGAGCTTTGCTGCCATGATGCTGCTTTTGCGCTCGTTACTATATGACTTTGTTTTTGCAAGAATCTGTTTGTGCCTTTCACATGAGAACCGGCTGCCTTTCACGTCCTCTGCCTTTCCTAGAGTTTAGTCTGTGCACAATGTGCAAGGTCGATATACAATGGCCCTTGTTATTCTGTTCTGGTCATTGCCTAGCAGGTAGACATAACATGCTACACACAGCTGCAGTACTGAAGACTCGAGCTTTGATATTACGTTGTTGCATGTTGTTTTAACACACTTAGAGAAAGCTGTTCAATAGAGAAGAGCTCCACTGTTCCTATGATTTAAACCTTACATCCAGGCTTTCAGGTCTGGGGTCTGCAGTCAAAGCCCAGATTTCTTCCTTTATATAAAATAAACTTCTTCTAGCCAAGGGGAGGGTGGGAAGGCCTAATTGCCTGTTTTCCACAGTCTTTATAAAATGACTTCTCCCTTTTTATTTTATAGTATTGTAACAATGCTAACTGTGCTGAGTTTATGCATTTTGCTGCTGGTAGTGGCCCGTATGCTGTATTGTAGAGCACATTAGTTAAAATAAAAATATTGAACTATTCCAGTGACTCTTACAATTCCTATTTTGGACAAGTACAAGTGAGTGAGCAAAAGAGTACCTCTTGCTCCTGTGATTCCTGAGAGAGTCAGGAGTGTTCTGTTCTGGGTTATCTAATCATTTGTAGCTTTGTGATATTTGAAGGAAAATGAGTGAGAAACTATAGCTAATCGGTTGGGATTTTGGGTACTAATGTAATAGGTTGGTACATCCCTATTCACTGAGGTCCTGTTTTCCTGAGCATGGTTCTGTGTATGTGCAGAATCTCTGTAACATGGCGGCGCCAACGTTTGGTCTGGTTCTTAACTACGAGACACTTGAGTAGTGCTTGTGCTTGTAAACAATTCCCTCACTTCTGTTTCTGGAGACAGATGTGACGGAGTAACCACCTATATTGATGTGTTACAGGTTCTTTCAAGATTGAAGTTTTAAAAGTTTGTCTCTATATTCCTAACCCGTTATTATACTGCCGAGCTCTAGGTTGTTGTTCTTTAATTGTCGTGATGGCAGTTGAAATTCAGCCTCATAGTCGCGCCATGCTGAAGGTGTATTTGGCTAAATATGGAGTGCCTGATGTGGGTGCTGCGCTAATGTTCGTGGTGAAAGCGAATCCTGCTTATCACTTCAAGGTGTTTTATTCTTGGTTCACATTTTCGGTGGTGGATGGAACAGATGATTTGTTTCATGAATGAACTGCCACTGCCCTTCCTCACAATTATCAGCCTTATAGGGCTCTTGCAGTTCCGCTTACAGCTTGGCAACACCAAACTTTGTTTAATGGTGCCCTTCCTCACCCAGTATCACCAGTCCGTTTAGGTCCTTTATTGATAGATGGGGCCACGTGGCCCATTTTGGCTGGGTATACCCCACACCCAAGTTATTTGACTATTGCAATTGCAAACCTTTGCGTATTGCATACTTCATTGACATGGGTACATAGGGCTGTTATGCAGTACATACCAATCAATGTCCAGGTGGGACCACCTGGCGTTGCTGCGCAACCTGCGGGTCCTAGTGGTGTGACCATCAGTCCCCTTATGGTTAATTCTGTTATGGGCATGAGTCCACAGAATAAGGATGAGTTACCTTATTGGCTAGCTGAAAATTTTAGACAACTAGAGGCTGTTTTTCTGAATAACTCTCCTGTGGAGAAACACAGGATATTGACTATTAGTTTGCCTAAAGACTTACTTCCCGAGATAGCTGATTGTAACACCTGGGGAAAGGTATTTTCAGTGGTATATTCAAAGTGTTTCGACACTCCCTCCATGACCGCGCTACCCTCTGTAATTAAGCATGTTCAACATGAACACGGGGCTGAAGCGGCTGAGGAGTTGGGGATGGGACTGGACTGGTTGCTGATATGATCCATGCCAATGTCAAGGGTGATGTGTTAAGCTTTGAAGTGGCTAACCAATTGAAGGCTATCTCTGATGCAGATAAGCCACGCGAAACACCAAAGATAATTGCAAAAGCTTATAAGACCAAAGGCCACAATAGTCTGGGAGTTAAGCCTTTTACTCAAATGCAAACACAGACTCTGAATCAACAAAAAGCCCAGACTGATAAAGATGGGCGTCCAATCTTTGCTAAAAAGAACTGGAAGAATAATAAACATGGGCTGCAACAACAGAAGCAGGGTTCGCGTGCTGGTTCAGCGACACCTGAGCCTTCTGAGTGTACTTATGACTTGCGCAATTGTGCAAAATTTAAGTCTGTGATCAGCATTCCCCTCATTCTTCACAGGACACATCAGGATATCAAATCGGTGGAGAGGAACACCAAGATTGTGGCAAAAGTCAATCTGTGCCAAAGGGACAATATCAATCTCGACAGTTTGAAGTCAAGGGAAAACAAGAGGATCTACCTCGTTTTAGACCCCCTTATCCAAAGAACAAAGTTTCCGCTTTACAGCGAGATATGCCTCAGACGGTGAGACCCCGACTCCTGGATTGGACATGGGCAGTGACTCTGCTCGTCCGCGCAGCAGAGGTTACCAAAGTGCCGGGGGCTCTGCGTCCCTGTCTGGAGGCAAGGCAACAGCAAGTGACACAGTAGAGACTGCAGACACCCGGGTTGCCCTCCCCGGATAGGGTCTATGAGGTTATATTCCAAATTGAGGTTGATCTACCTTATCCAATCAAGGTATTTTTTTTGGAGAATCTCACCTGCTTCTATGACATTTTGTTAGCGGAGGCCGATTGGCATCCACCCGTTGTTTTAGCCGCTTCTAGAGAGTAGGATGTGATACTTCTGAGTTTTTTGCGTTATGTCCGTGAGAAATATGCACAGGCTTTCACAGCTGAGTGGGCTTTGGCCCTTGCCCCGACGGTGTATCGTAATCAGGTGGGTTGGGATGTTGATTCACCGGCTCATGAAATAACATTACGCTCTATGCCACAGCCACAATCGCAATATCCAATCAGACGTGAAGCAAAGACTTCAGTTTTTGACATTCTAACACAGTGAGAGTATAAAGGAGAGATTGAATCATGTACATCACTGATGAATAATCCTCTATTTACGGTATCAAACCCTGACGGTTTATATCGGATTGTATTGGATTACCAACATTTGAATAGTCATTTTTGCACTTTTGTGGTGCAGAACACACACAGCTCTGCGGTGGTTCACAAACTTGTTCTTAAAAAATACAAAACTACATTTGATATTTCTAATGGTTTCAACAGTCACAATCTCACTCCTGAGAGCCGTGACTTGACAGCCTTTACTGCCGTTGGGAATAAGAAAAAAAGTACGCTTTGCTTATGAGGCATAAGAATAGCCTCAGGGCATTTGCGGCACGTATTGTGTCTTTGTTGAATGACATAGACCCAGATGTGATCTCGTACGTAGATGACATTTAATCGATGGAAAATGAACTTATTCTGCATCTTGTCCGAGTCAACAGAATTATCTTGTCCTTTGCCGACTATGAATATAAATTCAATTTAGCAAAATCGCCCATTTGGCGGTACTATTTTTGGGCTACAAGCTCAATAATGAAGGTAAAGGCTTAGCCCCTCACTTCTTGGAGAAATGTGCAGAATTGCAACCTCCTTCCACACTGAAGAAGTTTCAGTCCTTGCTGGGATTTTTGAATTTCGGGAGGACATGTATTCTCGAGTACGCCCAGCATATCAAACCGCTTCATGTGTTGATACAACCTACTTTTTCTTATGCTAGCTGGCTTCCGGAACATACCTCTAGCCTACATTCTTTGCAATCAGACTTGCTTGAAACCAACTACTTATTAACACGTTAAAACACAACAAACCTGGTAATATATATTGTTTCAGTGACAGTGGGTTTCACTTACTTGACGTTCAATGAGGGAGAAAAATTCCTATTGCATACAAATTACATTTATACACTGTAGCAGAAATGCGTTTATCCACTGTTGAGAAAATTTTGACAGCAGTGCAGATGGCTAATCTGAAAGAATGCTCACTGGAACAAGGTGAACGCTTTCTTATGGTCATGCCCTTCCCTGCTTTGGAAGCTGTGACTAAGGCGAGTGTACCTAACTCGAAGGCATTTCACCCCCATTGGATACATTGAGCTACTTCTTTGACATAGGCTGATGTCACTTTTATCTTTGATCCTGCTCTTCAGACACAGGCATTTTTACAGTATGAACATGTCCATCCTCCTCCCTTGTCTCTGCTTCCTCTACATGAGTATGAATGCATCATTAATACCGATGGCTTGGCTCAACCGGCCATGGATTCCAAACATGCTTATTCTGCTGCCTGCGCCATTATTGCTGGCTCATTTGTTAATGGAGAGTTTATGTCTTCCATAGTGCACACTCAGGCATTTGGGGACTGTGCGGGGCATTTGGCGGAGCTGCGTGCTCTTGATCTCGAGTTTGCTGATCCAAATGTGAATACTCTAATTGTGTGTGATTCCCATTATTGTGTCCAGTCTTTTAATGACAACTTGTTCTTTTGGTATCAGAATGACTATCGAGATTCTAAAGGCAATGCGATTAAGCATAAAATGCTTTGGGTTTGAATGGCAGATCTTAAACAACGTCTGCCTCTCACACATGCTATACATACTCTTGGCCATCAGCGTGTGGGAGCACATAGCTTGGTAATTCTTTGGCTGATGAAGCAGCCAAGTTTGCCGTAGCCAGGTGTTCAGTAGCAGCAGTTACAAGGTCCATGACTAAAATGCTTATTCTCAGGGTTTTCCTTCAAAATACTCTTATCACATAACTCCCGAACAGGTTCCTTATGCTATGATTCTTTCAGTTGGGGATCGGCTGATTCCCAACTCGGACCACAAACTTGCTTTGATGAAAGCCGCACACAAAGGCATTGCGTCCGTACATGCCGGTGTGTTGGCTACAGTCTATTTTACCGCAACGTTACGAGTGGAGTTGTTTATATAAACAGACCCGTAATTATGTACTTTCTTGTGACATTTGTCAGCAAATCAAGCCATCAATGGTCTCATATCCGCCACAAACACATCTGTGTATTTCTAATCAACCATTTGGCTGGGTTTATCTTGATCACTTTGGTCCTCTCTCATCTGATACTGCGTATAAATATTTATATGTTGCAGTTGATTGCTTTGAATTTGGCCACAATGCAGTGCTAACACTCAAAATGTCATCAGGGATTTACGTGTCTTTGTCGGGATGTTTGCCTGTGGCACCTTCCATTCTGACCAAGGTTAAGCATTCGGCCCTAAGGCGTACAAGGTTGCGATGAAGTCTATGGGGGTGCTGGTGCAGTTTTTATCTCAGTACAGGCCTGAGGGCAATTCAATTGTGGAGCGCATGAACTGTGACTAACAGCAATCCTTGACAGCTAGAGTTTTAGGTACTGGCAGCAACAGGTTGGCCCACTTGTATGGGGTTCAACGTGCACTTAATAATCTCACTAGAAGATCTCTGGGTGGGCGGACCCCATATGAAATGCTCTTTGGCATTAAAATGTTTGGAGACTGGCTAAGAGAATGCTACCTGGAGGATAAGACATTTATTAGGGACACCTAATAATTAGATAAACCTAGTTCCTCTTGCTCCATCCTAATTTAGATTCCCTTTTCTTATCCCTAGAGCGTGGCCTCCCTTACTCTGAGCTTGGTCCAGGTGAGGTGAGGTATTTTCCCCTGTCAAGAAGGGTGAGTAAGGAACTATTATGCTCCTTTTCAAAACAGATTTATATTGTTATATATCCAATGCAGTTTGGCTTTAGGAAAGGGCATGGGACAGAGACCGCCCGGATTAAGGCCTCTGACGAGATCAGGGCGATCATGGATCAGGGGGGGCGGCTGTCCTCATCCTTTTGGATTTGTCAGCGGCCTTTGACACAGTCGACCATGTCACCCTAGTCGACCGTGTCACAGCTCTGGGCATAAGCGGTCTGGCCAAGGATCTCATTTCATCTTTCCTGGCAGACCGTACCCAGACTGTAAGGCTGGGAGATTTCTACTCACCCACCTCTGTACTCCCCTGTGGAGTCCCACAAGGTTCCTCGCTAAGTCCCATGCTATTTAACATTTATGTAGCAGACTTAGCGAGGGTAATAAAGGCACATGGAGTACGGCTAACATCTTATGCAGATGATACCCAGCTGGTCCTGGGCATCCATAAGGACGGCTGCGCTGTGGCAGCCAACTTCCAGAGAGCTATGCTTGAGGTCAGTACCTGGATGGCCTCTAATTATCTTAGGCTCAACTCGGACAAGACCGAGGTTATGACCTTTGGAAAACTCTCTCCAGAATGGTCTTTTAACTGGTGGCCGGAAAAGCTCGGCTATCCACCTGTCCCAGTGGAAAAAGCCAGAAACCTGGGAATCATTTTTGACAGCAAGTTGGTATTTGACCTTCATACAAACAAGGTTGTGTCGTCTTCTTTCTTTATTCTGAAAAAGATTAAGAAGCTGCTGCCTTATCTCCCTCCCTCAGCTGGGAAGACTCTGGTCTCTACCTTAGTCTTCTCCAAAATGGATTATGGAAACGCTCTCTTTCTCCATACCCAGAAGCGTGTTATAACAAAGCTGCAATCCATCCAGAATGCAGCAGCCAGGATTCTCCTGAGCATTCCTCGCCGCAACTCCACCACTCTTGGCATTCGTCAACTCCACTGGCTGAGAGTAGAGAGCCGCATTAAATTCAAGGCCCTCTGCATTGCATATAAGGCAGTACACGGCATAGGACCCAGGTTCCTGACGGAAGCCTTTCAGCCATACACTCCTAGACGGCAATTAAGATCGGCCAATACCATTACCAACCTCCTCACTGTGCCACGCACAAGAACGGCCACCTGGGGAGATAGACGTTTCTTGGTGGCCACCCCAAAACTCTGGAATCTTCTGCCACATTCCATCAAAACTGCCCCGAACCTGATGAGCTTCCGCAGGCTCTTAAAAACGTGGTTATTTAACCAGTGAGAGGATGACTGACCCCAGTAGCTCCACAGCGCCGAGACACCCCAGGGTATTTGTTGCGCTATAAAAATTACGTAAATAAATAAATAAATGCATTTATACCACTTTGCACTCTTGTTTTAGGTGATTGACACACCAGCTGACATGGAGGAATAGGAATAGGAACATATATCCTTTAAAGATGTCACTGTATTTGATTTCTTTATTGAGTGTGGTTTGCACTAGCAGTAGCAAAAGTTGTTTAAGAACAGAGGCCCTGAAGAAAGCCAAGGGAGTATTTCCCCTATTTGGCAGAAACATGTCGGCCCCTAAGCAGTCATTTGTTTATACTGCATTTTTGCGCTGTTCTGGTTTTTAAATTGAAAGAGGCTTACAGCCATTAAAGTTTCCTTACTGTGAGTTCTCTATTCCTTTTTAACTTCACTTTTCCCTACACTTTCACCCTTTGCACTGCATTTTGTCCCATTTGGTGATTCCACGCATGGTCAGCTTGACCCCAGTCCTGCCAGGCGGTTCTGGAAGTAGTCTCACTGATCTAGAGACACTCCAGCCCAGCCCTGTGGATGACCAGATAAGAAAATAAGATCACCAACAAGATTTTGATGGTAATCCATCTCTGGATCTTGGGTCTCACCTACCTTTGCTGGTGGTTACATGCGTTGGATTATTAAACTTTATAAAAAGACCATTTCGCTATCCCAAATAGTACTCTGTTGACTTAATATTCTGTATGGTCTCTTGAACACACTGTTTTCATTTCAGACCCCCAGGTTTTTGTGTATTTATATATTAAAATGTTTGTGCCAGACCTTGATGGTCTAGACGTTGTGGTGACTGCCGCAACCTTTGACGTAGATAATCATTCTACTGTGTATCAGGATCTACAAAAGACACATGAGAACTATGCAACTGAACATTTACCCTCTTCCACTGATGCAGCACTACTGATTCTAGTTGCCGTTTGGCTGTCAAAAGTCAGAGATCTGGCACAAGGAAAGCTGGAGAACAACAAAGAATTTGGTCCCTCTTATTGTGCACCGGTTCCAGTGCTTGGACTGAAGGATACTTGTACAGTCAGTTTACCACCTTTACCTGGTCGCAAAGACAACATCTACAGCTCAGTGGACAAAGTAAAGTTACACCGTGTGGCCGATTCTGAAAAGTGTCACGTCTGCAGTTTCATGCAATGCAATTTCATTGGTTCAACCGACTTAATCATCTTCCATTGGTCCTCGTGTGGCTAAGAAAGTGATGGACACTGTAATTGATCTTTCACCCGTCCGACCCCTATCTTTCCCTCTGGATGTAGAGTATACATATCACCCTGATGAATCCGTGAGTGAGGTGCCAAATAGTCCTCGCGAACATAAGGCAGACCTGGCACTTCCACCTCTGATTAATCGGCCTGCGAGTGGCTACAATGGAGATCATGCCAGCCTCTCTTCCAGCTCGTCCTCCTCGACATCCGGTCTGGCAGATCCACCGACTAAATTAAGTATTTTCTTTTCATGGTTCAAAAAGACTTACCTGGTCTCTCCTTGGACCTTCATTTAGTTGATGCTTATGCTGATTTTCCTCTTCATGTCAATTGGATTCAGGACAGTATTCTTTTTATTAATCAATAGTCATTTCTTGCCAGAAAAGTCTGCTGTGAACTTGGTTGATGGAATCTGGCCCCTCACACATCGTCCCACATCATGAAACGTGATCAGACACTTATTAACATTTCCTCATCCCCGGTTGCAGATGACATCTGTGGGACAAAGTAGACTTTGAAATCCATGACCTGACTGGGGTGCTTAGGTTACCAAACTTGTTTCAAGTCTCATTAGGAGATGTGGTAACACAGGACATACATTCTGACGATTGGGATGTGCAAGCAGTGCATGCATTGTTTTCAGATTTGAAATATTATGCAGCTTTTGACGCTGAAGATATGTATTTAAATTCTGCCAATTATGGAGTTCTTTTTTCCTACCAACATTTTGGGCATCATTTTTTACACAAAACAAACACGTTAAGACTATATTTTAATTATATACACAATGGGAACATTGGCCTACTGCCATAGAGGGGAGTTTTAAAACTCTTAGAGATACATTCATATATTTTACAGATTATGACATATCTAATCCAGACAATCCTCATTTATGTTGATCCACACTAAATTGATTTACGCCAGTCTGTTTAGAACTCAGTTGACTATACAGGGTTATGATCACTGGAAAGATACAGTTGATTTAAAATCAATCTTGGACACAAAGCCTTGGCAGGTTCAGGAAACTGAAGCTTTACATCATGCCTGCCCGATCCCAGCTCAAATATTATTTTGAAATAATACAGTGTACCAACTCACTTGTTTTGGCCTGGCAACTGTCAAAAATGTTAATACCCCATCCATTCCGTCCTTGGCGGAATATGACGAATGCGGCACTCAAACAAATTATACTATTTAGACACTGCAAGCATTGTTATGAAATGAAACTTTCAGTATCTCTGAAATTGATTCTTCTGGGTGGTTGGTGTGGCAAACTAATACAAATACATGCCAATTGCATTTTGATAATGTTACGCCTGGTTTCATTCAGACTAGACCTGATCCTGGTTATCCCCTCACACATTCGGTCACCATATACTCAGTGGGAAAATTATGCTAAAAATGGTTGGAACACCTTTCTCTTTTGTCACATGATATCAATCTGGCTGATTTTATCTTAGGACCTAGGAATCCTAGATGTAAGAGATTTATTTATGCCGCATACAATGAAATTTGGAAACTTTCCTAGATAGAGGCTGCATTTTGTCTACGCCAAATTGATCAAGCAAATTTAGAAAACTTCCTTGCCATAGTAGACCACAGCATCAACACACTTTCTTCACGCATTGACACGTTGGATAATATTGTTTAGTTTATTATTGATATTGTTCAAAGTGATGTTTCTGTGTTATATTATGGTAAAAATCAGTTAAGATCTGTTATGCAATTTGCTTGGACAGTTATGGATTAACTTTATTTGCGTGCAACCAGTGTTTTACTGTCAGCGGTGCGCCTTCTATTGGGCAATGTAAAGGTAAATGTATTGTACTTGTATAGAGCACAGCTACCCGGACCGGGTCTCCCGGGCCTTGTACTCATACCGCTAAAGAACCCTTCCTGGCTTTTCCGTGTAAAATGCCTACTCCTGGGCATCCCCAAGGTGAAGCCAGGCATCCCAGCCCTGTTGGGGCCGTTGTGGAGATTAAGCAAGCTATTGCCAAGAGTTGCAGCGTGGGATCCATGATTAGAATAGGCACTGAGGCGAGAAACCAGGTCTGAGGAATTTAGAGCTGAAGAGCCCGCCAAGACGGGAATTGAACCCTGGTGCCAGGCTTGACCTCTGCATCAGGGTCTGTCGCTCTAACCATTGAGCCACACATCTCTGCAATGGATGTATGCCTCTCCAGGCAGCCTGTTCTCATGTGAAAGGCACAAACAGATTCTTGCAAAAACAAACTCATGTAGTAACGTGCGCAAAAACAGCATCATGGCGCCAAAGCTCATGCTAACTTAGCAATGTAGACAATGTCCATAAGGACCATATAACAGCACCACAAAAAAGGTTTTGGGTAACATTTTCTAACAAATATTTTTGTCAGCGAATTATTCATGCAAAAATGATTTGGAATGATTTTTCATGCAAATATACCTTTAGAGTGTTGTTTTCCGTTCTTTTTACTGCTAATAAAAAATTACAGATGGTGAAGACTGTAAAGTTTAAAGAAAAAAGTTCAAGAAGTTGTAAAAGAAACATCTTGCATCTTCTTCTCTTCAGAAAAAAAAATATCTGACAGCAATGGCTCCATAATTTATTAATCATGAGGTAATCATAGATGAAACTGAATCTCTTTTGGTCTTCTGGTCAAATCTTTTACTTCTAATTGGTCTGCTGATAGAGAGGGTGATGACCAATGACCTGGATGTGGTGAGGGAAAATAATCATCGGTACATGTATTGTTCTATTGACACCAGTTAGTAGACTTTGGAACATGTGGATTGTTCCACTTTGCAAGAATCCAGATACTAAGCCACCAGGTTGTTTTTTAGAATTTTGAACCCTAGTACATATCAGCTCCATGCCTTTGGTGTGGCAAAATTTCATATGGCAATCTGGATAAGTCGCTCTAAGTGTCAACAAAATGTGGTAACTGTGGGGTGGTCTCCTCACCGATTCCGATGAGCAAATAATTCTGGGATGCGTTTAGTGGTACTAAGTTTTGGATCCTCTTTATTGTATTTATTGTAATTGTGCCCTGCTTTTGCAGTGGATTGCTCTGTTTTACGACTGCATCTTCTTTTGGGATAACATCTTGTCTGCTCTTTTTTTATCTCCTATTGTATTATGTATATTGTTTTATTTCATTCTTACTTTGTTGATCTGTGTGATCGAAATAAAATATTTGACTGACTGACATAAACTAACAGTAGAGCCATAAGCTATTTTGGTCTTATTTTGACAGAAAATACCCCACAAAAATCCTAAGGACTGTGCTGTTATTAGTTTATCTCTTTTTGAAATGTAACACCATGCAATATGCTATGATGTTTTGTTAGGTTCATTGTAAGGACAAAAGCAGCTATATGTAATCCCTTCATTAAGGTACTGAAAGCAAAATGTCTAATTCTGCAGATGCTAACGTGGGAGGAGAGAAAATAATGAGAAACAATTCACTCAGAGAGCAGGGAAATTTGATCATATAAATAAATGGTCTAACGGATGATTAGAGTCATTTGTTGCAGACAAATGATGCTTATTACAACGTGAAGTGCAATGGCACAAAGAACAAGATGGCTACTCTTTTATGAGACACCGCAGAACGTTCACCTTGAAGGTTAATTGGCGGTTACTGCAACAATGGAAAACATCAGCAATAACAACAAACTGTCAGATTTGTCAGGAACTAGAACGCAAGTGTCCAAAACGGAGCCACATAAACAGGAACCATGCATTATTTTAAGGACAATTACCTGATACAATGAAATACAATGAAATAGAATGCAAGTAATTGCATTGTCTGTTGGTATGTTGCAAATGCAGCATGGATATTCCACTCAACTAATGTTGAGCACCCATAATTTTAGCATGTTATCTACCTTATACTTCCATTTTGCATCACATCCATATACTTCTCGTCCTACCTCTAAGGGCCTGATAAGGATGGCAGTTGGACTTATGTCCGACCGCCATCCTGTTGGGAAACAGAGCCATTCAACAAACCGTTGTCGGTCCTTCACCCTGAATCATGATGCAATGCCTTCAAGGTGGTCGCAGAGTGTATATTTTGTATTGTGGCCGGTGCTGCGCACTGCAGCACACACTGCAGTACCAAATATGCACCCCTTACATATCGCTACACTATGTGGCAAGCACCAGGAAGGGAAATGTCAGAGGGCCAGGGAGAAAGGGGGGCGCACTACAGGCCCCCAATGTCCCTTTCTGCCTGCCTTTTCATGGCAGGTACACTGCCATGAAATAACCGGCAGGAAGGGACATTGTAATCCCTATGAAGGTGCCTGGCAGGCACCGCCACTGTTGTAGGGATACAATTGTCTCTGGCAGATCAAAGGGCTCCTTGAGCCCATTGGATCCGTGGCGGTCGGCCTCGCCGACCACATCCCATCTTCCCCATCCTAATGTGGCGGGCAGTAATCAATATTACGATGGTGGTGGGCCCACCACCAACAGGGTGTTGGTGGTGGTCCCACCGTCATCGCAATCAGACCCTAAATCTGTGGACAAAACAGCAGTTATTGAAAACCTGTGATGCTGCCAAAGAGAAGCTAATTTTACAAATTGTTAGGTCTTTTTTGTCTTGAACTTGAAAAACTTCACACCTCGTGCATGTATTCCACTTTCATTTTCCAGACATGTTCTAGAATGATTTGTATTTAATAGTGCTACATTTTAGCTTGTTCTATGGACCAAGAAGAGGAGTAAAAACAGAGAGATGTTATGCATCTCACAAGGCAGCAACAACCTACATCCCATTTATAATGAAAATAATTGTCCTATGGCATGTGTTTAGAAGATTGTGTTATACATAAATCAAAGAATACTGTGGTGCTTCGGAAACTAGTAAATGAAATGAAAATCAGATGGCATTACATGCATATACATAGATACACATTTCCATTTTAGCAATAACTACAATTTATTTAATTCAGAGGAGACGACATGGGCCATTCTAGCTCTTTCAGCAAAAGAAGGTACCCTTCCTTAAGTGCCCTCTGGTCGAACCAAGGCATTTGTGTGTCTGTGAGATGACCACCTTATTTGAAATGTTAGGAATCTCTCCCCAATATTTCCAAAGGAAGAATTTATTTTGTGTTACACAACGGATCAGTGAATTCTTAAATTGACTATCTGGTGCAAAGAAAATATCTGTTCTCTTTACCCGTCCTGCACCACTAACAATAAAAAACAACTTCCATTCAAGAATGTTGCTGTTTGATGAAATCTGATTTGGCTTTAGGATGTATTGTGCCGTCATTCAACTGATTGCTCCTTTGATAGGTGGGAATGCAACCTGATCACACATACAAAACCCAGTGATAGACATTATGACGCTCAAAAACAAAAACGTTACTGTGAACAGAACATTTAACCTGCACTCCACTCGACACATCAAACACTGATAGATAGTAATGGTAAGGGAATATCAGATCTGACCTCACCAGTTATCATTAAATCCTGCACAGAGAGATGGCATTCTGCAAGACGTTACCTTTTACCAAAGAATTTCTATCAGTAGATTTTGTGCAGCAAATGGAAATATTAAAAATCAAAAGAAGCAACAACTAACACATTCAACTCCAAGTATTGCCCAAGCAAACAATATTGCTTTCATGCGGACGTATTCAAGGACAAGCAATTAGCACTGTTCAAAAGGGATCACTGACAGAATATCGACAGTCAAACTATCGCCTTGCCAAAATATCGAGGTAAAAATGCCAGAATATCGACTTCCTATCTACAAACAGGTAAGTACAAAAATATCGACTCCAAAATATCGATAGGAAAAAATATAGACAGTCAAAATATCGATTTTTTTAAATATCTTAAAAGTAATTTAAAACTAATATAATAATACATATAATTAATTTAAGCATACTTAAAATACTTAAATAAACCTAAAATTGATAAATAATTAATGTAACTTAAAAAAATATATAATAATTTTAAAACACATATATATATATATATATATATATATATGTATATATATATATATATATATATATATATATATATATATATATATATATATACATTATTTTCAAAACATATACAATATTTTTTCCGTAGGATAGCGAGAGGGTTAAATTTACTATTCCCACTCCAGAGATTGCAACAGTAGGGAAAGCGTTGGATAGCGTAGGGGTAAAAATTACTATTCCCACTTCAGTGAGTGCAACAGTAGAGAAAGCGTTGGATAGCGTAGGGGTAAAAATTATTATTCCCACTCCGGTGAGTGCAACAGTAGGGAAAGCGTTGGATAGCGTAGGGGTAAAAATTACTATTCCAACTCCAGAGAGTGCAACAGTAGGGCAAGCGTTGAATAGCATAGGGCTAAAGATTACTATTCCCACTCCAGTGAGTGCAATAGTAGGTAAAGTAAATACTTCATATATAAATATTAATAACATAAAAATTAATATTAATACCAATTACAAAATAATTAAAATATTTTTCAATTTTATAAAATATATATCAATTAATCAATTAAAATTACAAATATAAATTAACTAATAATAAAAATTGCCTACTAATATTAATTATTTACCAATTACCAATAAATATATTTACAGAAATAAAAATAAATAAAAATTAGACACAAAAAATTATTTACAAAATGTAATTAGTTACAATCAAATTACTTCCCAAGCTATTCCCCTATAAACACACAACCTGCTACAGAAAATAAATGACTATAATTAACATATTTATCAATTAATCAATAAAAATTAATTACCAATCATATTTTAATTAATTAACAATTAATAATTAATAACAATTAATTTTAAATAAATACCAATACATAAAATAACATATTTAATTAATTATAATTAAATTACTTCCCACCCTATTCCCCTATAAACCCACTGCCTGACACAGAAAACAAATTACTAAAATTAACATATTTATCAATTAATCATTTAAAATTAATAACCAATTATATTTTAATTAATTACCAATTAATAATTAATTACCAATTAATTCTAAATAAATACCAATAAATAAAATAACATATTTAATTAATTAAATTAAATTACTTCCCACCCTATTCCCCACAACCTGCTACAGAATTATATTAAACAAAAATTAAAAATTAATATTAACTTACCTTAAATTCGATATTTTTGTTGTCTATATTCTGGCTACTCGATATTGTGACCTTTCTGTATTTTTGATTCGATATTATGTCCATTCTATATTAAAATTTTCTAATCAACATTTTGGTAGTCCATATTCTGTCTAGTCAATATTATGTCTATTCTATAATTTTGCTCGATATTATGTGTAGTCAATAATAAAAACTCGATATTTTGACTCTATACCGTTCAGAAGAACAAGACCTTCCTGCCATTCCTGCAACCTTAACCCCATCAGTAATTTGGTTCCCAGAATGAAATGATAAGGACCAGTCAATTTTGACACATCAACATAAAACATCATAGACCTCAACAATGTGAACTGCCTGAACAGTGGCAGTCATTTGATTATTTCAGTGCTTACAGGATGACTTCTCTCCAGAGCGAAAAACTGCCATCTGAAACTTCTCCCATGATGAACTGTAATCGAAATATCTATCATAAAGAATGGACCCACAGAACCCACAAAACCTTCTGGAATGAGAAGTGATAAAAGAAGTAACCCCTCTTTTTCAAGAAGAACTTCCACATAGGTGAAACTTTGTATAAAACAAACTAGTCACAGAAAGTGTTTTCCCAGCAAAATTTGTAAAAAAGTAAAAGTGGTAATTACCCTCAGGAGGAAATGCCAAAATTATTATTAGGTTGCTCCTAGTGTGATTTGCCATAGACAGGAATTGCTGAGAAGCAATTGTGGAGAAGTGTGGCTCAGGGGTTAGAGGCGGCAGACCCGGAAGCTGAGATCGGTCCTGGACCAGGGTTCAATTCCCCGCCTTGGCGGGTCTTGGGCTAAAAATTCCACGGACTCGATAATTCTCGCTCCGGTGCCTTCTCGACTCACGGGTTCACACTCTGCGACTCTGGGCAATAGCTTGCTTAATCTCCACAACGGCCCCTCGCGGCGGGATGCCTGACTTTCACCTTGTGGATACCCGCTGGGGCTATCACACAGGGGAATATCAGGACGGGTTCCCTAAGCAAGCGCCGGGACACCCACTGCGGGTAGCTGTGCGCTATATAAGCTCAACTACATTGTGTTCCATGTAGGATTTACTTTAGTAATAATATGTTATCTACAGAATCATTTTCCACAATAGAAATCTTCTGGCCCTAAAACGACTTAACCACAACAGCAATTTCCAGTTCTCCGCACTTTCTCCTCATGATCACTCGTGTCCCCAAAAAGATGTTCCCTAGGGACTCCCATTGTGCACACCAGCATGCCTGCTTAACTCACATCTTCTTTCTATATAGTTCGCCTGCTGCGTGACATCTCACAAAAGAGGAAATGCAGGTGAATTACAGCATTGCAATAAATAAGTATTGTCTGACCTTAGTTCCTAGGGTGATTAACTTCCTGGAACTTTAGGATGGACATTCAGATCTGAGCAACGCTGTGATTGATTAAGATGAAGTGTAAATTGGAAATGGCACTTTGACTTGTTAGCTTTCGTTTTTGTTTCTAAGGGCCTCCTGTACTGCCTGACCAAAGCAAGATAATCAAATGCTGGGTGAGGAAGGAATTTCACTGAGGGGCGGAAACCTCATGTGTGCTACAGTGTGATTGGCTCACAGGAATGTTACAACATCAATGCTTGCCACAAAGGCACAAAAGGTATAGAGATTTTCAGACTGCATACTGTACTTTGAGTTAATGCTTACAATTTTGTTTCAAGAAAGCCCACCTGCTTCCGAACCCCACAACAAGGAAAAAACAAGGGGTTGAGCAGGAGCAAAGTATAAAGGAAGAGAACCTGATCTGAACTTCATTATACCTGTCTCCCAGAAATTATAAATCTTCCATGTCTGTAGAGGTGTGTCCACAATGTATTAGAGTGTACATTGCATGACCCACTTATAATTTTTGGGCTCGCCATTAACATTTTTGATTACCTTTCTTAATTCGTAAGCCCTCACAAATGAGAAAGATCAGAGTGGAGAAAGAGCATTGCAGAAGGGAGGAGAGTATAACCTGAGCTGCACTGTGATTGGCTTTGATGAATTTTAAAATTGCCCACCTGAGTGGAATGATCATGATTCAAGAGATGTTTAAATTGCACACTGTGCTTTAAATGTTTTAGCTCAGCTTTGTGATTTTTAGAGTGTTGTAACAACAACATAAGTATATCATGAAAACCATGTTTTGCGGTCTGGCCACAGGGTCCGAGGTCTGCAAAAACGAGCTGCTGCTGGTTTCAATCCCCAGCTGGTGGGGGAGAAGTGTTGGTGATTATCCCAACACAGGTTTTACACGATAATCTCTTGTAACCAACATGGTTACGGGAGATTATTGTGTAAGATCCAATTTCGATCGACAGTCAAGTTTGTTTCTGAATATTGGTTGTAGAGTCTGTGGTACAGGTAAAAACATACCCCGTGGGGAACACAGTTTTACTGTGATATTCTTTTGAATCCTTTGAGCTGGTGGCTACAAATACTTGAAATTATATGAGCAGAAGTCAATAACTCTGAAACGTTATTTCCCTGAAGAAGGGTTATACCCGAAATGCATTGGGTGTTTGTTAAAATTTGTTACCAGTCTAATATAGAGGCTTAACATATGATTTGTACATTGACTGTGTTCATGTTTCGCTTGCATTTGAATCTATGTTTCGATTGAAACAGCAACCCCGAAGAGGGTTGTTTAACTCATGAAAACAAGAAATGAATAAAATGATTATGTCATTGATCACATGAAAGATATTCTTATTGTTTATACTGTCATATCATAGGAAGAAGCTCTAGGGACATTATAACAGTGCGCTATGTGATAGGCAAGGAGAAAGCAATAGACGCACAAATGATGAAAAGAATGCAGACCCGATCCAATTAACTTACAGCCCCTGACTTGTAAAGCTTAAGCCAACCTTGCTAAATGGCAGTCCCTCTTACTGAATGTAATGGGTCTTATGGCTCTATATAAAATGATGATCCTGCCTTGATTTCTTTACTCCTTTCAAAACCTGCCACTCCTCATACTGTGAATGTGAATGTGGTTTCAGGCACTGGATAGGGTAGGTCCTTTCTGTGGCAGGGCTCCAGGGCCTGCCTAATATATTCACATTTCCAAAGAGGCCCCTCAGACGGTGGCCTGGGGATGGCCAACCTCTACTACTTAACTTCTCATCTCCTAGCTATTCATGACTAGTTTAACAGGGGATGGTCGGACTCCGTCTACCGACTGGAGCTATCCCTTATGGGATTCCCTCAAATTCTACCCATGCTTTATATTCCCACCTCCCTATCTCCACATCATCATTGACCAAGCTGGCCTTTTAGCTTTGGAGGGCAGCTTTACAACACACTCATTGGGACACCAAACTCATGCAACAAACACCTCTTTGGCCTGGTACCTGGTTGAGAGAGGTGGCAAATATACAGGGCTTTGGTTTCTGGGACCTTATTGGGATTTCACAACTCGGGGACATCTGGCCAGGGACACACATGCAATAATTTCAAGAACTTTGAGCCACTTATACACTGACCCATACACAGTTCTATAAGTATTTTTACCTGAGACACGCCCTTCAGTCTCACAGCCCACAGACCGCCTCTCTCCCCAAGTTCATCCCATTGGAGACTAAGCTTCTGATGGGTGACCTGGGGAAAGACAGAATCTCTAAAATCTATTGTACTCTGATTGTTAATACCCCAGGCAGTCTTGACCATCTGTCAACCTGATGTGAGAGTTGACTCGCACCCTTTAAAGATGACAATTGGCACGATGCGCTAATAGCGCCAAGGGTGATCACAATTTCTTCACGACTGTGGTTGGTTCAAATGTTTTACCTCAATAGTGTAGATCTCTCCCCAGCTAGGCTCAGGACTTCTTCCTGAGCCTACCTGCCCTCACTTTGGTGATGCTCCTGTCGATTTCTATCACATGGTTCTGCTGTGTCCCATGATAAAAAAATTATAGTCTGTGGTGGTGGGTTCTGTTGGGTGTCCTCGAGGGCTCTGTTGGATGACCCCTTCTCCTCCCACCCTTTCACACTGCCACTGAGGGGTGGACTTGGGGACCAGAGGAAAAACCTGTCCAAGAGGCTAGGGGTGGCCCCTTTAAACATGGAAGAGTGTGGAGGAAATGGCTTGGCCAATAAACCTATGGTTCTGACTAGAGACAGGAGTGCTGATGTTGTTGTTGTTTTGTAACATTGTACTGTATCAACTGAATGCCAATGTCTTGAGAAAACGATTTGTACCTTGCTCCAACAAGCTAATTGTGTGTTGTATAGTTTTATTTTAATTCAATAAAATCTGTTTATGAAAAAGAATCTGTGCTACAGACTACAGTGACAGGCCTGAGACATATTTTTAGAGTGCTGCTTTAGTGGGTGGAACAATGAGTCTTGCTGCCCATGTCAGCATTTAAATTAAATTGGAGCAGAATCGACCAGTAATGACCTTCCTACATATGGCCCTAAATGATTTGTTGTGTATGTACTAATATTAATTGGTGTTGGCAGAACCAATTGAGTAAATGGTAAAGCTACATTGATTTAATGACATCTCGCTGGTCGAGATTTCATTCATATGTGTAAAAAAATTCTATTTGTGTGAAAAGTCAGAAGGTATATAAACCATAGGAATCTGATCATTGATTTACTTTTTGTTTTCTTTAGAAGAGCAGACAACTCACTGGAAGTTGCCTAAAATTGTAAAATTGTGTGCACAAGAGAAAATTGTAAAGGAGGATGAGCACTGCAATGAGTGAATTCTAATGTCATAGTGTGTCGTGCTGTTATTGGTTGGTTGGTTGGTCAAGTTTCACGCTGTGATTGATTGATGATGACAAAGAGTGCTGCACTGTTATAGGTCAAACTGTGGTGTAGGCGCTACATTGAGGTTACTTAAATAGTCTTCAAGTAGTAAAGCTTTTACTGTCTTAGAGAAAAGAATTCTGACATTTGTGGAATATATAAAACATTATAAAGTTGAATTACTTAATTTGGCATTTGTTGAATAAATTAAAAACATGAAATGTTTTAAAGGTTGTCAGGGTATTGCGAAGGGAGATGTAACAATCTCGGCACAGATCGATGAACGAGTGCTTCCTGAAAGTTCACATGCACATAATATGACAATAAATGTCAGATTACATCTGTGTTTGTGGCTCCGTCAACAGTGTGAGATCACTGAAAAGGAAGGTCCTTTTAGCTTTCCAAGATATGGTACATTCAAATTAAGAGAAATTGAAAGATTGAGGGAGAAATTATACGAAATGAAGTCACCACTTCGTCCCACACAATATGGAACATTAAACATTTGGGAGAAGGGGCGTGTTCAAGATGGCGACGTGAGCGGTCAAGTCTTTAGCTTGCTCTGTCGCAACCACCAATAATCCTAAATATAGGCCGCCAACTACCAGCCAAAGTCCTCCAGACCTGCAGTGGGATGCACAGTGGGCATGCTGCAACCTCGTCAACACTCGCTTCGCAGCATTTTGGACAGTGGGGAGACTGTATGCTGTAGCGGAGACCTGAACTCGCACTCGCGGCCCTACCCCTACCGGACTCGAGGTGAAGGCATACCCGACCGCGAAGGCCGGCTGTGCCCTCGGAAGCCTCTCCCTCATTAGTGCAAAGCATCTGCAAGCCCTGAGGTCGAGGCAAGGGCTCATTGGGACGTAACATAGCCAAATTGAGCCCCCTTGGACAACAATCATCTTCTGTGTAGCACCACCTCAAAATACTGGAGATGGGCCTTGTTGCTGATGCAGGTAGGCCGCCCGTGCTCCATTCTCACTGGAACTGCCTTGAGCTTCACAGCTCATAAACACAAGGTCGGCTGGGGGCCGCATGTTTCCCCATGGGCTCCCCCATGTCACATCCAAAGACCTACCAGGCAGTAACAGAGTAGCCCGGGGCCTGTTCACTAGGACTGATTGATCGGAAGGAGTGTTGCCCAGTGCCACTTTTGCCCCCAGTCTTCTCGGGAGAGCCACTGCACTACACCAGAGCCGGGCTAGGCCAAGGACACAGGTTGGCCACCCGTGCTCCACAACTCATGTGCATACCCTGAGTGCAGCAGCACACTCTGGCAGGGACATTTGGGGGCCCAATAATCACAGGCGTGCCCCCCTTTTTCTTTCCTCTCCCCTGCAAGCATGTATTCAATAATTGGTTTTGTAGGGGCCCAAGCTGATACAGAGCACTCTTCAGGCACAAAGTGGTCTGCGAGGCCTGAGAGCAATTGGATGCTCTCTAGCTCGGCTTCGGTCAGCCCCCCCAGGATTCATGGTGCAGGCCGCGCATCTATAAAATGGTGCCCCCGGCTAATCGGAAAGTGGGGTATGATAACCTTTTCCTCTTGTCCGCCCTGACCACATAATCATTCCTATCACACTGGTCCAGGTGTGGTACCTGCGCAGGGGTTGAAGATTGACGACTGCCCCCCCTTGCCTGGTAGTGCATTCAACAATGGGGCACGAGCATTGGCCCTAACATGCTTCTATCCCATCTCTCCCTGGAATCTACAGAGTATTGTAGCCAACAGGATGGGTAATACAAAACCGGAGAAACCGCAGTCATTGACTACAGATCCACAGAGCCTATCGGCCAGTGCCACAAGCCGACCAATCATCAACGACCCAACCAATGTCACAGGTAGATCTCTCGCATCGCCTTGATGAACTCATGGAGGTAGTAATGGGCATCAAATCCAACCTGGCCCCCAAGATCGATACACTATACGCAGAGGTTGGCTTCCTGCTCGACGACCATAAAAAACAGGAAGTTGGATGCGGAATCGACAATCAGTACATTGAAGCCCTCCATATCCTCCATAGTATCCCAAGTCAAAACACTGCAAGAAGAGGTGAACTACCTCAGAGATCGAGTCGATGACCAGGAAGGAACAACGCGCACCTTGTGGGTCTGCCAGAATGCGTCAAGGGACAGAGCATGGAGCTATATCTGGAAACCTGTTTTTCAGACAACACACTCCAGGGCAAGCACTCCAAGTTCGTCCCCATGAAGAAAGTACATAGAGTCCTGGCAGGCCCTTATCGACGGGGCACTCCCCCAGGCTGTTTGTTGCGGCCCTCTTCAACTACCACGACAGGGACCATATGTGATAGAGAACGTGGAAGTCCACATATACCCGGATTACACATTAGCAGAACAGCAAAGCAGGGCATCCTTTATAGATGCTAAACGCTGCCTCCATAAGTATGAGATAAAATATGCACTGCAATACCCGGCAACGCTATGCATACAACATAAAGCAGCACTGTTTTTTGTCAATCTCCAGAAGATGCCTGGAACTCAGTGGAACAGAATGGAATGGCGACAGCTCCAACATCTGCGGGGAGCCCACGGCAACAATGAAAGAAGGTTACACATTGTGGGCACCAAGGGCAGCTTCGTGGGCCACGCCCCACCAAGGCTCATGCATTGAGGGAAAGGGAAAAAGCTCTGAAACACGCCAAGAAGTAGGGAACCTCCACATCACCTCTCTGCCCAGACTCAGAAATAGAGACCTTCCGGGAATAGGAATACTCCCTATCGGACTCACAGCAGCAGTTGATGCTGGGCGACGGCCTAAACCTGGTGTCTCAGACTTCTGATGAACTGGGATAGCTATTAACACCGACACGGAGCGATGAGACACCCTGACTGAAAAGCAGCAGCACCGGCGAAGCAAAACACAAACGATCACAACCCTACATGCGGTGGGTGCAGGTCGCGACAGGAGCTGTTCGATGGGAAGATTTTAAAAAATAACGGAGGATGGTGATGAGACTAAAATGGTGGCTCACACTGTGCTGACTGCTTGATCCACACAGCGGAATCACACATTTTCATCCCTGAGGTAAAATCGCTGTGCTGCCCCTGCCAGACTTGCACCCCTTACATCTGCGCATTTACTCTGTCTGCGGACGCTAAGCTGAGCGCTGTGAAGTTGTAACCCCTGAAGCCAAACGGTGGATGATTGCAAGGGACCGGTGCATGAGAGGTACGATGAGGAAACATGTAACATTGGTAAATAGTTAAAGAAAATTGCAAAAAAGGGGCGCAATACCGAAGACGGCTGCAACCATGGGTGCATTGTGAAAAAATTTCACGACAACTGGTGGCTGGCCGGTGCACTACGGAGCTGCTGCCGCTTCATAGCCTTGTTTTTGCCCCATCCCTGGTCCCCCACATGTGCACACAGGGCGGATGTTGCTGATGGCCGCTCGGTGCTCCCTGCTCCAGTGCCTGTCCGGACCGCACAGCCACTGAAGCGGTAACGGCAGCGGATGTGGCCTTGCTCCCAGACAGACCTGGGTGCTGCCTGCAACAGCGCTACGAGGAAGAGCCGCTGAACCAGCGCACAGACTGAATGCTGCCTAGAGGGATTGAGATTGATAGCCTCCTGGGCGGTGTGGGGATGCAGTGACGACTCTGCTGGAGGCCTACAGTTTTGCCCGCCATTTTGTCTCCTCCGCTACCCTGGACGGGCACGCGCTCTGAAGGCCTCTAGGCTTGGGACATCTGAGTGCCACCCACAGGGCGCAAGAGAGCAACCGGACTAGTAGCCTGTCCGTCCTGGCGCAGGAGTCGGCGCCCAACGCAGTTGCAGACCTCCCGGTGAGCACCGCATTTGACATCTGGGTCACCGGTGAGTGGGGCCAGCCCGCCATTAACGATCCTGCCTGGTGCGGGACTCTGCTTAGCAATGGCTGCTACGCTGGCCTGGCATTTACTTAGGGGGAATACCCAGCTGACCAACAAGATTTCCCCCCCAAGAGCCCCCTGCTGCTGATAGGGGACAAAGTCTGAGGGCCCACTATCTGTGCAGGAGGGAGAGCTGAGCTGATGCTGGAGATGGGGGCCACGAGTCTCTTGTGTGCCTTGCAAAAGACCACATGACCCGCAACGCTCCTCAGTCTACGATTACACCAGGCCCCTCTGCCAGCACGAGCTGATCTAGGCCTCCCCATGGACGCACATGTGTGTATGTGCCTGTGCGTGTTTGAAAGACTATGTTCACATTTGTGTGTGCTTGTGCATGTCTGTGCTTGTGATGGTGTTGACATGTATTTGGGTGTTTTTGTATTAGAGCATGTGATCCTATGTGTGCTTGTGTTTGTGCACGCAGATGTTTGTGTATGTGTGCTTATGTCTGTGCGCAATGGTGTGTGCATGTATTTGAAGGTTTTTGTATTAGAGCATGGGATGTGCTTGTGCGTGTGGATGTTTCTGTATGTGCGCCCTCTCTTCGCGTATGAGAGTGTGTGCTCACATTTATTGTGTGCTTGTGCATGTCTGTGCGTGTGATGGTGTGTGTGTGTGCATGTATTTGTGTTTACGTCCTTGGGTATTTTTGTTCTGGAGCATGTGATTGTATGTGTGCTTGTGTTTTTTTGATCGTTTCGGTATGTGCCTTTTTGCGTGTCTGCGTGTATATGAGAGTGAACGCATTTGTGTGTGCTTGTGCATGTCTGTGCATGTGATGGTGTTTGCATGTGCATGTATTTGTTTTTTTTGTATTGGAGCATGGGATTTTATGTGTCCTTCTGTTCTTAGATGTTTCTGGCTATGTGATTGTCTGTGTGCATCGGTGCGCATATGAGAGTGTGTGCTCACATTGGTGTGTGCTTGTGCATGCCTGTGCGTGTGATGGTGTGTGCACGCTGGATTTGTTATTTTCTGGCGGCCGCTGTCCTGGATATTGACTTTTAACTGCCTGATGCCTAACCTTAGGATGGCCACCAGTGTACTAGTGTACAGTACAGTACCCTGACTGACCCCAAGATGGCTTCCATAGTGGCCCCCTACATGTTGTTTTACTTCCCTGGGACAACAATTGGACATTGACCAGACCTCGGGCCTATCCCCTAACCTGCCTACACATCAGGACTTGGATCCTGCGGAACTTACTCCAGACTGTGGAGACCTAGCAATTTGGCTGATGCCCGGTGGAGCTACCATATAGCTAAAGAGAAGATGGTTTGTGGACTTCCCCTCGTCTCTACGTCCTGTCTTCCTCCTACCCCTTTACCCTATCCCCTTACCCTTCTTGCTCCAGTCACCTTGTCCCCCATGTTCTTTAAATGCTTTTCTTGATACTTATGTTACTTTTAACTGATGTAATTTGCAACAATATTGTCCCTTATGTAAAGCGTTCTGATTCCATCTGGTCTAGCCAGCGCTTTATAATAACTCATTAAATAAATGTGTTCCCATTTAGTACTCTTTCTCTCTTTATCTTCTTCCCTAGCTCCTATCCCCTCTTCCCTGAATCTCTCCCCTTGCCTGCTAGTCTGCCTAGACCCCTTTCATTTGTGCCCTTTGACTAAGCACTCCTTCTCCCCTTTTTGGGAAAGATCCAATATTTATGCTCTGGAGTCTCAGCGTACCTGCTGAGAGAGTCCACTGTACCAAGGGAGCCACTCACAGCTGACGTATGGTATGGCACCCCTTGCCAAAGCACACCCTCTCTCCTTTTTGGGGAAGGATGCAGTATGTAGGCCTTGGAGCCTCAGAGACCCCTCTGAGAGAGTCCTCTGTGTAAAGGGAGCCTCTCGCAACGGAGATGGGGAAGTGATACCTCTTCTCCTGGGATCACAGCTTACTGGACTTTGGACATTGCTTTGACTCGTCTACCGGTTTGTGTCCCCGTCGCCCTTCCCCTCCTCTTTCCATGCGGTGTCCTTCACCCTCCCCTCCTCTTTCCCGCCTTCTACTTCCCCAGCTTCTTCCCCCCTCCCCTGAATCTTTCCCCTTGCCTGCTTTTCCCCTTGCGTATTAGTGCTTATTGTTTATCTTGACCTTACAAGTAACTATGTTGCCATGCTCTAATAACTGTGTAACCTTTGTAACGATGTAACCTGTAACTATGTCCTGATGCTCATGTAAAGCACTCTGATACCTCCGGGTCTAGCCAGCGCTATATAAAACCTCTAAAAAAAAAAAGCGATGTCCTACAAGAACTGCATAAAATCGTCTAATGGACTACTACATATAAACAGGAGGCAACCATTGATTGCAAATCTCCACCATTCACTGAGCGACTGACTCATGAACACAATACTAAGGTGACCAGACGGCGGCGGTGAAACCGAGCTAGTATCTACACGCCCCACACACGATAAGTGACTGTTACAGACCCATCTTGTGTTGGGCAATTATTGTTCTTCTTTGCTTTCTTAATTAACCATGTTTGCATATGGCCTTTTGCCCGTTCGCAATTTGGCCTGGGTTGGGGGGATTGGTTTATAGTATACCACAAAATGGCAGTTAACAATATATACATGTGTGCCTTGCTAAAATACAGAATTATCCTGTGTAGGCTATTGATTCCTCTAGTCAATGTAAACGCATGAGAATAAGTACTTGTTGTTGACTTGGAATGTGCGCGATCTGGCTGGTTGTACAAGGAGACACAAAGTGTACCAGTATTTAAGCAGGCACAGGACTGCCATAGCTCTACTTCAGGTGACTCATTTAATGCAACAAATATTGCAGTCACTTCCTAAAATATGGAGGGGCACAGTAATAGGCACAGCTTACTCAGGCTATGTCACGAGCCCTGATCTGGGTGGCACCAGGTATCCCAATACAGATAATGCATACGTGCATCGACCCTCAAGGCTGCTATGCAGTTCTGGAAGGTTCTTTAGACTGTCATCCATTGTCCATGGTATCCCTCTATGCGCCTAACTCAGGACAATCCACAGTCCTCCAGACACTAACCTTAGCACTCCTCAGGGACCCATCAGCTCTCACTTACTGGGGGGAGACTAAAATGGTGTACCCGACTGAACTCTCGACCGCTCCCGCCCTCCCCTCCTTGGAGCACAGACTGTTAGGCTTGCACACACCATGATGGCTTGGGTGCACACAGATGCAAATGGATGATGTTGGCACACAAAACACCCTATAGATTGGGCATACTCACATTATTCCACTTTCTATGACCTGCACACGTGTATCAACACCATTTACTGTACGGAAACAGCGCTAACACATGTAGCTCAGGCTGATTACTTAGCTTGCACGATATCGGACCCTATCCCCTTGCAGGTCCACCTGACCCAGCATACCGACTACCTGTAGAAGCATTAGACACCCGGCTTTGAATGCCACCATTTTGCAGTCCATACCACATACTTCCAGACCAACCAAGGGACAGCCACACATGCCAGCATTGAATGGGACACCCTGAAGGTTGTCCTATACAAGCAGATCATACAAGCAGTACACAGCACCCGCAAGATCCAAGAGCTAGAAGCCATCATACTATGCCAGGAATGCATGGCCCACACGGACCCGCGCATACTACCGGCACTCTCCAAAAACAGAGTAGCACATAAGAAAGCACTGGCTAAACTGTGGGCTTTAGATTATAAGCTTTGTTAGGCTAGAGAACATGCAAATGGTGACATAGCAGATAAGACGCTTGCATGGTTGTTGCGCAAGCACCTATTACTGCAATATATACCCCAGATGGTACCTTAGTCAATACCCAAGAGCAAATTAATGACTCCTTTCATAAATACTATGTGTCATTATACAAGGACCAAGACTTAGGTGCCCCATAGGCAGTGCATTAGTTCCTAGAACAGGTGGCTCACACACATGTAATGCAGGACCAATACTCTGAACTAGAGGCTCACTCAAGGCAACTGAAATTTCGGACACTATCAAACAGCTAAGGAGAGGCAAAATACCAGGTATGGATGGATGGCCTGAGGAATTCTATGCCACCTATTCCACTCCGCTGGCATCCAGGCTGCTCACGGTAGTTCAAGAATCCTTTGATAAAGGCACATTGCTCCCTTCCCTTTGCAAGGCTGTACTGGTAGTCCTCCAAAACCTGGCCTTGATCCCCTACTCACGAGCTCGCACCCCCTGTTGCGTTTACTCACATCGGACTACAAAATTCTGGGTAAGTTGCTGTCCAACAGATTGCTGGAGGTCGTTCCCTTGTTGGTCCATGTGGACCAAACTGGGTTTGTCCCGGGCAAAAGCACTGGGCTGAACCTTCCTCGCTTTTTAAAAATCCTACAGTGAGCCCAAACGGCCTGTCCTGAACAACACTCGATGGCAGCCTTAGACATTGAAAAGGACTTCCATACCCCGGGTGCGATTACCTACAGGCGGTACTGGCTCGATTTGGCATAGGTACTAAGTTTGTACGCTGGCTAAAAATATTACACAACAACCCACGTGCCCGGGTGAAAACAGGCCGAGGTATGTCACCCCCCTTTGAAATTGAGCGTGGTACCAAGCAGTCTTGCCATTGAGTCCCTGTCCTGTGCACTCTGCAGCCATGTTATCGATTGGGGCATCCGAGTGCCCACACAGTGGCATATAGTGTCCCTTTAGGTGGACGATGTGCTGATTTATCTCTTCAACCAGGGCAAGGCGCTTTGAGGTGTAATGGAACTCTTAGCCATCCATGCGTGCTTGTCGGGCCTGAAAGTTAACTGGGATAAATCAGTCTTATTCCCGATGTCACCAATCCAAGTTGAGAAAGGCATCGACAGTCCCATGCACCACTTACTAGAGCATATGACTCATTCAAATAATTTGGAGTTCGGGTCTATCACTCCCCGTCTGAACTGATAGATGGCAATCGCTAGTGCTAGGGCAAGTCTCCCATTCTGGACTGCTCGTCCATTATCTCCCATGGGCCGGATTGATATTTCCAAAATTCCTTTTCTCCCTAGACTCCTATATCATTTTGCCATTCTCCCCTTTTGACCACCTCAGAAATTGTTCCATGACCTATGTTCACTCTTAGTGTCTCTGATACAGGGCCACTCCAGGGCGAGGGTAGCACTCTCAAAGCTTCATCTCCCTATATCAGAGGGAGGACTAGGGACACCGAATTATGAGTTATACTATGCCTCCGCCCAGCTCCTGTGGCCCATGCGCTGGCTTGCAAAGAAGAACCTAATTGAACTAGACACCTGGGCAATATCGCTATCGCGACCAGATCTGCTTGAATGGCTATCAGGTACCAGAACTTAGCTCCAGAGGATGGAGGGTTGTACTCTGCTACGGGCAGCCGGTAGCACCTGGTTGCATTATGTGATATCCAAACGCCGTCCCATGCTGTATGCCCCAGACCTTCCCATCAAGATGCTCCCAGGATCCCACAACCACCTAAAGCGACCGGAACTGGTTGATTGGCAAGCAGTTAGACTGACAACGTGGGCACACTTATTCATAGACTCTGCCCTATGTTGTTGTGACACTCTGAAAGATGACTATGAGGTGGCTCCTGGAACATTCCTTCTATACGCAACACTGACACAACAGGGAACGCACATCTGGGGGGACATAAGTACAATACCACTGACTTCTGAAGCTTTACAGATATTACTGATGCACGGGTCAGGTAGGAAAGCTATTATGGCCATCTACAATGCTCTAAGAATGCACACAGCCCCCTCATTGTCCTCTCTGCGAGAATATTGGACAGCGGCACTCTCCACCGAAATTACAGATAAGCAATGGCAACAATGCATCGGAAATCCCAAGAAAATTTCAATGAATGCCCATTTGAAATTCACATAATTCCATTGCTCTATCACACATATTTATACCCGCACAGGCTAGAGCAAATGTCCTCGACCTCCATAGATGTTTGCCCCAGGTGACGCAACACAGATGCTGATTTCATATATATGGCCTGGATGTGTTTCTACATCATATCATACTGGTGAAAGGTCTCTGACTTATTTGCCACGGCAACGGGAACATATCTCCAATTCAGGGGATGCATTACCTAATAGGCATTACCAAACAGAATGTGTTACGCAAGAACCTCAACAAATTCATTGACTTGGCATTGGTACTGGCCAAACGCTCTCTAGACATGACCTGTAAGTCCCCAACAGGCCTATCTGTCAGGCACTGACTGCTTGACCTTCAGAGAGCCTTGGTGGCTGAGCAAGATATATCGACAGCGCAACCTCCACCCCCAATGACTTGTATACAACCTGTGGACTGGCAACACTATGTGACTGCTTTAGAAACAAGACTTTAAGACATAAATGACCATGGTTGACATGACACTAACACTGTCACTGCTTCTGAACAATATAACTGAGACGACCTGAGCACCCATGCTATGGCATGCTCGTGACTGGGGAGAGGGGCCACACACACACATAAGGGCGCAACACTTAAAAACAACTGTTTCACACTAACAGCTCGGCCTAATCGCACCCACATATTCCGCAACATTTGGGCTGCATTCTCTACCCCTCTACTCTGCTCCAATAACAACACTTATTACAGCAGGACCCTGTTGGCCTGCACTATGCATAGGCAGCACATCAAGCGGGTATATACATATGATACTTATAGAATAGGCATACTAGCAAGGTAGTATCAAGTTTAATAGTTTTTTCTTTGTTCTTTTGTATTCTTTTTCACTATGCTTCAATGAGGCTTCATACAGTAACAGCCACCACTAATCTCAGTAGTGACTTACTGCTGCCAATATTTGATTGTAATGTGAAATGCAGTGATTTTCCCTTCTCCCACCTAGCGGGCAAAAAATGCAAATGGAGATGTATTATAATTAGAACTTTAATACAACGTGTACACAGTTGTATCTTGTGCTAGATGTAAAATAAATAAAGATTATTTAAAAAAATACAATTGGGAGAAAATAGTTCAAACGTGAGTGAAGTATCACAGTGAACTAGAAGAGCAATGCAAAATTATGCAGATGCTCAATGGAATGAAAGGCAATAGAGAGGGAGAAAAGCTAAGGTGGAAGGACTAGGCTGTATCCAGCCATTACTACTGACAAATCGAAGAAGTCAAATAAGGATAAGATACAGGGAAAAAATTATAAAGAAGCAGTGTAGGAATCAAATTCAACGTTTGATTCAGAGTATACATTTTTGGATGCATTGTTAATGACGCTCCTCTCCCTCATGGTACCCCTGTAACAAATGCATCAACATCTGATGTAGCAGTGGCTACTGCCCCTATAGACCCATTTATGATTCAGATTGAAAGACCCTTACAGATGATACAGCTTGTTGTGAAACCTGTTGGAAACAATTTTGTGCTAGATGCATCAAGCATTTTTCTCCTTGCAAACAGCCCGAAACGCAGTATCTGCCGTTTGCGATCACATAAAATGCTTTTCCGAAGCAGCAAACACAATTTTGCGATTCGGTAACCTGCTACCGAATCGGAAAATGTCAAGTCAAGTCAAGTCAAAGAATTTATATAGCGCACTACATACCCAGAGGGTCTCAAGGCGCTTAGGGAGGGGAGGAGGATTACTTGTCAAATATCCACGTTTTAAGTTGCTTTCTGAATGCTAGGTGGTTCTGGGTAAGGCGAAGGTAAGTGGGGAGTGAGTTCCATGTTTTAGCTGCCAGGTATGAGAAGGATCTTCCTCCCATGGTGGTCTTGTTGATGCGGGGTACAGTGGCGCGGGCTTGGCTGGAAGAACGTAGTTGGCGGGAGGGGGTGTAGAAGGACAGTCGTGAGTTGAGGCATTCTGGTCCGATGTCGTAGAGTGATTTGTGTGCGTGGGTTAGCAGTCGGAAAGTGATCCTCTTATTGACGGGTAGCCAGTGGAGGTCTTTCAGGTGGCCAGAGATGTGTTCGTTACGCGGGATGTCTAATATGATCCTGGCTGAGGCGTTTTGGATTCGTTGGAGTTTCTTCTGGATTTTAGCGGTAGTACCTGCGTAGAGGGTGTTTCCGTAGTCCAGTCGGCTCGTGACCAGAGCATGGGTGACTGTTTTTCTGGTTTCGGTGGGGATCCAGCGAAATGTTTTTTTGAGCATGCGAAGAATGTTGAAGCAGGATGAGGATACGGCGCTGACTTGTCTGTTCATTGAAAGTGAAGAATCCAGGATAACGCCTAGGTTCCGTGCGTGGTCTGTCGGGATGGGTGCTTTTCCAAGGGCTTCCGGCCACCAAGAGTCGTCCCATGCAGAGGGGGATGTACCTAAGATGAGGACTTCTGTTTTATCTGAGTTCAGTTTCAGACGGCTGTGTTTCATCCATTCGGCAACTTCTTTCATTCCTTCGTGTAGGTTGGTTTTGGCGGTGCTGGGGTCATTGGTGAGAGAAAGGATCAGTTGAGTGTCATCCGCGTAGGAGATGATGTTGAGATTGTGTTGGCGAGCGATGGCCGCAAGGGGGCTCATGTATACGTTGAAGAGGGTGGGACTGAGTGAGGATCCTTGTGGTATGCCACAGATGACTTCAGTGGCCTCGGACTTGAATGGTGGAAGGCGGACTCTCTGGGTTCTTCCGGTGAGGAACGAGGTGATCCATTCAAGTGCTTTTCCTTGTATTCCGATGTTTCTGAGGCGTTGTAAAAGGGTGCTGTGGCAGACTGTGTCGAAGGCTGCAGAGAGGTCGAGGAGGATCAGGGCGACTGTGTCTCCATTGTCCAGTAGAGTTCGAATGTCGTCTGTTGCTGCGATGAGGGCGGTCTCAGTGCTGTGTTTTGCTCGGAAGCCAGATTGTGAGGAGTCGAGGGATTTGTTGACTTCGAGGAAAGCGGCGAGTTGGTTGTTGACAGCTTTCTCGATGACTTTGGCCGGGAAAGGAAGGAGCGATATGGGGCGGTAATTTTTTAGTTCGGTGGGGTCCGCTGTGGGTTTTTTCAGAAGGGCGGTGAGTTCAGCGTGTTTCCAGCTTTCCGGGAAGGTGGCGGAGTTGAAGGAGCAGTTGATGATGTCTCGGAGGTGCGGTGCTATGACGGAGTCTGCTTTGTTGAAGATGTGGTGAGGACATGGGTCTGTGGGGGATCCTGAGTGGATGGAGTTCATCAGGCGGATGGTGTCCTCAGTGGAGATTGGGTTCCAGTCGTTGAGGGTGTTCAAGGGGGGAGAATGTTCAGCATATGGTTGGGTGGGTTGATCTCCGGGTTGGTTGTCGAAGCTGTTGTGGATGTCTGCAATTTTGTTGTGGAAGAATAAAGCCAGGGAGTCGCAGAGGGTTTGAGAGGGGGTGATGTCGTTGGAGTTGGCCGAGGGGTTGGTAAATTCCCTGACGATGTTGAAAAGTTCCTTGCTGTTGTGGGCGTTGTTGTCTAGTTGATCCTTGAATGCTGTTTTCTTGGCCTTTCGGATTAGTTGGTGGTGTGTGCGGGTGGCGTTTTTGAAGGCGTCCTTGGTGCTAGTGGTTGGGTCTTTTTTCCAGGACTTCTCAAGGGAGGGGTGTGTTTAGAGCATCCATTCCAAACACCGAATCCTAATGGTATGCATGAATGTTTTGTGACCGTGAATGCGGTCACAAAGATTCACATTTTACATCCTACTTCAAGTAGCTGTAACCCATTCGCAAATTGGAAGGGATTCCAAAGGGACCCCTTCCCCTTTGTGAATGTTTGTAAAATATATTTTTTAAGAGCATGCAGTGGTCTATTCGGACCACTGTCTGCTGTTAAAAAATAAAACTTTTTATTTTTGTTCTTGAAACGCATCCAGTTTTCCTTTAAGGAAAATGGGCTGCATTAAAAAAATTGCTTTATTTAAAAGTAATCACAGACATGGTGGTCTGCTGTGCCCAGTAGGCCACCATCCCTGTGATTTTTGCACTTCCTAGGGGATCGCAAATTGGGACATATCTCATTAATATTCATGAGGTAGGCCATTTGTGATCCCCTAGGAATCGCTAAAAGTGTTTCACACACTTTTATGCAATTTGTTTTGAGATTTCCTCAGACTGAGTCACATAGATTTGCAATTAGAAAATCTTAAAACGGTTTCTTTATGCATCTGGCCCTAAGTGCCTGCGCGATTTGAGAATTCTCCTACAGTAATGCCTCCAGCCAGGTGTTCTTGCTTAACTTGTAACTTTACCAACACTTGTTACTAGGGTTGCAACAGTACAGTCATTAAAGATTCGCACAATAACTTTTCGGACTAATGCTGTTTCAAATGCAGTTGTTGAAAGAGCTACCGGAGTAGCACTTGCAACAGGGTTTGTTCCGACATCACAGAATTCACAAATTGTTACTTGGATACCACCACAAATAGTTCAGTCCCTAATATAAAGGAGAAGGATTACCTTTAAAACGCCAATGGCACAGGGTGAGATAGCACTATTTGAGGATGGGATTTTTTCACAAAGGCTTGAAGAAATGGCGGAGAATAATAAGACAGAGAAAATCAGATTCTCTTTACAAAATAGACAGAAAAAGACACTGAGACCATTGAATGTCCGGATATTGAAAAAAATAGAATTAGAAGAAATAATAAGAGGATGTTTGGAACTTGATCATGTGAATCAGTACCAAAAGAAGGATTTGATATATTTGTGTCAAGAAATTACTAGGCATGCAGCAGTTACTCATGATAAATAGACAGAGTTAGCCCGAAAACATGATTTTGATATTTAAAAAAGTGTTCAATTTCAAGAAGAGGGAATGTAAACTTAATCCTGATAGAGCAAATGGAAATTCCAAATGCAAGGATGAAATGTAATGCAGCTGCAAAATTTACCAGTTCCAAAGATGCAAGTGCCGATGCAAAACAAGTCCAAAGATGCAGATTTTGCATGACCAGATGGTCCCACAGAACATGTGGAATCCTAGATTTAAAATTAATCAAATCCCCAAAGCAAACTTAAATCCATTTCAACATTTACCAATGTTAGACAGTGATGCGGTTTGTTCTGACAATTCCCAATGACGGTACCTGAGGAAGGAAGATTGAATGCTTGGCGTAGTCTTGGAGGTAGACCAGAGTGGACCATGAGTAGAAGAAGAAGTAAATAGTCTGCAAGAGTAACTGCTAATTGACACAGGTACAACCAGACCTACTTTGAGAACAGAGGAAGTCCGAGACATACCCCTCTCAGGAAAGTATGTCCACTTTGTAGTCATTTCAAATAAACAGATCACTAATCCAGTTTCGGAGAAAGTCCTACTAAAAATAGATTCTTTTGATGAAAATGATGTTTGTTATCTGTGATTCTAGTCCTGTAAATCTGATAGAGAGTAATTTATAGTGCCACTTTCAATTGTACAATTCACTGTACACTGGATGGTGTTGATTTCCTTTTTTTAAAAAATTATTTTTAAAGAGGATGGTGTTGATTTCCAGACATGTGATGAAGATATTGTGTTTAAAATAGCTTGACAAGAAACAACTGTATATTTGTACCCAGTGAAAATAGTCAATGAATTGCCACCAGATTTAAAAGAGAAACTAAATCCTGAAGTACTGAATATTACAGTTAAATATATCAGACTGAAAAGAGGTGTAGAACTTGTCCAAATTACAGTGAAGCCTCATGTGATGCATCATAGAATACCACCATACCATTTGAGCCCAGAAACAATTGCTGTGATTGAAGACATGTTACAGAAAGTGATTTGGAGGGAATTAGTTGGGAGTCATTGCAACTATCCTATCTTTGTTGTACAGAAGCCCAATATTAAATATCGGACTGTGCATGATCTCTGAAAGATTAACAGTATTAATGTTCCATGTTGTTCCGTGGTACACAATCCAGCCACCATACCTTTCCAAATTCCATACACTGCAGAATGGTTAACAGTTGTGGACCCATGCCAAGCTTTCTTCTCCTTTCCATTACTGGAGGACAGCCAGTTCTTGTTCTCATTTGTGTTCAGAGAGAATGTTGTGGCATGGTGCCAAGCCCACATGGGGTATACAGAGAGCTGTCTATTTTCAACCACATCTTGAAAAAGAATCTGCCTTCCCTACAGATGCCCTACAGTTCAGTTCTTGTTCAGTAAATTGATGATTTTCCTGTGGCATCTGACACAAGAGAAGCCTGCAAACAAAATGAACATTTGAATCACTTGGCTGAATAAGGAAACAACGTTTCTCCAGGTTAGCTGCAATATTATCAGAAAGAAGTTCAGTATTTGGCACACATTGATACTATTCTGCAGATGACTCCACCTCAAACACAGAGAGAAGTCAGAATGTTCTTGGGAATGGTTGGCTAGTGTAGACAGTGGATACCAAGTTTTTCTCTAGTGACTAAGACTTTACTGAGGCTGACAGACAAAGATGTGCCTGATGACTTTGAGTGCCTAAAAGCTTTCCTAGAGTTGAGAGAAAATCCCTGTAGATCCCCGGCACTAGGAATGCCTGATTACAGTAAGATGTTCACATTGTTTTGCAGTGAGAGGGAGGGCTTCGCTCTCTTAGTGCTTACTCAGGTACAGGGTGTTGCAAGAAAACCTGTGGCTTATTTCTTTTGCCATTGCTGTGTGACATGTCCACCGATGAACGTAGGCAAAAGACCACCAGAGACACTGAGTCACATAGAAAGATCAGGTGGGCTTTTTCAAGATGCATATTTTGAACAGGTTGAGATGCATCCTGGTTATAGTGTGCATCTTCTCTCGATGGGTGGAAGTCTACTTAATACAGAGAAATGACAGTCCAACTGTAACTAAACTGCTGTTGAGAGAGCTAATACAGAGGTATGGATTGACAGTTCGACTGGAGTCAGATTGTGGGATTAATTTTAATATTGAGCTCCTGAGAATTATTTGTGCAGCATTACCAGTTGAGCACATATTGCACTGCAGTTATTGACCTGAAGCATCTGGAACAGTGGAGCTGCTCAATGCAATCATTAAGTCCAGATTGGCAAAAGATTGTGCTTCTACATCAATCAAATGGCCCGAAGCATTAACTGTGTTGAAGAGCCTCTGAAACATTCCTGACAGAAAGACTAGGTTATGAGATCTTGATGGGGCATACAATGAGACTGCCTGCTGTGCCTTCAAATGCCCCTTTGAATATCACAGATGATATGATACACAACTACTGCCAAGGATTGGCTGATGTGGTGCATTCTGTCTCTCACTAAGTTGAAGCTGTCACTTTGAACCTGCACTCAGAACAGTGCCACAACCTTAGTACTGGTGACTGGCTCCTAGTAAAGAAGCATGTTCAAAAAAGACCTGTCTGGAACCAAGGTGGAAAGGCCCACTATCAGGTGTTCCTCATCGTGAATACTGCAGTTAAATGTGCCGGAATACCAAACTGGGTGCACGTGGAGAACCTGACCTTATGGGCCAGGCGGCGCAGGGCACACCTTATTTATTTATTTATTTATTTATTGACATTTGTAGAGCGCGGCGAATACCCGTGGGCGTCTCGGCGCTAATTAAGGGCATAGATCAGCAACTGGGGTAAAGAGGATATACAAGGCTATTGGTCAAATAACCACGTCTTTAGCTGTTTGCGGAATAAGAACAGGGAGGGACTTGCTCGGATATGTGCAGGAAGGGTGTTCCAGAGTTTAGGGGCGGCAACCAGGAAACACCTGTCGCCCCATGTGACTGTTCTAGTGCGAGGCACAGCCAAGAAGTTCTGATGAGAGGAACGAAGAGATCGGGTTGGAACATGATGGAGAAGATTCTGTTTGAGAAAGTGGGGACCTTGATTATTGAGTGACTTGTAAACAATACACAGCGATTTGAATTTGATACGGCTGCGTATCGGGAGCCAATGGAGATCCCTAATGATGTATGTGACTGGTGCGAACTTGGGGATCCCAGCCAGCATTCGAACGGCTGCATTTTGCATTGACTGCATCTTATTTGTCACTCGGACTTGAGCATTTAAGAATAGAGTATTACAATAGTCCAAAGAGGACAGGACTAGTGAGCTGACCAGTGTTTTCCCGGCTGTGTTCGGTAGGAAAGGAAGTATTTTCCTAATCATTCTCAATTTCATATGAGCTGAAGCTGCAGTTTTGTTCGCATGTGCCATAAAGTTGAGGCCAACATCAAAGATGACGCCTAGATTTCTCACTTTGCTGGCTGGACTAGGCGGGAGACCGAAAGAAGGTGGCCACCAGACAGGAGACCAGCCCGGGGAGAGGTGACCGAAGATGACCACTTCAGTTTTTTCTGAATTGAGTTTCAGACAATTCGTGGCCATCCAGTCACCTATTGCCATCATTCCTCTCGTGAATCGATTGGCCACTTCCTCACCGTCCCCTTTGATAGCCAGTACCAATTGGGTGTCATCGGCGTAGGAGGTCAGGCTCATCCCAAATGCTTTGATGACACTTGCAAGGTCCGACACGTAGATATTAAATAGTGTCGGACTCAGGGATGAGCCTTGAGGGACCCCTCACGGCAGAGACACCTTAGATGATTGGTAGGGTCCTAGAGATACTGCCTGTGATCTATTGGCCAGAAACGATACAAGCAAGTCCAGAGCAGTTTTCTGGACCCCCAGTCTTTCGACACGGTCGACTAAGATCTTGTGGTCGACCGTGTCGAAGGCCGCCGAAAGATCCAACAATACCAGGAGTGCTGTCCCCCCCTGGTCTCGTATGGCTCTGATGTCATCCGCAGCCTTTAGGAGGGCAGTTTCCGTGCCATGACATCTGCGGAATCCGAACTGGGTGTTGTCGAGCAACTGGTGCTGCTCCACAAATTCCGACAGTTGCTGGTTCATGGCTTTTTCTATTACCTTAGCCAGGAAAGGAAGGCTGGCTATCGGACGATAGTTTTTCAGGTCATCTTTATTCAAATTAACTTTCTTTAAGAGAGGTTTGACCAACGTATGTTTCAGAGAAGCCGGGAAAATTCTGGAGCTAAACATAGTGTTGCAAACATGGGTTATAACCGGTATCAACGTGTCCATAACTGGCATAAGAACTTTGAGTGGACACGGGTCTAGTGCTGAACCTGATTTAATCCTTGAAATAATGCTTCTTGTCTGATCCATAGTAAGATCGACAAAGCGGGTCAGTGTGTTATCCCGTGAGGTGGAGGACAAGGATAGTGGGGTAGAGTCCGTATTTGAAGAAAAAGCCTGATAGATGTCGTTAACTTTTTTAAAGAAAAAATCAGATAAGGCGTCGCAAAGATGTTGTGAGGGAGGTGGTGTGAGATCGTGCGTGCCGCCGGATAAGCGTTTAGTGATGTCGAATAACTCTTTGCACGAGTTTTTGGCGGTCTCAATTTGTGCGGCATAATAGGCTCTTTTCGCCTCTGCGATCATCTGTTTGTACCGGGCAAGTGAATCTTTGTATAGTGATTTACTTTCTGGGTCGTAGCGCTTCCGCCAAAGTCTTTCTCTTTGTTTATTTAATTGTTTCTGTTTTTTGAGTTCATCCGAAAACCAGGGAACACTAGGGGAGGCTCGATTCTGGGAGATAGATTTTAAGGGCGCTAGCTCAAGTGTGGCCTGATTAAGCCAGGTATTGAACTGATTTGTGGCGACAGTAGGGTCATCTGACAGCAATGGCGATGTTCTAATCAAAAATGTGTGCAGTGTCCCCACCTTTATGTCCTTCCATGCTCTCACCTGTATGGGGCTGTTGTTAACGGCCCTCCTCTTAGAGGCGTCGGGGATAGCTAAATGACTTAAAATGGCGTGGTGATCGGTCCATGCCAGGGGAAGGACATCTGCAATATGTAGCGACTCAATATTAGTAAAAATGCCGTCAAGAGTGTGACCAGCGTCATGGGTAGGGGCAGAAATACGTTGATACAGACCTAGTGTTTCCATGTCCGCTAAGAGGCATGCAGTGTCTGTGTCACTACTTGATTCAAGGTGGAAATTAAAGTTGCCTAACACTGCAAAGTGATCTTCAAGGGCTATGGATTCCAATATAGACCCAAGGCTGAGTAAAAAGGGGGCACGTGCTCCAGGTGGGCGATATACCAGTACGCCTTTAAAATTGAAGAGGTGTGTGAGCTTAATACTAAATAGTAGGGCTTCGCAACATGTGGATGGTATCGGTGAGGTCCTGATTGGGAGATAATCTCTGACAATAATTGCTACCCCACCCCCCCGCTGGCCTACTCTGTCCTGTCTATGTAAGGTGAACCCACTAGGGACTGCTATAACCAAGTCGGGGTCCGAGGCACCATCCGTCCAGGTTTCTGTGATGAACAGGACGTCCAAGTGGGCATCTGTTATTAGGTCTGCAATTTCTTGCCTGTGTTTGCACATGGAACGGGCATTGATAAGTGCTAAGTGAAAAGTGGTGGTAGGAGGGGGCGGGATAGTCAGGGCCTTAATTTTGGAGTTGACAATATGTGTTCGAAAAGAGCAGTGTGAACAAGATAATTGGAAGGGAACATCAGAGAAAGAAAGTGGGTCATAAGTAACACAGCAATCACTGCCTGGTGACCGAAGTACAGAGAGGGATGAGGACGAGTAGACCAATCTGGTCGCTGAACCAGGAGTATTGGCACTCAGCACGGGCCCAGCGCGGACGGGCGCAGACGGGCTGGACTTTGGCTCGACTTCGGCGCGCTTCCGGCGTGCCCGCTGCGCCAGCCCGCTGCGCCGTCTGTAGGGAAAACACATTTATAGGTAGTGAGGAGGGCAGGAGGCAGCCAGCGACTAGAGCGCTGACCTGCCTACCTCAGGATGGCGGCCGTCAATCGCCCCAGCACCTAGATCGGCTGGCGAGCGAAGATGGCGATGGCAGTGCCCAAGGTAAGCGCTAAGAGCGCTAATCAAGTGAATAGCAGAGTACAACTACACCTGCGTAATAAAAGGGGGTCTCCGGGTTCACCTGCTTTGGAAGACAGAGACACGGGACACTCTGTTAGGTGTAGACAAGCAGATTTATTAGCTGCAGCTAAGCACAGTGGTCCTGTAAGTACACCAAAGGAAGATTCTCAGGAGATTGCCACTTCATTCCGTGACGCACAGTCTATTATACTATACAGATTTACAATGCCAACTCCCAAAACATACAAAACTGACAAATAGGAATAGTTTGAAAACAAGCTATCGAATGTCTAAAACACACCCTTCTTTCAGACCCTGTGTGATCTCCTCCCCTCAAGTTAATCAACACTAGTGCCAGTAATTCAATTTGCAGGTGGTAGAACATGTTTGAATGCTTCAAAGGACAGTCTATGTAACAGGAGAACACACGAAGAGAATAGCGAAGGTCAGTTAAATAAGATAGAGATGAAAAGAATGGTGGGACCCAAACAGTGGAGTAAGACATGGATTAATCAGTCTAGACATGGATTTACAAACTCGGGAGACCCTGACATAGGTTTCGTAAACATGGGCAAGAGTTACTCTTTAACGGAAGAGACACGTAGCAGCTAAAAAAGGTAAAAACATCGTGTTCACCACGTCCGCCGTGCTGCCTGAGTGAGGCAACACAAAATGGCGGTTAAATACAAAATGGCGGATAGATACGAAGCGGAATCGAAAACCACGTAACCTCAGATTCTCCTTCTGCCATAATCAGGCAAAGTACAAAAGACTCATGTTAGTCTGAGCTGATATCGATGGTCATGAGGTCATTGAGATGTTGCTGCAACAACATTCTAATGTTCTCTGTTTCCTGTGTTACTGGCTTAGAAACACACACAGTGGCATAAAGTCTGCAAATAGCTCGACCACACTGGAAACAAAGACAACAAGAAAAGATGATCGCTAGAATCGCTCCAAGGAAAGTTAACACTTTCCATCCCCATGTGGACAATAGTCCCCAAAACAATCCCATCACAGACCAGTCTCCAGTGTCCTGATTAATGGTCTCGGAGATGACATGTAGCTTAGAAATGGCTTGGTATACTGTAGGGGCATTATCCGGAACGTAAACGCAGCAACTGGACTCAATCAGTTTACAGACTCCTCCTCCATCTGCAAGGCCAATGTCTAGAACCATTCCGTTCTGCAAAGTCATAAGGCAATTCGCCTGAAGTTCAGCTGTCAAATTATTCAATTCTCCAGAAGTTACATTTATGGTAGCATCTACCACATGAACTAGGCTTCTGATGTTTCTACTATTTACCATTGGACCCCAAAAAGGAAGAAACCCTTTTATAAACTCTACTCCCTCTTGTCCGCCTGTGTCTTCCACATCAATAACCCCTCTACCAAATCTCTTTCTATGGTGATCTGCAGAAGCAGTATATGTCGGAGGAAGAAGAAAAGCTATATAACATGTTCCCGAGAAATGAGTGGGAAGCCATGAATAAGCTTTGATGTGACAGATGAAGTATGTACCTTGAGATGGCACTAACGGTGAATGAGTCAAAGGTGTATAGACATATATGTGAGAACAATTACTCCTTTCTTGCTTAATTTTGGTATTCTGACCATTTATTTGTAAACAAAAATTACCTCTCTGGGGTAAGACCCAAATTGGCGCACATTTCTTCTGTTTAACCTTGTCAGTAAGACTAGTAACATACCGAGTCACGTTCCATCCATCATATGCTCTCTTCTCATCTTTGGGAATTTTAATAATATCAGCAATTTTTGCCATGGTCACTATTCCCTTTATCAAAGAACTATGACTGAAATCCACTCCACCATTATAGAACCCACCAGGAGGATATCGAAGTAGGTTCTGGTATGCATTAGAAAACATAGCCAGATAAGCCCAAGCAGAACCTTCATACGTAAATGGAAGGACTAAATACGGCATCCCTCTCTCTGTATTATGTGGTATGAACCCACAAACCCAACAATCAGTAGTATTTACTACCAATTGATGCTGGTGTAACAACTGGATAAATGAATTGCTAAAATATCCCATTCTTCTCATCTGCTCATGGTCTGGGAGTGCGTAAAATTTATGCGGAGAAATAGTAGTAGAGGAAATCAAAGAAGTAGAAGTAGGAACAGGTGTTGGAAGCATACTGTGTACGATCCATCCTACACATGCTAATAAAATGCATAAACATACTGAAATACATAATGCTACGCCACAATGACTGAATAATAATTTCTTATAATGATTTCTCTTCATTATCTTAACAATATTCTCTTTTCCTGCGCTATCCATTACTCTAGAGGCGTTGCTCATGATAATCTTCCTTAATCACTTGGCTGTGATTGTAAGCCGTCCTATGACACTGCAAGTCCTGTTGACCTAGTCACTATTCAGGTCACAGCCTAAGACTCCTACTGTGACCCTGCAACTTGATGGATAATGGAAAAGGAATGCTTCTCTTTTTAACAAAGGCAAAATTATAGAACACAGAATTTAATTGTCTCTAGGCAACCTTTCTCTCAGTTTGTATCGTGTCTTGCCAGGTATCGTCTGGTCCTTGAACAAAGTCTCTGGATCCGATGTGTTTAGTCGTAGGTGTGGAGGTACAGCTTCCTGCAAAACGTCGTCGTCCTCTTTCTCAGAACTAGTCCAATCCAGGCGTGCACTGCTGAATGGTATAAATCTGGGTACCTTTTCACATTCACTATCACCAACGCCTTCTCGGACCCAATGGCCATAAGGCAAAGGCAATGGTACCCTTTTGTAGTGTACGCCGTGAATCCAGTTTCTTTTACCAACGACTTCACTGCTGTACGGGTCGTCAGTAGAACTTGTCTCGGGGGCCCCCAACGAGGTTCCAGATTCTTTTTCCTCTGGCAATTCTTCAGGCACACCCAGTCTCCAGGTTGGATGGAGTGTCCTGGATCTGAGGAGGCCTCCGGCAAAGCGTTTTTTGACCTGTTGACGAATAACACGCAATTTAGTGGTGAGGTCATGCAAATAATCCACCAACAATGGATACGGAATGTCTGAATACTTTTTGGGGCGAGGGACTCTCCAAACATTGGCTGGGTGTCCGAAAACAATCTCGTATGGGCTAATCCCCAAACAAGAATGGACAGTCGTTCTTGTTGAGAGAAGTGCCAAAAGCAAGGCATCAGGCCAGGAAAGGCCTGTACTGGTCTGGATCTTTGCTAACTTGAGTTTGAGAGTGCCATTGTAACACTCTACCAAACCCGCTGACTGAGGATGGTTTGCCGCATGAAATTTCTGTCTAATTCCAAGACCCACACATATGCATGCATAATCTGACCTATAAATTAACTCCCATTGTCACTCCAGACAACGCGCGGCAAACCAAATCCCGGGAAGAATTCCTTCAGAAGGACTTTGGCAGTAGACAAAGCAGTATTGTCCTTTAGGGGGTAAGCCTCTATCCATCTGGAAAAGGTGCAAACCACCACCAGGACGTACTTAAGATTGTTGAAATGTTCCATATGGATGTAATCTATTTGCAGTACCTCAAAAGGATACATAGGAGGAGCAAAGTGACCTGCTGGAGTTGGAGTTGCCTTTCCTGGATTATGCATCAAGCAAACAATACAATGCTTCACTACATTTTCTGCACATTTAGGAATATTTTCGTTCTGCCATACTGGAGCTAGGAGTTTACATATACCCCTTGCATTAATATGGGCTGGTCCATGAGCCATAGTGACCACAGGTAATACATACGCATCTGGTAACAACCATCGCTGATGCTCTGACAATTCCGTCCAACATCGCATCGTATCCAGCATTCCCGTACTCTCTTTCCACTTACTCAATTCGTTCTCAGTTGCTTTCTTCTGAATCATTTTCACGCTTTCTACTGTGTCTTCACACATACCAGCATCTGGGACCCAACTTGCCGGTCCTGCAACATAGATTCGACTTTCAACATTTTGTGCCCTTTTCCTCGCTATTTCATCCTCAAATGCATTTCCTCGACCCATGTCATCACTAATCTTTTTATGCGCACTACACTTCACAATCGCTATTTGAGTAGGCAAAGCAAGTGATTCAAGAAGGTCAGTCACCAACTGACCATGCTGGATTTTAGTGCCGTGGGAGGTAAAGAATCCTCTTTCTCTCCACAAACGGCCGAAGCTGTGGGCAACGCCAAACGCGTATTGACTATCTGTGTAAACAGTCACTCTCTTTCCTTTCGCCAACACACATGCTCTCGTCAACGCGATCAACTCTGCAGCTTGCGCTGAATGCTGTGAAATGCGTGCAGTTTCCACTATCATATGTAGAGTTGTAACAGCATAAGCTGCTGTCGTTTCGCCATTAGGAAGCTTGAAACAAGACCCATCCACCCACAGGATCCCATCCAGATCCGTAAGTGGTGTATCTTTCAAATCAGGGAACGCCTAAGATCTCCGGGTTCACCTGCTTTGGCAGACACAGACACGCAACACTCTGTTAGGCGTAGAAAAGCAGATTTATTAGCTGCAGCTAAGCACAGTGGTCCTGTAAGTACACCAATTGTAAGTTCTCAGGAGACTGCCACTTCATTCCGTGGCGCACAGTCTATTATACTATACAGGTTTACAATGCCAACTCCTAAAACATACAAAACTGACAAATAGGAATAGTTTGAAAACAAGCTATTGAATGTCTAAAACACACCCTCTTTCAGACCCTGTGTGCTCTCCTCCCCTCAAGTTAATCAACACTAGTGCCCGTAATTCAATTTGCAGGTGGTAGAATATTTTTGATTGCTTCAAAGGACAGTCTATGTAACAGGAGAACACATGAAGACATGGATTAATCAGTCTAGACATGGATTTACAAACTCAGGAGACCCTGACATAGGTTTTGTAAACATGGGCAAGAGTTACTCTTTAATGGGAGAGACAGGTAGCAGCTGAAAAAGGTAAAAACATCGCGTTCACCACGTCCGCCGTGCTGCCTGAGTGAGGCAACACAAAATGGCGGTTAAATACAAAATGGCGGCTAGATACGAAGCGGAATCGAAAACCACATAACCTCACACGCATCACACATCGAGAGAGTGAGAAATCTGTATGAAGAAATAGTGTTCTATGAGCCAGGAAGAAGAGCACTTGTCTCAGGACCATCACAAGCTGGACAATTGTGAGAAGCAATTTGGCAAGGAAGAGAGAGGGGTGAAAAACGACAAGCATTCACACCAATCCAGGTTTTTGTGGTTTCAAAAAGTGGCATAAACGTCTCCGGTGCATAAGAAGAGACACCAACACAGGATGAAAGAACTTTCAAGTGAGCACCAGAACCAGCAAAGGGTTTAGGTGAAAGAACAAATAGTGAAACTAAAAGAGTCACCCGTCATTATGTATTATGGTCATATGAATTGAAGGACAAGTGTGGCAGATGATCGTATACAAACAACAATCACAGAGGAAACAGAGTCAAGCGGTGTCACTGACACCGAAGTAGATAAGCAAAAATCAAGAAGGTCAAAAAGAGCAAGAGTACCTTGTTGGAGATATTCTGCAAATGAATAGACATATTACATTAATAAATTCTGAATGAGCTAGTGGAAAGCTTGCTGCTAGTAAGATCAGAGCTTTTTGCACCCCCATGCCATCCAATTGTGAAACAATTGGAGAAAAAAGGCCATTGAATAAGTGCTCTGAAAGATTTTGTTACCTGAGAAAGTGCAAGTGACTGAGATAAAAAATATATATTTTTAAGAAGATTACCTAGGCCCAAGGCTGCTGAAGAAGTGTAGGCGTAACATTCAGAATAATACAGAGTAGCGTTCACGAAGAATATATTAAGATTGTTATAAGTATAAATGAAAGAACTAATTGCATGAAGATAGATTGTTAAAATTGACTAATTGCAAGAAACGATCTGAACTGAACTTTCAATAATTGCTGTATATTTTTTCTTAAACAAATTAACTACAGGCAAATGTGCCGTTTAAATAGAACTAAATGCAAGAATATTATGGGTATGACATTTTTTGTAACAAAATTTGTGATTATAATAACATTAATAGGATTTTATTTGACATCAGTGACAGACAAGTCAAGTAAATGCTTGAAACTGCTGCTTAGACACACATGATAGATAATACAAAGTTAAAAGCTTCATTTGTGAGTTATAAATGAGAAGGTTATTCTACTAATGTTTATTCTAGATTAATGCAAGAATACACACAAGGACACTTGCCTTCATCAACCGCAAAGGAGATAACTTATCACCACATACCATTATCAGATGCAACATCATGTAGTGTTTTCCTTACTTTAGTATATGGGCCAGAACCTTTTGGAATATTTTTACCTAAATCAGATATAGTTCCTTCTAGATTTCCGTTAGTTAGGAGCATGAATTTACATCCACAAGCAAAAAAAAATGAACACAGATTGGTATTCCTTTAGACCGTCCATACTTACAGGTAGGGTTAAGGCTTGCGAAAAGTATCTAATATGTTTAATGAGACCCTTGGAAAAGGTATTCATCTTGTTATTAGAGGGAAGAAATACAAACATTTCACACAGTAAGAGCAAAGAGGAAGACTTTTTATAGAACCTTTGGAAGAAAAAGGAAGATGACTTAAAGAAGAAAATCATTCATCCAAAATTGAAACTGGTAAGAAGACAGAAAGGGAATGTTTGTTTACAAAATAAGAATACAAAGCAGAAACCAACACTTAGGGATTAGAAGTTGTGAAAACCCTTTTGAACTTATGGGAGATACTTGGCAAAATTACAAGGAGAGGAGACAGTGATTCCTGAAGTTTATTTTGTTTGTGGACAGGATGCTTATTTCCAGGAAGGTATTTGTCATTTAGTTTTGTTGTTTCCCCAGATGTTTCATCTACATTGTATAGATGCTTTAACACTGACAACATCACACAGTGTGGGTGATGGAACACAACTAGTTGGAGACATTTTTGGCACAATTATACCACCAGTTGGAGTCATATTGAATGATGAAAGATTCGAAAGATTTTAACAGTTGTCTACAAGCTGGCAACCAGCACTCCAGGAGCTTTATTAGTTGTAAATACAGAATTAGTGGCTATTAGGTCCATGGTTTTGCAGAGTCGACTTGCATTAGACATTTTGCATGCAGAGAAAGGCTACATCTGCAAGATTCTAAAAGTTCAGCATTGCTGTTCATACATTCCACATGAAAGTAAGAACATTTTTGAATTCGCAAGGAAGATTTCTGACTTGGAACATGATTTAGAACCAGTAGAGACCCTTAGTGTCTTAGAATATTTAGGAAAAGGTGTGTCTGTGATTAGAAATTGGTTACAACAACTGGGAAAGAGATTCTTAGAGTTATATGTGTGCAGATATCAGCTGTAGGCTTTTGTATATTAGCTTTTGCAGTGGCAGCTCCTCTGCTATAGCGGGGGAATGTCACCCCACTGCTTTATCGCAGTGCGGGAAGCAAAAACGTAAAATAGTAATAACTTTTGGTTATTACCATTTTGTGTTTCCTTTGGAGATGGTCCAGCTGCTCTGTTTAAGGGGCAGGGGAGGAGTGGTTTGCATTGCAGCCTGCATGGAGCACATGCTCACCACTCCAGCCCCTGGATGAGTGCTGTGTCTTGGTGCCCAGACCAATCACAATGCTGCATTGCAGAAAAGTGATTGGCTTAGGTGAGGGAGCCTGGCTGCCTGCTTCCAGTTCCTGCCCAGGTCAGAGTCAGGAGAGCAGGAGCAGAGAAAACCCGGGACCCGGCCTCAAGGTAATTAAAAAAGAAACGTTTTATTATGACCCCAGTGCAACCTCTCTTTTATAAAAGAGAAAAGAACAAGTCTGAAAGACTCCCCATGAAAAGGTACTCATTGAGTGCCAAGAGTGCATGGTAAGCTCCTGTGATTCAAACGGTCGCACTACTCGAGCAATGAGAAGTGTCCCCCGGGCTCCTTCAAGGTCCTTATATTAAGGTTTCACCATTAAACAAGTTAAGAAAGATGCCAAATTTTGGTGTAGCAATGCTTGTTTTTAATCCATCTTGTTGTATTTCACAAGAGTATTTATAGTATTAACAAAATCCTTCAGTTGTATAATATGCACTCAAACAATCCCAATGCATTTCGGCATAATACGAATGCCTTCTTCTGGGGGATTATATTTCTGTCAACAAAGAGAAACAGAGTATGTGTAAAAAGTAATGTGTGGAAACTGGATAGCTAGAAAATCGCTAAAAGAGTGACGAAAGAGGAAAATGCTCAAAGAGGTGTCTGTGATTAAAAGTCTGTGAAAAGCAGTGCAAAATGAATTTTAAAAAACGGGTGCCTGGTTTCAGTGCTTGGGCTCGTAACTGTGTAAAAAAACGGCAGTGAAATAATGGGGCTGAAAAGCGAAAGGAACGCGTGAAAGAGTAGTAGGGGTAGTGCTGGGTAGCTAGTGTGATGCATGCAGGTGAATCGTAAAAAATAAAGCTAACAGTCTTCTGTTTATCGAAGCTTACCGTGGCGTGCACGGACGGAGTGCTCTAAGATGCAGCAGTCCTCTGCCGGGTCTGGGCGTGGCTAAATCCTGGAAGAATTTAAAATGTGAAAGTGTTTCTACGCTACGGGTTGCTGAGGTGGGGCTAAAAGTGAATGCGGTGTGGTACGGGCGTTGCTAGAATGGTAAATGACAAAAAAAAACGATCGGGAAAATTACAAAAGACGCTAAAAGGGTGTGAGATCCAAAAGGAAATATACGGGAAAATGAACTTGTGTGAAGAGCTATGAAAAGTGATAAGGGACACGTCAGGTGGAGCCAGGTAACAAAGGATAAATCGTAACAATCAGGCACAGTGGTGGTACACATATTATCAAAAAAATGATGATAAACACGTATGTTCATAAGAAAATAATATGTAAAACCACATTACTTCTGAAAAAAATTCTTATATAAAATAAACAGGGCTAACCACTAGTCACGTTCAGGAAATAACTGTATCCCCAGAAAAGGGTTATAAATAACACGAGTATTCCACTCGATCATTGAGTCCATAAGGTTTCATACTGGACAGTGTAAAAATCCAATAATTCTCACGTTTCAACAGTTCATTATGATTGTCTTTGCCTGGTTCCTTAGTGATTGTTTCCAATGCGCAATAGCGCAATTGGCTGATTCTATGACCTGCTTCAAGGAAATGTTGGGTTACTGCTGATTTGGCTTGTTTGGTTCTTATATTAGACTTATGTTCAGTAAGTCTTATTTTGAGTTTTCTCTCGGTCTGTCCGACGTAAATTTTACCGCATGGACACTTCAACATATAGATTGCGTTAGATGTATCACACGTAGCTGTAGCTCTAATCTTGATTTGGTGCCCTTTCATGGGATGATTGATAGTTGTGCCTTTTATGACACTGTTACAGTGGTTGCAATTCCAACAAGGAATAGTTCCTTTGAATTTCTGGGGCGTGGTTTTTGGATGTTTGATAAGTTGACCCAGGTTTTTAGCTCGGGTGTAGGCAAAGATGGGCTCGGTGTCAAAGATTTTGTTGAAATCTGGTTCGACCTTGAGAATGTCCCAGTACCTTTTGATTATTTGTTTAAACTTTTTGCTGACTGTCGAATATTTGGAAACCATGGTAATGGAATCTTTTTTGGTTGTTGTGGTCATACCCAATAAATCGTTTCTGGATTTAGTTGCGCAGCGTTGCTTGGCCTGCTCAAGTATCTGGTTAGGATACCCTCGGTCTTTGAAGCATGATGTTATGATGTTTACCTCTTCGTTGAATTTGTTCGACTCGGACGTTATTCTTTTGGTTCGGATGAGTTGACTGTACGGTAGGGGATTTTTGAGTGGCTGGGGATGAAAACTCAAGTAATGTACAGTATTGTTCCTGTCAGTTTTTTTACGAAACAAGCTTGTTTCGAATCCTGTGGTGGTGTTGGTAATCCTGACATCAAGGTAAGTTATAGAGTGCGTTTGTATTTCATGGGTAAATTGTATGGAATTCAGTTGAGTAAGTTCATTTTGCAAAATGTTTTCTGGACCTTGCCATATTAAGAAGATGTCGTCAATGAATCTGACGAACATTCTGAGATGATCTTTCCATATGGTTTTACAGAGAATGTGATCCTGCTCAAATCTATGCATAAAAATATTTGCATAGGCAGGTGCTGCCGAATTGCCCATTGAAGTTCCAGTTAGTTGTTGGAACCATTCATCTTTCCATATGAAATAGCTGTGGAGTAGGGTAAATTCTAACAACTCCATCAGAAAGAGTTTCAAATCATGACTCAGTTCAGACCTCAATAAGCTGTGTTCTATTGCTTCAATTCCCATGGAATGGGGAATAGATGTATATAAAGAAGTTACGTCTACTATGCACAGTAGTAAGTTGCTGTAATCTTCTAGTTCCAAGCTATTGAGTTTGTTGAGAAAATCGGTGGTGTCTCTCAAAAAGGTGGGAGTGGAGGTAACTATTGGTTGAAAGTACTTGTCCAAAAATTTGCCCACGGGATCGTGGATGCTGCCGCATGTGGAAACTATGGGCCTGCGTGGAGGTGTATGGAGATTTTTATGGATTTTGGGAACCAAAAAGAACTTAGGACTTTTGGAATGTTGTGTTGTGAGATATTTTGTGGTTTTAATGGTGATAACCTCATTTTCTTGTGCCATACTTAGAATTGTGTTGAGTCTTTGCTTGTATTCAGTAGTTGGGTCATTTGGTAGTTTAAGGTAAGTGTTGGTATCCAAGAGGTGCAGGGATGCCTGACCGTCGTAGTAAGAAGTGTTGAGAATAACGATTGCACCACCCTTATCAGCTTTGACACATGTCACTTCGTTGTTATTTGAAATAGACTTGAGGGTGTTGATTTCTTTGATGGTGTAATTCTTGTTCTTAGATTTTAGTTGACAATTGAGTTTGGATAAATCATTATTGACTAAGGTCTCAAAGGTATCTAGACTTTTGTGTGAGACCAGTGCTAGAAAAGTGCTTCTGGGACGTAGGCCCATTAGTTGATCTGTGTCTGTATCACCCGATGTTTGTATTACATTCTGGAAAAAATGCTTCAAACAGAGTTTTCTCATGAGTTTAAAAAAAGAGATCTCCAATTCCAATTTATTAGTGTTGGACGTCGGGATGAATGAGGTGCCTTTTTGTAAGGTTCTGATTTGTGTTGTATCAAAGTGATAGTCAGAAATGTTGATGACTAAGTTGTCGCTCATTTCCCCTTCAGTTTGTCCTTCTTGCTGGTGACTGTTCGGGTTTGTGGAGGTTCTTTGCTTTTTTCTTTTTGCCCTCCTGGGTCTACTTGTTCTTGGCCTACCTCTAAAAAAGACTCAGTAGAAGTAGATGGAATCGTTATTCTCAACACTTCTTACTACGACGGTCAGGCATCCCTGCACCTCTTGGATACCAACACTTACCTTAAACTACCAAACGACCCAACTACTGAATACAAGCAAAGACTCGACACAATTCTAAGTATGGCACAAGAAAATGAGGTTATCACCATTAAAACCACAAAATATCTCACAACACAACATCCCAACAGTCCTAAGTTCTTTTTGGTTCCCAAAATCCATAAAAATCTCCGTACACCTCCATGCAGGCCCATGGTTTCCACATGCGGCAGCATCCACGATCCAGTGGGAAAATTTTGGGACAAGTACTTTCAACCAATAGTTACCTCCACTCCCACCTTTTTGAGAGACACCACCGATTTTCTCAACAAACTCAATAGCTTGGAACTAGAAGATTACAGCAACTTACTACTGTGCACAGTAGACGTAACTTCTTTATATACATCTATTCCCCATTCCATGGGAATTGAAGCAATAGAACACAGCTTATTGAGGTCTGAACTGAGTCATGATTTGAAACTCTTTCTGATGGAGTTGTTAGAATTTACCCTACTCCACAGCTATTTCATATGGAAAGATGAATGGTTCCAACAACTAACTGGAACTTCAATGGGCAATTCGGCAGCACCTGCCTATGCAAATATTTTTATGCATAGATTTGAGCAGGATCACATTCTCTGTAAAACCATATGGAAAGATCATCTCAGAATGTTCGTCAGATTCATTGACAACATCTTCTTAATATGGCAAGGTCCAGAAAACATTTTGCAAAATGAACTTACTCAACTGAATTCCATACAATTTACCCATGAAATACAAACGCACTCTATAACTTACCTTGATGTCAGGATTACCAACACCACCACAGGATTCGAAACAAGCTTGTTTCGTAAAAAAACTGACAGGAACAATACTGTATATTACTCGAGTTTTCATCCCCAGCCACTCAAAAATCACCTACCGTACAGTCAACTCATCCGAGCCAAAAGAATAACGTCCGACTCGAACAAATTCAACGAAGAGGTAAACATCATAACATCACGCTTCAAAGGCCGAGGGTATCCTAACCAGATCCTTGAGCAGGCCAAGCAATGCTGCGCAACTAAATCCAGAAACGATTTATTGGGTATGACCACAACAACCAAAAAAGATTCCATTACCATGGTTTCCAAATATTCGACAGTCAGCAAAAAGTTTAAACAAATCATCAAAAGACACTGGGACATTCTCAAGGTCGAACCAGATTTCAACAAAATCTTGGACACCGAGCCCATCTTTGCCTATACCCGAGCTAAAAACCTGGGTGAACTTATCAAACATCCAAAAACCACGCCCCAGAAATTCAAAGGAACTATTCCTTGTTGGAATTGCAACCACTGAAACAGTGTCATAAAAGGCACACCTATCAATCATCCCATGAAAGGGCACCAAATCAAGATTAGAGCTACAGCTACGTGTGATACATCTAACGCAATCTATATGTTGAAGTGTCCATGCGGTAAAATTTACGTCGGACAGACCGAGAGAAAACTCAAAATAAGACTTACTGAACATAAGTCTAATATAAGAACCAAACAAGCCACATCAGCAGTAGCCCAACATTTCCTTGAAGCAGGTCATGGCATCAGCCAATTGCGCTATTGCTCATTGGAAACAATCACTAAGGAACCAGGCAAAGACAATCATAATGAACTGTTGAAACAGCAGAATTATTGGATTTTTACACTGTCCAGTATGAAACCTTATGGACTCAATGATCGAGTGGAATACTCGTGTTATTTATAACCCTTTTCTGGGTATACAGTTATTTCCTGAACGTGACTAGTGGTTAGCCCTGTTTAATTTAAATAAAAAAAAAAATTCAGAAGTAATGTGGTTTCAGATATTATTTTCCTATGAACATACGTGTTTATCATAATTTTTTTGATAATATGTTTACCACCACTGTGCCTGATTGTTACGATTTATCCTTTGTTACCTGGCTCCACCTGACGTGTCCCTTATCACTTTTCATAGCTCTTCGCACGAGTTCATTTTCCCGTATATTTCCTTTTCGATCTCACACCCTTTTAGCATCTTTTGTAATTTTCCCGATCGTTTTTTTTTTGTCATTTACCATTCTAGCAACGCCCGTACCACACCGCATTCCTTAGCAACCCGTAGAGTAGAAACACTTTCACATTTTAAATACTTCTGGGATTTAGCCACGCCCAGACCCGGCAGATGACTGCTGCATCTTCTAGCACTCCGTCCGTGCACGCCACGGTAAGCTTCGATAAACAGAAGACTGTTAGCTTTATTTTTTACGATTCACCTGCATGCATCTCGCTAGCTACCCAGCACTACCCCTACTACTCTTTCACGCGTTCCTTTCGCTTTTCAGCCCCATTATTTCACCGCTGTTTTTTTACACAGTTACGAGCCAAAGCACTGAAACCAGGCACCTGTTTTTTAAAATTCATTTTGCACAGCTTTTCACAGACTTTTAATCACAGGCACCTCTTTGAGCATTTTCCTCTTTCGTCACTCTTTTAGCGATTTTCTAGCTATCCAGTTTCCACACATTACTTTTTACACATACTCTGTTTCTCTTTGTTGACAGAAATCTAATCCCCCAGAAGAAGGCATTCGTATTATGCCGAAATGCATTGGGATTGTTTGAGTGCATATTATACAACTGAAGGATTTTGTTAATACTATAAATACTCTTGTGAAATACAACAAGATGGATTAAAAAACAAGCATTGCTACACCAAAATTTGGCATCTTTCTTAACTTGTTTATTGGTGAAACCTTAATATAAGGACTTTGAAGGAGCCCGGGGGACACTTCTCATTGCTTGAGTAGTGCGACCGTTTGCATTTTGTTACGCTCCCAGTCGGAGGGCGACACTCCGGAGCACCACACAGACTTTGACTCTATTTACAATATCGCAGTGCGTCCAATAATACCCAATTTAAGCTCCTGTGATTCACAGAATAGATGGACAAATGGGGTCCCGGTGTGGATCAGCTCCTCCTTTTGTTAGTTAAAACTCGTTCTTGTCTTATTTATATACTAGCTTATTTGCTGCTCTCTAGACCTAGTGGTTAATTTATTTCATGGATTCTTATTCATATGTTTGAACACCTTTTGATACCCTAAGAAAGAGAATATCTTACAGTGACCCTGTGTTGTCTAGCATTTGAGAAATCCTGTAAGCTTTGAAATGCATATTCAAGGCCTATTGTTTGCCAGGATTTCAAAAGAGATGACTGAGAGGCCAGTATGGATTTAATTTTGCTGCGAATTGTGTGGTCTGACTTTTTCAATCATGACAATTTTTGAGGAATTTGGATTCTTTTATAGAACCCAGACTTGAATTTTATTGGAAACACTTACAGGGTTAATTTTTTGCTCACATACAAGATTGGATTATAGTGTGTGATTCTCCTGAATGCCACATATTTGTCAGGCAAAGAGTAAAGGTCAGGTAGTGGGATACCTAGGAAGGGGTTGCGCAGCCTGCACATTTGATTTGAGGCTTTGACAGTCTTCTATTCTATTTATAGAAAACTTATTGAGGTACTCTGACCTCCCTGAGTATTCAGAGTTAGCTGGTTAAAATAGAAAGTTACGATTGGTTTTGGCTCGTAGTGGAACATCCTGTGAATGAGCTGTGTTGTCACAGTCTACCTTTAGATTAAGGAGGTAGAGCAAAAAGGTGAACCTGGCTAAATATTGGAGATAAGTGTGTTTGGAAGTATAGCCTCTAAGTTGCTCATAATAATGTAATCTTATTGCAGAATTTAGTACAGGAATGAAATTAATTTAAATACATAATGGGAACGGTAAACTCTTCTGAAGAACGACAGTGTAGAATCTAGGTATGGGTTTTTTAGATGGTTTTATTATTCATGCATAGATAAGTGGCTTTTTAACAGTTTAAATGGCACTAATAGGTTCTCAAATGATTTACAGCAAGAACTATGATGGGAATGTAGACATGCATGGTGATGGTCAACAGTGTAAAAAGCATGGAAACATATGTGGTACTTTGTTATACATAAAAGATAAGTTTAAAGTGGGAATATTTATATGTAGCTTGTCTATAGTTTGTTTAGAAGTTTGCCACCTCTCTTCAAGTCTCAAGCCTGGGATTAGGGTTGATATACTTACTATTGTCCTGAGGAAGATAATGATTTGATGGACACTAGGCTCTAAAGGACTGACATGATATGATGTTGAATTGTTTTACTTGGTTGGATTGAGTTACTGGGGATGATTGTGGAGGAAAGTGTGAGTTTTATGTTGTGTTTGTTTGGGCAGGTAGGGAAGGGCTACTATCATTAGTATTTTGTAAATGTTTTTGTAAGTGATTTTATTAATGATTAATTCATGTATTTTGCCGACATTAGGGTATAGCAATAACACACTTTTTTATATAAAAAGGTTTGCTAAATATTGGATATATATCTTCATACCACACTCTTCACAACCAGTCCAGGTGATCAGAACCACCTTTCCCCAATCCTCAGACAGCTTCCTCATAAAATGAGAAGTCCTAAGGAAGCACAGTGCAGGGGAAGATCCCAGATCAGTTGAACTATCCCCCAAGGCGCATTGTAATAGAAACTGGAGGGCAGACAGTAATCACTGCCTACTTTGGTAAGTGGTAAAGAGGACCTTCTGGAGGGGCACCCAAGTGGGCAAATGTGGACTGTACCTATTCTGAATGAAACTCCCATCTTGTTCATAAAGCTGATATTGATTCAAGTCATTTGCCCTTTGTACTCAAGTAGCCTGACATGAGCCAGAGCCCAAGCACAAGCCCTGAGTCTCAGTGATTCTCTGCACAAAAGGGCAAAAAAACATACTGCTCTGTTTGTTGACAGAGCACCTCAATGTCTTGTTCTTAAACCTCTAGACAGACTGACCATGAATGGAGAGCAAGAAATCCTTCAGCAACAAGCATTTCACCCACATTTCAAGCAAGTTGATGTGATAGCTCTGCAACCCTCGAGGCTGAGGGCATCTAACATTCAAGTCCTTCAGATGAGCACTCCAGTCTAAAGTGGAGGCACACGTCCCCACTGGGGCCACTGCAGGTGGAAGGCAGAAGATCTCCCCACAACTAAGCTTATTTTTAGATATTTATAAGTTGCCCCAATGCATGCATGCATTATATGCCCACAGGGCAAAATTCTAATGTATTAAACCGGTCACACTAAATATAGGAATTAGTGCACTCTCACAGTGAACTGACACCCAAAAGAAAATTCACTCTGTAGGCTTTGCTACTCTTTTCCTCTGAACAGGACTAGTTGGGATTAAATTCTTTAATTCATATTTCCTCCAGGGAAATGCTAGAAAAATACTAATTTATTGGTTAAATCAAATTTCTGATAACTTAAGTGGAAAAGTCACTTTATAAAACTGTGGCCTAGATGTATCAAGCATTTTGCGATTCGTTATGGCCGAAATTCGCAGAATTTTGACCATTACGAATCGTTAATGAATATTTTGCATATTTCGGGATGTATGTGTTTTTTCGCAGCGCAAAATAAGAAATCGCTATATTTTGCGTTTCGTTTTTTGCGTTTTCATGTTTATGCAAATATTTCTTAGCGATTCTCTATTTTGCATGATCGCATTTTAAGAAGTCGCTATGAAATGTATCAAAGAATCGCAAATAGCGAAAAACGGCAAATCGCAAAATAAGAATTCGCAATTAACACTAACTCAAACCAGGTGTAATTTTTTTTGAATCTTTAAAAGACAGCCCCAACTGATTTTTTCAACAGAACCATGGCTGGACTTTACCTGATAGCTAGAAGACTGCGCATCCAACCTCTTGCACAGATGAGACAGAGGCAGGAAAGGATTTTCAAACTGAGGATTACCTTATTTCAACAGACTGAAGAAGACATTTTTGAGAAATATAGACTGCATCCACATACCATTTTGGACTTAATTGAGGAGTTAAAGCCATTTTTGGAGCATGAGACACACAGGACACATTCTATACCAACTCATGTGCAGGTCTTATGTTCCCTGCACCTTCTTGCCTCAGGATCTTTTCAAAGGGTGATTGCAGAGGTGGGAGGAGTATCTCAGAGTGTCTTTTCAAGGTTTTTTAGGGTATTTTTGGATGCAATGATGAACAGGTTGCAACATCATATTTACTTCTCCAGCACACCTCCAGATATCCAAATTTCTAAATTTGATTTTTATCAAATTGCCCATTTTCCACATGTAATTGGATGTATAGATGGGACACATATTGCCATTACACCTCCAGCTGCAACTGAGCATGTTTATAGGAATAGGAAAAGTTACCACTCTTTAAACATTCAAATGGTGTGTAATGCTAAATATATTATTACTGACATTGTTGCAAAATTTCCAGGAAGCACTCATGATTCATATATATTTAGACACAGTGGATTACATGGACGTTTGAGTGCTGGTGAATTTGGAGATGGATTTCTGCTTGGTAAGTGCTACTTAAAAACTCAAAATCAATTTTAAAACTTTTGTCAATCTATTTTTAAAACTGTCACATTTCTGAAATTACAATTTAGGAGACAGCGCCTATGCAGTTTGTGATTTCATTTTGACAACTTATCTAAATCCAAGTAACATTCATGAAAGGAGATACAATAAGGCACACCGTTCTACACGTGGAGTTATTGAAAGAACTTTTGGAATTTTGAAAAGCAGGTTCAGAAGAATGCATAAAAGTGGAGGATCCTTGCAATATAAGCCATCATTGTGTTGCAAAATAATTACAAGTTGTGCTATGCTACATAACATGGCTATTAGAAAGGGAACAGAATGTGAAGTGAGTGACCCTGAATCTTCAGACAAAGATGATGTCCCTCCACCAAGAAGATGTGCTACAGGTTTAGGAGATGTGGCTGGGCGACAAAGGCGTGCAGAAATTACTAACAATTATTTCTAGGTAAGAAATAAAAACACAACATCTTTGTTTTCATTATGTAAACCTTTAATTTTTCAAAATTAGATGGGTAACAAAAACCTGTAACTTGTTAATCCACAGGACATACATCTGAGAATGTTTGCTCACAGTGTCATTCTCTTTTATTAATATATATGTTGAATTTTCTTTTTAATTTGTTCCCCTTCTGCTACTCCTGCGTTGGCCTGGGCCACTTCTCCTCACAGATGTATGTTGGCTACCAAGGCTTCCACTCCTCATGTCAGGGGTGTCCAAAGTGGGCGTAGGGTTACTACTGGTTCTACTGGAAGTGTCCTCAGACTCAATGGCCTCAAAGAACGCACTTGCCCCTTTCTGACAAGTTTTTAATAATGCAAAAGAATGGGATACTTTGTCCAGCCCTTTGGCAACATTTCTACTGCATTCACCAACCATGCGTTGCATGGCAATGCTTCGCCTATTACTCTGTGCTGTCACAGTGCACAGACTATTTATAGCTGCATAGTACTTCTGTTGTCTGATGTTATGACTGCGAGAATCCCTCACTCTGTTTGACTCTGATCTTTCAATTGCCACACAAAGTCTGTCCATGGAGTCAGCCATCCGCCTCATACCATCACCCACCTCATTGTTACTCTTGTTTAATTTATTTAGTTGGGCATTAATTGACCTTAATGCTTTATGTTGTTTTTGTTGCACTGAAAGCATGTTGTTTTCCAAACCAGCAAAAACATTTGCTGTCTCTGTGACTTCTCCCCTGCTTCTCCTGGTATTATTATTAGAATATGATCTTCTTGAAGCAGAATCACTAACTGTGTCAAGATGTATAACTTCCTGTTCTGACACATTTATGTTATTTGTTGATCCCTCAGGTTCATCATCTGATTCTTCAAAAGGTTGCAGTTGTGCAACTGCTTTTCTTTTTCTTCTCATAAAAGACAATGATTCATGCTCATCACTGACATTTACTTCTTCTGGGGCTGTAATATGTTCCTGTGAGGATTGCCCCCCATCACCATCATGTGAGTCTACAACATGATCTGGGAATAAAGAAAGAGTCACATGAGATGCTTGCCTGTCTGTGTGCTTCATAACTATTAAATTAAGCTAACTAAAGAGTAATATTGTGTACTTATTCAGATGCATGTATGTTGGTGCAGCTTAAATGTACTGCATATCATAAGTATGCAGTAATGTAAAACAAAAAAGGAGATCAATTTTCACATTTAAGTGCTGTTATTTATTAAACACATGGAATAATGCTCACACACTCATACACTCATGCTTCTAATTGATGCAATGAAAAAGTCAAGCATCCTGCTTACCATGTTCAGCAACTGTGTGATCAGAACTGTCAATGGCTGAGACTCCGGAAACCCTTTCATGCTGAATTGTAGATTCAATGAGCTCCTCATGTGGGGTTGGTTGGTCCACATTTCCAGATCCTCCACCAGTTTTATTGGCATCCTTTAGTCTCTCAGCAAGTTTTTCCTTTGCCCTCAGCCTCATGTCGTACCAACGCTTTTTAATTTCATCAATTGTTCTTGGGATAACACCAACTGCATTGACTTTTTCCTGGATTTCCAGCCATAACTTCCTCTTCCTGACTTCAGGAACATATTTGGCTTGCTTTCCAAACAAAAGTTCATGATTGCAGGCCATTTCCTCCACCAGTGTCTCCACCTCCCTCTCAGAAAACTTTTGCTTCCTTTTCCTTTTCTCTGCTGAGGGTCCTCCTTCTGAATTTGCAGCCTCCATCCTGTAGTCAAGCAGCTCCTCTCTCCAGCCAAACAGGTTTCCAACTGCCACTGGGTGTGGCTTAGGCATGCAGGTGAAACTAATCAAGCCCATTTCCTGAGTATGACTCAGCTATTTTGTAGTTGGCAGCAGCAGATTCACGCTTTTTTGCGATTTCTTAATTTGCGAAATTCGCAAATTAAGAAGTCGCATAAAATTCTAAGAATAAAATTGCAACTTTTAAGGAATCGCAAGAAAGTCGCAGAAACATACATACATCGCATTTAACGATTTCTTAATAGCGATGCGCAACGACTCACTATTAAGAAATCGCTAACGAAAATCTTGATACATCTACCCCTGTGTTTTCTGATGCATGAGTCAAAACAGGCATACCAGTTTCGCTACAAAGCCCCTCCAGAGCTGGAAATCACAGTCTCGGCTGTGAGAGTTAAGGACTCTGGCTCAGAGGTCAATGGCCTTCTGCTTAGATCAAGTACAAGGGATTAGGTATGTGGTAGTAGACAGGAACGTTGGTAGAAAAAAAGGATATCTTTAGCACTACCTCTTTTGAATTGTATATGCCGGGGAGAACTTTTTCTGGTCATTGTTTTGGAGGCCAAGCGTTGGTCCCATTAGAAGAGATAAAACAGTTTTGACCCTCTGAGGTGGGAGGAATGATCATTTAAATAGGGGAGTGACCTTAGAGTAGAACACAGGCATCCCTGGTGATGAAAGGGTTCTGCCAAATTTAAACAGGTGGTTGTGTGTTGTTTACAGTAATGATTAGAGCAAGTGTTTCAAAGGAGGCAAGGTAAAACAAGGCTTTGTTTGGCATAATTTCTCCAAGGACTTACTCAAAACATCAAAGGATCCTTGTTAGACCCGGGACCCCGGGCTGGCCAAGGCTCACGCCAAAGTCAGTCAGAGACCACCATGTCTAAGGTCAGGGCAAGGGAGTTACACACCAAGATAACCCCTGCTCACCCTCTAGGTAACGTGACGCGAGCAGCAAGGCTAATCTCGAAGGCGATGTGTAAAGCGCTTGCGCGCGCACCCAGCAACAACACCCAAGGCCCACCACAAAGGAAACTCCACACAAGGTTATATAAAAAATAGCCTTTGTATTATAGTAAAAACACATTAGATAACACACAAACTTTACAATGTGCCAACAGGCACGGGCGGAATTTACAAGGGATTATGTACAGGACAGGGCCACATGGACCACTGTTAGGGGTAGGCACTTGTTAGAAATAATACTTGTAGGTATAACACTTAGCACATAAACATATAATGACTGTAGCACTAAAATAGTAAATGCAGCACACAACCAGTAATCACTGGTAAAGAGTAAATACCTCCTAAGCAAACCTAAACACTGTAGGAAAATCACGCAGGGAATTAGGACCATATAATCAGGACCTATAGAAGGAAAACCATCACCTAAGCAGGTCACTTTTAGCAAAGGGAAGGAAACCTAAACAATCACCTAAGCAGGTCAGATCTAGAAAAGGTAAAAAACATAAACAATCCTCTAAGCAGGTCACTTTTAGCAAAGGGGATAAAACATAAAACACCTAAGCAGGTAACTTTTAGCAAAGGTAATAACATATCAATCCTCTAAGCAGGTCACTTTTAGCAAAGGGGATAAAACATAAACAATCACCTAAGCAGGTCACTTTTAGCAAAGGTAACAACATAAACAATCCTCTAAGCAGGTCACTTTTAGCAAAGGGGATAAAACATAAACACATTGCACATGAGGCATTAAAACATATTCAGAGGTGCAGGTAGAAAATTTGTGCAGGAGTCACATAAGCAAGTAAATTACAATGCGCAGGGTGCATGTAGCACAGCACTAGAATTGTCCCTCAGGCCAACTGGACTCGCAAGGGCTGGAATGCCCTGAGTCCAAATGTCAGGGAAGGCTGCGCAGGCAGCACAGAACACAAGCCTAAACGTAGCAACTGTCCACTAAGTGCTGGACAGTTGTGAATACAGATGATGCCAACGTTGGAGCCTCTTGGGCTCAAGAACACACTGGGGTGGAACACCACGTGGGAGCCTTGCAGGGCTCTGTAACAAATATGGCACTCAGGAGCCTCTCTGGGCTCTCAATACAGAAATGCCCTCCTCGAGCTTCGCAGGCTCGTAAATTAACTGTGGGCGTGGAGCCTCTCTCAGGGCTCAAAGAACAAGTGTGGGCGATGAGCCTCGCAGGGGCTCGAACACGGGAATGCCCTGAGCCTCTCGGGCTCGACGAACAGATTGCCCCCACGAGCTTCTTGGGCTCGTAAATCAAATATGGGCTGAGAGCCTCTCTCGTGGCTCTAACTACACAAAAGGCGGGCCTGGAGCCTCGTGGGCTCGAAAACAAGAGATGTCGTCTGAGCCTCGCAAGGCTTGCGAACAGGAATGTCCCCAAGATCCTCTCGGGGCTCTAATTACCACTGTGGGCGCCGTGAGCCTCTTAGGCTCGAACTGAGAATGCCTCCGGAGCCCATGTGGCTCCAAACAAGAAATGCCTTGTTGCTCGTTGGAGCGGCCCTCTGCCACAGGGGCTGCTCGAGGTGAAAGGAAACTGCCCTGGGACGTGGGCAGACCGGAGCAACACTCACCGGCTGACTGCGTTGCTGGTAGAGGTCCAGGGCTCCTCTTTTCCCGGGGCTCTCCCTTCGCTCGGGAGCCTCGGGACGGCAATGCAGGCTACTTCCTCCTCCGCCGATGACACGGTGGGAGGCTCGGCCGGCTGGGCCAATCCCAGCGCGGTCTGGCGGTGACGCTGGCGGCTCCTTCTGGCTTCTCCTCGGCGGTGCGAACACGGGGCAATGCCGGGTGGGCACCGGCTCATTCAAAATAAACAATCACTCGAGGTGGGCACTGGAAGGGCTCAGCGAACACGGAGCAAACGCCGGGTGGGCACCGGCTTGGCAACAAAGCGCTAGCAGCGTTAGCACAAGGATAAAGCGCACCCAGGCGCTAGGCAGTAAAAATAAAGCGCTCCCAGCGCTAGCACCACGAAGGAAGCGCTCTTCAGCGCTAGGGGCAAAAGTAAAAGCTCCAGCATAGTCTGGAGGCAGGCTGGGGGCAAGGCTGGGCCCAGAGCCAGCTCACTGGGTCTCCAGGCAGGGAGACAGTCCAAGTGGCGGTCCTCCTGGCCCCAGCAACAGCAGCAGCCCCCTCAGCTAGGATCCAACAGCAGAACATTTTGTTAGGGGACACAGCCCCTTCTTATACTGTAAATTCCTTTGTCTGTAGGTGCAGGGTGGGGGAGAAACCAGTCACAGCTGGTTTTGGAGGCCCCTTGATAGCTCAACCACCCATTTTATTCACTTGCAGGGCTAGGGTCATCAGTCGCACCACAGGGGGTGGAGCCAGCATTGTGTGGGGAAAGTCCAGCCCCATCAGGGACCAGGTGCACTCCTCCCCAGCCATCAACATGCTAATCTCACACTTACCACCGGGCAGACCCATCCAGCCTTCCTGGAGCCAGGCTCACCAGCCAGCTCCAGCCAATCACACGCCAGGCATATTTTTACATTAATATGCCAAGTCCTAGAAGTGGCACTTCCGCACAAGACACTCTCATGCCACATACATCATTGCGAAGCATTCATTCTCACGAGCTTGCACATACCAAATTCGAGTCTGCACTCCCCACGCATCAGGAACTACCAGGGACACAGACATTCCCCATGTATCCCTATGGGAGAGCAGGCCAGCCTAACTACATGCACGCACTTTACTCTGGGACACAGGGAAAAAGTGCGCAGAGACCAGAAAATCAGTAACACAGATCACAGATTAAAAGCAGAAAGATTAGGGGTGAACCTGCCAGAAGGGCCAAGTCCAACAATCCTGAATCCTGTTGATACCCAGGGACTGGAACAATGTACCAAGGGTCAAGTATTTAGGGTCCTGTGTGCCTAAACTGAAAATCAAACAGTGTCCTGACTTCAAGAGATTTTGACTAAACAGAGAGGAAGGGAACCTGGGGGAGACCTGGATGGAAAGAGACCGAAGCATCAAAGCTTACCCTGAAGCGGTTGAGACTGAAGTACTGATCAAAAGAAACTTAAACAGCAGTTGTAGAAAAGTGGAATATAGTCATTTTTTGTTTCTACCTTCAGGGGTCAAAGATGAGGTGCTAAGAGGAAGGTAGAATCCTTGGTGAACAAAAAGCAAGGGACCTTGTGGGTAAGGTATCTGGTATCTTGCAGCCCTGCACAGTTAAAGCATCTAGCCTTGCCCACTGGAGTATTTTGACTTCCAATTAGTGACTGAGCAAAAGGGTGCAACTTTGGACCAAGGTGAGTTGGCAAATCTATTCAACGTGCTAGCAATGTGGATGGCTATGATATCCAGATTGTGCTACTAGGAGTATTTGATACCAAGACGTGGAGAAGTGTGGCTCAATGATTACAGCGGCAGACCCTGATGCAGAGGTCTAGCCCAGGACCAGGGTTCAATTCCCCGCCTCGGCGGGTCTTGGGCTCAAAATTCCACGGACCTGATAATTCCCGCCTCGGTGCCTATTCCAATCATGGAGTCCCACTCTGCAACTCTGGGCAATAGCTTGCTTAATCTCCACAATGGCCCCCACAACGCTAAGGATGCCTGGCCTCCACCTTAGGGGTGCCCAGGAGTGGACGCCTCACAGGGAAAGCCAGGATGGGTTCCACAGCGGTATTCGTACAAGCGCCTTGAGACCCTTGCGGGTGAGTAGTGCGCTATACAAGTATCAATTTACATTTACAAGACCGCTGGATTCACTGGGAGCCCAACAATGATATATCTGTCTTTGTGGGGCCTTCTCATTGACAGACTTGGAACTTAACCCGCTGGAAGATTTAGAATTCAGTTCAGAGACAAATTTAGAAGGTACAATCTTCAACTGGGATGATCTGTTAGGTCTAATCAACCTCAACCCTATTGCAGTTGCTCGGAAATAGTGCATAGCTCTCAGTCAACAGTGGTTTTTATTTTTCTTTGATCTTTTTGCCTTCACTCTTATCAAATTCTATCTCTGGTTCCCATGTACCTACTTTAATGGCCATGGTGTTGTTTTACTCATTAATATTGTCTCTATTTGTTATTGTTTATCTGCATTTTAAAAAAGTTGGTACTGCTGGAACTTACTTTGCAGTTCTATGGGGAATTGCCAGCTGCTTGTACTATAGTCTGCAGGGAAAATCTAGGTACTTGAACTATTCCAAAGTGGATTTAATAGGTTTCTAGAGATACTACCTCCCAAATTAATAACAGCATTCCAACAACCTTACTCTTACTGTAGGACGGTTTGAGGCAACTTGCATTCTGTAAGCATTAGGCATGGAAAACTTGTATTTAATACCTATCCAATGAACAATCTTTACCATCCCTTTAACATGCTGCTGTAAAGCAGACTAAAATGGTCTTTGCAAACAAAGATTAGAAAATCTACAAAATTCCCACTACGCCGACATAAATACTTATATCCTCAATGCCTTTTCCTCAACATCATCATCTTTATTTGATTATTAAAATTTAATCATAAAAAAATAAACATCATATAAAACACCCAATAAAACATCAAATAAATGATTTAAACATATTAATAATAGTATTAATATATTAACATAATTACACTAACGTAATGCACTTTGTAAAAAAGCCCCCACAGAAAGACTCACAATAGGATCAGATAGCACACTGAGATAATAAAATGCAGGCCTACATTGCCCAAAGCCCTAGACTTTTAAAATAGGTAATACAAAATGATGTCTAAAAGGTTCAAAATACTTACAGAAGAGGGTCAAATTCATCAGTGTCTGAGGGAGATGCCATCACAAGTGCACACAAGAATACATATTGTATCATACTGTCCCAAAAGGAAATGGAGATTGTGTCTGATAGAACCCAGTCGGAACCTGGCCAAAAGTGATCTTTCCCAAAACATTATCGACCTGTGAAAATTAAGGTTTAATACCCTGAAATGTCTTAAATATGATCTAAACTCTCAATGATGGCTTCTCTAGTTCCTACACATCTCTTGCAGCCAGTACAAGTCTCAAAAACTCCATCTTAACCAAGCCAACCTTTTATTCAGCAAGGGGAGGGATAGAAACAACTCTGGCCTTCACAAATGTTTAGCAGTGCTCCTAATGTAGCTTAGCCATTGGATTCTATGCCCCAAATCGCGTCTCAAAACAATACGAGAGAACCTCTCTGTAAAATTGTGTGTGCTTGTTTCCCCACACCGTAATCCAGAGGAGAAGTGGTAGAAGCTTAATTTGATCTTTCAGAAATCCCGAAATGCAATAATCAGGTAGTCCGTTATGCAGAAATAATGCAATGCTTAATGCAATAATCAGGCAGTTCGTAATACCAAAATGATGTCATGCGTGATGCAACAATTAGGATGTTTGCTATGCAGAAATAATGTACTCCAGCACCGATCACGGTGCTCGGGACAGTCTCTATGCCAAAATATGCCCCCTTCATGGGTATGGTGTAAAAAAATATGTAGCTCCACATTCCGGCCCCAGTACTGCCATTCCTTGCTAGGTACGGGCCACAATATTGCATTCAGAAGAGCCTTGCGCTGCAAGAATGGGAAAGGCTGAGAGAGTTTCTCTCTGAACCCGCACCCCACCCCAGGTGCAACACACGCACTCTCACTGAGTATTACGTGGGTGCGTGACCTCGCTCTCCTCTCCTCCCGACTTGGGCCTCCAATGCAGCTTTGATGATTCTGGGCAGTGGAACCCGGACCCCTCACACAGGGATGGTTTGTGGTTCCTCCTTGTCAAAAGCAGGCTTGAACCAGCGGTACAGCTCCTCTGGGGATGCTGGTCCCGGCCAATGGCAATGACGAAGATCTCTGGCTGCAACAGGGCACACGCACACAGCGTTGCTGGGACTCACAGGGCACTCCTCACAAACATCTCAGGCTGCACGAAGCACACACACCCAGCACCACTGAGACTCCCTTGAGTTCAGGGTGCACACGTTCATAGGGCATCCTCACACAGGGCAAAGGCTGCACAAAGCACACACACACAGTGTCGCTGAGACTCACTTGAACTCCGGGTGCATATGATCACAGGACGATCCTCACGAAGCTCTCAGGCTGCACTAAGCACACGCACACAGCGTCCCTGAGACTCACTTGGACTCCTGGTGCCCACAATCACAGGGCAATTCTTACAAGGGTCTGAGGCTGCAAAAAGCACACTCACACAGCATCACTGAGACACACCTGGAAACGTTTGTGTTCCTGAGTTTCCACAACAGGGAGCCAGCTCTCCTCAGGCCCTTGGGGATAAGTTACTTCAGGGCAGAGCACACAGCAAAGTCCTTTCAAGCAGGAGGACACAGCACACAGCAAAGTCTCTTTAGCCTCTCCTTGGTTAAAGCAGCAAACTGCAGACCAGCTCCAGAACACACAGCAAGGGTCAGTCCTTGCCTTCAGTCTCTTCAGCTGTTTCTTCCTTGGCAGAGGTTCCTCTTGCCCACGAAGTAGGTTCAATCCTTTACAGTCTTGATCATTCAATCTTTCCAAAGTTCAGAGGCTTAAGCTCTCATATTAATACCCCTTAATGTCTTTTAAGTCTTTTTGTTCAGGGGGGCAATGGCCCCTGTCCAAACCAGTTCTGGGTGTCTCCCTGCCAGTGACACCTTCTTCCTTTGATGGTCGGGTCTGGATCCTTAATCACTCAGCAGGAGATGAAGCCATTTTTTTATATGGTGGCAGCCCAGGCCTCTTCACCTTCAGGGGATACTCCTCCCCCTACACTCCAGATGCAGGTCAACCAGTTGCTGTCTCACCTCCTCCCCTGGGTCAAGACATTCCCCAGATCCTATCACATTTACATTCAAACAGTCAATCCACAACCAGGCAGAGACACACAAATATGTTAAAACACAAACACCCCAGCACTTCTAAAAGAGTGTTTTCTAAACTGACAATGCAAAAAGCACCTTCACAAAAAGATGTGTTATTAAATTGTGAGTTCAGGCACACTAAACCTCAACTCTTCATCTTAAGCCTATGGGAAGATAGGCTGAAATCATATTACACAGCCTCCCCCATTCTGTCCTATGGGCAAGTTGGCCTTTCAACAGTGCAAATGAAATGGAGAGTATTTCACTGTCAGGACATGGTACACACCTTGGTACATTTCCTACCTTTCACATACACTGCACCCTACCCAGGGGGTACCTTGGACCTACCATAAGGGTGTCTGATGTGCATAAAAAGGGAAGAGTAAGACCTGGCATGTGGGTGCACTTGCAGGACAACATAGCAGTTTAACAAACTGCGTGCAGGCACTGCGGCGGCAGGCCTGAGTTCTCTCTTTAAGGCTACTGGTGTGGGTGGCACAATTAGTGCTGCAGGCCCACTAGTAGCATTTGCATTACCACCCTGGAACACATAGTGCACTTTACTAGGGATGTTACCAGTAAAGCAAAGATACCAATCATGGACAACCAATTACCATTACACATTTCACAGGGAGAACTTGCACTTTGACACTGATCAGCAGTGGCAAAGTGCTCAAAGCATCTAAATTGGCAACACCATGTCAGAAAAAAGGTCTAGGGGGAAGGCAAAACGTTTAGGGAACTTTAGCCAAAAAGGGCCAAGTCCAACACAGATCAATATGAATAGTCAAACCAACCTGGCTAAGGGCTCCTTGTGGGTCTGGGGCTACCATCAACAAGACCCTTGACAGAAATATTCAGTTTCTCAATAGCTAGTAAAGTTTCATAAGGAGGGGAATTATCTTCCAATAGACAGTCCACAATCAGCTCATGGTTAGATATCACCAGAGAAGTCAGCGCAGACAGATTATGGGTTCTTCTCCAGCAAATCCTAATCCCATTATCAGCCCTAAAGATTTGTGAGTTTGCCTACAGTCAGGGACCTCAAGGGCCAGTTCTATAGGGTTATGATAGTTATGATCACTATGCTCATGTTCCTTAGCACCCCCCACAAAAACAAGTTGACTCAAGTTCCCTGTGACAAAAATTTAGTTTAGTATGGTACCTTGAACACAGCCCACAAAATGGGTGTGTGCATAGATAAATCACCAACCTTTTCGAATACATTAAGCAGACCAAAATTTAATGGGCCTCTGAACGTCTCTGCTGTCGGCTGCCATCACATACAAATAATTGCCGGCCACCGCAAATGGATCTTGTAAGCTGGTGTTCATTCATAATTTGGCATTAAAACCTTGTCTACTATAGCATGAAATGCATTAGACATACTCGCTGATCTGTATTTTAGAGTGGTCAAAACAGAAAATAGTGCCTCAACCTGGCAGCCTTACTCACAAAAAGGGTTATAAAAGTTAATAATAAAAGAGCTTAGCCTATTATAAAACATAAATCATACAATTAATATCCCCTCATGCTTTCTGGCAACTTGAACAAACTTATACACACGTGAAACAGCAGCAGGGACACAAGAGCTGTCTTAACCATCCTATATTATATTTCCCAAAAACCAGTTTCTTGCTTCATCACTATATCAAAGTTTGAAATATATCCAAACCAATCCTCATCCTCAAGCTTAGATTGGTAGCCTGCAACATTCCAGCACACACATGGAGCAAAGGGTCTTCCCTGTTAGAGTTGTTCATGGAAAACAAGCTTACAACACTAATACCTAAGAAAGGAAAGCTTTTAGTTTTATTGAACTTGGGGTTTTCTGTTGGTGTCAGTGTATGGTGCCAGTGTTCCTGTCGAGTGGCACTCTCTCATGGATTAGGCCCCCCGTGTCATATGGGTTGTAGGTGTGCATCTGACTCCAAAGTTTGCATGCCTGTTTGTACTATTTACTAAAGTTATTGATCTACTGTCCTCCATATTAAACTCGGATCTGTTTTCTTTATTTACGAAACAAGTAGATTGTTTTGTGTTTGAGATGCCTTTTGTTTGCCTTAGCAATATGTTTGTGAGTCAAGCTAACATGGCCTTTCTCTTCGCGAATTAAGTTTCAATTTTCTGTAACATAATTTCAATAAATACTTTAAATAGCATGAGTGACATTTGTTGACATTTCCATAGTTCACATTTGTAAAAAATTGCCAGAAATGGGCTTATACTTTATGAACTTGGATAGACAAGAATGTCCACTAGATTGGGGTAGCAAATGAAACTTGCAGGAAATGATCAGAACTCTTTCATTGTATATATATATCTTGACATTAAGGTTTGTTGGGTTACATTTGCATATATTTGTTTCCAGAGTGAGGAACAGCTTTTTTTCTGAAATTGTGAGGATCTGACTAACTAAAAATCCGAATACACCTAATGTCTCGATTTAAACTTAGTGCAATAAAACTTATCTCAACATCAAGTTAATCTACATTTCCTTGATCATTCTAAATTGTTTCACTTTGGAGTTACATATACCGGTTTGTGACTGTAATGGTGGACTCATTTGTAAATATTTGAGGACAACTTGGCATAGATGTCTTTATTAGACCCATCAACTGAATGGGTTAATTTGGTTGGCTTGGCGAATGCCTCCTTTTATTATTTTATGCTCATTGTCTAACACTCCTGCAACTGTACCTCATCTGAGAGACGGACACTAAACTCCCTCTGTGGTATTGCAGAATATATTCTAATAACACAATTAACCAATCTACTTTTATATTTAGATTCCGGAATTATAGGTGCTTCTAACAGCGAAAATATCAGGAGCAGTACAATGGCCTTGTTGTTTAATGAGCATTTATGAGTGGCAGTGTCTGCATGGTGCTTCGGTAACACTTTCTTTACATGCACTTTTAATGACTAGGTATCCCCATGGATCAACCAGCAGACGTGATGTATATGCCTGGCCACAATGGTTGCAAGTTTGGGTTTGCTGTCGGGAAATGGTGCCCATTTTACAAAAGCACACTAGTGCTTAAGCAAATATTCAAACGTAATTCTGTACTGGTGATAAAAAATGGTACAGAAAAATAAAATATATGAGAGTTTACTCTTGACAAATGGGATTTTTTCATGAATTTCAATACTTAAGTGGTAGAGATTATGCCCAATACCTTGGTGAATCGATGTTTAGGTGAACACATTTAGAGAGACCATAGGCAATGGCATGTTTTTTCACAGGCTAGAGTGGACTCTCATTACAAGTGTCCCTTTAAATTTCCATATGTGCAGAAACTACTGTTACGCAAACCAGAGCGATGAGTTTTGCGTCGAACACTGCAACCATGCAATTTTACTTTTACGTTTCGCAGGTGAAACCTGGAACATGCAGATTTTAATGCACTAAATACCAAAATCCATGTCACTTCCTAAAAGCAAGAAATATGTGATATTTATCACACTCAACAATATATTCTGATCCCTGAGGAGTTGGATTTTATTGGGTCTGAGAAATGTCACACTAAACTGGTTGATTGCTTTATTTCGATATGCATATATCATAAAAGCAGTACAAAAGATAAAAACAACATGTCGAAAAAAGTATGACTGAACATTAGATAAAAGAGTAAAACACATTTGGTCAGCATAAATTAATTAAAAAAAGGATTAAATTGATATGGTCAGTCTTCTAAGTCTAATCAACCAAGCCCATTTTAGAAACTTGGCAACAGCACAGACAATAGGAGGGGCTGTATTGGTTAAAAGAATCCGAAGGGCAACAGAGTACTGGCGGGTACCCAATTCTCTGCAGATAGGTCCAAGCCAACGTGATCTGGGGCGACCATAGTCCGGGCATTCGAAGAGAAAGTGTGGCACCGTCTCTGGTTTATCAAGGCAAAGGGCACAGTAGCGTGATGAGGGCTGGGATTTATTCCACCTGGAGCAGAGGTCGGCCAAGGGTAGGGTTCCTAACCGGAATTTGATATACAGGGACCGGTCCATGGCGATTGTTATTATGTCCATGTAAGGCTCGTAGGCGACGACATCTTTTATCAGCAGGAAGGCTGCGGTGGTTTTGCAGTGCTGCTGATTACTGATGCGCTTCACACGAACCCACTCCCAAAAAAGTTTTTTTAAGGACTCCTTCGGAGGAGCGGAGTGGCTATGCCAGCAGGAGTCCAGGCCAAGGTCCCCTAGAAGATGTTTAATATCCTTCAGCCATTTGATGCTGTGCCAACCGTCGGAGTGCATCACCTCAGCTAGGCCATCAGCATAAGGTTTTAGCTACGGTACCCTCCACAGGCGAGCCCAGAGCAAGAGGGGTCGAAGACGGGCCTGATCCCCTATTGCTTTACAGCCAGCATCCATGAGGACTGGGATAGTCGGACTACTCGATGGAATGGCAAGGAGATCTTTAATGAATTTGTTTTCAGCCTTGCTCAGTAAATCCACTTTGCCTAGGCCCCACAGTTCGGCTCCATAAAGTGACGCAGAAACCGCATGTGCTTTATATATATCTAATAAAGGGGCGACACAATGTTTTGTTGAGTTGTGAAACTCCTTGAGGAGGGCCCCCCCACCCTTTTGTGAGCCATTGTCATTTTATTGATGTGGGCGGTCCAGCTCATCGCATCGTTAAGTCGAATTCCCAAGAAGTCGAATTCTGCCACTCTTTCAAGGGGTATAGAGTTCAAGATGGGAGGACGGCCAAGTTTGCGGGGTGGGTGCATAACTAAGTACTTGGTTTTTTCCACATTGATGACAAGTCCCCTGGTGGTGCAAAAGTCCTGGAAGCGATTCAGTAGTGTCTGGAGACCTTGGGGGGTTTTAGAGATGAGGAGGGTGTCATCGGCGAACAGCAAAGTTGGAATTTTTACGCCTCCCAGAGTGGGAGCGTCTGCTGGTTCGCCGAGTAGATGATCTACCACCCCATTGATATAGAGGGAGAATAGGGTGGGGGCCAGGACACAACCCTGCCTTACTCCCCTCTCGACCCTGATCTTGTCGGTCTTTTCCCCATTCAACCCCCATCTAACCTGGGCATAGGTGTTGTTATGCAGTTTGATAAGGAGGTTTAGTAAATACGGGGGCATCCCTAGTCCGTGTAGCACCCTCCAAAGTTCCTCCCTAGGAACCAGGTCAAAGGCAGTCTTTAGGTCAATAAAGGCCAAGTAAAGACTGCCTTTGCCTAGCTCCACCACCTTCCAATGCAATAGCAGGAGCCTAAAGACCTGTTCGATAGTTCAGGTGCCTGAACGGAACCCGGCTTGCATATCGGACAGGATGTGGTTTTCATCCACCCATTGTGAGATCCTCCCCAAAATGGCTTTCCCCGCCAATTTCTGGCTCGAGTCTATTAGGCTTATGGGCCTATAGTTCCAAGGTAGATCCCGGCTGCCCTTTTTGTAGATGGGGACTACCTCAGCACCTCTCCAGGAATCTGGCACAGGGCCTCCCTCAATGATTGCATTAAGAAGTGCAGAGATTAGTACCCCCCATTCTTCAGGATAGGCTCGGAGGATATCGCCTGGTAGGCCATCTGGACCAGCTGCTTTTAATGGTACCAAGGTTTTAATCTGCTTTGTGACATCCAAAACAGAAAAAAGTTCCAGGTCTTGAACTAGGGTATAGGGAGGGAGGTTGAAGGGGTCGTTTAGTGGGCCTTCAGTGGCAGAATAGAGTTTTTGGAAGTGGGAGAACCATATCTGGGCATTGATGGTACAGGTCCTCAGAGTGTCGTCGGGACGGTTCCTATTGCCCACCAAATCCCAAAAACCTTTGGCGTCTTTCCCACGACTGGCAGCCAGGAGGTCCTGCCAGAAGTTATCCTCCCACTCCATCTTGGCGTTTTTTTGGCAGAGTGCGTAGTGCCTCCTGGCCACCCTAGTCCTAGATGGTAATTTGGACTTGACTGCTTCAATGAGAAGCGACTTCGCCTCCCTGCACTTCTGATTGTACCAGCCCTGTCTAGCTCGTGAACTTGGTTTCCTTCTATTCATATTAACTGAAACTACAAAGAGGTCGCTGATAGCCTGGGTTATGATGCAGAACCTAGAGGCCACCTCCAGCAACCCATCCTCTTGGGGGTCAAGATTGACTAGGGCTGAGGCAAGAAGCTGCCTAATGGCAGAAGTTTTCTCCTCTGAAAGTGCCAACTTCGCCCACTTTAGCCGCCGTCCACAGTTGGAAACTGCTGACAGGTCCGGGGCGGGGTTACGAGAAGTTCTGGTCACAGTGCTAGTTAACCACCTGTGAGACAAGGTGAGAGAGAGGAGGTTGTGGTCACTCTCTACAGATGGTATAATCACCATGTCCTCAACCATACTCCACAGGTGTACGTCAAGAAGGAAGTAATCAATTCGTGACGTGTGCCCTGGCCTGTTGTAGGTATGGACCCCTGCTTTGTCGGACCCAGTCCTGCCATTGGCAGCCCTCAGAGCAAACTCCATAGATATTGAGTTGATCTGAAGGGCCACTTCTGTCCACTTTTTGATAGGACTAAGTTCAAGGGACGGAATCCCCCACCTAGTATCGTGTTCCTCTTGATCTGTTAGGATTTCGAGGTCCAGGGGCTCAAAGGTACAATTGAGATCGCCCGCCACCAAGGTACAAAACCTGTGAGGTGACGAGCGAAGCTGGGCTTCTAAGCAAGATATTACAGGGGATTCTCTACCCCCCTTTGTGCCTCGGGCGTAAATGTTAAAAATGTTTAGGATGACTCGGCCCTGGAGGTTTTTCAGCAATATGTTAAGGAGGTCCGGGCATTTGGTATCCCGCTCCACCACCCTGCAATTAAGTTCTGAGGCCACCCAAATGAGGAGGCCACCAGAAGGGCGGCCCCTGCCAGTTCCACTATGGATTGCTGGCAAAAAATGGGTGGAATATCCTGCCTTGTGCAGGGGCACCCTGCTCCAGGTTTCCTGGAACAGGCATATGGAGTGTTGCTCCACTAGCGAATTCCAGTCCGGCAACGCTAGCTTCATCTCGAGGCCCGCCACATTCCAGCTGAAAACCCTAAGCGGTGGGTCCATCACAGCCGCAATGCTACAGTTCCCGACAGGAGGCAGCGTGTCCACAACACCCACAGCAGGGAGGCTAACCAGTGGGTCAGGAGATGACCTGGTCTCCCCTTGGTCCTTTTCAATCACAGCAATGACCTGGCTTTGTGGTGTGATCGAAGGGCTACGGATTTTAGAGAAGGGGGTAGGCTCGGCAGCAGGACTCCAAGCCACAAGCTTACTACTGTTACACAAACCAGAGCGATGAGTTTTGCGTCGAACACTGCAACCTTTCAATTTTACTTTTACGTTTCGCAGGTGAAACCTGGAACATGCAGATTTTAATGCACTAAATACCAAAATCCATGTCACTTCCTAAAAGCAAGAAATATGTGATATTTATCATACTCAACAATATATTCTGATCCCTGAGGAGTTGGATTTTATTGGGTCTGAGAAATGTCACACTAAACACCTGGTCACTCACATTGAGGGCAACACCGTCTAAATAGATCTGGTCAGAGACGTTTTAAGGTATGGGCAAAGTGGGTTCTGGCCCAAGGCCCCAGCTTTTCAGGGTGCCCCTGATAGAGCCAGTCCTGTTCTGCAGAGAGTCTTGCCCTGATGACCTTGAATAATTCTTAAACAGATTGTTTAAATACTGTCTCCTATTAGTTTATTTTTAATGTGAGTGATGTGTGAGAGTCTATAACAGCTATTTTGCAGAGAAATGTTGAATTTATATTTCATGCAGCAAAACAGGACCTCACATTCGAGAAATGGGAGGGTGTCACAGAGATTATTTGCAGGACTATGAGTGACATGCAGCTATGTGACTTTATTGAAAACACACATCATTATCCCCAAATATAAGATGTAACAACTTTAGAATTTGAACAAGTGTTCTTTTGCACTGTCAGTGACCTGGCCAAAGATGGCATGAAAGAGCTGAAAGTGGATAACAAATTTAAATCTGTTCAGAAATACATTTGGCCCAGGAATCCCAAAATACCTAACATGTCCCGTTAGATCAACTCAAAAGCGGTCAATGTTCTGCCTTCAACTGATTATATATCACAGGGTTGTGTGATGTCCTGGTCTCACTCTTTTGCTGCTGTTTATTAGGCTTGAGCGAAGTTAATGGAGTTCCGCTAGACAGAACTCTGCGCATTGACAAAAAAACTTCGCCACGCTCTGAGGAGCTCTGCATGCACCAGAGTGGGGTAAGTTGCACTGCTTTGCATTGCATTGATTTTTAGCACTGGGAGTTAGTCTCACACTGTAAAATCAGTGCAAACTGCACTACAAGCAGCGCAATAGGGCCCAGTTTATTTCTGCTGCTCTAGTAGATGGTCTACTCGAGCAGCAGCTCCCTCAACACAAGCGGCAGGTTTCACAACATGATGGTAGCGATCTGCTGCTTTTGCCCGCATTGAGAAATCTTGCAGTGAGGAGGTCAAGCATTGGATTTACCTCAGTCACCTACTTAATGTTGGTGAGCTGCGAGAGAGGAAAAACTCTACTCTGCCCCGCTATGCAGAGTTTTTTGGAACACTGCGCAGTACTCGGGGCACGGAGTGGGAAAGACTCCATGAGCGGAGATTAATTTTAGACCCAGGCCTACTGTTTATAAATGGATGTGTGGAATGGCAGACAGAGAAAATATCGACTACAAAATACTGAATGGACATAATATCAAGTACAAAATATAGGCTGGACAGAATATTGAATGGACAGAATATAGACATCAAAAATATCGTTTTGAAGGTAAGTAATGTAATATCGAATTTTAAAATATAGATAGTCAAAATATCGAAGTACATAATATAGGTTAATAAAAATATCGAACATTTAATAATATAGAATTTTTTATAGTGTATTTTATGTGTTAAAAGTGTTTATTTATGATATAATGTAATTTAATCAATGAATTTAATGTTATTTAAATTGTGCTTAATTTAATTCTGTAGCGGGTTGTGGGTTTATAGGGGAATAGGGTGGGAAGTAATTTAATTATAATTAATTAAATATGTAAATTTATTTATTGGTATTTGTTTATAATTATTTGTTAATTAATTTTAATTTTGTAATTATTTAAATGTTAGTTGCCAATTAATTGTATATAATTGATCAATTGATAATTATGTTAATTTAACTAGGGTGGGAAGTAATTTCATTATGATTAATTAAATATGTTAATTTATGTAGTGTTATTTATTCATAATTAATTGTTAAATAATTGTTATTTGGTAATTAATAACATTTTAATTGAGAATTCATTTTATTAAATTGATTAATTAATAATTATGTTAATTTTACTAATTTATTTTCTGTAGCGGGTTGTGGGTTTATAGGGGAATAAGGTGGGAAGTAATTTAATTATAACTAATTACATATGTTAATTTTTATTTGGTATTTATTCGATTTGAATTGTTAAGTAACTTTTTGTAATTAATTAATTATTATATTATATTAAATTGGCAATTACTTTTAATTCATTTTTTTATAGATATTAATATATATATATTTTTAAATAATATATGAAGTATCCACTTTCCCTACTGTTGCTCTCTCTGGAGTGGGAATAGTAATTTTTACCCCTACGCTATCCAACCCTTTCCCTACTGTTGCACTCTCTGGAGTGGGAATAGTAATTTTTACCTCTACGCTATTCAACGCCTTACCTACTGTTGCACTTTTGGAGTGGGAATAGTAATTTTTACCCCTACACTATCCAACGCTTTCCCTACTGTTGCACTCTTTGGAGTGGGAATAGTAATTTTTACCCCTACGCTATCCAACGCTTTCCCTACTGTTTCACTCTCTGGAGTGGGAATAGTAATTTTTACCCCTACGCTATCCAACGCTTTCCCTACTGTTGCACTCTCTGGAGTGGGAATAGTAATTTTTACCCCTACGCTATCCAACACTTTCCTTACTGTTGCACTCTCTGGAGTGGGAATAGTAATTTTTACCCCTATGCTATCCAACGCTTTCCTTTCTGTTACACTCTTTGGAGTGGGAATAGTAATTTGTTCCCTTACGCTATCCAACGCTTTCCCTACTGTTGCACTCTCTGGAGTGGGAATAGTAATTTTGACCCCTAAGCTATCCAACCCTTTCCCTACTGTTGCACTCTCTGTAGTGGGAATAGTAATTTTTACCCCTACGCTATCCAACACTTTCTCTACTGTTGCACTCTCTGGAGTGGGAATATTAATTTGTACCCCTACGCTATCCAACGCTTTCCCTACTGTTGCACTCTCTGGAGTGGGAATAGTAATTTTTACCTCTACGCTATCCAACGCCTTATCTACTGTTGCCCTCTCTGGAGTGGGAATAGTAATTTATACACTTCCGCTATCCTACGGTAATAATATTGGATATTTTTTATTTATATTATGTTACTATATATATATATGTTTTAACAAATATGATTGTAAACATTTTTTTATAACTTTAATTAATTATTTAATTATTTATTTAAGGTAATTTAAGTATTTTTAAGTATATTTTAGTAATACATTTTTAATATTAATTTAATTTAACATTGTTTTTAATGAAGTCGATATTTTTACAAACTCTATTTTTGTAAACGATATTTTTTACTCGATATTTTTGTACTTACCTGTTTGTAGATACAAAGTCGATATTCTGTCTGTCGATATTTTTTCGACGATATTTTTGATAGTCGATATTATGTCCCTCGATATTATGTCAGTGATCCTTGTGGAATATCTGAGTCATTGTAAAAAAAAAACGATGGTGTGAAAATGTTGCCAATTTATTTTTGGATGATACCAGATCAGATCATATTCTAAGTGTAGCTTTGGCATTCAACAGCTGCAAGCAGCTAAGTGGCATGGTGAAAATGCTTCACTTACGGGCATGAACAAGGAGTTTCATAGATTTCAATACAGCTTATACACATTGCACAAGTGATGCACAGCCAATAATGGCCAGTTGCTTGGCAAAACTGTACAGATTTTCCGATCATGTGAGAATAAAACCGTTAGCTACATATGGGCATTTATTTATGAAATCTTGAAATGATAAATAGCAGTACTTTAAGATGTACTGTTGTGACATTATAATTTCTAAAGTCCTTATGGTTACAACAGTGTTACAGTCAGTTTAAGTTCACAGGCTTGTGTATGTTCTGTGGTGTGCTCATATTGAGTGTAACAAAATGGACCCTGAATCAAAATGTATTCCACATTTCCCTTGTTTGACACTAGGTAGAATCATATAATCAAGTGAAATGGCCGTAATTTTCCTTGTTTCTTGCTCAATGGGAAAATCTGCTCTTTGCTTCCTGTGTCTATATTAGGGTTATTTGTTGGGATGCATCCTGGCACAACTGTTATTATTTTTGCAAAGAAATTTCAAAGTACCAAATCCCACCAATTTTCCTTCCAAGATCGATGTTCTTCATCCTCCCATTCAAATTACCAGGGAATCCCAAATTATTCTTTCATTATATTTTGTGCTTCCTTACTTATGTATTGTTAACAAGATTTCTAGACTGCATGGATGCCCCCAAGGATATTCCCTGCGCTATTCACAAGTATGACAATCACAATGAAGGAGAGAGCAGGCAGGGCTTAGAGGTCAAACAACCAAGTCTAAGTTTCTTCCGGAAGCTGAAATGGTTTTGAGACTTTCTAGCGAAGACAGCATGAGTTTCCTAGGGTGGGTGTTAAGACACAACAAGAACGACTTCCCATCTGACTCTTCTGTGATGGGGTACTAAGGCCAGATTCAAGTCTACTCAGGGTAAGGCTCTCGTGGGGTACTAAGATTGCATCAGATCAGCAAGACTTGCCACTCCTTGTTTTTAGAAGATCTTATGGGAAATGTAGAGCACTTTAAACTTCATGGGCTTCTCAACAGGGAGCCAGTGAAGCTTGATTAAGAGCTGAGAGACCGAACAGAGTTTGGGGAGGGAGAAAACAAGCCTGCCAGCTACATTGTGGACAAACTGTAGTCAGTTTAGGACCTATCTTTTGACTGCTGCACTAGTCTAGGCGTGAAATGACTAAGGATTGCACAATCAGCTGGGGATCTTGCAGAGAGACGAATCTCAGAATGGATTCAAGGCTTCACAGAATGTCAAAGCAGTGGCGTGCTAGGGTTTTAACCTGGCTTTCAATGGATAGTGAGTCATCCATCCATATATCGAGGTTTTTAAACACAGATATATGCTTAGTTGGAGGTCCTAACACTTCTGGCCACCAATGGTCTCCCAATCAGTGGGTGTGTCTGCCCACCAGAAGGATCTCAGTCTTACTTAGCATTATGTTTTAGGAAATGTTCATGCATCATGCCTGCCACAGCTGTAAGACAGTTTTAAAAAATTTCACTGGCATAACCCGGATATGAAGATAAAGAAATAATGAACTGAGTGTCATCAGCGTAAGTCATCAGTGAAATTCCAAAGGATTTTACTACATCAGCCAAAAGGGCTGACATAGATATTAAAAAGAGTGGGTCTGAGGGCCGAGCACTAGCGGACACTGTGGGCTAGCACTCAATGGGAGGAAGTGAAAGATGGGGAGATTACTTGGAAAGAATGATACTTTAAGAAGCAGGCAAACGAAGTCAAGGCCTTGCCCGATATCCCCAAATCACTGAGGATGTGCAATAGGACTACGCGAGAGACAGTATCAGTACTTAGGTCCAGGAGGATCAGTGCCTGGGATTACCCATGTCCGCAGTGCTGTGCAGGGTCTCTGTTCCTATCATGAGATGCGTTTCTGTGCTGTGTGGTGGCTGAAACCCCTTCTCTGAATGATCTAATATTTGATTTTGTTCTAAAAAAAGAGGAATGACTTCCACATGTTTCCGTAGCTACATTTAACCACTGTAGTACTTAGAGAAAGATTAGCTAGTTCTATAAAAAACTGGTGTGATACTCTCCTGATATTTTAACATGTATTCTGACTCAAGCAAATCATCCAACTTATCTGATGGATATCATTTATTGCCACTGTTGTGCATATGTTGGCACAACACTTTTAGCCCACCCACCGTTTTAGATGGCAATAACAGAACCTGCAGAAAGACACAAAGGGACTCATTAGGATGGCGGGCGGAGGTACCTCCATGGTGCTGGCAGTGGCGGAAAATGTCATTTTCCACCCTCCAGCAGCGGTCCTCGCAGCCGCCATATTACAATGGGCAAACATAGCCCATATACCATCCGCTGTGGTGTGATGTGAACGCCATAAAAATGCGCCCGCCACCACGGCGGTGGGAGTCAATAGAGACCCACCGCCGTGCAGAATGACTTCCCATCCGCAGTAAAAATTATGATGCCCTAAACAGCCCATCACACCGCAGCGGAGAAACCACCCAACCGGAGACGATGGGAGCATGACAGCAGAGCGCTAAACCAGACTCCCGGTCCCCACCACCCGGTCCCCAATGGATCCAGCTTTACAAGCCTTTCTGGTGCTGTACCTGATCCACTACCAGCAAATAACAGACCGTCACGGACAACGCTGCAGGTACGCAATCACACAACTCTGTACACAACGCACAACTCCCGGGCTGATATACGGTTCCTGTCCACATCAGGCACTCTGGTGGGGACAGGAACACATCCCCACTGGAGTGTGCAGATGCTGGAAAACCTGCAAAAAATGTAGTAGGCAGGGCCAGTGCCAGGCATGGGCAGTCCACAAAGACTCACAGGGCCACACCTCCACCCATCACACACTATGCCCCCCACGGCCATATGGGGACATGATGTGTGCTCCTCCTGTGCCCCCTGCACAATTAACCAGTCAGCTGTACCCAGACCCTGCACCACACACACCAAACAACCAGGGAGCCTATCTCAGAAGGTAGGGGTGAGGAGGATCACCCTGCACAGAAGCTCAGGGGCAGGGCATTACTCCTCCCCCCAACTGAGTCCAATCACAAAATAAAGACTCACACTGCATGTGAACAACCTCTGAACTGTCCACACTGCCTGTCACGTCAGACACAAACACCCAACAATGACACCCAACACTGACACCCAGACACATACTCATACCATAGGGCAGCAGCGATGGAGGACAATAAATGGGCTAGTCAAAAGTGAAGTGGACAGTGCTGGAAAACCATGTAGCAAGCCACAAAGCATGTGTACATCACATGCAAGAGAAGTAACATATTACAACAGTCTTAGGCCATCAAATCAGACATGGGTGGCACAGTGAGTGAAATTAAACCAAAGTGACCTCTGTGCAACACCTCAGAGATACATAAAGGCAACCCATGCATAGGCACAGGAATAATAGGAAGTGTCTGAAGTCAAAGCGAGCAGCCACACATATGTCTCAACTTACTTGACATATGTATGTCATCAGCAGAACACACATGGCTCATTGCCATACTCCCTGACTGTCAAATACAAGTTGGATCTTTCACACATACCCCTCCTCTACCCAACTCACACCTGCATCACTCAACACCAGTGTTAAACACACAGAATGGTGCAAATGATGTCCTACAAGTACACTGGCAACCAATAACACTCCCTTGGATGCATCCACAAACATCACACACACACTCAGGGATGCCTGAAACAATACTGACACAAAAACAATAGCCAAACACAAACCTCACAAACAACATACACAAAAGTACATAAAACCCACATATGGCCAGCCAAACAGTGGAAAGGCAATGGGACCCCAGACAAAACAGGAGTACACAACATTTTCAATCAGGACCAATGCACAGACACCATACCCCTACAAAAACAAGAATTGCATCATCTCAAAACAATCATGAACACAAACTGGCATCAATGGGACAACAAGCTAACACAGACAGATACACATCACCACCCATCAAGTCAACATGGTGTCATAGTGTACCACAAGCATATACATGCACTATCCTGACAAGTGACGGGTCAAAATAAGGAGGACATGGCACTAGTGTGCCCTCAAAACAAGCCCAGTAAGAAGAACACGCCTTGCTGCATGTGACAGATACACAAGTAATGCACACTACACTTGCAACACACATCAGAATGCATCACAATGCACAAACTACTCTAACACAATCTCGTGCAAATAGAACTCCACACACAGAGCATCTGTCAGCAGAAAGAGTCAACACAGGCCAAACACTGCATACATCCACAACAAAAACACAACAGATGCAAATGCCAATCCATCACATTCTCAGCTGGACATCAGGGTCATGCATACAAGGCAAGTACAAGGCAACATACACTCACAGCACTGCATGCAGGGCAAGCAGTGTGTGCACATCAACCAAATTAGTAGCACACACATCTCAGTGCCACAACATATACCCCCACAACACAAGTCAGCACAGCACACAGACAACATCATACTCAGGAAGGGTAGCAGTACCTCAGCATACACACATACAGCTAACCCAATACCCAAAGATGCATAACTCAGGGACATCCAGGAGCAAACAACATGACTAGAGGAATGTGTGGCCCAAATAGATGCACTGCACATGAGCAACCATTACTGCAAATCAGTACAAGAAAATAACACATAACTAATTGGGAAACTGTCCTGAGTGGCACATTGATCATGTGCACAGATCAGCACCAGAAAGCATAGTGTAACAAATGAAGTGGTGGGAAGGCTTACACACTGGCAACCCAAGGGGTAGGTTACATGACATTGAAATGGTTTGTACATCAGTAGTGGACAGGTCAGGAGTGTATTGTACACAAACACAAGGATGGTTCACTCACAATGGGTAGGAATTAGAAGCACCGATAGGGGATGGTGTGTCTACACATCCCACATACCATACTGGAGCCAAAAATGGCTCATGTGACGGCAATGCATGAGAAAACTCACCAACAATGGCAGTGTGGATGAGCAGGTCTGCACAGTGAACATAAACAGTAACAAGACACATGGCTTATCAACAAAGCACTACACAGACTTGGCAGTCACACACTCTGCATACTCACAACTGGCAGCAAGAACAAGTAGGTGTTCCCCAGACAAGGACACACCAACACACTGCACAGTGCACAACCTACAACTCCTACATGTGCACACAATCTGGGTCATATATGTGTGCAGTTGGCATTGCAGGGGCACACATACATCAACACTACTGACAAAGTCAACCCTTCACTCTTCATGACCACTCCAGTGCACACATTCAAATGTACCCATGAGACTAGGAAGACAGGCCATCACAAGATAACATCAACACTGCTGTTCACACATCAAGAAAGACCACACAGACATGATGGACAATATCCAGGCTGCCTGTAATCCTGTGGAAACAATACCTTGCTGTGCTGGTAGTGCATCCTATCATGACATGTATACAACTTAGCAAACCTGACCATATAATGATTAGTATAACAGTAGATCATCACAAACAACCATTTTTGCACCCCCAAGCCTCAGAGTCAAGAATAACTGAAGTGCCTGTCACCTCTGGAAAATTCTGAAAAAGAGAAACAATCAACTGGCAATGTCAAAGTGAGGTACAGTGCATGTGTCACATGAAACCATGCCCATACAGAGAAGTTCCTATTAAGCAAGGACACTGACAAAGCATACAACAGAAGTAACTGTCTTTAATACAAATTACCCATATAGGCATCAAAAGTAAACAACAGCAAGGCCAGTGGCCAGTCCATAGTTCAAAGTAGGCACATGTGTGCATGAGAACCTGCACAGGGAATCAGCATCCTAAGTGATACAAGGAAGGCCATTGGCCAGTGTAAATTAAAATAAAGTACATGTGTACTTGAGAAACTGCACAGGGAATGGGCATCCAAAGTGGTAAACAGCAAGTCCGTTGGCCAGTACAAAGTAGAATTAGGTACATGTGTGTATGAGAACCTGCACAGGGAATGGGCATTCAAAGTGGTAAACAGCAAGGCCATTGGCCAGTACAAAGTAGAATTAAGTACATGTGTGTATGAGAACCTGCACAGGGAATGGGCATTCAAAGTGGTAAATAGCAAGGCCATTGGCCAGTACAAAGTAGAATTAAGTACATGTGTGTATGAGAACCTGCACAGGGAATGGGCATTCAAAGTGGTAAACAGCAAGGCCATTGGCCAGTACAAAGTAGAATTAAGTACATGTGTGTATGAGAACCTGCACAGGGAATGAGCATCCTAAGTGAGAAACAGCAAGGCCAGTGGCCAGTACAAAGTATAACTAAGCACATGTGTGCTTGAGAAACTGCACATGGAATGGGCATCCTAAGTGATAACCAGTAAGGCCATTGGCCAGTACAAAGTGCAATGTAGGTACATGAGAACCTACACAGGGAATGGGCATCCATAGTAACAAACAGCAAGGCCAATGGCGAGTCCATAGTTCAAAGTAGGCACATGTGTGCATGAGAAACTGCACAGGGAATGGACATCCTAAGTGATAAACAGTAAGGTCATTGGCAAGTACAAAGTGAAATGTAGGTACATGAGAACCTGCACAGGGAATGGGCATCCATAGTAACAGGCAGCAAGGCCAGTGGCCAGCCCATAGTTCAAAGTAGGCACATGTGTGCTTAAGTAATTGCACAGGGAATGGGTGACACTGTAGACTGCCATGGGAATAAACACAGCTAGGGGGATAACAATGGGCATTCCAGGCACAGCTGTGGGAGAGATAGGTTTTGGACGGGGGCTTAGCCTCAGACTTGGCTGTCAGTCGGACTGGGAAGTGGCTGATTGTCGGGGCCAGTTGGAGGATTGGACCTGGGAGAGAGAGGACCAGCTGAGGTAGAGGCATCAGTGGCTTTGAGAGCTGGAGGGCTGCTTGGACTGGGTGGTGTGGTGGCACATGGCGGCGGAGACATGCTGCCCTGAGACACAGTGTGGGAGGGTGAATGGGGAAGGGTGCCTTTCCACTTCTTGGGGACTCAATAGGGAATAAATGTCTTGGGCGGAGGGGTAAGTTGGGCAGGCACAACAGACTCTCTATCCACCACAGTCGCATCAGGTGCAGGTGGTGTCCCTCCCTCTGGGGATCTGCTTTTTGGGTGGTACACTTGGCCTGGCCTTGCCTTTTCCCCTCCCTCCCTTGTTAACCAGGTGAACCCCCTACTGTGCCCTACTTTCCCAGCTTTACAGGGGTCTGGGTGGTAGTTGATGTTGTGGGTGAACCTGGTTTGGAGAGCTTTTCTGCAGAATCCTAGCAGGCACCAAATTCACAGCAGGCACTGCACCTGTCTGCCTGTCTTTGGGAGATGCTTTTTGGATGGGGCTGATTTTGAGGCATGTGAGCCTGAGGCCTGTTTCTTAGATTGATGGCCCTGAGTGTCACCTGAAGGTCTTTTGCCTTTAAGATCCTGAGTCACATTAGTTTGTTTGGGGGATGGTGTCTGCGCTCTGGCCCGCTTGGGGTGCTGCTGTTGTGTGCTGTGTGTGGTGTACCTGGAGCCTGTGGGCGGTGGTGTATAGTCACTCTCTGCAGAAGAAGAGACTGGCAGGGGGGTTGCCAAAGGAACTGGAGCTGGACTCTGAGCCTGTGACAGCTGAATGGCTGCCATCACTGAGGAGGACAAAGACTGGACAGTCCTGTGTAGCCCACCCATGTCTGAATGAATGCCCTCCATGAAGGCAACTACCTGAACCAACTTCTAGTCATGGTCTTGGAAGGCATTCGGGAGAGATGTATGACCCACAGACAGCTGGTGCAAAAGGTCTACTGCCTCAACACTGAGTGCAGCAGGGAAGACAGAAGCAGGGGCTGCGATTCTTGGGGGAAAGACACTTTTCCCTTCTTAATGGTGTGAGCAAGGGCATCCCTAGTCGAAGTAGCTGGGAGGGTGGGCACTGGATGATGTGTAGTGGAAGAGGAGGCAGATTTCCTACTCCCTGTGCCTGCCAACATCGAGGAGTCACCGCTGGCATCAGATGACGTTGAGTCTGGTGTTTCTGGGCGTGATTCCTCAAGGACACTCCTGTCCCCCTCCAAGGTGCTGGTCACATCAGTGTCAGTGAGCTTGTGTGTAGCAGTCATGCAGGATGCCTCACCACTGGTGTCTGTCCCTTGTCCCTCTGTGCCCTCAACAGATGCTGCAAGAGACAGAGACGTAGGTTCAGTTTAGTGCCATACACATAAACATCATATGGATGCAAAGTACAAAACAAGATGATGATACCCCCAACTTGAACACCACCCTGTGCAGTCACATTGTGCAACTTTAATTCTAAACTTAAAAGATGCATGGTAACATGCACACTTGGCTTGATTGGCCCATGTGATGTACACACAGCCAAATACCTTGCCCGCGCCTCCGTGTAACCTGACAAGCAGATCCCTGTGAGAATACCTAGGTCCCTGTGGGTGAAACAGATGTACATCAGAACATGTTGTCACAGTCACATATGGAGTCAACATAAGGGAACAGCTCAGATACAGACTCCAAAATGTCATTTAGCAATGGCCATGAGCTCCTGATATCCACCATGTCATGCTTTGCTGCACAACTATAGTTGCACATTGGTGTCAGATGTGTAGTTCTCACAATTTCAAGCTCAGGCACTGCACACATTGATGATAGCACACTCTGATGAGGCACACTGATGTTCACAGCCATGGGATGTCCCTGACACCCCTAATGCAGCCGATGCCATAAGGCCACAACTCAGAATGCAACATCAAGGGACATTACATCAATGACATGAGAAAGCACATGTAGTGATAATGCATGACAGCTGCACAGAACAGAGAGGCCTCTTACAAGCCATTGCATCACACTAGCAACATCACAGAGAGCAGCACTGGCTCAGGGCTGGAATGCATGCAGTCACACACAACCAAAGTCACCCTTCCAGAATACTCACCCCCAGCTTGCTGCTGATGGGACCTCAAACGTTCATTCAGATCAGCCAGCCAAGATATGGCCCATTAGTGGTGTCATGCTCCTGCGTGCGAGACTGCCATTCTGAGGGAGCAGCCTCAGCGTCATCTCTGGCACGTTATTGCTCAGCCGGCAGATGTCATCCCACCTTTTTTGACAGTGTGTGTGCCATCGGTTGGTGACACCCAGAGCCCGCACCTTGTGTGCACTGGCCCTCTATACGGCCTTACGATGGTGGACTTTGAGCTGCAGGCATGGGAGACAAGGAGAGCAAATTTCAATGACACTGAGTAATGTACCACTGTGTCTCAGTAGAGGATCATGCACACACTCAGCACAGCTATACAGATATGTTTAGCATAGACAATACAGCTTGACATGTAGTACATCAACATGAGATAGTCACACCTAGATGCACGCAGGTATGAATATGGACACAGTACCTGGCCACAGTACCTGTCCATCTCAAACACATACAGAATGCCAGCACAGAAAGCAAGGTGAAGATGGCCTACATCTGCAATGCAGTATGTGAGGGAGAAAGACTTACATTACATTGCAAATGATGTTTTGGGGCAGACTCACTGTGTCCAACACTGCACACCCCTCAATATCCTTGGCCTGTGAATGATTACCTGTGTCATGGAGGTCACATATAGGGACATGATCTCACAATCTCACACCCTCATCACAAGGTCTGTCTTGTGCAATCCACAGGTGTACAATAGCTCATTGAGGAATAGCGTAGCAAACAACCCATATGTCTCACTCTGTCCATTCACTGATGGGTCCCAGACAAATTGGGCAGTAACTGTGCAGGCCAGGGAGACACACACAGCAGTCTGACGTGGCCCATCAGAACCGTCACATGGATGTACAATATGTGAGGGGAAAATGTGCCTACACATGTTAGTCGGTATACATTATGAAGAAAATGGAAGGGAGATGTCTCAAAAGTACAACAATCTGCTGTGTCATAGGTGATTTTCCAAGAAGAGTGTCACCCTCAGGCATTTCACTCTTGTGCATAATGCTGAAATATCCATGGTGGCAAGATAAAGCCAAACACACTTCCATCAGTACCCTCTGGACAGAAATTAATTGTAATTTCACAGATAAGCCTGTGAAGAACTTCATGGACCCAAACATCCATTTGCACAGGTAATTTCTGTCCTGACTCCAACTTACAAAACTTGCTGTGTCACTGTATGGCTGCAAACACACTGCATGGCCCTCCCATCCTGATATGCAGCCAGGGAAATGTGTAAAAAAGCCTACAGACCACTTTCCCCTGATGTCAGCATGCTAGACCGTGTATCACACTAACCCTCACTCTAAGGCACATACTGCAGCAGATCCACTTCATTTGTGTACTCTCTGCACTCCCCTACTTTCACTCTGGAACACTTACTTATATCAGGAGCACCATAAAGCGTCCCATTCTGTGTGAGCACCTCTTCCACCAGGACCCTCAACCTCCTCTGTGGTGAAGGGACAGGCCCTGAGGTTCTCTGTCCTCGCCATCATTGGGTCCATGAGCCAGGAACAGCGGCAGTTGGTGGTGAAGGGTGTCAGTCAGCAGTGGAAATGTGTGTCTCTCTCCCACACATATATAGCCCCCTGGGGTTGTTTCAGTGGTAGTATGCTGCTGCAATTGTTGTTCCAGGTCAGCTTTTTTCAAATGCATCCAATGATTGGCCCGCAGTAGCGGAGCATGCCTACTGCAATTTTCAAAATTGCAGTTGGCTACCACAATTGCGGTTCCCATTAGCTGTAAGGGCATGGGCATTGGCGGTGACAAACCGCTGGGGCCCGGAGGTCGCTTCCATGATTTGGCTGCTTGATGTTCATGCCCATGGCCGAGATTCTGGTGGCGGAGCACACCAACCACCATTTTACAATGTGTATATCGCTACTGCGATTGCAGTGGGCATTGGTGGTGGCACACCGCAGGGGCCAGGCGGTCGCTACCGTGATTTGGCTGCTTGATATTGTTGCAAATACCCATGATTCTGCTGGCGGAGCACACCAACCACCATTTTACAATGTGTATATAGCTACGGCGATTGCGGTGGGCATTGGCGGTGGTACAACGCAGGGGCCAGGTGGTCACTACTGTGATTAGGCTGCTTGATATTGATGCCCATGGCCCTGATTCTGCTGGAGGAGCACACCAACCACCATTTCACAATGCGTATATCGCTACCGCAATTGCGGTGGACATTGGCGGTGGCACACCGCAGGGGCCAGGTGGTCACTACTGTGATAAAGCTGCTTAATATGGGTGCCCATGGCCGTGATTCTGGCACCTATGGACACATCAAGCTGTGGCAGTGTCAATGGCCAGTTCTCAATATTGTACAGTAGACACATGAATCATGCATCCAGATAGTGCAGACCAGTGATAGTTTGACATTTAGCCCACTGATGACTACACATGCCTTGTCAGTGCACAGGAATACATGCACAGACATATACTCACTCACATGTCACTTATGAAATTGTTGTGCATGTACACAGATGGTTTGATGGACTCTCACGTGTACACATTTCAATGTGTGAGATGTTTAAGAGACACACAGTAAAGACCACATATTGTGCCTATATAACTGTGTAGATTGCTGAACTCATGTTAGTACTTGATCTTTGTGCACACACTGTGCAAATTGTGTTCTTAATGTATGCCCTGTCTGAATTACGCAAAGAGGTTATGACAGGTACAGCAGCTACATTGAAGCTAGCAGTGTTGCTTTTCCACAAATGTGCTTTGTCAACTACTCTCAGATCTGACCCGAGCACAAAATGGGTTAATTGATAATATGTGCCCTTTCATTTCACCTAGGAGGCGATCAAAAGTGCATCGTCCATTCACAGTGCTGGCGGACATGGAGGATGAGGACATCATACGGATTCCATCTGGATCGACCTACCCTTCAAGACCTATGTGGTTGGTTGAAGCCCCATCTGAGGCCTCGCAGAACGTATCCGACTGCTTTGACACCAACGTGTAAGGTGATGGTTCATTCCAGTACACGGTGTCCACCGCAGGTGGGATGTCTCAACGTATGTTTAGCATGCTGCTACATGATGTCCTGTCCGCTATGAGGACCTACGAGGGCAGATACATCCATTTCCCCAGGAGCCATGAATTGGCAGCTGTGATGGGGGATTTTTATGTCCTTGGCCACATCCCTAATGTTTTTGGTGCCATTGACTGTACACATGTTGGCCTGGTTCCACCACAGGCATGTGAGCACATCTACAGGAACGGTAAGCATTTCCATTTAATTGATGTGCAAGTGGTATGTAAGGTGGATATGATAATCTCCCATGTCTGTGCCAAATTTCCAGGATCAGCCAATTACTCCTACATCCAACATAACAGCATTGTACCACAGCTGATGGCAAATCTGCATCCAGAGCGTGCATGGATTGTGGGTGAGTAAGCAGAGTCAAGTAGTGTGCTGTATGTGTGACATGCTGTTCTCAGGCACTTTATCCTAAAAAATTAGTCTGTGTATCTAACACCTAGGTGACTCTGCATATCCCAACCGGCCTTGGTTGCTGAGCCCAGGGAGGAATACCAGGACCCCGGGTGATGTCCACTACATTGGTCTACTTAAGTCACAATTTTGCTGCCTGGACACGATTTTGCTGCCTGGACAATACCGGAGGTCTACTTATGTACTCCCCCCAAAAGATGTGTCAAATCGTTGTTTCAGGCTGCATGCTCCACAACCTGGCCTTGCGCAAGGAGATCCTCCTGCTCCTGGACGATGATGAGTGGCTGAGGCTACCGCCTGCAAACCCACACATGTCCAGTGTTGAGGATAGCGGAGAGGAGGAAGGTGTTGACCTGTGTCAACAGCTCATCAACCGCTACTTCCCTTGAAGGTGAGTTAAATCGTACAATGGTGCCATTGTCCACCGATTTTGTTGTTGTGAAAAGGCCTAGGTCAGCTTTGTGACTGCTGCCTGTTGTTGGCTCTGTGCTGGCTGCAAATGTTTCTGGGACAGGGTAGTCATGCACAGCTACAGGATGTCTATTTTGGTACTGTTGCTCATTGTAATGTGTGCAGTATTGAGTTCCTTGATGACGTGTTGTGTAATTGCTGTGATGCCCTCACCTGACAAGTAATAGTGTTCTCTTGTTTTGTCCTATGTCCCTTCAGCCTCTCAATGCCTCAGAACAGTCAGTGCTCCTGGTATATTGTAAACAGAGTCAACATTGTACATCCTGTGATAAACACAGAGCTGAGACAAAAATGTAGGTGTGTAAATTCAATGGGTATATGTGACAGGGAAGTGAATATTGAAAAAAAGGTAAAAAGTGAACCAATGAGTTGTCAGTGATGGAAGAAGAGATAATCGAGTAGTCACCACATTGATGCGGTGACCCAGTCCAACAGAGGCATGCCATTAACCTGGCAGCATGGGGAAGGACAGTCAACAAAGTCAATGGCAAGGTGAAGAGGGTTGCCATCATGGCTGGCTCCTTGACTGGTTTTTGGCTTGTGCTTTGCCACTGGATCCTCCCTGGGATTTTTTGGGACGGCCCCTTGGACATTTGGATGAGGGGCCTCTGCTGCGGGCTCAGCGGGATCTGAGGACTCACGTCTCTCAGTAGCTGCAGGGGAGTTGGGGGAATTTTCATCCTTCTGGCCACTGGAGGGAGGTGGAGCTGTTGTTTAGACCGCATGCCTGTCTCTCAGTACCGCCACAAGCTGGCCCAGGAGGTCCACGATTTGGCCCATGGGGGTGTCTATGGACCTCAGCGGCTGGCGGAGCTCACAGGAATCTTCAAGAGCCTGGCCCGTGTGTCCCTGGGTCAGTTCATAGGCATCAAGGACTCTGGCAATGTTGGCAAGGGCTTCGGTCCCAGTGTCCGATTGGGTTTGATGCCCAGTTGACCTCTCACCTGCTCTGCTGTCCCGGGCCTGTGGCATCACCACTGCATGCACATATGTACTCTCCCTGCCCTCCTCAGATTGTGGGGTGGGGTGGTCATCCTCTGAGGCAGGGAGAGTGTTGCAGGAAGCACTGGTGGTGGTGCTAGTGGCAGCACATGTCGTTACAGCAGGTTGTTGTTGCTGAGGTGGTGGCGGTGGGAACAGTGGGGTCCTGGGGCCTGTTGCACCCTGGCATGCCTAATGGGTTGGCTTCTGGCTCCGCATCCAAGAAATCTAGGGAGTCAGCATCAGAGAGTCCATGTTCCGGGGGTGGAGATTGGCTCTGCAGGTTGGTGTGATCATCTTCTGCTGTCAGTTCTTGGTCACCTGTGGAACAGAGGGGAAATGGTCATTGGAGTACACCCCTCAAGCTTGGTGTTAGATGTATTTTATTTATACGTTATACACCACACAGTTTATATTGATCTCACATTGTATGTCTGTACACTACTGTGCATCATGACATGATGTGGAGGTACGTACATTACTTGTCCATGGTGCGACATGTCAATAGATACCAAGCACCACATCCAGATTTTGTGATTACAAGGACATGTTGTCATCTAGCGACTAGCAGCACAAAAACTTTATGTGAAACATCTTTGTTGATTACTCTGCATGGAAGACTTTACATCTGAGCATGAACTAGACACTGTAATCTCTTTTTTATTTATTTTTTATTGATAACATGAAGTCAGAGTAATGAAACAACAGTATACAAAATAGAAGTAATTTCATAGCTCCAATATGTCCAAAAAAGACAAGTATAACTACAGTTTGGAATCAAATACAGGAAGAGAAAGAGAGAGGAAAAATTAAAAAAAGGAATTAATAAGGGTATTTGAGAGGAACAGATTTTGTCCTTACATTTACACAAATTCTCCCCAGATTTTTTCCAATTTATATAACAATTTTACCCCCCTGTTTTTAGCTAAGATACTTATGAGTTCTCTCTGAGTAAAGTCTCCAGGTTGAGGACCCAGTAACACACCTGTTATCGTAAATGAGGTTGATCTTTCGAGTTTATGAGACATCATTTTTTCCACTCCGCACCAAAACGCTGTTAGTGATGGGCATAGGAAAAACATATACAACTGGTCAGCTGCGAACACATCACATTTTGGACGTCTAGTGCGATCGCTGGTTGGAATATCTAATGACCATTTCGCTATCCATGCAGGGGTGTAGTAAAATGAGCAAACAGTTCGATATGATTGTAGCATCAGACTAGAAGAGTGTACTGATTTACGGATAGTGTCAAGTGCAAGTGATATAATGTTGGCAGTAATAATAGACCCCAATTTCTGGCTCCATCGTGTAGCTAATCTCCCACAGTTGTCTTCTTTTGAGAGTTAAATCCTTTATATCCAACACTAATCAGTGATCTATCTTTGGCTAGATAAATACAATCCCATATGCTGGAATCTATCAACTAAGTAAGCTTCATGCTACGTACGAGATAATCTCAAATTTGGTCATATTTTAGCCGCATGCTCTCTGTAAGACGTTGTAGTCTCTCAAACGTTGAGAACCCAATAAAATCATATAGATCCCCTAAACTTTTAATACCCAGATTAGCCCATTGTCTCCCACCGCCATCATGTTTTGTATGGTACACCGGTATTTTATATTTATTAATAATAGCCCTCCATATATATTCTATGTCTCGTGCAGTCTTAAATTTGCCCCACTTAAAATTATTTGGGTCGTTGATACGATATAGAAACATTTTAGATTCTGCTCCCAACATAAATACATAATAAATAAAAGGATTATTGCTAGGGTTTAGCAGACTACGGATGTGTCCTAGAAAAACTGACCAGAAATACACTTTGAAATCTGGGAAGTCAAGGCCTCCTTGCCCAAATGGTAGTTTCAGTGTCTATATTGCACGGCGTGCTTTTTTATACCTCCAAATGAAACTGCTTAATACACCATCTAGGCGTTTAAAAAAAGAATTATTAATGCGTAGGCAGATAGATTGAAATAAGTAGAGACATTTTGGAAGAATATTCATTTTAATTAAATGTATCCTCCCAATTATACTAAAAGGAACCTTGTGCCTTTTTTTAATGTGATAGCTGCCTCTTTTAATAATAATTCATAGTTAGATATAGCTATCTCTTCAGGATTAGCAGAGACTTTAATCCCCAGGTAAATAGCAGTATTACAAACTCCCTCTATCGAAGTCATTGGTTTGTAGTTCATCACGATTTGAGTCTTGTTTGTATTCAATCTGTAACCAGAACCATCACCAAATCTTCTAGCCTCCCTAATAATCCCTTATATTGCTTCCACTACTTCAGCTGAATAAACCGTGATGTCATCTGCGTATACCGTTATTTTGAGGGTATCCTAACCTGATGAAATGGTATTATACATGAATAGATTTGTAGTGCCACTAAAAACGGTTCCATAGATAAAGCAAATAATAAAGGCAACAACGGGCACCCTTGATGGGTACCTCGCGATATAGAGAGTGTTACAGACTGCATCCCTGCATAGCAGACTTTAGCACACGAGTTATCATACAGGGCCTGTATCCATTGCAGATACTGCCCATTGATCCCAAACCTTTTCAATACAGCCCGGAGATAGTCCCACCCCACTTGGTAAAATGCTTTCTCAGCATCTAATAATATCATACCGAGTAGGGTAGATCTATTCCTGGCAACATCAAAAGCTGTGAAGGCCATATTTATGTGAGTCGTGGTTTCCCTACCCGGGATAAACCCATGTTATTTTGGGGATACCAAGGCAGATAATTTTGGAGCAAGCCGATTTGCCAATATTTTGGCAAATATTTTCGCATCAGTATTTATGAGAGAAATTGGTCGATATGACCCACATTCATCAGCTGTCTTATTTTTCTTTAGAAAAAATATAATCTGCATAAGATTCCATGAATCAGGGGCCTTTCCGCCAAGTCCAATGTATCGGACTACCATGCAAAATAGTGGGGCTAGTTCCTCCTTACATTTTTTATACAACTCCAAAGGAATTGAATCTTCCCCGGATGCTTTGCCAGAAGGCAGAGCAGAAATTGCCAGTCTGATTTTGGTCAATGTAACATCATTATTCAGCATATCTAGTTGTTCTTCATCAATACAATTCACTAAATTAGTTAGCAAATATGTATATATATCGTCTAGCGCCGGTCAGTTTTCAGGGGTATATAAAACCTTATAGTAGTTAGCGAATTGCTCAAGTATCTGCTAGGGGCTATTATATGTCACATTATTAGGGCCTTTGATACTCTTAACTAATGTTTTGGCCTTATCCTCTGCCACCTTATATGCTAGTACTTTTCCTATTGTTTCCCCGCCCTCATACTGGGATAGATGATATTTGTGCTGTTCAATAAGACTTTTTCCCCTCAGCGTATTCTTTAAAGTGGATTTCAGATCAATTAAAATATAGCCCGATTCTTCTACTGTGTTAGAGCCTTGTCCAAGTGTTTCAGCCAACTGTCTTTCTGCAGACAGTATTTTAGCGATAGTTTCATCTATGCTCTTTTTACCTTCATAGTTTTGTCTAAATATATACTCTTGAGTGAAGCCCCTAATGCTATCTTTACAAGAATCCCATACCACAGTGTGTGAATCTGAGCCCATATTAATTTCAAGAAATTCTTTTATATGTGCCTTAAGTTTTAATATAAAATTTGCATTTAACAAGAGATGTCTAGGAAATGAAAAAAGACGAGGGCTTTGCTTTTTCGTCAGAATTGTAAAAGAAAGGATGATGGGGTTATCGTCAGAGGTGACCCTTGGGCAGATCACCATGTTATTTGTCTGGAGAATTCTATCTGACGTCCAGGCCATGTCTATGCGGAAGCACATTTTGTGAGCCACTAAATTATAAGAGTAACCAGCAACATCAGGATGTAATACCCGCCAAGCATCTTTTATGTCACGTATTCGCCCTATTTCTCTGATTGCGACCCGTGTTTTGCGCCTCCTCCTAAATGCCCCCGTCTAGTAGTGTCGATGTTGTAATTCATAATACAGCTAAAGTCTCTGATTACCAGGCGTTCACCCTCCCAATCAAGCAGTTCCATATTAACCTTATCCATGACAGTGGGATCATCTATATTTGAACCATACACCACACAAAACGTATATTTATTACCCTCAATAATAAATTGAGCAATAGCCCATCTGCCATTTTTATCTAGGGAAGTTTTGACAATCTTGTCTTTGAGTAATTTGTGTTGTAAAATTGCAACCCCACGGATTGACACATTTAACTCAGAGCTCATAGCTACATCATAGCCGAGTTATTTTAGTAAGTTACGATCTTTATAAGAAATATGTGTCTCTGACAGTGTGGGCTATACATCCTTAACTCTTCAAAAACTAACCACCGTTTATTCCTGCTGTTCTGCCACATTCCAGGCTAGACACCTTATTCTATCCATACCCAAAAATTCTCTGCTTCTCCCCCACCCCATTTCTCCCTTATACATTAAGAAAAAGAAAGCAAAAAAAAAGCCTTGCCACTTAATATCTCACTATACACTCCCCTCATGTCATTTTTACTGATTTTCACCCCCCAAAACCCCCCCTGAATACCCCCTCAACCCAACCCTCGCCCCCCACACCCACCCCACACACCACCCCCTTCTCCAAAGAGGAGGATTCCTCCATCTAACCAGCTGCCGTTGGTTTTGGGAGCCAAAAGAGACACAACAGTGGTGACCCATCTACCCCAGAGCCAGGCCAGTGTCTTAGATGCCGCAATATATCAATAATCCTAAAATCAAATTCTTCATAAAGAAAAGGAGAAGGGGGAAAAGAGGAACACAGAGCGACACTAACAAAAATAAATCCTCCTTGAAAGATTTAAGTTAGAGTACTACCTATTCGTGCATCATTTAACCATTAATACATTATCAATAGACAAACATCTAAATTGTTATTCTGAATTTTTATCAGTAGCTTCTCCGTGCCATTTGGTCAGCATCTTTTCCGTTTCCTGATCGTCCGTGAAAAAATATGTGTGACCATTGTTAAATACCTTTAGTCGCTCTGGTTCTTGTAGGAAAGCTTGACCGCCCGAGAGCCTTAATTGGATCAATATACTGTTGCAGTTTCCAGCGCTGCTCTATAGTAATTTTGCTTGGATCAGACTAGACACATTTTTTTATAGATTCTATTGTACCTGGATTATTGGGGCGAGCTTTCAATGACACCACCTGTCTTAGCAAAAAATTACCCATGTAAATCAAAAACGGCCAGGGATACTGACTGCCCTTATTCTGTTGAACTAGTGGTAATCTATGCACCCTTTGCAGTTGCAAGTCCCAATCCCAGACAGAGAGATCCAGAAGTGCTTTTTGGAATTGTTGAACCATGTACGCTCTCGGATCTCCACCTTCAGCCCCTTCTGGAATGCCAAAAACTGGAAGATTTTGATGTCTTTGGCGGTTTCCCTATCCTCTACCTTTGCTTGCAGACTTGCAATCTGGGCCTCGTGTTTATTAACACAAACCTCGGTGCGAGTGGACAATTCCTCCATGTCTACCACCCGTTGTTGTAGTCTGACATCTCCTGTGTAAGACCACCTAGTTTACCTTCCAGTGCATTTAAAGACCGCTGCATTTTGTCATTATCTTCACACATTTGCAAGTAGTATCGTGAGATTCAATTCTCTACTCGCTGAGAAGCTGGACTATCAGGTTGAGTGATACATCCTCATTGCTGGTCCCATTCTTGGTTCGTGGCTGAGCAGTCAGTTGGCTCAGAATGATATTCTGATTATCAATAGTGTGTGCCGCGCCATTGGCATATAGTATAGCTGGGGATGGATTTTGATCAGGCAGGACTCGTTTAGGGCTGTCAGATGTCATTATATTTCCTATCTGAGTTTCTGTAGGACCCCCCTCCACTGGGCTGGTCCTGGACATTCGAAGTGCCGTCGCCTTTACACCTCCCTTTGCTTGCACCCACTTTCGTAGAGGGCTGTTGTCGGCAATGGTTTTAGTTTTTGCCACACTTTGCACGTAGACTGTTTTCTAAAATTTTATTTTTACATTTCCCTCTAGCCTTTTTCCCACCAAAACCTTTACTCCTTCCAGTAGGGTTTCTGGATACAGCCTCTTCCAGATCTTCAATTTCATCATGAGATCCAGTATGACTGAAGGGGATGAATATCATCCCCTTCAGTCATACTATCTATGGCAGCACACATCTTCTCCCCCAGCTCTAGAATCGAGTCCAAACCAGGATTATTAGGGGAAAGCAGCTCAAGATTATCAGAGTACAGCATGCCCAGTAGTGTATTTGGTAAATCCAGGTCATTAGGTGCAGCACCCACCCCTGAGGAGCCAGGAAAACGTATATGTTCTTTACCTATTATTGCTGCTTTCATTTTTGCTGCCGCTACCAGTGTATCATTATTATTTACTGCCCCTGAATCCTCTGTTGGTATTTTAATCAGTATTTCGCTTGCTCCTGCAGCTCCCTTAACATGAGTTTGAATTGGAGCTAGAACTGATAGCACTGGTACCCCACTATGGAATAAGTCATTGGGCGCTACATTACTTTGTATTGAAACTGTGTTGCCCGGCTGTACTGTTTTAATTGGGGTCGCGGCAACAGGGTTACTGTTAATTACCCTCTGCTCTGTCTCCTTTCCACTTTTACCGGTGGTATATTCAGGTGCCTTTGGAAGCTGCAGTGTAGTGGGTTTGTTTAAAGTCTGACCTGCTCTCTCCTGTACAGCCCCTTCAACTCCAGAGCTGCTTGCTTTATCATTTACAGCAATCTCACCGGCGCAAGTGGTTCATGCCGGATTCTAAGGCACCATCTCCCGGTATCGCAGAGCCTGGGCTCCGGTCTCCACAAGGCTCTGGAGTGAGGTGGGGAGGAAAGAAACCAGCAGACGTGGCCAATCGAGCACAGGTCAGCCCTATATTCTTGCTGGAGGCAGTTGTGTAACTTGCAGCAACCACCAAAAACGAGCCCCGCTCGACCGCAGCATCCGCTTCTTTTCCCCATGTCTGTCGATTAGTTAGACAAGCCAGGGATCCGCTTCCACGCTGCTTCCTTCCTTCGGCCACAAAGTAGCCCTTGCAGCTCACTAGTATGTCAGCATTCAGATATTAACAAGTAAGAAAAGCTCCTTGTTTTCTTCACAAAAGAAGGTTAGAGATAGCATTATCTTTTTTGTCCGCAGTTTTCAGTTTTCATGCTAGCGAGAGAGGGATCTCCACTGCTGCTCTCCGTGGCAGCTTCAGTCCGCCATCTTGCTCCTTCCTCCTCCCTCCTAGACATTGTAATATCATGCATACCTTTGTCATGTCCTGTGCTTTGCTTTCTTTTTACTGCAGACCATACTTGTTTTGTTTTCATATGGGGCTTGATGCTCTGCCCCCATGGCACTTACAGATATAGCATTCAGTGCTGTGCATGATTGTGACCTGAATTTCTTCAACATGCAATTTGGTGCATCACACTTTGGTTTCTGTAACAGTTACATACGCTTAACTGTCTGCACACTGGAAGTGGCAATTGGATCTATGCCAAGTTTGGTGGGATGTGACGACAGGTGTGGTCATATGGCTACATGCTTTTAGGGACAAATGGCGGGGTGCATGCACTGTCTATGTATCTGTTCTGTGGCACATTTGAGGGCATTTTCTGACACATTTTTCTTGGTATGTGGTGGAGTGCTCCATCTTTCTCAACTGTGGGACAAGGGTGCCTCCTGGGAGTTGTAGTGCATTCTTCCCACCCACAAACAACCCTTCCTGTTAAGATGGATTCTTCCCTGTGGAACAGATGAAGGGAATGATTACACATGGCTTTTTGGTGGGGGGAATGTTCCATCTTGCTCAGCTTTGAGACAAGCTGGCCTGGTGGGAGTTGTAGTACTGGCTTCCCACCCGCAAACACCCCTCCCTGTTAAGATAGCTACCTACCTATTAGTTTAAAGTGAATAATGATATGGCAGCCACATGGTTCTGGGTGGGGTGGATTGCTCCATCCTGCTCAGGGGTTGGACAAGGGGACCTGTTGGGAGTTGAAGTGTTGGCCTCCCACACACAAATACCCCTCCCTGTTAAGATGGCTACCTACCTGTATGTTTGGTTGGTGGGGTACAATGGCTGGCACATGCTTCTGGGTGGGGTAGAGTGCTCCATCTTGCTGAGCTGTGGGACAGGGGTCCAGGTGGGAGTTGTAGTGCTGGCCTCCCTCCCACAAACACCCCTCCCTGTTAAGATGGCTACCTACCTGTACGTTTGGTTGGTGAGATACAATGGCTGCCGCATGATTCTGGCTGGAGTGGAAGTGCTACATCTTGCTGAGCTGTGGGACAAGGCGGCCCGGTGGGAGTTGTAGTGCTGGCTACCTATACACATGCAACCTAGGGAATGTTGTTAACTACGTTGGGGTGAATGAAAGGGAGTGCATGTTGGATCTGTGAGGCATGTGTTGGGGAGTGTGTGGTGCACATGGGTGCATTTGTGCCTAGGAGGTGTAGCTTTGTAGTTGTGCAAGCCAGTACATAGCAGTGTGATGGTAGACATTTGTCTGTACTTACCAGCCTCCACTCCCCCGGGTATTTCTGTGAGACTCTCCGGATGAAGTATGGCAATCACCTTCTCCTCCCATGCAGTGAATGTTCTTGGTGGAATGGGAGGGCCAAAAATAAGTAAGTCAGACAGATTGGATCACAAAACCAGGACTACGCAAAAAACACCAGTGAGAATTTCATGCATGTTAGTGACTGCAGGCCTAGTCAAGGCTCAAGAGCATAGGGAGAAATAGTTCCCATCAGAAGCCACACTGTACCGCCCTCTTTCTCATCATTTGGGATCTCCTTACCCAGGAGACAAAACGGCTGGTCTGTTGTTACCGTAGCCGATAAATGTGATAAGTGGGAAGTGCAGAAATTAATGCAAGTGGCTACTGAAAAAAGCAGTGTATGGTGATTTGAGTGAAATGTGAGGGGTAATAATAAAATTAGGTGAACTGGGTAGAAAACAGAATTTATTAATATCTCCCTATCCCTAAGATTAAAAGGCAGGTGTGAGTGTGGATTTAAAATAATAACCACACTTATTAATGGTCAACATGTTTCTGCATTACGATGAACAGAGATTCAAATGCATTCTTCAGGACCTTGTTGGAAATACACTACTGCTTTGGTGAATAATAATGAAAAAATATCACCTGAGGATCCCAGGCGTACTCAACCGTATACCATGTATGATGGTTGAGAGGCTACACCCCACCTGGCTGCAGCGCAGGTAAAAGGAGCACCGCTCTTTCCGTCGGTGTCTCCGGACAGTCATCAGTACTGTCTGGGTGATATTTTTTCATTATTATTCACCAAAGCAGTAGTGTATTTCCAACAAGGTCCTGAAGAATGCATTTGAATCTCTGTTCATCGTAATGCAGAAACATGTTGACCATTAATAAGTGTGGTTATTATTTTAAATCCACACTCACACCTGCCTTTTAATCTTAGGGATTGGGAGATATTAATAAATTCTGTTTTCTACCCAGTTCACCTAATTTTATTATTACCCCTCACATTTCACTCAAATCACCATACACTGCTTTTTTCAGTAGCCACTTGCATTAATTTCTGCACTTCCCACTTATCACATTTATCGGCTACGGTAACAACAGACCAGCCGTTTTGTCTCCTGGGTAAGGAGATCCCAAATGATGAGAAAGAGGGTGGTACAGTGTGGCTTCTGATGGGAACTATTTCTCCCTATGCTCTTGAGCCTTGACTAGGCCTGCAGTCACTAACATGCATGAAATTCTCACTGGTGTTTTTTGCGTAGTCCTGGTTTTGTGATCCAATCTGTCTGACTTACTTATTTTTGACCCCTAGGTATTATTTGTTGTTGTATATTGTGTTTGGGGCATATACCTGGCTGGTCGGTAAACCCGCCCTTAGACCCTTCTCAACTGTCTGTTGTGTGTGGGAATGGGAGGGCCACCTCCAGTCATCTTAGACAGCTGACGGTTCTTGTTGTTCTTCTCCTTCACCTGCCTCTTCGGGTCATGCCACCGCTTCATAATCTCCTTCTTGGTGCGTGGGGTGTTCCCTACTGCATTGACTTCATTGACTATCCCTATCCACATTTGTGCTCTGGTGGCTAATGGGGTCTGTTGGGCCAGGTGACCAAACAATTGTGGTTCTACTCTGATTATTTCATCTGCCATTACTGACAACTCATTGTCAGTGAATTTGGGCATTTTCTTTTGTGCCAGTGTGTGTGGTGTGCAAATGGGTTGAGGTGCAGGTGTGTGGGTGGTGGGGGTGGTGTGTGTGTGTTTTGTTGTGCTGGTGAGATGTGTGATGTTTTGCCTAGGCAATGTGCTGCAGGGTTTAGTTCCTTCAGGGCTGGAGTAGTGCAAAATATTCTGGTCAGGGAAGGGGCAGGTTTTATACTCACCTATGTGGGTGTGTCAACATGGTGTATTGCTGTCAGGTGTGTTGTCCTGGGATTAGTATTTCTTGTTGCCCTGGGGGTGTGTTAGGTGTTTTTGGGGGCTGAGTTAGTTTGATATGTACACTTGTTGGCCTTGTTGTGTAATTTTATTTTACCACCATAATAGTTGCTGAGCGGCTGCGGCGGTGTGAATGCAACAGCCCTTTCGCAGGCTCTCCCATTTATCACTGTTGGCGATTGCAGTGGTTGTAAACAGCGGATCATTCCGCTGTCACTTCAATGGTATCCTAATTGTGCGTGTGGTCACTCCGCTGGCCTAGCAGCGGGTTTGGGTTTTTCCGCCACAAATCCAACCGCTGCGGACGCCTGATACTGGTGGTCTTTTTTGGCATTGTTCCACTGCAGTCTGATTTTTCTGGCCGTTGATCCTAATCTGACCGCCAGTTTTGCCACGGTACCTGCGGACGGTTAATTTCCACTACCATGGTGGTCTGAATGGTTTTCCGACTGCCATCCTAATAAACCCCTATAATAGCTATGCGTGCTATATTTCGAGGACATAAGGAAATGACACAGCATGTTGAAATACATTATGGTGAAAAGTTTCACTGACAGTAAAAAAAAGAAATAAAAATTATCTATGAAAGAATATAGAATGCAAAAATATTGATCCCTATGCTTAAATTGGTAAGTACAAAAATATTTGGGAAAAAATATTGGTTAAAGATATAGTGGTACAAAATATCAATTTTTATATGTATTATACATTGCATCAAATATGACACATAAAGGTAATAAAAAAATTAAACACATAAATATTATATATATATATATATATATATATATATATATATATATATATATATATATATATATATATATATATATAATTTCACCAAAAAAAACATAGGTTTCAAGAACGTTATAGTTAGTTGAACATTTGACTCATATAAAACCAGAGAGTTGAGCTAACTATAACTTGCGCGCCCGCAATGCACTGCTGATGATGTCACATATTACATCACTCATGACATGGTCACTGACATCACTCATGACATCTCAAAAGAGATCACTGATGACATCACTCCAGTAAATGTGTGTTTCTGTAAAGTTTAAATATGTTTTATATATATATATATATATATATATATATATATATATATATATATATATATATATATATATATATATATATATATATATATATATATATATATATATATATATATATATATATATATTCACTGAAAAAACCATAGGTTTCACACCAGTTATAGTTAGGAATAAGCATTTAAAAAACCAGTTATAGTTACCTGGAAATTTTACTGACATAAAACCATTGAAATTCCCACGTTATAGTTAGTTGGACTCACTATAACTTGCGCGTGTAATGCACTGCTGATGACATCACATGCTACATCACTCATGACATGGTCAGTGACATCACTCATGACAATATGTGATGTCATCAGCAGTGCATTACACGTGCAAGTTATAGTGAGAGCAACTACCTATAACGTGGAAATTTCAATGGTTTTATGTCAGTAAAATTTCCAGGTAACTATAACTGGTGTGAAACCTATGGTTTTTTCAGTGAATTTCATAGGTTTTTTAACTGCTAATTCCTAACTATAACTGGTGTGAAACCTTTGGTTTTTTCTGTGAATTTCATAGGTTTTTTAACTGCTAATTCTTAACTTTTTAGAGGGCTTCATACCTATGTACTTTTTAGTGAATTTCTAAGGTTATTTTTTCGCAAATGTCTATAGCTGAGAAATGTATGTTTTTCTAAAAATGAACCCTATATTGTATATTAATATAATATATATTTTTTTAAGTATATTCATTTTTTTTTTAAATTTCACTTTCGTGCGCTCTCGGTGCGCGTACCGGTGAGCGCCCCGGTGGGCGTACCGGGGCGCGTTCCGTCAGCGCACTTAAAAAAAAAAGAAAAAAATATATAATGAAGGAGTGAGCATGAGGAATGGGGACAAAGAGAGTGGTGTAAAGAGAAAGAGAGCTAGAGGGAGAAACACAGAGGGACTGTGTAAGAGATAGTAAAACAGAGAAAAGGTGTAAGAGGAAGTAACTGAGAAAAGGAAAATGAATAAGGGAGCAAAAGAAGAGAAGAAAGAGGAAGAAAACTAAAGCAGAGGTTCTGGGAGAATGTGAATGGGTGATGAAAGTAAAAAGAAGGAAAGTTAAGTATGGGGAATGACAGGTAGTGACGGAACCAGAGAAAAGAAACAGTAGTGACGGAGGGAAAAAAAATAGCAGTGAGTGTAAGTAAAGAGGAGTGAAAGAGGGTAGATATAAGTGAATAAGGGTAAGACATGGGGAGTGACAGAGAGAAAGAAGAGGGAGAGTAAAGGAAGGAGTGTCAGAAAGGGACTACGTAAACCAGTAAAAAAGGTAAGTGAAGGAGTGTGGATGAGCAGGGGCACTGAAAGAAGTTGAATGTGGTAGGAAAGAAAGGAAAAGAGAAGTAAACATGGAGGATAAGAATAAGTGAGGGAAGCAGAGTAAGCAAACAGGGGTGAGGTAGGGTGAGAGAAAAGTAGTGAGGTTAAAGCAAAGGGTGATGACAAACTACATTTTGTAGACACACTTACCATATAATTAATGAAAACGTACTTGTATCTGTGAAAGACAAAAGAAAAAACAAGTTATAATTAGTAAAATATATATTTAAAAATAGAAGAAACAGTTCAAGAGGTAAACATTTTTTAAAAGTTTACTAAGAAATAAAGCAATAGTGAAGGATACAAAAACAGAAATAAAGTAATGTAGAAAGAGAAAAAAGAGGGAAAAGGAAATAGAAGAGAACAAATTACTGAAGGTAAGTAGGATACTAAAAGAATGTGAGATACCAAAACGAAATCAGGAAAGATAAGAAAGGAAAAGGAAAATGAGTGAAAAGGAGAGGAGTCTAAATGAGGAACTATTAATAAGAAAGAGGAATAGAAGATGACTGAGAGAGAGTGAAGGGGAGTCACAGAGTGAAGGGATGAAGGGAATGAGGTTAATATAGAACAATGGATGAAAAAGGAGTGAGAGAGTAAGTACACAGAAAAACAAAGGGAAGGACTGAGTGAACTGCAGTACAATGAGTGCAAAAGGAAAAAGAGTAAAGGAGAAAAAGAAAGAAAGAGAGGGGAAGAAAACTAAAGCAGTGGTACTGGGAGAATGTGAGAAAGATAAAAAAGTGGTGGAAGGGAGAGAGAAAATGCAGACAGTTCAAATTGGATTGAGGAGTTGTGAATAAAGTGGAGTAAAGGAACAGCGATGAAACAAAGTTAAAAAAAGGCAGTGTAAATGAGTAAAGAGAGCTAAATAAGGGTGAAAAAGGAAAATGAGTGTGAGACAATGTGAATACAATATAAATTACACAATGCAAACTATAGAATAACTTCTACAATATGTTACATTGTTTATATTTGCTGTTCTCAGAATATATTGAATTTCACTTAAATTAGTGAGTTCAAACTCTTCATCATATAACAGCGGGAAAAAAAAAACACAATCTAAGATTGTGTTTAAAAAAACCCATACAAACTTACAACTCATATATGTACACTAATCTTTGATTCACTTACTTTTCCGTGAGGCCAAATAGAAGATAGTGAAGGTCCTTTTGGTGGAAAAAAAGTCTGCTGTGCTCTATAACTTCCATTTCATCGACTTCCTATGAAAAAAGATCTAAGAACATCATACCTTACACTTTCCTTACAGCCAAATTGTGTCAGATATATGAGTATTTTTTACTATGAGATCCACTTACAGTACCTATATGAGATACATAATTTTAAACATTAGATTAACTAACTAACTAACTTTTATTAACTATTCCCATCTTCAAAGGCCAATTCCCTTTACTAAAACTTTGGTTTTAAAAACACTAGATAAGAATTTTTAAAGTCATAAGGCAAACGTTGTTTATAAATCAAATGAAAATCATTGCAGTAAATCCAACCTTTTTTACATTTTAAGTAGCATGTATAATGTCCTGATGTTGTCGAAGGACCGTCATGATAAATAATAGCTTCAGTTGTAAAGGTTCTTCCTGAAATTGATAACTGAGAAGCCACAACATTTTTGATACAAGTTGTCAATTTAGTTCCATCAGGTCTACATCGTTGGAAAACTAAAATGATATACTGACCATAACTTTGTATAAATAATGTGGATAGCATTGGACATTTACATTGGGTACACACCATATTATGATCTGCTGCTTTAACTAGATTTTTAAATGACACTGATTTACAGTCTGGTAAAGTCAAATATATAAATCTTTCAGTGTCTATTCTAGTATTTCTTGATGAACTACAATTGTGGCAGTCATGCTGCCATTGATAAGAAAGGCTGAAAAGATTATCTACATCTACACCTTCATCTTCCAAAACACCAAACATATACATTAAAAATTCCTGACAATCCTGCTGAATGTTCTGTGAAAATGTATCTTGACCAGAACACATATCTAAAATATTTCGAATTTCTGTAACACTTTCTATTTTTGCTCTATCACTGCTACATTTCTCAAACACAGAATTCAATAAACCGCACAATCTTTGATCTCGATTTTCAACAATCAGTTCTTGTAAAGTTTTAAGAAAAAAAACAACATTAACCACTACATTAGCATAGCAGTTGACACCAGAACAATTTTCAAACTGAAATCCAACAACATTTTCATCACAATCCTTTTTCTTTCTGTTTTGAATTACAGTTTCATCTACTTTTTGTCTTTTTGCTACTACCTCACTGCAATTATCCTCATTTCTTCTTTTTTGGCCTACCACACGTTTTTCAAACAGAGGATATTGTGGCAAATGTGGAGCATACTCTCTTCCTTACCTATTGTATTCTTTAACACAATCTAGATCTGCACAAATCTTTGTCTCATCACACTCAATCAAGTACAATCCTGATAAAGTTCAGACTCGGAATAATGCCACACCCTCTTTAAACACAGATCTTCCAATGTTCACCAAAGCACTATCTACACTTAAACCTTGAGATTTATGAATTGTTACTGCATATGCCAAACAAACAGGAAACTGTTTTCGGCGAACATATAAGTCTTTTACAAGTAAAAATCTAGCAGAACAATGACTGATTTGTTGTACTTGCTCAATACCATCAAATTTTATTTTTAAAAATTCAATTCCATCTCTATTTCTATAATTCACAAAATCAACAACATAACCCATTGCTCCATTTACCAGACCTCTTTCAACATTTAAATTCCTTCTCAAAATGATACGACAATTTAAACACACATTCAGAGTCTTTTCAAAACCAGCTGTTTTAGAAATACTTTTCTCTAATAAATCCAATTTTGTTTTCAAATTTTCTGACAAAACAATTGTTGCACCCATATGCTCTATTTTATCTATTGTTTCCAGTTTCACAATCTCTTCATTTTCTAACTTTAACATTTTGTTGTTGAAGATGGAACATTCTTGCAGAGTTGGCATCAAACATATCCCAGATTTCTTCTCAGTCATTTTTTAAAAAGTATTCTCTGGCAGAATGTTTTCATTTGGATACAAAATTGAAATTAATCGAGCATGTAAAGCTTCTTTCCCAAGGTCACTTACTTTTCCAATTCTTACATCTTGTAGAATATTTTTATAATCTTCATCCTTTGCCTGTCGCACATTTTGAAGCAGTTCAGCATATTTAAAATTTAACTATATATTAACGTTTCCAATGCTTCCAAGGGACTTCCTGGTATCTTCATGCATGAGCATTTTAAAATCTGGTTGTCCTTTTACTGGAGTCAACTGCAATAGATCTCCAAAAACGTTAATGTGTTTTCCTCCAAATAACACATCATACTCTGTTCTAAGAATTTCTTGCATTCTCAAATGCACAAAAGCAAGCATTAAATTTGAGACCATGCTTAGTTCATCAATGATAAGAAGTTTCATTTTCTTCAAGACTCTTGAAACTTCAGAACACGCATCTCCAGATAAATTGTTGTAATGCAATTTATTATCATGCTCAACTGGCAGCATCAGTAAACGATGTAGAGTAATCCCTTTAATGTTATGTGCTGCCAGACCAGTTGGAGCAGTTACAACACAAGACAGCGGTGAATCAGTCCTTTTCTGCAGATAAGTTGAAATGGCTTTAATCAGAAAACTTTTTCCTGTTCCCGCTTCTCCACTTACGTACAGTCGGACAGGCTCAAATGATGTACATGAGCACTCTTTTTTCTCATGTCTGAATCCATGTGCAATCTGTTTTGTGACTTCGTCATATATCTTTTTCTGCTCAACGTTTAGTTGCTTTATCAAATCTTCTAAGTTAACGCCATCCTCTTGAGCTTGTTCCATAGCTCTTTCTACCTGGCCACGCCCACCGACCAAGCCTATAAACGCTCTTCTAGCGCATCGTCCCCATTCACCTGAAAGCCTCTGAGGCGGAAGCCGGAGGTGTTTGTAACTCGCTCGTTTTTTAAAAATTGTCACTAAATAACTTGTATCACTGCTCTTTTAAAGCACACAAACGCTCTGTCTTACCTACTGGATGCGCTGCTGACACGCGCTAATCCAGCTCCACAGCCTCGGGGAATCGCCATTACCGAGAGCGCGCCAAAGGCGGAGCCACGCCCCCTGCGAGGCCACGCCCACCGACCAAGCCTATAAACGCTCTTCTAGCGCATCGTCCCCATTCACCTGAAAGCCTCTGAGGCGGAAGCCGGAGGTGTTTGTAACTCGCTCGTTTTTTAAAAATTGTCACTAAATAACTTGTATCACTGCTCTTTTAAAGCACACAAACGCTCTGTCTTACCTACTGGATGCGCTGCTGACACGCGCTAATCCAGCTCCACAGCCTCGGGGAATCGCCATTACCGAGAGCGCGCCAAAGGCGGAGCCACGCCCCCTGCGAGGCCACGCCCACCGACCAAGCCTATAAACGCTCTTCTAGCGCATCGTCCCCATTCACCTGAAAGCCTCTGAGGCGGAAGCCGGAGGTGTTTGTAACTCGCTCGTTTTTTAAAAATTGTCACTAAATAACTTGTATCACTGCTCTTGTAAAGCACACAAACGCTCTGTCTTACCTACTGGATGCGCTGCTGACACGCGCTAATCCAGCTCCACAGCCTCGGGGAATCGCCATTACCGAGAGCGCGCCAAAGGCGGAGCCACGCCCCCTGCGAGGCCACGCCCACCGACCAAGCCTATAAACGCTCTTCTAGCGCATCGTCCCCATTCACCTGAAAGCCTCTGAGGCGGAAGCCGGAGGTGTTTGTAACTCGCTCGTTTTTTAAAAATTGTCACTAAATAACTTGTATCACTGCTCTTTTAAAGCACACAAACGCTCTGTCTTACCTACTGGATGCGCTGCTGACACGCGCTAATCCAGCTCCACAGCCTCGGGGAATCGCCATTACCGAGAGCGTGCCAAAGGCGGAGCCACGCCCCCTGCGAGGCCACGCCCACCGACCAAGCCTATAAACGCTCTTCTAGCGCATCGTCCCCATTCACCTGAAAGCCTCTGAGGCGGAAGCCGGAGGTGTTTGTAACTCGCTCGTTTTTTAAAAATTGTCACTAAATAACTTGTATCACTGCTCTTTTAAAGCACACAAACGCTCTGTCTTACCTACTGGATGCGCTGCTGACACGCGCTAATCCAGCTCCACAGCCTCGGGGAATCGCCATTACCGAGAGCGCGCCAAAGGCGGAGCCACGCCCCCTGCGAGGCCACGCCCACCGACCAAGCCTATAAACGCTCTTCTAGCGCATCGTCCCCATTCACCTGAAAGCCTCTGAGGCGGAAGCCGGAGGTGTTTGTAACTCGCTCGTTTTTTAAAAATTGTCACTAAATAACTTGTATCACTGCTCTTGTAAAGCACACAAACGCTCTGTCTTACCTACTGGATGCGCTGCTGACACGCGCTAATCCAGCTCCACAGCCTCGGGGAATCGCCATTACCGAGAGCGCGCCAAAGGCGGAGCCACGCCCCCTGCGAGGCCACGCCCACCGACCAAGCCTATAAACGCTCTTCTAGCGCATCGTCCCCATTCACCTGAAAGCCTCTGAGGCGGAAGCCGGAGGTGTTTGTAACTCGCTCGTTTTTTAAAAATTGTCACTAAATAACTTGTATCACTGCTCTTTTAAAGCACACAAACGCTCTGTCTTACCTACTGGATGCGCTGCTGACACGCGCTAATCCAGCTCCACAGCCTCGGGGAATCGCCATTACCGAGAGCGCGCCAAAGGCGGAGCCACGCCCCCTGCGAGGCCACGCCCACCGACCAAGCCTATAAACGCTCTTCTAGCGCATCGTCCCCATTCACCTGAAAGCCTCTGAGGCGGAAGCCGGAGGTGTTTGTAACTCGCTCGTTTTTTAAAAATTGTCACTAAATAACTTGTATCACTGCTCTTGTAAAGCACACAAACGCTCTGTCTTACCTACTGGATGCGCTGCTGACACGCGCTAATCCAGCTCCACAGCCTCGGGGAATCGCCATTACCGAGAGCGCGCCAAAGGCGGAGCCACGCCCCCTGCAAGGCCACGCCCACTAACTTCTAGCACAAATGTGTCGACCCCCCCAGCGCAGCGGACGAGCGCAGCGGGAGCGCCTAAGGCAAGCCCGTCTGCGCCCGTCCGCGCACGACCGGGCCTAGGGCCAGACCCCCTGGCTCCCAGAGCCTCCGCTAAAACCACATATTCCCGCCGTGACCTCTTAAGCCTCAGGCCTTCTACCGCCCCCTCATGCAGATATATCCATGATATGGATGGACCCTTTGTCAGCTGCACGAACTGCCAGCCAGCCCAGCTTCAAATCCCGACACGAGTACCGAAGCCTGCAACCCTCAAACTTGCCTCACTGAACTGTCGCTCTCTCCCTAAACATGCGACACCAATCCACCACCTTATAGAAGACTACGAGATTGATATTCTCTTCCTAACGGAAACGTGGCTCACCCCACACTCTGACTCGGACATAGTGTCAGCCACACCTCAGGGATTCCTCATCCAGTCTCTCCCTCGACCACTAGGCAGAGGGGGAGGCATCGCTATTATTTACCGAGACTCTTTCATCTGTAACGCCAGCGACGCACAAATCCCAGACTCGGAAAGCCTTCAATTCTCAATTAAACTTGACCCTACGAACTCCCTTTCAGGGATTCTAGTCTACCGTCCCCCCGGCCACCCCGGCTCCTTTCCCAATGCCCTCCTAGACATGGTAGCAACACAGGCTCACTCCGTCACGAACTTCATCTTAGTGGGAGACCTGAACATCCACTTTGAAGACACTTCAGATTCTGGAGTAGTCGACCTGATCTCTGAACTAGCGGCCTCGGACCTCCGTCTCATTAACTCAGGAGCCACCCACATCAAAGGCCACCTGCTGGACCCAGTGTTCACCAGCACCCCCGCGATGCAAGAAATAGACTCCATCCCCCTTCCCTGGACGGACCACTTCTTGGTCCTATTCCAACTTCCAGGACCCCTCAAGAAACCTCAGAAACCTCCCTCCTTCACTAAAGGCAGGACTTGGTCCAAACTACCTATTGAAGAATGGGCCAACACCCTGATATCTACCACCCCGATTCACGACGATATCCCGGACAACGCCGATAGTAACTTCAGAAATTGGATCACGACCTCCCTTGACTCTGTGCTCCCACTCAGAATGCGCGAAGATAAGACCAACAACACCGGCTCTGCTCCGTGGTACACCCCAGAACTTCGCCAGCTCCGCAAAAACTGTAAAAGAGCTGAACGGCTTTGGAGAAAAGACTGGCACAATGCCAGCAAAGAGGCATACCACTCCTCAGTCAAAACCTATAAAACCGCAATCAAGCTCTCCAAAGCCTCTCACTATGACACCCGGATAAAGGAAGCCTCTAATTCCTCTAGGGAATCCTACCTCATTGTGAAGGAGCTTCTGAAAGTTCCCGTCTCTTCCTCGCCCACCACCCCTCAGGTAGATAGAAGTAATGACTTAGCCTCATACTTCAACAACAAAATCGCCCGCATCCTCACATCCCTCCCTCCCCCCAGCTCCCCTTCCCGCAGAAACACTATTCAGCCCCCCGATCAGACCGGAATACGTCCCCAACTCGAGACATTCAAGCCGGTAACGCCCAACGAGGTGGAAACGACACTGAATAAAATAAAAAGTGGATCTCCTCTAGACCCTGCACCTCTGAGATTCCTCAAAAACGTGGCCCCCGCTATCACCCCCACAATCACGGAGCTTATCAACTGCTCACTTGCTCAAGGATCAGTCCCCCACAGCTGGAAAAATGCAGTGGTGAAGGCACTCCTTAAAAAACCTCAGCTCGACCCAACTGATATGGCAAACTACCGGCCCATATCACTCCTCCCGGGGATTAGCAAGATCACCGAGAAACTGGTGAATAGTCAACTCTCCCGATTTCTCGAGACTAATAACATCCTGCGGCAATCCCAAACCGGGTTCCGTCCGGGACACGGCACAGACACCGCCCTGCTTGCCGTCATCGAGGAAGCAAGGCGCATTCTAGACTCAGGGGGATCAGTGGCAGTGATCCTCCTGGATCTGAGTGCCGCCTTCGACACGGTCAATCACCGTGTCCTTCTCCATCGATTGGCGACAGCAGGGCTCACCGGGATGGCACTCAGATGGATAGAGTCCTTTCTCACTGGACGCACGTTCCAGGTTTGGGACGGCGAATTCCACTCGTCCACACTTCCACTCACCAGCGGGGTTCCTCAGGGCTCCTCCCTGAGCCCCACACTTTTTAATGTGTACATGGCCCCCTTGGAAGATGTGGTAACACCATTCGGGATAAAAATCGTGAGTTACGCTGACGACACACAATTGGTCGTCTCCCTCTCCCAACTTGACGACCACCCAGACAAATTACCAAACTGTCTCACCGAAATTCACGGGTGGATGTGTGAATCGTCATTGAAACTCAACGGTTCCAAAACCGAGGTGATGCTCATGGGCAAACAATGGGCGACCATCCCCCCGGCAATTTGGCCAGACGTGTTCGGGGAAATCCCCACCCCGAAACACGAAATCAAGACCCTCGGAGTCTGGCTAGAACCCGCCCTCTCAATGAAGACCCAAGCGGCTAAAACCGCCGGAACCTGTCTTGGGCTTCTGCGAACTATTCGCAAAATTCTCCCCCTCCTACCGCCCGTGTCCAGGAAACTACTAGTACAGGGCCTCATATTGTCACGGCTAGACTACAGCAATTTGGTCTACCTAGGTGCGCCGGAAGCCACCTTAGCAAGACTGCAAAGAACCCAGAACGCTGCAGCCCGCCTAATCATGAGCATACCTCCTAGAGTATCCGCCAAACCCGCCATTAAGGCGCTGCACTGGCTGCCAGTCCGCCAAAGGGTGGAGTTTAAGGCCATGTGCACGGCCCATAAACTAATCAACGGATCGGGACCTGCGATCCTCAGTGGTCTGGTCACCCCCTACATTGCACCAAGGGCCCTACGGTCTGAGAACGAGCACCTGGCCAACATCCCTAAATTCAAGAGAACACGCACTGGAGGCCGACGTTTCTCTGTCAAAGCGTCCACTGGTTGGAACTCTCTCCCACGCTCCCTCAGACTGGAGCCCAACCACCTGACATTCAGGAAAAAACTTAAAACCCTTTTGTTCCCTAAATAAACCCTCCACCTCTCTCCCCCTCAGTAGGACTCAATATTAACAGCGCGGGGATGCCCTCGGGTCACCAGGCGCTATACAAATTGCTAAATAAATAAATAAATAAATACCTCATCCATGGCAGTTGCAGCTTCATTTTGGATAATTGGTCCTCCTAGTGGATCCTGGCTCAATGAAGTAGAACTCTGACTTGTCTTGAGAACTGTCTCTAGCAATCTCTTCAGCAATTGTGGTGTCTTCCTCTATTTCTTTGTTCAACATTTGCAGATAATTTGGAAAAACAGGACATTCTATGGTATCCTTAGTTGCATTAAAAGAGTCTTCATAACACAGAAAATCTCCAAGTAGTTCCTCTTCTGTACGCCATGGCTTAAATAGTTGCAAAAGAGCTAAATAGTAAAATTCTCTTTTGTCTGGAGCTTCGCAACTCAATTTTCGATGATTAATCAAATGGCCTTTTCTCTGCTTCACTAGACATCCTTCATACCCAATGACAGCATATTTTCCATTATTGATATCTTCTGTGATGTTCCTCTTATAACTGTAGTTTTGCAGAACTTCATACAAACAAGTGTTCTCAAGGTGAGTACTTCTATTTGGATAGTATGTATCCAACATATTTGTCTTCAAAATACCTGTACTGTTTGGTTCTTTCTCCGCCAAATATTCAATTTCTTGTACAGATTTCAAAACTCGGTTTCGTGTTGCAGCAAGACCTAGACTCACCCAAATGATTGTTCTTGATTTGGCATAGAGACTTGCTGATGATAACCGATCAGAACATTCATATGCTCCAATTTCTCGATGCGACAACATCTTCAGACTGAAACTGTATAATTTCTTGTTTAGACTCTTTTCATGTGAAATGTCCTCCCACATTTCCTTCAGTTCTGTTTTTTCTTTTTTTGTGATGTAAGATGTCACATATCGAGCCACAGCAATAGAGTTGTCAGCAACGAACTGAATATCCATGTTAGCATTCCACATGGACAAAATCACTGGGTTGTAGTCGTTGATGTACTTGGACTCTTCGTTTTTTTTTTAATTATATGTATTTTTGGGAGATTTCCTCGTCACAGTATGTCGTAGAGATGACATCAAATTATTTACTCTTCCCTTAGAAATCACTGGTCGTGGAAACGCAAAACGACATTTTGTGTAGTACTTTTCCTTGTTTTTAAATTTTCGACGACAGTACTTTCCACAACGATGAGATTGAAAACGTAAAACTGTTGCCTTAAACTGTTTTCTTCAGTAGGTTTTGGAACAGCACATGTTGAATACTGTTCAATGAAACTCATCACTGTTTCATCCGAATCTAATCCAAATTTGGGTGCATCTTTAATCCATAACAGCATATGAATATGAGGAGCACCTCTCGCTTGATATTCCTTCCTCCAAAAGAAATACAAAACCTCTCCAAGGGGAGGATTTTTTTGTTGTTGGTAATAAAAGACATCATAGCTTCAAATCTATGATTAAAATATCTGCAAACATTCACTGGATCCAAAGAACACAGTTCTCCAGGTGTTTTCAATTCTATATTTTGTATGTTTCCATTTGCCTCTCGTAGAAATTGAAGTAAGTCGTCCCATGCATACTCAGCACAGCTAAGAGTGAGGAACCATGTAGGAGTTCCTAAGTTTCTTAGCATACATTTCAATTCCCCATGACGATGGAACCAATACTCATTTGTTCCACGCTGACATGCCATGAGATTGATTAGCTGAGATTCCAAAATACTGTCTTGCAGATTGACTTTCTCCATAAAGTCCCTTGCTGAAACATTTTGCAGATGAGCTCCACTTTTCAATATATGATTAACTGCATAAGAAAGCCCAGACAAATCACTTTCATACAGTATATGAAACAAATACGGAATGCATTGCCGAAACCTTGGATCTTCAGCATATAATCTTAAAGTCCGGTATTCAGCTGCAGGAATTTGAACTGGTCGATCGTCATATCGTCCACCACGACCTGTTGGAAATAATTGTGGAAAACAACGAGCTTCCAAACTTTCTTCCCATACACTAATGGGACTTCCTTTTGCTGCTTTCATGTGAAACAAGTCAATTGCATTCCCCATTACTTCTTTGGAATGCAAAGGATGAACAGTATAATGTTCATATATTTCTTCACTTCTAGACACATCAACTTTTTCAATTTGGCCAACTGAACAATCACTGTCTTCTTCTGTAGCTCTTTCCTCTGCTCCAACACTTACATCTTTATAGTACTCATTGTTTTTGACCAAATACAACGTTGCCTTTTTGACTTTCCTAACATCCACTAAATCTTGTCAGATTTTCTTACTCTTTGTCGGAAACCCATTAACTAGAATAACCAGAGGATCCTCTTCTACTCTTTCTACACCAATTGTACCAATATTTTTCTTGATATCTAGAGGCAAATAAACAACTCTTCCCTTTAATCCTCTTTGTAAATCTGTAGGAGGTAATTTCCCTATCTTAGGCTCCATGCGAACAATAGCTTGAAAAGGATGGACACATTGAATCAAAATTGATTCATAAGTATTTAAATCCATCAATTCTGAAGGAATATCTATCAACTGAAGATTATTATGAGCAGCTCTAGCAGGCATTCTATTTTCATTTAAATTTTTTCAAACAATAATTACAAATACACTGATCAAAACTCAAATCAAAAGAATTCTCCACCAACAAATAACTTACAAAATCCTGCCATTCACTATTATTTTCCAATTCACATTTTGCATATAAATCAACTAACCTAGTCTGAATCTTATAATGAGTCCGTCGACAACACACACAAGTTAAATTAGGCCTTTCACTTGATTTCACCTTAAACTTGGTAATTTCCTCATCAAACTTTTCTGTACTTGAAATCTGTACATTGTCTTCCACATTACCATCCATTACTATATCCATTTCTACACTGTCCTCTTTGTTCCCAAAATAACAAAACTCAATTTCTTCACAAATAGTCTTCACATCCACTTCAGATCCATGCAAAAGAGCACTGTTTAACTGTTTAAGCTTAAGTGCTGGACTTTTTGCATAATACAACCTTCTCACTAATTTCTTCACCTTGTGCTAGAGACCAGGAATCCGGTCTGTGTTTTGCAGTTGCCCGAGGTTAACGGAGCAGTAGTGCGAGAGAGGAGAGGTGGCGGGGAGCGGCTGCGGAGTACAGCAGAGTACAGCGGCTTGCAGCGGCTTGCAGCGATCTACAGCACCCCTACCCCCTAGTCGGAATATTCCGCAGCAGAGCAGCCAGCAGCCGGCCATTAGCTCGCAGCTCGGACGGAGCGAGTAAGCGAGAAGCAAGAAGAGCAGATCCAGAGCCGAGGGGGTTTGACCTGGCGGTCAGAGTCAGTGTCTGCAAGCATTCTTCGGCAGCGGGGAGCTGCGAACAGTGAGGTCACCGCTTTGGCTGGGGCCGGAGCCGCTGGACTTTTTTGGCGGTCAGTGCAGATGCCGCCAAACTGCCTGGACGCGGTCGACTACAAACTCTGCTCTGCGCGGCTGTAGCCACCAATATTTTCCTTCTCGGCCGCTAAGCAGTCTGGCACACCATAACCTTTGCTCAAAAGCAGCCGGAGCCAACATATTCCTCCTTGAGGCCAGTGCAAATAAATTAACATAAAATAAAACTAAAACTTAACTTAACGTGGCCGGAGCTGCTAAGGAGTCTTTCACACCACGCAGCAACTACGTGCATAGGTGCTGCAGGGGCTGCAGGGGAGGTGACCCAGTCCGGGTTTCCCAGTCCGCAGCAGCCCCCTCCTGCTCCCCTGGACCGGCCGACAGCCCGGAGCCAGGGGGGTCGGGAAGTGGGAGCCTCGGTCGCATCGCAGCCAAAGCTGGAGCAGCCTGCTACAGCAAGGAAAAGGAATCTTGCAACTCCACTACTCAAGCCTCCGCTGCGGCCGGCAGACTGAGACCAGACAGAGAGCAGGTGAGCTGTGGCAGTGGTCTAGCACAGACTGAGCAGCAAGTGAATAGCAGGAGCAGCGCCCTTCTCACCCTTTGCCCACGGCGCAGAGAGGGGGTGAGTGGGGGAGAGCTGTCTGCTTCCCCCCCCTCCATCCAGCCCCCTCCTGTAAGTGAGAGAGACGGAGGTTGCAGCCCTGCTACCTCACTACTACCCAGCTGCCACGGCCGGGCTTGGGATCGGCTTCTTGGGCAGTTGGAAGGAAGGAAAGAGTTACTTTCAAACCTCCAAGGCAGAGGCGGGGTTACAGAACCAGCAAGAGCAGGAGGAAGAGACTTCACGAGTGGCACACCCAGGAGGGACGCCCCAGTATTTTATGCAGAGTGGTCTGAAAGACGGAAGTAGTAACACATCCACAGACGCCACAGCATTTGGTTAGGACCTAGCCCCCCCAACCCGTGGCCACCGTCTTCTGGCTCCCCACCCCCAGGCCTCAGCAGTCTATTCTACCCTATTCCAGACCCTACCAGACTAGATTACTCAATCAAGGGTGTTGGGTCCAAAGGGCTCAAGGGGGGAGTAAACGCAGCAAGGGCTAAGGCAAAGGCAATACCCCGCGAAGAAGAGGTCGAAGAAACAAGAAGTTGAGAACAAAGGGCTGGAACAAAAGCAGGAAGACAAGAAGATCACAATGAGATCCGGGAGATCCAGGGACTCACATGTACCCCTGAACCCTACTAAAAGATCGAAGAGAGCAAATAAGGGCAACAAGAATTCCAATACAGACTCTACGAGTGTCGGCAAAGAAGATGATCTAAAGAAGGGGATGGCAGTTGGGGGTGAGGGAGGGGGGATGAGCGGCTGATCCCTCTGACCCCTTTTCTCCCACACCTCCCAAGCCCTGAGCTATCACATAACCTCAAAGGGTTAAGCTACCAACCAAAAATCTATACAAAATTCTCATTCATCAAGGACGCAGGCTCGGTTCTTTGCCTGAATACTCAGCAGCCCAACAACCTGCCAACACCGATACTACCGGTTTCCTACGCACCAGAACAAGAGATTCAGACAGAGCAAAAGAAAGAGCCAATGAGAGGGTTGAAAAGAAAGCCCCCCCTGGAGGCGCTGGATGACGAAGACGGAGAAGGAGGAGGAGAAGAAGAAGATGTCAGAGAAGAAGACAGCGACGAGATGGACTGACACTTCACAGACCAAAAATCACAGTGGAAACTACAGCGAATCCCACAGAGGGGCAACCTCTTCGATGACCATCAGAAAGTGGGGCCTCGATCCTGACCCGGGCTCAATTCAGTCCCAAGTGCATGAATTAAAATCAAAGGCACTCACGAGCAAACAGCAGGAATCTATTCAGAGTGCCCTTAGTATGGGGTCTATAATAAAATCGGCTTAGAAGATCTTCACCAAACCATCGGTAGAAAAATGCTCCCCAGAAGTCTGGTCCAAGATCGCCAGAGTCTCTGAGAAAAATCCAGGGATCCAAACGGCTCTTAAGGAGCCCAGCATCCCTGGCACCCCAGAAGTCCCGGCTACCCCGGCACCAGTTCCTAGCATACCAAGCACCTTGAAGGTGAGGATCCTAGGTCCTGCAACAAAGGCAGGGCAAGGCTCCCCAGGACCAATACAGGACCTTACGGTAGAAAAAAATACCCTCTCCACAAGATCTCGGGCAAGAGCATTCAGAACTTACTAAGTGCACAGGGGTAACCGTTGAATATGTTGACATACCATCGGGACAGCCTTGGTCGGGGGACCTCTCTACGGCACCGGAGCCGCTCATGCTTCAGGCACAAGTTCATCATTCGGCACAGGTTGAGCAACCCCTAACCCCTCCTCGAGGTCACCTCCCGGTGCAGGCAACCACAGTCACCACTCCATCAAAAGCTTTGGACCCAGTCACTTCGTATCCCACGCAAGAAGAGCGGGAAGAACTGGTTGCCCGTTATACCTCTCAGCCTCACGTGGCCCCAAAAGAAGCTGTAACAAGCCCAAGATGCAAAGCCCCACAGTTTGGCCCTACGATCGCACCTCCGCAAACCAAAGTAGACGTATGGGAATCTCTCTTGCACAAAATGCAACTGTCTGTTAACGCCATCCAATATCAATCGGACAAAATGGATCTTCAGTTAACCGTTCTACACTCACTATCAGTTTTTGTCTCCAACATCGACAATAAGCTAGCTGAACTGAACAGTCTGGTCAAAAGAGCACAAGAGGAGACAGCACTCATACAAACAAACTGTCCTGGCATCGCAATTGTGGACAAGCTGGCTACACTACCTGGAGCAATGGACAACCTCCTTACAGGTATCAGAGAGACCGTCAAAAATAGTTTACCAACGGCTCATTTGGAGAGTACTAACCTAGCTCGGCAAACAAACAACAGAGAAATGTTAACACCTACTGAGGGCTCGCCCCCTAATACAAAAAGACAAGCTGGCAAGGGAAGAGGGAAATGCAACACCACTGAGAGCGCAACGACATTCCAGGGATGGAGAAACCCTGGTAGCAGCGAACAATGGCTCATTCCCGACTTGGGAACCCATCCAAAATGATGTCCCAAGGGACCACGGACGCTCCCCAAAACGAGGCAGAAAGCAAAGGAGGAAGGGCCGCAAGTCAAAGCTAGGCACTTTGGCTGAAGGGAAAGTTAAAAATAACAAACTCAGCATTCTGCCCTCAGACCCAACGCCTGACAAGTGGACCCTAACGAGGCCAGAGACAGACTCGGAATTAGACTCACGCCCCTTCCCTACTCAGGACCAGTGGCACACGAGCCAAGAGAGAAGAATCGAAAAATAAATACTCCTAACATGACGACCCCAACAAAAGTTGACGGCCCCGCCCCGAGGGGCAGCGCAAATATTATAAAATCTCACACAAGCAAGGGTCTGATCGATTGTGGAGAAAGAACTACCATTAGCACTAGCACCATAAGAACCAAAAATATAGCTCCCAAAATGGACAAAGGGATACAATTAGACCATCCCCCTGAAGCAACACCAACCGGAAGTTGTTCAAAACAGGTTATAAGTGAAGCAGATGAAACAAAGGCCCCTGATCAGGGAATGCCAGCAGAGAAATCCAACAGGGTTGAGATTACCCCCACAAGCCAGCTGAGCAGCCCCAAACGGATAAAGGAGCACTTAGGTAACCCCACAATTTTATTAATCCCGAATACACGTCAAGGGGCGCTTTTGACATCCTAAACAGGGGTAACATTCTACCTCTGCTAAACTCCATTGATACCCTAACAAACATATCCACCAAGGATCTCGACTCAGTTGAATTCACAGTCTCACCGGAACATCCGGGGGTGGAGGTCACTAAAACTGTATGGGCCTCAACCGAGGTGGCTGAGCGCGTGCTCAACGAACAAGCGAAACTTAACAGCTGGGGCATAATACTTTGCCCATATGTAAAACCGAGATACCCAGATCCCTTGGCAAGTGACTTTGTACACCGGAACGCACAAAATCAGGCCATCCAGGACCACCACTCACTCTCTGTACTGCAAGGGGCTCGCAGCAACTCCCCGTCCAGTTCAGAACCAAAAGGACCAGGCGTAAGAAGGCAATACGCCGGGAATGAGCGATCTAACTCAGACTGGTCATGGTTATCTAGGACTATAAATAATAAGCCGGAAAATCATTGACATAACAAGTCTGAAATTGGGAATTCTCTTAAAAACTTCAAAGTCTGTTCGTGGAACATGAACGGCATTGGGGATAAGCTTATGGACTCAGATCTAAATCTCTACTTGCAAAGCTTCGACATCATAGCCTTGCAAGAAACTTGGTCAGACTCTCCCCCATCACTTCCAGGATTTACCCTGCATTCCATTCCTCCAACCCAGTCTGCAAGATTTGCTCACAAAAAAGGGGGCCTCGTCACTTATTGTTCGTTAAAAAGAACGCGTACAGTAGTCCAGCTACCATACAATCTAGACTCCCCCAACGCAATGCAAGTATCATGAATCTCCATCCGAGATCAGGGAAAGATGGAGGATTTAATTTTAATTAACCTTTACCTACATCCCCGAGGTAAGAAGCAAGGAGCCCTGCAACTGAAAGAAGAGCTTATAAAGCTACTAACTGCAGAGGATACCAATAGTCTGATGGTTAGCGGAGACTCAATCAGAACATGTTTAATAAATCAGCCACCGAAGTCAGCACCATTGAGGATCCATTTGCATTGGAACTCTACTCTCAAGACAACTCATCAGGGGGAAGAAGGACTAAAGCAGCACAGCGACTTTTAGTAACTCTTGAAGAACTTGGTCTACGAGCGCTTAATGGGAGATTCCCAGGGGATCGTCCCCAAGCAGCAACATTCCACAGTACAACAACCAGTTCAACAATTGACTTCACCTTCCTCTCTGGTAATTTGTTTCAAGTGACAACTGACTTCCATATCGGTTTACTTGATTATAGTGATCACCTACCACAAGAAGTGACTTTAGAGGCTTCTGCAACTTCAACCCCAGCATGCGCCATTGGGCATGAACTAGTTTATACAGCAATACAGCAAACAATAGGCGATTAAAGTGTAGAACAGATGACCCCATGGGCCTCCTGCTCTACGCAAAGCAAGCACTTGGTGATGCCCAAAATGAAACAACAGATCTAATTGCCAGCTGGGAGAAATTTACAGGAACACTACGCAAAAACATGGGAAAAACACTGAGGAAAAACCAGCGTTAAGGAGGGGGAAAGTCGGTTAATCCGACGCGGCATCCCAATCACGCTTTTACAAATAATGCTCATCTAAAACATCTAAAAACTCTTATCGGCCAAAAGTTACGAAGGGTAAGGACAGACCCTGTTGTCAAGGACAAACTGAGTCTGTTAAAGCGTGATCGCGGGAGGCTGGTTTGGGGGCTTAAGCGAGAATCTGAAGAGCATCTGTGGGCAAAACTCCTATATGAAGCTAAATCAAACAATAGCGCTCAATTCTGGAGAAAAATCTACAATTTGTCTACGGGGGGAATCAAGGCATTAATTCCTTCGTCCCTGAAGACGATTGGATAATATTTCTTAGCACTCACTTCAAGGGTACCGACACTAACATCCAAGGAACGTCCAAATTCATAAAAGACACCGAGGAAAGTTTAACACTCAGCTGTGACTATAACGACCCCCGGCAGCAAGACCAGACAATCGAAATTAAGTGCGCCTCGATCTGTTATCGAATATCAAAGGGAAGGCATGAGGGGTCCCCGGGACCTAACGGGATCCCCCCCATATTATTTAAGCAAGACCCTGACTATTGGGCAGCTGCCCTCAGACCAATGTTTGTCAAGATTCTGCAGACATCATCAATCCCGTCATCATGGAGGGGAGCCATTATTTCCCCCATCTTTAATAAGGGTGACAAAAGCGAACCAAAAAATTATCGGCTAGTGGCTCTGCTCGATAATGAAGCCAAATATTTCGCAGGTCTGCTTCTAGAGGAACTGTCATCCTGGGCAACTGAAGTTTCAGCAATCCCATACAACCAAACAGGTTTCTGCAAAGTTATGGGAACTACCTCTAATATCTTAGCTCTTTCTTTATTAATCGACGCGGCCCAAGAAGCGAACCACCCACTCTACTTGTGCTATATTGACTATAGCTCGGCTTTTTACCACGTGGACAGAAATCTTTTGTGGGAAAAACTACACAAGTTGAACATCCCCCCGGTGCTTTTAAACCAATTAATTCTCCTACACAGCGAGACATGGGTGCAAGTTAGGCTCGGCACCGGTGATTTTCTAACAAAAAAGATTCCAACATATACAGGAGTAAAACAGGGCTGTGTACTCGCCCCAATACTTTTTAATCTTTTCATGGGAGAATTATCTATACCACTAAATGAATGCAACTCGCACGCTCCAAAGTTAGGGGGCTCACAGATTTCAAATTTATTTTACGCAGACGACCTGTTACTCATCAGCCGGACTCCGGTCGGCCTTCAGCGGCTGTTGGACATCACCTCAAGATATTCCACTGCCAACAGGCTTACCATCAATCGTGAAAAATCCAAAATCATGTGTATTAACCTTTCAAAAAAGAAAGCAACACGAAACTGGCTCTTGTCATCCAGAAAGCTAGAAAAGGTCAGCAAATATCGATATCTGGGGGTCATCATAGACCACAAGGGCAATTTCAAGCCGCAATGTGAAGCCATAAAAAGGAGAGGACTAATCACTGCAGCGGCGCTCAGAAATCTAAAAAACACAGTTTCGGGGCCAAGCTTGCTTCCTCTCATAAAAGTAATCCAGGCAAAATTACTTCCAGCAATCACTTATGGCAGCGAAGCTATAAGGGGAAGGGACGCTCCCTTACTAGACAGAACAGTAGCAAAAGCATTGCGCATGATCTTCAGCCTTCCAAGGTATGCATCGCCTGCCCAAATGAGATTAGAGTTCGGATTACAAAAAGAAGAGCTGGCGCGCAAGGGAGCCTACATAAAAACCTGGCATAAAGTAAGCAGGGGAGACCCGAAGACCCTAAACGCTCTCCTGTGGAAGGAGCTTCAAAATAAAGAAACATGCCCGGCAAGGCGGTACTTGGAAGCAGCCATTGAGGACCTTGGCTTACAGCAACTTTGGGAACTTTCAGGCTCCACAGCTCTCTTTAAAAAGGTGGTCAATAAAATAGTACGGAAGGAATCATTGCTGCAGGACAAAGCTGCCCTAACAGAGCGGGCTCATGGTTGGCTTACAGTTCAATCATACAATATGCTCTTGCCTCAAACCTATCTGCAGATAGGATTCACTAAAAAAACAAAAGAGAAATTCTTGAAATATCGCCTAGGCCTACTGCCGTCAGCGGCTCACCTTCCTCCATGGTTACGGCCAAATCTACCTTTAACATGCCGACTCTGTGGGATTGGCAAGGAAAATATAGTTCATCTGATCTCTACCTGCACCAAGCTCACCAAAGATCGCCGCCTCCTACTGCGACCACTTTTCAACATCCGTAACATACGGACCTGCTGGCAAGCGGCGCTAGCCTGCTTCAAAGGAGATGACATTCAACTGAGTTGCCGAATGGTCAAATTTCTTGAAACAGCTGAGGCCCGCTTCAAAAAAATTTCTGAAGGAACGAACAACTCAAGTAGCACTGTAAGGGCCATAATGATGAGCTAAATGTTACCTCAGAAGCCCACCCTCCAGAGTTACACCGTTGCCCTCCCTTAGACTGTCCAGTACTGATTGGTAATAGGGCTCCCCCGAACTGTCATCATAATTTAACTATCCTCTCCTCCTCCGTGGCATCTCTTTTATTTTTGTTTTGTTATCTTCCCTTGGCAGGCAAGGAGGAATAACGTATTCCCTAACTTTTTATTTTTTATTTTATTGTTCTGTTTTTAGGATAAATAAGCTGTCTAACTTGATGTTAAGCTTCTTTTAATTCTGCTGCTGCTATCTCACTATGGAATCTTGGGGCATATTACCAAGCAATAGCGATAATTATCGCTAATGCTTGGTTAGCGGGAAAAAATTAACGCTGAGCTGCGGTTATTTTTATCGCAGATAAACCTTGGTATTACCAAGGTTTATCGCAAATGCGATAAAAATCGGCCGCAATGCATGAATATCGCTGAAAAGTCAGCGATATTCATGCATTAGCGAGCTAATGCTCTTAGCCATGTTATCCACCTCCCATTGGATAACATGGCTAAGAACTGCTCAGGGCAGGTGTTAGCTTTTGGAGATATTCGTGCTTAGCGCGAATATCTCCAAAAGTTGGTAATAGGAGATAGCGATGTTAGCGACTGCTTTCAGTTGCTAACATCTTGGCACGCCCACTTTGCATGTCATTAGTGATAAATATCACTGACATGCAAAGTGGGGCCCAAGATGGTCGCTATCTCCTACTAACTGGTGTTAGCGACAGCTAGGTAATAGGGAGATCATTTTATCTCCGCTTTCTTGGCTTTTAAAGCCAAAAAAGCTGAGATAAACCCCCTTGATAATATGCCCTCTTGTGTCTTGTCGTAAGGACAGAATCTTTGTTTTAACATGCTAAAATTTGATTTATGTTTCCCTGAAACCTTTTTGATTTATATTGTCAAGGTTTTAAATAACCATGCACAATAAAGTATTCTACATTGTCACCTTATTATGATGCACTGCTAACAATTCCTAAAATGATGAAAAACACTCTGACATACTTTTCTAGAAAGACAAGCCAGTGAATGCCCATGCAAACCTGTGCTTTATCTCACTCTGCAAGGATCTAACTCTTGCAAGATCTTCATTTTTTGTTTTAGACTTTTCTTACTATATGTACATAAGAAATTTCGAAGCAAATCAATTGAATCCTGTCGCACACTACAAATACTAATGCACTTCCATGTGTACACTGGACCCTTAGTACATCTCCCTAAAACTTCATCACTTAACACCTCTTCTGCATCTCTAGACACAAGTTTCTCTTTTTCCATCACACAACCATCTTTCACCTCATATGCTCGACCACTGGTGTCAACTGCATGCACCAAATCATTTTCCTGAAAGTAACTCTCCTCATTAAAAAATGGCTCAGAACTTGAAATATGCATCCATTCTCCAGAAAATACTTCAAAAAAATTAGTCAGATTATTAATTCTTTTCCATCTACTGTTCGATTTGAAAACATCAATTGCCTTATTAAGTATTCTAATTCTATTGATTACTAAAATAAATGATTTTTTCTTAACTTCAAAAGCCTGATCAACAATCTTCTCTACACTTTTCTTTTTCTTGTAAACAGCAGCTCTCTGTTTACCTTTCTTTTCATTTTTAAGCAAATTTAAAACTACCCTATTGCGAAACATTCGTCTACGAATGTCCCTAAATTGATTGAACCTTCTATTGCTATCCATAGTCTTATCTCCTGCTCCAATAGAGACATTTTTTGAGGGCCTCTCCTTCCTTTTTAAATTTGTTCTCTGCTTCTGGATCTTCTTATGACCATTAACATTACTTTTTGATCTACATAAATTGTGAAGAAAAGACTTAATTGTCTTACCAGGAGCTTTTCTGGTGTTTTTTGAAGTACTTGTTGTAGAGGATTCTATTATTTCCTTTGATGATTTTTTTTTTTTTTTACGTATGGTATTTTTTCTATTCCTTTGCCTTGATGGCATTTTTGCTTGCTTTTAAAATGTTGATTTCAATCTGTGGTTCTGAAATAAATAACACATTAAAGACCACTATTAGCAAACAACAAAGTAATGACAAAAAGAAAACAATATAAACACTAATTTGCAACATATTAAAGTTTATACCACAGCAACTCAGGGCCTTATTTATGAAGGCCTTGCGGCACCAGTGGGTCCCATGTTAAAAGAGACGCACCAGTGCCACAAGGCAGTCATAAATAAGGACCAAATGTAAATACCATTGATTTTCCCCCAAAATCGTTTTTTGAATAACACTGCGCAGAACCTATGTACAACCACTCAATATCACTTTGGAAAACTCACTGTTTCCCACAATACAAATCCTCTATCTTGCAAATGTTGCTAGCAAGTATTATCAAAAAGCAAAAAACAAACCAACAGCAAACAAACTCAGGGCCTTATTTATGAAGGCCTTGCGCCACAAGAGCATCACTTATTTCTCATGTTTAAAGTGATGCACCGGCTGCACAAGGAAATCATAAATAAGGGCCAAATGAAAATACCATTGATTTGCACCCAAAATCGTTTTTTGAATAACATTTTAGAAACACAGCAAAGATCCTATGTACAAGCACTCAATTTCACTACTGAACCCTCACTATTTCACAAAATACAAATCCTCTATTTTGCAAATGTTGATATCAAGCATTATCAAAAAGCAAGACACAAACCAACAACAAAAAAACTCAGGACCTTATTTATGAAGGCCTTGCGCCACGAGTGCGTCCAATGTTAAAAGTGACGCACTGGTGCCACAAGGCAATCATAAATATGGGCTAAACGTAAATACCATTGATTTTCCCCCAAAATCGTTTTTTGAATAACATTTAAGAAACACTGCGCAGAACCTATGTACAACAACTCATTATCACTTTTGAAACCTCACTGTTTCCCAAAATACAAATCCTCTATCTTGCAAATGTTCATAATAAGTATTATCAAAAAGCAAAAAACAAATCAATAGCCAACAAACTCAGGGCCTTATTTATGAAGGCCTTGCGCCACAAGAGCGTCACTTATTTCCCATGTTTAAAGTGATGCACCGCTGCACAAGGCAATCATAAATAAGGGCCAAATGAAAATACCATTGATTTGCACCCAAAATCGTTTTTTGAATAACATTTTAGAAACACTGCGCAGAACCTATGTACAACCACTCAATATCACTTTTGAAACCTCACTGTTTCCCAAAATACAAATCCACTATCTTGCAAATGTACATAATAAGTATTATCAAAAAGCAAAAAACAAATCAACAGCCAACAAACTCAGAGCCTTATTTATGAAGGCCTTGCACCACAAGAGCGTCACTTATTTCCCATGCTTAAAGTGATGCACCTGCTGCACAAGGCAATCATAAATAAAGGCCAAATGAAAATACCATTCATTTGCACCCAAAATCGTTTTTTGAATAACATTTTAGAAACACAACACAGGACCTATGTACAACCACTCAATATCACTTTTGAAACCTCACTGTTTCCCAAAATACAAATCCACTATCTTAAAAATGTTCATAATAAGTATTATCAAAAAGCAAAAAACAAATCAACAGCCAACAAACTCAGAGCCTTACTTATGAAGGCCTTGCGCCACAAGAGCGTCACTTATTTCCCATGTTTAAAGTGATGCACAGGCTGCACAAGGCAATCATAAATAAGGGCCAAATGAAAATACCATTGATTTGCACCCAAAATCGTTTTTTGATTAATATTTTAGAAACACTGTGCAGAACCTATGTACAACCACTCAATATCACTTTTGAAACCTCACTGTTTCCCAAAATACAAATCCTCTATCTTGCAAATGTTGATATCAAGCATTATCAAAAAGCAAAAAACAAACCAACAGCAAACAAACTCAGGGCCTTATTTATGAAGGCCTTGCGCCACAAGAGCGTCACTTATTTCCCATGTTTAAAGTGATGCACCGGCTGCACAAGGCAATCATAAATAAGGGCCAAATGAAAATACCATTGATTTGCACCCAAAATCGTTTTTTGAATAACATTTTAAAAACACTGCGCAGAACCTATGTACAACCACTCAATATCACTTTTGAAACGTCACTGTTTCCCAAAATACAAATCCTCTATCTTGCAAATGTAGATTTCAAGCATTATCAAAAAGCAAAAAACAAACCAACAGCAAACAAACACAGGGCCTTATTTATGAAGGCCTTGCACCACAAGAGCGTCACTTATTTCCCATGTTTAAAGTGATGCACCGGCTGCACAAGGCAATCATAAATAAGGGCCAAATGAAAATACCATTGAATTGCACCCAAAATCGTTTTTTGAATAACATTTAAGAAACACTGCGCAGAACCTATGTACAACCACTCAATATCACTTTTGAAACATCACTGTTTCCCAAAATACAAATCCACTATCTTGCAAATGTTCATAATAAGTATAATCAACAAGCAAAAAACAAATCAACAGCCAACAAACTCAGGGCCTTATTTATGAAGGCCTTGCGCCACGAGTGCGTCCAATGCTAAAATTGATGCACTGGTGCCACAAGGCAATCATAAATATGGGCTAAATGTAAATACCATTGATTTTCCCCCAAATCGTTTTTTGAATAACATTTAAGAAACACTGGGCAGAACCTATGTACAACCACTCAATATCACTTTTGAGACCGCACTTTTTCTCAAAATACAAATCCTCTATTTTGCAAATGTTCATAGCAAGTATTATCAAAAAGTAAGACACAAACCAACAACATAAAAAAACAGGGCCGTATTTATGAAGGCCTTGCGCCACAAGAGCGTCACTTATTTCCCATGTTTAAAGTGATGCACCGGCTGCACAAGGCAATCATAAATAAGGGCCAAATGAAAATACCATTGATTTGCACCCAAAATCGTTTTTTGAATAACATTTTAGAAACACTGCGCAGAACCTATGTACAACCACTCAATATCACTTTTGAAACCTCACTGTTTCCCAAAATACAAATCCACTATCTTGCAAATGTTGATAGCAAGCATTATCAAAAAGCAAACAAACTCAGGGCCTTATTTATGAAGGCCTTGCGCCACCAGAGCGCCACTTATTTCCAGAGGCAGACACTATTAATTGCTTCTCAAAAAAATAAAAGCCATTCTTTTACCCCAAAATCATTTTTTAAATAACTTTTTACAAACACAGCACAAGTCCTATGTACAAGCATTCAATTACTGAAACTTAACTATCTGCTTCCAAATATTCTCCATAGAACAAACAAGTCTCTATCTAAATTAAATAAATCATTACTTACCTTTACAAATGCTTTGGGAGATTGAAAACAGTGTCAGACACACACACCAATTTTTCTTTAGCAGAGCAAAAGGTGTGCACTCAATACACTGAAACCAAGACTGGCATAGAAAATCTCTAACTTTACACACATATGCCTTATTTCAACCAATCAAACGTCTTCCCTCACTATTTTCAAACCAACACCCTTCCCCCTTTCAGACCTTTCTATCTGTTACCATAGCAACTCCCTCCTAACTGAACTCTCAGGTTCAAAAGTGTATTCTACAATGTTGCAAATTAAGTCAGCAATGATGTTTGACCTCTAAATACACCAGCTTATCCAGGGCATTATTGTTTTTAGTGACTTTTTCTTAACCATTCAAATTGCTTCTTACACACAACACAACCATGCACCCTAACTTTCTGTTTTCAACTAACTGAATCCACCAATCATTGCTTGTGATTCAACAGCAGGGAAACTCCACAATTATTTTTTTGTAAACTCCTACTGTTCCAACTGCCATTTCATTCCCACACTTCATCTGACTGCACCAGAACCTTCTCACATCATGTATTCTGTATGGATTATTGGACATAGCTACATCTACTGGGCTCAAAGGTATGCAGCAAGCAGAAATTATCACAACCTTGATTTATCAAATATGTAAATCAAGTGGATTGGCCAGAGAGGATTGAGATGTCATCAATAGATACCATTGGTGAAAACCTTTTTGCATCTGCAAACCTTGACCTCTTAATAGTGCACTGTGATGGAAATGATTTGGGCACTATGATTGGGGTTGGTCTGGAAATGCTTTTAAAGGACACCTTTGATCAATTGATGACACTTTTTCCACAAACTGCCTTGGTATATTCCAATATATGCAAAAGACAGAAATGGAACTGGTCCAACCAATTTTGTCCACAATTTGAGAAAGCACAGAAACATGTGAATAAATCTGTTTCTGCTTACATGAGAGACTGTGGAATGGGTTCATTATACAATAATAACTTGCGTTACAACATGCAAGACATCTACAGAGGAGATGGTGTGCACTTCTCAGATGAGGGGAATAGAATTTTCCTCCTGAATTTAAGACTGTGCATTGGAACCTACTTGTAGGTACCTAAATAAGCCACAGAACCCAAAAGCTCTTTTCAGAGCTACCCTACCTCTGATCATTCAAAATGTTTATCTTTTTCTAACTTTTTTCACTATTTTTCACCAAAGTACGCTCTCCGGTACGCTCCCCGGTGCGCGTACCGGACACTTCCCCTGCGAAAAATCCAATTTTTTTTAACCTTTATGAGCCTCCTAAGCCCCCCTCAGAAAACCTAGGGGGTCAGGGGTTGTCTACCATGCCCCCTTCTACCCATTCCCAGCGTTGTTTGTCCTCCATTGTATCGAAACACAAAATGGAGGACTCCCGTTACGCTGCCGGTGCGCGTACCGGGGCTCGCACCGGTAAGCGCTCTCTAAAAAAAAGTGGGAAAGTAATTTATAGAAAAAACACTGGAGACACTTACACCAAATATAGAATAGGCCCTACTACATAGCAGTCCCTACCATTTACCCAAAGTTGATGGAATTCCATTGAGACAATTATGCTGTAGGCCTGACTAAATATCCTGAGGTAAATTACATGACAAAAACACATATGAAGTGTTAGAATTGACAACCAATTAAAATGTTACTTTCATTATCTACTATTATTTCATGACATTTGATTGGTTATGTACCTGAATATATATAAAGAAAGAGAGAGAAACACAGCCATTTTGACTACTACTTCCTGAAGTACATTTCAAGAGCATTTTCACTGACAACTTAAACTTCTTTTTGAAAGGTAAGATGTTATTTTAAAAACTGAAGTATGTTGTGCACTTTAAATTAATTTGGAAAACATTTTCTGATAGTTATATACTATCCCTCTGTAATAGTTATAGAATAAGATAGACTTCTCTGTTATAGTTATGGATGGAGTTAGGCTTGTCTTGTATAATTATGAATTTACATCACATACACTTTTTTATATTTCTACTTCCAGTCTGATACCATACACTGCCCAAAGATAAAATCACTATTAAAAAAACCAAAGTACCTGTCTGAACTTAAACCCAACAGTGCCCTATCTCTACTGATATATTTTTTTTAAAATGCAAACTACAGCACAAAAATGGAAGGACAGCAAAAAAATTCCAACGAAATTGTTCTGGAGAGCAACAATAATAAAGTTATTGAACCCAATGACTCAGAATTCATGGATGAATCACGGGACTATGAACTACTTCAATGTGTACAATCAGTAGGTTTCCTGATTCAAAATGAAGACATTTCTGACAATCAAATATTAGAAGTTCTGTTAAATTTGGAAAAGGAATCTGAAAAATAAATTTATATTTAATAATTCAAAAAATGTTTGAGACATTATTCATTTTTATATGTATTTCTTAAACTAGTACCAAATTGATTATAATGTAAAGACAGACTTAAAATATACTGTGCAACTTTTTTGTGTTACATAATAGGTTTGCTCATAGTTACTTCCTTTCTCCTACTATATTATCTCCAATGTGTATTTAACATCTCTTTATCATCTCCTGCCTCCATATTGTTTCTGCTTTCCTGACAGACTACGCTATGAATTCCATATACCACAATAACTTCTGTAACAACATGCAAGATATCTACAAAGAAGACCGTGTATATTAAATTATAGACTCTGCATTGGTACCTACATGTTGGTACTTAAATAAAAAAAAACAACAAAAAGAACAAATAATAAACATACAATATTTGAAAAGTCTATCATTCTTTTTTTCCCATAGTAGGCTCCCCGGTCCGCTTCCCGGTGCGCGTACCGGGCGATCCCCCCGCAAAAAATTGGAAAAAAATGTACTTTTTTTTTGGCCCGCGGGGCCCTTTTAAAGCCCCCACATCAAACCTAGGGGGTCAGGGAGGGTCTACTCTGCCCCCTTATGATAATTTCCCCCTTTGTTTTGGCCACCTCTCATGTCTCGATCCTACCGAGACACAAGATGGCGGCCGCTCTGGACTGTTTCGAATGTTTACAGACACCCGTGAGCCAATCAGCTTTCCGTGCGCAAGTCGCGTGGCGCGCCCGGTGCGCTCCCCGGTGCGCGTACTGGGGCGCGCCTATAGATATATATATTTTTTTGAACCTAAATTACTCAAAATCCACTGGAGCACATATCTTGAGACATAGCAAAGGCACATCGGGCTACCAGTCCCTACAATTTTGCCAAGTTTGCCAATTTTGTCAAGTTTGGTGGAAATCCATTCAGCCGTTCGGGCTAAAAGTGAGGTCGACCGCCCTATGGAAATTAACATGGGGAAAACGCCTTTTGGGACCCCCCTTTTATCTCGGCGCCCGCTTCCCAAACTTTCAGGGAAGGACCGGAGCTCGAAGAGGCCATTTTGAGGAAATTTTCTGGCAGATTCGTCAACCGGCGCCAAAGTTATTCCAAATAGAATTTTGAGATTTAACATTGAAAAAAATCCTAACTATAACTACCTACTGGCGACCGCCAGTAGGTAATATATATATATATATATATATATATATATATATATATATATATATTCACTGAAAAAACCATAGGTTATAGACCATATATAGTTAGGAATTAGCATTTACAAAACCTTGAAAATTCAATTAAAAAACCATAGGTTATAGACCATATATAGTTAGGGATCAGCATTTACAAAACCTTATTTTACTCACACAAAACCATTGAAATTCGCATATATAGTTAGTTGCACTAACTATATATCGCGCACCCGCAATCCACTGCTGATGATGTCACATATTACATCATTGATGACATGGTCAGTGACATCACTGATGACATCACTGATGACAACTCAAATGACATCACTGATAACATCACTGATGACATCATTCATGTGATAATACGATGAACCTCTTCAGACTCTAATATAACCTTAGATACACTCAGTGTAAACAGACACTCACAGACTGTCACTTATCCATGGAGTTACTCACACACCTAGTCAGTCATGCAAAGAATCAATCACACCTCCATTTCTTCAACTATACAGATATACACACCTTACTTATTCAAACATATTCTAACACATATTTACTCGCTTATACAATCATTGATACAAGTTTACAATGATCCATACAGCCACTCACACATTCACTGGCTCTTATGCACAGTTATTTATATATGTCAACTCTCACATGTACTGTGTTTTACATATGTACTTACTTTGACATGTAGCACTGAGATATCCATTCACTCACCAATACACTCATGCACACAGTCAACTGCCCATACAGCTGTTTCCACCTGCACTTTTGAACCCATACATCTAGCAAATCAACTGCTCACACATCTATGCACAGAGTCATACACCTCCCAGCCACCCACACACATACTCAGTCTCCCATACAAATACTTGGGCAACCAATCAATAACCCATATAGTTACTCATATAGCTACTGATTAACACATGCAGCAGTTTACAGAACAACAGACATAATGATGCACAAATTAAGACAGTTTAGTCACTAACCCATGCACTCAGTGAGACACATTTAATCATTCTCTCATACAGTCAGTCATGCACCTACTAAATCCTTCATCCAGACACTTATACATCCACTCATTCTTCAATATGTAAGACATATTTTAACTTTACAGAAACATACAGTCACTGGATGTTGTCATCAGTGATGTCATCAGTGATGTCATTTGAGATGTCATCAGTAATGTCAAATGAGATGTCATCAGTGATGTCATCAGTGATGTCACTGACCATGTCATGAATGATGTAATATGTGACATCATCAGCAGTGGATTGCGGGTGCACGATATATAGTTAGTGCAACTAACTATATATGCGAATTTCAATGGTTTTGTGTGAGTAAAATAAGGTTTTGTAAATGCTAATCCCTAACTATATACGGTCTATAACCTATGTTTTTTTTATTGAATTTTCAAGGTTTTGTAAATGCTAATTCCTAACTATATATGGTCTATAACCTATGGTTTTTTCAGTGAATTTCAATGGTTTTTTAATAGCAAATATCAAAAGCTGTAAAATGTATTATTCTTTTAAATGAAAAATATATTTTATATGTTTTTAATAAAAGAAATGTATGCATCTGCCAAACCCTGACCTCTTAATAGTGCACTGTGGTGGAAATGATTTGGGCACTATGACTGGGGTTGGTCTGGAAATGCTTTTAAAGAACACCTTTCATCAATTGATGACACTTTTTCCCCAAACTTCCTTGGTATATTCCAATATATGCCAAAGACAGAAATGGAAGTGGTCCAACCAATTGTTTCCACAATTTGAGAAAGCAAGGAAACATGTGAATAAATCTGTTTCTGCTTACATGAGAGACTATGGAATGGGTTTATTATACAACAATAACTTGCGTTACAACATTCAAGACATCTACAGAAGAGATGGTGTGCACTTCTCCAATGAAGGGAATAGAATATTCGTCCTTTATTTAAAACTGTGCATTGGAACCTACTTGTAGGTACCTAAATTAGCCACAGAACCCAATAGCTCTTTTCAGAGCTACCCTACCTCTGATCATTCAAAACGTTTATCTTTTTCTAACTTTTTTTTTTTCACCAAAGTACGCCCCACGGTTCGCTTACCGGTGCGCGTACCGGGCGCTCCCCCGCAAAATTTTCCAATTTTTATTTTTTTATTTTTGCATATATCAGCGTTCTAAGCCCCCCTCAGAAAACCTAGAGGGTCACAAAGTGTCTACTGTGCCCCCTTCTACCCATTCCGAACATTGTTTGTCCTCCATCTTGTGTCTCAATTCTACCAAACCTCCTCTCACCATGTTTTCTGTCTGGATTGTTGGACATAGTTACATCCACTGGGCTCACAGGTATGCTGATAACAGAAATTTACACAACCTCAATTTACAAAATGTGGAAATCAAATGGATTGGCCAAAGAGGATTGAGATGTCACTAATTGATACCATTGGTGAAAACCTTTTTACATTTGCCAAACCCTGACCTCATAATAGTGCACTGTGGAGGAAATGATTTGGGCACTTTGACTGGGGTAGGTCTGGAAATGCTCTTAAAGGACACCTTTGAGCAACTAATGACACTTTTCGCTCAAACTGCCTTGGTATATTCCAATATATGCCAAAGACAGAAATGGAGGTGGTCCAATCAAATTTGTCCACAAATTGAGAAAGCGAGGAAGCATGTAAATAAGTCTGTTTCCGCTTATATGAGAGACCATGGAATGGACGCCATCTACAATAACTTGCGTTACTACATGCAAGATATCTACAGAGGAGATGGTGTGCACTTCTCATATGAGGGAAACAGAGTTTTCATACAAAATTTAAGACTGTGTATTGGTACCTACTTATAAGTACCTAGAACTTACACAGAACCCAAAAGCTCTTTTCAGAGCTACCTTAACTATAATTACTCTTGTAAAATTTCGAATGTACCTTTTTTCACTAATTTTCACTTATGTTCGCTTCCCGGTTCGCTACCCGGTTCGCGTACCGGCAGCTAACCGCCCGAAAAATGCACATTTTTTTTTTTGGACTTACATGAGCCGCCTCAGCTACCCTCAGAAAACCTAGGGGGTCAGGATACATCTCCCGTGCCCCCTTATACCCATTTCCCACATTGTTATTCCTCCATCTTGTGATTAAATTTGTCCAAAACACAAAATGGCGAACTCCCGTTACGCTACCGGTAAGCTACCCGGTTCGCGTACCGGGTAGCGCTCCTACCGCGAAAAATCGAACATTTTTTATTTTTTATTTTTTACCCCACGGGACCCTTTAATAGCCCCCACATCATTCCTAGGGGGTCAGGAGGGGTCTACCTTGCCCCCTTTCATTAATTTCCCCCTTCGTTTTTCTCCACCTCTTGTCTCTCGATCCTACCGAGAGACAAGATGGCGGCTGATCCGGACTGTTTAGAATGTTGACAGACACCGGAGAACCAATCAGCTTCACTTTGCGAAGTTCCGTTACGCATCAGGTACGCGAACCGGGGCGCTAACCGGAGCGCTGGTACAGATATATCTGTTTTTAAAAACGTTAATTTCTCAAAATCCACTGGACCACATATATTGAGACATAGCAAAGGCACGTCGGGCAAACCATATCTAAAATTTTGCCAAGTTTCGTGTAAATCCATTCAGCCGTTCGAGCTAAAAGTGATTCCAACCGCCCTATGGAAAAATGAATGGGAAAAATGCGTTTTAGGACCCCCCTTTTTTCTCAGCCCCCCCCTTGACGAAACCCCCCAAATTTTCAAGGGCTGCTCAGAAACAAAATGTGCCATTTCCCCAAAAATTTCAGCCAATTCTGTCCACAAACACAAAGTTATTCAACATAGAATTTTCAAAAATCCCATAGGAAAAAAATCCTAACTATATATACCTACTGGCGACCGCCAGTAGGATATATATATAGATATATATGTGCCAAGGTGTATTGAAGAATGAATGCATTTACATGTGCCTAAAGGAATTATTTCATAGGTGCCTGACTGACTATATAAGTGAGTGATTGAACCTGTCTTACTGAATGCATGGGTTAGTGACTAAACTGTGTGAAAGTCTATATAAGTCTCTCCATTGGTGTGTAAGCAACTGCATGGTTTGCTAATAGCTACATAAGTGTCTATATAGGTTATTGATGTGTTGTCTGAGTTTCTGTATGGGTCCCTGAGTGTCTGTGTGGGTGAGTGGGTGTATGAGTCTGTGCATAGATGTCTGAGTGGGTGATTCAGTGGTTGTATGGATTAAAGAGTGTATCTAGGAAGGGCTGTATGGGTGAGTTAGTGTGTCTATAGATATGTTGGTGAGTAAATAAATGTCTCAGTGGTATATCTGTGACTAACGACATATGTTTTAGGACACTATATGTGAGTGTTAGACTATATATAAATGAGTATACATGAGACTAAGTTACTTGAAGATTGGATGTATAAATAAGTGTCTCCTTCTATGAGTGATTATATCAGACAGTAAATACGTGTGTGTATCTGTATAAATAAGTGATGTGGTATGTCTATAAATAATGGAGTTGGTGTATACATGATTAAATGGGTATATGATTGATTCTGTGCATTACTGGCTAGGTGTGTGAGTAACTCTATGGATGACTGGAAGAATGTGACTGCAAGTATAGATGTATGAGTGCATATTATAGTCCTGTATTGATGAGTAACTACATGTATAAGTGACTGGATATGTGTGTGCAGACCAAGGAAATAGTGAGTGCTATGTAGTATATGGCATTCTTCTGTGTATGTTTCAAAAATAGTAGTCAACATTTTAGAATGGGTGTATCAAAGTTTATATTACAGCATCAGTATGTGCATCAGATTGTCACGTGGATGATGTCATGAGTGATGTCATGAGGGATGTCATGAGTGATGTCATCAGTGATGTCACTTACCATGTCATGAGTGATGTAATATATGACAACATCAGCAGTGCATTGCGGGCACGCGAGTTATAGGTAGCTCAACTAACTATAACAGGCGAATTTCTGTGGTTTTATATGAGTCAAAAGTTCAACTGACTATAACGTTCCTGAAACCCATGTTTTTTTAGTGATTTTTTAAGGCTTTTTAAATTCTGATTCCTAACTATAACTTACCTGAAACCTATGGTTTTTTCAGTGAATTTTCAAGGTTTTTTAAATGTTAATTTCATATTTTAATGTTTCTAAAACCTATATTTTGTCAAATATTTTTTCAAATATTTTGAGACTCTATTATGCTTCTTTTTTTAACTTTAAAAATGGTGTCATGTTTTATATCTTCCCAAAAAGGTATGTATATATTTATTTTTTGGGGGGAGATAACTGCACTCCCATACCAGTAGCATAACAGGCTCCATCACCACACAATTCCTATCCACTATATTTCTAAACTCGTAAATGCTGCGCATTTCGTATCCAACGAGTTCATGGCACCGCGTCCCACGTAACATCATATATGCATGAAGTCACCCCAGGTGCTACTTTGGTGTCTGATGGGTACCCAGTATCAAGTCATGCATTACGTCATGTACGTATGGGGTCGGGCCCGCTGCGCTTTGCGTATGCGATGAGTACACGCTGCCAGGCCCGGAGTAATGTCACAGACACATAGTATCACGCAGGGTACGCCATTCCATTTATTTTTTTTCTGTCTCAAAAGTATATCTAAATAGCTTTAAACAGTGTATGAGACCAAGTGATAATCCAACATATGTTAACCCCTTAAGTGCTGCTGACGGCCAATGGTCGTCAGCAGCGCTACCTCCCCAGTGCTGCGCACGACCATTGGACGTCCATTCAGCACTGGTTCCAATGGACAGCGCAGCACTGGGGAGAATTGTTTACACGCAGCTAAGGTGTTAAACATTTATATATTTCTAATTGTAATAAACTTATATAATGATAAATATATTTTGTCAATATTGCTCAGTGCGCGATTGCCATGTGAACTTAAAAAAAGCATTTGATTGGTTCATAACTTTTCCCATTGTAACTGTTGGACGACCCCAACCATTTTACTCATTCTCTCTACAGCGTTTGATGAGAGACACCTCTTCTGCTTAGAGAGCTTTTTTGTAAAAAGTTTTCCTGTATACACATATCTTATATTACACACAACATGCAATGATCATCTTGATCAATATTCATGCTCTATACATTAGCCTCCCACATGTGATTGCCATGCATCTCAAACGTTCCTTCAAAAAACAAATGTGTGTTATACGATGCCCCTGGTGTGTGTGTGTGTGTGTGCACATTATTGTGCTCCCTCTCGGCCTCGCTATTCGTGGCTCTAAGAAGTATCAGGACCAATGGGCAGAGTGCGTATCCTAGATCACATGTGACAAACAGCAAACATCAATGTGCAGATTTCTTTTTCTCTACTCTCTATTGTCAGGCTTTACCAATATAGTAGTGTGTTATATGTAAGACTTTTAGATTCACATTTGACATGCATTGCATCACTGTAATGAGTGTTATCACTGTGTATGATGTAGCCTCACATGTCTGCGCATATCCACAACCTTGACAACGACATGTGATGTTCACCATTCAAGTTTTTTTAAGCACCATCTCATTAACAATAGTTTCTGCCCTCCTGACACATGCTACACTAATCTAAATTGCACACTCTGCGAGGTCAAAACTACAAAAGAAATACACATAAGTACACTTAGTGGCCAAACAGGAACTGAACAACGCCCAGGTTCCCGGAATAATTATTCACACCCCTACTCTGGCCTGGCGTACGCAAGCCCAGCCCACTTTGTTTGCATATAAATAGGATAACCACAATGCCACACATCCATCTTCTCCCACACTGCCTCAGGTGATATGGCGCATCCACCTCGAATATCACAATGCCAATAAAAAAAAGAAATGGATCCATGAGGGTTACACCATCCTGGCAATCAACACAGGTTCTAAATTGTGAGCCTTACTGACCGTCGTCTAGGAAAGGGATCCATGAGGTGTACACTTTCCTGCAATCAACACTCCATTCGAATTGTGAGCACTGCTCTCCTTAGTGTTTGCCCACACAACAATGACAGCAGGTAAGCAGTGGGGCCTGGGTGCACAGGGGTTCCAATTGAGCGTGGTGCTGCGGGAGGGGTCAGCCTGAGTGCGCAGGTGCGAACAAGCGATGTTGCTGTGCGTAATGGTGTTTTTTCTGACCTCATTCAGTCTCATCTCTGTCTCATTTTAAAGACCTCCTGGACCGTACTGTAGGCCTTAGCCAGCGGGAAGCGCAGCCCCACAGAAACCTCTTGAGCACAGTGCTGCGGGAGGGGTGGGATGCATCAGCCAGAGTGCACACATGCGAAAAAGCGTTATTGCCGTGTGTAATGATGTGATCTCTGACCTCATTCAGTCACATCTCTGTCTCGTTTTAAATACCTGCTCTACCTACTGTTGGCCTGAGCCTACAGGCAGCACTGCCCTACAGACACGTGTTGAGCGTATGTGCAAAAAAGCAATGTTGCCGTGCATAAGGATGTAATCTCTGACCTCATTCAGTCACATTAGTCTCATTTTAAGGACCTGCTAGACCGTACTGTAGGCATGAGCCAGCGGGCAGCGCTGCCCTACAGACACATGGCTTTGGCTTTTAGGACACCATAGTGAGATTGTTACTATGTGTACATCCACACAGGATTCCACCTCCGCATTACATGCACATATCATGCTTCTAGCATGCGCTCTGTTCCTCATTTATGTCAACCTTGGTATATCATATTATTTAACCTTGTGTATTCTCGTGTACTCCAACTCTCCTCTTTGAACCACGATTACCACTAACAGTTGGTAAATCATACTTCAAAAACGAAGGAGGCACTCAACTCCTATTTTCTATCAAGGTTAAAATAAACCTTCATTTATCACCAGACATTTCCACCATTAAATTATTTCTCCCTTTTCAGACATTCCATTGATTGACTCAAGAAGGGCGGAGTGGGAGCTGACCCCGCAATGATACCCTGTGCATTTTGACACCTTCCATCGTGGTATCAAGACACCGTCCACGACCAGAGACCTGGTCTACTGTACAAACGTATCCCAAACTCCGAGCTTGCACCAACATGTCGTGGGACACACCGGTGGTGGCAGGTGAGCAGTGAAGCCTCCGTGTGCAAGACCTACAATTGAGCATAGTGCAGGGGAAGGGACTGGGGTGCAGCACCCTGGGTGCACAGGTGCATGCAAGCAATTTTCCTGCAGCTAACAATGTACAACTATAATATCAAAGAACAACAATAACATTATCACCATTTTAGTGGCAGGAAACTGCCTCTAAAGCGCCTATAATGGGCTAGATAATATGCCCTTGTGAATTCCCATAGAAGACCAGGTTCACACCACAACCTGGGCTTCTATGAGAATTCACAAGGGCCTATTATCAACCCCTTTTTGTCGCTTTAGTGGCAGTGTCCTGTCGTTTAAGCAGCAATAATTTTATTGCTGTTCCTTGATAATATGGCCCATAATCTCTGGCCTCATTTGTTACATTTTAAGGACTTGTCAAACCACACTCTTTCTCGCGTACCCCATCATCCTAGACACACGGGTGATGGAAAGGTAAAAACTAAGGGCTGGGTGCAGTAGGGACCCCAGTGTCCTAAACAAATAGGTGACGGGAGGGTAGACACTAAGGGCTGGGTGCAGTAGGCTGATGCTCTGTCTCCTCCCTCTCCTTTTGACTCTCCCTCCCCTTCTTCCTTCCACCAACTCCCCTCCCTTCCATTCTCACTTTCGTCCTTTCATTCCCCCTACCTTTCTTTACCTCTTCCACATAGCACACATACTTAAGTTTCATTTTTGTCTTGCAGGTTTCCTACGCTGCTTCCACTGGAATCCAACCCACATTTTTTATTATACTGTTTCTTCTATTAAAGTTACATTTCTATTTATTTGTATTTTAATAAAAGTTACTTTTTTCAAATAAATAACTGAGTGTATAGGTCTTTTTTTTCTGACAACACTTGTCTAATATTTATTGTGAAAATCATCTGTTTATAGGAGATTTTAAGGACAAACATATCTAAAATTAAAGTGCGCCTACCAATCATAATCTAACTAACTATCAGACAAATGAAGCCTGGGTAATTGTACAACTGCAAGAGTTCTATGATTGTTCACTTTATAACACAATAAGTACTGCCCATGTGATTACCGAACAAGTAAGGCACTGGCTAGGACCACCGAGGCTTCAGGGACTGCTGAGACACGCCCTGCATATTTAAATAAAGCCCCGGAGTGTGGCGATCCTGGGACTCCAGTTGGCTTCGAACCCCCCAAACAATTAGTAAATAATACCCGGGAAGGTGGCGGTTTCCTAGGCGGCAAAATGTCTCTGTGCCCTTCCTCCCCTAATTTACATGTAAAATGTAACATTAAGATCCTGAGTCTTACAAAGACCTCGCAATATAATAATTGGATTGGCCACGGAACATTACCCACCAATGGCCTCATTTAAAAGAAGAGGTGATACCCCGCGTTTTTTTTTGTTTCTTTTTATCTCTCCATTTTTACACAATGGCCAGAGCACATGACTTCACAGCATATGACTCACAGTTTGGGCTCACGCTTTCATCAAGCTTTCATCCTCGAGTCCGGCAGCAGCTCAGTTTAGCAGCATGAGACTCTAGACAGTACCTCACATATTTTCCGCACCCTAGGACTTTCAGACCAGTACGGGTCAGTAGTTCGTCCTAGTAGGTATATACAGATGCTGACACTACTTCCACACCTGTAGTGCAGCGGACACAGCACATGACTTCACAGCATAAAGACACACACTTTGGGCTCCGGTTTTAATCTGCGAGTCCTGCAACACCTCACCTTAGCAGCATCACACTCTACGCAATACCTTACTTAATTTCCGTAGCCCAGCACTTTCACACTGGTAGGGGTGAATACTTCACTTCGCACCCCCTCTATAATCCACACTCAACACCCCACAGAGGTTACAGTGCTCAAACCCCCCCTTTTCCACTTTTTTCACCTTTTTTCCCCTTACTCGCTGCAACAGAATCACAAAATAGTGGCCAACACTTCCTAGTTGCAACAGCTTGCACCGCTCGCAGCCAATCAGCAGCAAGCTCGTGCTCTTAACGCCTCAGCCAATCAGATGGCAGAATTCCCAAATATTGATATCTGTAAATTTCGATATTTCTCAAAAACTACTGAACGGATTTACACAAAAGAAACAAAAGCGTGCTTTCTAGACCTAGACCCTTCTCCCTGCCAAATTAGAGGTAATTCTGTTCACCCGTTCGACCTGCATCATTGTCTAAAGTTTTCCATGGAAATTAACAGGACAAAAAAAGTTTTCAGACCCCGTTTTTTTTTTCCGCCCCCCCTTGACGAATCACCCCTAAACTTTCAACATAGGAGCTGGTCTGAACAAACAATTTCACGATGATTCCCACGATGGCCCCAAAGTTATTGGGAATAGAATGTTGCCATTTTTCTATGGTAACTAGGTCCTAACTATAACTAACCACGCTGACCGCCAGTAGGTAATATATATGTATGTGTATATATAATATATATATATATATATATATATATATATATATATATGTGTGTATTTCACCTCTCAAGTAGTAAAACCACAGGTGACGAGACTGTGTGCTGACCATAGAATTTTATTTCGTGCAGCCCTCGGACGCGTTTTGCCTGACCAGCAGGCTTGTTCACCTGTGGTTTTACTACTTGAGATGTGAAGTGTTGTCAGGACCCGACTTCGGAGGTCCTTTTCTTTGACGAGACACCCGCTGTTCTGGCAGGCGGCAGTTCCATTCTGAAGTGAGGAGGAGGAGAATATATACATATATATGGTACCAAAACGTCTTCTTGGTTGCTGGAAACAAGACGAGGCAAACCTAACTTTGGTGCAGAATTTCTTTATTGATGCCCGACACCAAACACCACCACTACGCGTTTCAGCCCGAAAAGGGCCTTGATCACATGACACTTCTGAGAAGTAAGAGTGCAAATTTAAAGCAAAATTGCATGCCTGAACAAATTGATTGGTTAACTGACATAGGAGACATACTATCGTCATCTACTGTTACGGGTCAAACAATGTCAATCAATTACAAAACAGAATAGAATCATTGTAAAATACGATAATGAGGCAACAAGTAAACATGACTGACAATGTCAACCTAGCAGCATTCTGAATTAAAAAGACCATAAATAAATAAATAGATATGCTTTTTTATAAAAGATTCAATAAATAACTCCATTAGTACTAGTAAAAAACCTTAATTTACATATGTACAATTGCTTTCCCATATTCCATTTACTGCTAATTGTTATGGGAATGTCACTATACATATCCCTTCTCTTAAAAGCAGTGTATTGAAGACAATAAATTAAGCCCTAGTGGGCTAATATTATGTGATCACATAAATACATTGATATAAATATGTGCAATATCCCGGAAAACAATTCAATGATTTTATGGCATGCTGTGCAAAAACGAGTGTTAAGAAAATAAATATCCTAGTGAAAAAAATATATATAAAAATATTTTTTTGATAATAGACCTAAACAAGGTCAGTAAAGCAGTTTGCTGACAGCTTTGAATTACAGTACAGATATTCAAAGATATGTATAACAGTCGTCGCTGGCATTTAATCTATTTGGTACTTTGCAATCTAATAGAATAATGTGCCTAGTCTCTAATTTACGGAGGAGTGCCTCACGATTACCCCCTCTCCTGAGTGGAGGGACACAATCAATTACAAAGTATTTGAAGCCAGCAGGATTTTTGTTGTGTCTTTCCTCAAAATGCAGGGTACGCGGTGTCGCCGTTGGGAATGGCTCGCAGGTGCTGGAGTATCCCCTTGTGGGCCTGCAACTTGGAACTACCCACATATCGCAGGCCACACGGACACTCCAGCACATACACCGCGTACTCGGTCTTGCAAGTTAGTTTCTTTAGGATGTGGATAGGTCTATCTGTGAAGGGACTCTGGTACTCGGTTTTGCTGATTCCATTTTTACACGCTTTGCATACTGAGCATTTCAGAAACCCTTTGCTAGTAGTAAGCCACGACTTGGAAGACCTATTCTCTGGACTACTGGATACCAGCCAATTGCTCATTGATTTTGCTTTTTTGTAGGTAATTCTGGGCGAGCATATCAGATCTCGACCCAGTATGGGATTGCTGGCAATCAGGGCCCTCTTCTTTTTAACAATCTTGCGAATAGCTAAATGTTGGCTACTGTAAGTGGGGATCAGCCTAGTCTCACTTAGATTGTTCTTGAGCTTAATTTGGCTGCCATTCAACAATACTTGTCTACTCACGGAGTTAGCGCTGCTCATAGCTCTATCCAGAATATTTGATTGCTAGCCTTGTCTCAAAAACCTGGCCCTGCATTCCATCTGTGCTACTTTGCAGTCTTGTTCAGTGCTACAGATGCGTCTAATACGTAGCATTTCACCGTATGGAATGCTACGTATTAGGTGCGCAGGGTGGTGGCTGGAGGCGTGGAGCACGGCGTTGCCGGCCATAGGCTTCCTGAACAATCTTGTTTCCAACTTCTCATTCACAATAAAAATTTCCACATCCAAAAAGCAAACCATGCTTGCACTGATGTGACTAGTGAGACCCAAGTTCAAATTATTGTTGTGAGTGTGACTGTTGTGGTAAGACCAGGTGTGTTTTCACTATGTGTTTACTTGCCCCAATACTGAGCGGTGCTTCACTTTACCCCTGAGACGCTGCCAGGTGGGGTGAGGTCTTCATTTCTTACGATCTCGGTAAGATGCATTACTCTCTTTGTGTGGAATATCAAATTGTATCCCAGGAGATTTTAATAGAACACTACTAAACAGAGTGCACTTTGCCAGCCTGGACTAGGCGGCACCTAGGTTCAATAAGAAATGACCTGGTGTCTTATTGTATATGTTTGTGTGTTTGAGAGACTTGCACACTTAACTCTCATTTTCTGACTCTTACTAGTGAACTACATGAATTGTAAGAGAAGACGTGACGCAACACCTAGACTTCTCAGGTGATGTCTGTGCCAGTCTTCATTTTCATTTTTTCATAGTTTGGTTACACTATATATGTTAACCTTGATTTGCAGTAGCTATAGTCGTTGTTGTGGGTCCTGAAGAAAGCAAAGGCTAATCTGCCAAAAATTGCTGAAACATGTCGACCTTGTACCACATCTAGACAGTAATTTTTGTAACCTGTCTTGACTATTTTTAATATTAGTAGAGCAAGTATCATCTGAATAAAGTAGTTCAATACTTCGTCATCCAATTTTAATACACTTTTTTACTTTTCATTTGCACTGCACTTTTTTTGGTCACCCCATCTGCACCATTCAACCTCTTTATGAGAGTAGAGAGACCACACCACCTTCTATCCCAGTAGAAAGGACCATTTACCATCTTGGTTGCTTTTTCTTGCTGATAGTAAGACACCTGTGTGTGTGGGTCTTTCAGAGGAACCCCAAATGATGAAGGGCGGTTCCGAGTGGTGACTGATGGGTGTCCTAGACCATCCGCAAAGGTGGATTATTGAATCAGTTTTATTAGAGTCAATCTTTTGAGTTTAGTGCCGGGGTTTATCTGCACCTCTACTATACATTGGTTAGACCCTCTGGTACTCTTGTGTTATTAATGTACTGCTAGGGAATGTATCCAGAGCACGGTCTTTAAATATTCCCTTGGGTCCCCACCTGATCGTTGTGTTGTAGTTGAGGTACAGCTCAGACATATTTGACAAAAGGCATAAGGAATTGTTGTGCAACCTAGGACATACAATCAGAATCAACTTTTGGAAATCCACTGATCATCTATAAATATTGGTCACTGTTCCTGTACCCAAATGCACCTGACATGATGGGGGCAATGTATACGACAATTTATGTGAAGTACATTTTTGTCTAGAGAATTGTTTAATCAAAAAAGTGTTTTATTTTCTGGAACAAAGTAGATGAAAGAAGCTGATCAAAAACACAGCTGACGCTTTTTTGTCCTTATCAAAAGGACTTCCTCAGGGCGAAATGAATCTATTTTGGTATTGGCGTTTATACAGTAGTCCAAATGGCAAACCAAATAGAAGGTATAAAACGCTTCCTTCATCAATATATTATGTTTAGGAATTAAGCGGCGCCTTGTCTGAAGTAAAAGATGGATCAGTGTATGATAACTCTCAATTTAAATGAATGCTTTTATTCTTAAATATATTACGTATGAAAATGTAAATGGCACCTTATCTAAAATGAAGAACAGATTGATATATGATAATTCCCAGCATTTGGAATCCAAACTCACAGGTCAGGGAAAAAGGTATCAAAGAAGTGATTGCACACTTGCAACAGCCGGTCGGAATCAGATGGTGGGTTCCGCCTACGTCAGTGGAAGGCAGTTAGTGAAATGACCAGCAACACTATATGTGCATGTACAGTAATTTTAATCCCTTAATTTGGTAAATTAATGGAGAAAAATAAATACATATGTAAGAACCTTCCGTAATAGAGCACAACATTTGAACTGGAAACATAATTCAGGGCCTGTACTGGTAAGTGGCACATGGAGGGTTAATATTATCACTATTCTTGTCACTTGCCTTTCATCCTACAAACACAACTCCCTCTCTTCAACACTGCCCTCTTCACATGCTATTGGCATTCACTGGGTGTTGCTAAATCGTTAAATCATCTTCTTTTTAACCCCTTCCATGCTCATGACGAGCTCAACTCGTCATGCAGCACAGTGCTCCTGTGCTCATGACTAGCTGAGCTCGTCATGACCACACCCTTTTTCATTGCTGTCCAGCACAGCAGGGGAAACTCTCAAGCAGCCATGTGGTTAAAGCAAACCTGTTGGTCCTATGAGACAACGCTGTGAAACATATTGTGCACAAGATGACAAATGTATCAACCAATTTTGATAAATTGACTGATTTGCAGCATCAGCCCGTTTCCAAATGCAAAAAAAGGCTATCTTCATGTATCAAACCCTATTTTGTGATTCAGTAACCAATTACCGAATCCCAAAATGGGTTAGCATCCCTTCCAAATAGCAAATCGCAGCAATGTGTATGAATGTTTTGTGACCAACTTCAAGATGGTGGTAAACCATTTGAATGGTGAAGAATTTTTTTGCCAAGGACCACTGAAAAAAAGCTTTTAATTTTTAGTTTTTTTTAAATGCTGCACGTTTTTCTTTAAGGAAAGCAGGGCTGCATTTAAAAAATATGATTGCTTTATTTACAAGCAATCACAGAGAAGGTGGTCTGCTGACCCCAGCAGGCAACCATCCCGGTGATTTTAGCAATTCCAAGGGGGTCGTAAATTGCGACCTACCTTATTAATATTAATGAGGTAGGTCAATTTCCGATCCCCTGCGAATCGCTAAATGAAACTCTCGGAATTCCATGCATTTAGAATAGCTATTACCTAATTGCGATTCACTGAACATCGCAAGTAGGTCATCGCTATTCCAAATCTTGATACATGTGGCCCTTTGTGTCTTTCTCTAAATAGTATGTAATGTGTCACACACCTGTTTGATGAGTAGGATGCAAAGGGAAAATGTTTTCTTTATATTATATTAAACTAAAATAGCATAATTAAAGGTACATTTTTCAACTGAAACAATATAATTCTTCTTTGTATATCATTAGTGAACCTTCTGCACTTAAAAAGAAACAGTCATTAAATAAATTATATCTTTGGAGTTTAGAGGGAACGAAATCTAACATGTGTATTTTAAAAGTATGCCTGGAATAAATGATTGATTCTTATGACTGTCCTGTACTGATGTTGTGAAACTCAGATATTCTCTTAAGATATATGGTTGGGACAGGAGGCCAACAGTCTTGGCTCAATTCCTAGAGCCTCTGGCGATTATGTGGCTTGGCTCTTGTGTACTACGAGATCAGAGAACAGGAGGGGTTACAAGGAGCTTATTCTTTCCAATCTTACTATTGTGTCTATTGGAAGAGGGGAGAACTTCTATCATCAGTGGTATCACACCAGTTGATGAATTATTGTTTGGCTACAGTACTACACTTGCCACATCATAAGGTATGAAAAACAATTGATTATTTTTCAGTAATGCATATTAATTGAACCATGTGCAGGAGATCACCAGTGACATATATATTGATATTCAACTCACAATGCATCAAGGCGCAGCAGGAAAAAGGAAAAATAGTGCGAGCATCGTAAAAGCGGTTGAAACTTGATCAACTGCAGATATGCACATTCCGGTAATTCAATTGTAGAAGTTTTAACATCAGTGCAAATGCTATACATGGCCTAAATGTAACCCTGGGCGTAGTTCGTGTAGTAGCACCACGCGTATCTACACAAAGTGCACTTCGAACTACGTGAGCTACGCGAACGTCGTAGTGCACTGTACAAAAAACTGATCTCATTAATTGCACAGTGCCGGATGCTTGTCCGCACTGTGCAATCAGTGCAAACTGTATCTTGCACAGTGCAAGCGGTCGTTTTCTGCAGCTTGAGTAGATTTCTACTCGAGCGGCAGCTTTCCCAACGCGGACTGGTAGTTTCTCATTGCGAGCGGTCGCGAGCATATGCGACCACTCGCAATGAGAAACCTGCCCTACCTGCTTTGAGAATCTTCCGGGAGGTTTATTTTCCATGCTTGCGATCGGCAACTTGATGTTGCTTATCGTGAACGAGGAAAAAGGTCTCGCCGGGATGTCATTTTGCTTGCTTACGGTCAGCAACTTGACGTTGAGGACCCCGAGCAAGCAAAAAATGCCCGCTACGCGTGTTTGCACTGTGCTACATGCAGTTTGCGTAGTGGGAAGTAGCGCAAACTACGCAAGCGTAGCGTAGTACTTTGCCCAGGGTTACCGAAATGCATCATAGTTCTCCAAATGAAAGCAGTGTTCCTTTCCATCAAGAGGTAATACAAGGGGAGCACTTTGGACATGTTTGCACATTTTTATCATCTTTTGATTCTAAAGTTAATGTTTCTGGAGGTGTTCATTCGCTTATTAATAATTGACGAACTTGGCCTATAAGGTCCTAAATAGCTGTCCTGAGCATTAGTATTTGAGCTATAGAAGGTTGAAAGTGACACACAGTAATTTAGGTGAATCTTATGTATGCACCTGGTTTGCACATCATAAGACCACTGATACTTATCGGACATGTTCTGGTCCCTAAGGTTACCTAAAAACAGCAAACTGCAGACTCCAGTGGAAAATAGAAAAGTCTTGGTCGACCCAGTCACTTGACATTATTATCATCTTCTCAATTAGCTGATATTGGGAGCCCATAGGAGGCGATTGTGATTTTTTGCTTTGTGTAGCCGTCAATTTGGCCAACAGTTATGCTTCACTTTCATTTGTTGCTTTATATGTAAATATTCGTATGAAAAGACATTATGCAATCTCATTCTGGTTCAATTTATTATGGCGACCCTTTTTCAACTCCTGGAATTAATTATACTGGCATGTACGCTACTCTTGCTCTTGAGTAGCCATATCTAAGATAAGACAATTAAGTCCAGAGATCATAATGGTGCTTAGGAGATATAGATTGCCATAATATAACTGCCAGACAAGATCATGTCACACAGGAGGGATCCCCTACACTTTCTTGGGAACACTGATGTATAATATTGTAGAGGACATGATAAGCATTTGACTCTTCCCGTTGAGTCACTTGAAATATGTTGTACGATGTAACATTATGCATTATGAGCTGAAAGTCACACTCGGTTGTATGACAGAGCACGCATGTCTGAAATACACGTGCCTCCATAATGCGGTCCCAATAACAAATGCGTCTTAACGACACATTCCTTTACCACACATGCCTTTATCATGCATGCCTTTACAACTGATTTCATTGCCCTAAAACCGACCTTACCCTGCCCTTAAATCTACTCCTTCCCCTGCCCTGTGCCTAAAACCCTGCCCCCTGCCAAAAATAACCTGACCCAAGCCCCCCCGCCCTGTGCCCTAAAACTTACCCAATGCTGCCCTTAAAATTACCTCTACCCCTTCCCCCGACCTCAGCCCTAAGATTCTGTCCCACCTTAAAAAGACTGCCCCAACTACCCCCACCCTGAACTCTAAACCCGACCCCCATCTCATAAAACTAACCCCCCAAACCTGGCCCCAGCTCTTACAACTACTTTGACTCTCCCTCCACCCTGAGCCTTAAAACCCTATCCCCCTTCCAAAAACCACAAGCCCGCCCACCCTAAGCGCTAAAATCAACACCACCCCTAAAATACCCCCCATCCCGGCACTAGCCCCACTAACCGGTCTGCATCTGGAGCTTCCTATTTCGATGCTTCCTCTTTCTCTCCCGCCCATTTGGACACTAGACCGCTATCTGCCTTTACCACGCAAAGGCATGGTTAAATCAGATTCGTGGCTCAGGCAAGTGTTGTTACGCTTGTGAGGATAAGGCACAAGTGTCTCAACCAGTGTTGTAAATGCCGTTTACTGATACAATCTACAAGCCCTTTATGGGCTAATTGAGAAAACATAATTGCTGGATTTAATTTTGTCTCCCTGGCATAGGGCGGTGTCTTTTTGTATGGCCCAAGAGAATGTCCAGCGGAATAAAATCCCCTCTATACTTGCTTCTCAAAGACTGTACGTGTGAAATGAAAGAAGACCAGATCAGTGGAGCAATTCCCTCTTTTCGCCACATTTCTTTGCAATTTTGAAATCCTCTATTACTCGTGTGAATAGTCTGCATTGGTCTAAGGATATTTTCATTGAACTGTGACTTTTATTATCAGTAATCATGCACAAACCCCATTGCAACTAAATTGGAGCCATGAAATGCATCCAGTCCCTTCGCTATTATGTCACACCTCTATAATTTGTACAGATATTTATTTTAAGTAATCCGGTCACATCCATTGAAAGGTGCGAGGGAAATCAATGTTAATCCGTTATTTCACCATAACCACGTGTCGAATTTCTTAACCATCTGACATGCCTGTGAACCTTTGAGAGTTGATGGTCTGCTCTTCATTTTAGTGTTTGCTTTCTTGAGATAATTGATCAGCAACTAACTCACCCTGCAGCTTACACAATTCCTTGCAATCATATCAGTCTCTAGGAAGGACAGTCTGCAGGGCTTTTCCCAGCAGCTCATACACATCAATCAAAATAAAAGGCAAAAGAGAAAATATATGTATTAGACGTAGGAAATTATAAAAGGCAAAACAGTGTTGTTGACCAGAGGCAACACCATGACAAAATAAGCAAAACTTAGCTTGACTTGCTGCCAGTCCATAATAAGCACCACAGTCACTTCTAACAAGTTTGAAATATAGACAAAGTAGGCACTATAGGTGTCTGGACTGGGAGCAGAGAACTTGCAGCCATACCACTGAAAGGATAGCACTGGAGATGTGCATTCTCAAGTGAAACCTACATTGTTCCTTCTATAAACACAAGAAATTAGAAAGGTGATATAACAGGATAGAACAAATTGAAAAAAAGAATTTTAAGTTAGGGACAAGTCTAACCTTTGCTTTAAATCATGCAACAACATATTTTCAGCTTGGTGCAGCTGCCAGTCATACCCTTAGAATCAATAAGGGGCATATTTACAAGCCCCTATCGTCACCACAACTTCACTTTTCACAACATTGTGGTGGAGATAGGCGCTTAGCCTTATTTACAAGGCAGCGTTAATCCACTTAACGTGGCTTAACTCTGCCTTGTAAATAAGGCACATTTTCATGCTATACTTAGCGTGAAAGGGGAGGGCAATGTGTGTTCCACCGCAAGACCCATTGATTTTGATGCTGCACCATATTTAAAAGGGTGGCGTGAATATGGGGCTGTGCCAAAAATAAGACCAGGAAAAACCTGGTCTTACCCTGGCACAACGAGGAAAAATGTTTAATGTTTCATAGTTTTTGCTGTTTACATGTATGCTGCTTTGTGCAGCACACATAGAAAATACCAAAACTCCATTGATTGTTTATGTGCAGGAAAGTGTCTTTCCCTGCACATAAACAATCATATATAGAAATTATGTTTTGCAACATAGAAGTTACAAAACACCATTTAAAGATAGTTTATGTGCAGAAAGAGACGCCTTCCTGCACAACGATCTTCCCCTGCAACACAGACACCCACGATGGTGCAAGGGTGCCTGCATTGGTGCTAGGCAGCTACGTTTATAGCCCAATAGAATAGTTGGGCTTGTAGTAACGTTCATTGTTTTAAACTTGGCTCAATGGTTAGTCATGCTGTGCTTGTTTTTTACTAGTTTATGTTACATGCTTCCAATGGTTTTAAATATGTGTTTTATTGAATGTATCATTAAAGGATTTTATATGATGCAACAATAAATGAAAGAAAATGAATATATCTAAAGTGTTGACTATCAGCTTGTATGTTGAAATAGATAACCAGTTGGAAGCTGCCTAAATTACTTAAAAGTTCAAATATCAATTGTTGACAGCCAGTGTTTTCTTGGCAAAAACTCCCAATTATAAAAGCTTCAGGTTTGTATTGTTGCTGCTATGTTTCTATGGTTGGTGTTATTTCTTTGGCAAGTGAGTTTTTTACAGTCTTTCAAATAATCTACCCATAGACTCTCTTTTAAAACATTAATGCACGTCTGACGTTTGAGGGCAGACTTGATTACTTTTGATTTCACAAATAAATTAATTTAAAGAGGCCACAAGGATATCAGAGCCTCGGTTAACAAATGGTAATAATCTAGAAGGACCTTGAAGGCTCACACATGCATCTGATATCCCAAAATTCTAACTCCATAATGAATTACACTTAAAAGGCTATATCTTGAGTCCATGAACTTGGTGATCCATTTAGACTTTTGAACATGGTGTTATCTTGTTATTTCTGGGTTTCTTAGTTAGAATGTGATGCCCAAAGTTTATCCTATGAAGATCATAGGAGTAAACTTTGATCCTAGGTGGTATGAAAGTTTAAAAATTCATGCAAATAAGTGGGATTGCAGTTGTCTAGACTAAGGCTGAGTTTCATCACTTGTCCTGTATTCACTACCTCTTGAAAGGTAGAAGAGGCATTCTTGTACTTAATTTAAGGCAATCTGCCAAAATCCGCAAAGGCAAGTAAAGGGTAGCATTGATATTGGCAGTCTCTTACTCTAGGGACCCAGCACTATGTGTTTCAAAAAGAAAATCTGTTTTTTCAACAACTTAACCTTGGATTTGTTTATGGACTACTTTTGGCCCTCATCACCCTAAGTCTAATATTTAAATTAAATTGCACTTGATGATTCCTTGACCTTCTTTCTCATCCTATTGTCATCTTTTGCACAGTCTTGTTGTCTCTGGTAAAAATATTATTGGCATACACCCTCAGTACTGGTGCAATGGGGAGCAGCATACCTATGTATCACATCTGGGGAAATGTTATTTACCAGTTGTGATAAATACCCCAATATTACTCCACTCAAATTGTAATAGAGGTCTAGGGTAATACCATCATCCTGGAATGAAGTGTTTACTAGGAGTGATAAACAGTCCTATTTTTCAATTTGGAAATGAGGAAATGCATGCAGAATTTACATTCGACACACCTGGGCCCACATTTAGTAATACTCACACAATTATATTTTGTTTAAGGAACTGTTGTGTTGTGTTACGCTGCTTACTTGCCTCATGGTAGTGCCATATTTGCTACATGATACACCACGACCCAAGGGAGACACAACCACTGTGCAGCATGATGCAAAGTTGTTTTTGTAGCAAAATGTGCAGTAGTGCAGCTCCTTCTTATATGATGCAAAGCTGAATTGTGTGCTGCAGGTCACAATTGCGTGACACAAATTTGGTTTATGTCACGCAAGACCCAAACGCGTCACTCTACTCTGCAAAAAGAACACACTTTCAAGCATTGTTTTTAATTTCCCAACTAATACAGATCAACCTACAACTCAGTAGTTTGCAAGCAGGGATGACGGTGTTCTTCTGGAAGGTGCTAGAAGAAGGAAACTCAGCTTTACTGAAGAGTAAAACCAGGTTTTGATTTCGAAAGGGAAAAGTCAAGAAAATATCTCAGTCACCTCTATACTACCCTTATCGAAGAAGCATGCTTTATGAGAAGCAATTGCGGACAAACTTAATGCTGTATTTCAAAAGTACATACATTTACAAAAATGTATATTTCTTTTTGTGGCATCATACATAAACTAGTAATATTTGCAAGGAACAGTTAGACACAGAAAAAATCACAAAGACAAGTTTATATACTGGTTGAATGTGACAAATGATATTAAAGTACAGCAAATGCTGGGGTTCAATGAAAAATGAAAGTCACACCATACATTAAAAATCAACCAATCATTCAGGGTGCTTTTAAAGTGCTCTACTCACCCATGAGGGTATCAAGGCACGGGGGTTGCAGCTCAGGGTCAGCCGAAAGCCAGGTCTTGAGGCTTCTCTGAAGGTTTGCAGGGTGGGGGCGCATCTGATGTTGATTGGAAGCTTGTTCCAGGCCTTGACCATGATGTGGGAGAATGCTCTTCCACCTGCTCTGGACCTGCGGATGCATAGGGTCTCTACTAGGGTGAGATTGGTGGGGTGGAGGTTTCCTTGGGTACGTGGGAAGAGACTCTTTCGTTGAGGGAATTCTGTCCAATGTTGTGGAGGGTTTTGTAGTGGTCGATGAGTAGTTTTGAAGGTTACTCTCCTCTTGATGGGGAGCCAGTGGAGGTCTCACGGGTGATGGGTTGTGTGCTCATGTTGTGGGGTGCCGAGGACAAGTCTACCAGTAATGTTCTGGATGGTCTGGAGTGTGTGTAGCAGGGATTAGTTGATTCCAGCCTAGAGGGCGTTACTGTAGTCCAGTCTGCTGGTTGGTTTTGAGTGCATGGATGATGGTCTTTCTGGCTTCGGGGGGATCCACTTGAAGCTGTTGCAGAGGATGCCACGGGAGTTGAAGCAGGTGGAGGTGATAGCGTTGATCTGGTGAGTCATGGTGAGGGAGGAGTCTAGAATGGTGCAGGGTTTCCGGGCATGGTTCGGGGGGGGTTTCCAAGGGCGGAGGGCCACCAGTGTTGTCCCAAGTGGTGGGGGAGATTCCAAGGACAAGGACCTCTGTCTTCTTTTAGTTGAGCTTTAGGCAGCTGTTGCTCATCCAGGCTGTAACGTCTTTCATTCCTTCCTGGAAGCTGAGTTTGGTGTCTTCTGGGTTCTTCGTGCGGGTGGGGGAGGGGGAGCTGGTTGTCATTGGTGTAGGATATTGTACTGAGCCCATGCTGTCTGATGGCGGTGAGGAGACCCATGTAGATGTTGTGGAGCGTGGGCTGAGTGATGATCCTTGAGGTACTCCACAGTTGAACTGTGTGGGTTCGGAGAGGAAAGGTGGGAGTCTGATCCTTTCGGTTCTGCCAAGGAAAATGGACTGGATCCAGTCGAGGGCCATACGCCGAAGGTCGGCATCATTGAATCTGGGTGCAGCGTAGTTCGGGTGCTATGGTGGTGGCAGCTCTGTGGAAGATGTGCGGTGGGCATGGGTCCATTGGGACTCCTGAGTGGGTCATGGTGGTGTCTTCAGTGGTGACCGGTGTACAGGTGGTGATGGTGGGCTGGTTGTCATTGCCGGAGGGAAGGGTGGTTTCAGGAGTCTGTTTGCTGAAGTTGTTGTAGAGGGCCTTGATTTTCAGGTAGAAGTAGGAGCCAAGCTTATTGCAGAGGTCCTGGGATCGCGTGACGTCTGTGGCTTCACTGGGGGGGCTTGGTGAACTGCTGGATGATGTTGAAGAGTTCCTTTGAGTTGCTGGCGTTGGTGAGGATTTTGTTCCAGATGAAGGTCCTCTTGGTGGCTCTTATGTGTTGAAGGTATTCGGACATGGTGTACTTGTAGGTGATCTGGTCTTCAGCGATTTTGCTGTTTCTCCAATGTTTTTTGAGATGTCTGCAGGAGCACCTGGCTTCTTGGGGTATGGTGGAGAACCAGGAGTCCTTCAGGGGGCTTTGTCTGTCAAGGTGGTGGAGAGGTACAAGCTTTCCTGCACAGCTGGCGATCCAGCAGTGTAGTTCCTTGGCTGCAGAGTTGGCGTTGGTCGTGGTGGAGGGGGGTCATGGATGAGGGTGGATTTGAGGTGTTCCTCTGTGACCTTGCTCCAATTCCTTTGTGGCAGGCACAGGGCAGGCTTGTGTGTGGTGGTGGTGTTTAAGGAGAAGTGTACACAGTGGTGGTCTGTCCAGAGAGTTTGTAATGCGTGGCTGAAGTGGATGCTAGTCCGTTATGCGATGATAGGGTCAAGGATGTGAGTGGCCTTGTGTGTGGGGGTAGTGACGAGCTGCTTTAATCCGAGGTTGGCAAGGGTGTCCACGAGGGTGGTGGAGTCCAGGTCGCTGTGGCTGTCGAGGTGGAAGTTCAGGTCTCCGATGAGTGTGTAGTCCATGTAGATGATTGTTGTGGGGTGCGATGAGGTCAGCGGTGGTGGTGAAAGAAGTGCAAGGCCCTGGGGGTCTGTAAGCAAGGGTGCCACGAAGCATGGTTCTGGGGCTGGTCTGGATCTGGAAGTGGAGGTGTTCGGTGTTGAAGAGGCAGTTGCTTGTGCTGCAGGTGAAGAGTCGGAGGGAGCTCTTGTATGGGATGGTGAGTCCCCCTCCTGGGCGGTGGATGTGATCCTTCCTCTGAATCTTGTATCCTTCTTAAATGGAAGTGGCCATATCGGCGATGGAGGTGGCGTTTGTCCAGGTTTCCGTGAAGAAGGCGAAATCTAGCGAGAGGGTGTTGAGGAGATCCCAGATATCTACGGCGTGTCTGTGCAGGGAGCACACGTTGAAGAGGATGCATTTCAGTACTTCTTTGCTGTGGGTGTCTAGCGTGGGTGTGGAGGTCGTGGGCATGCTGTGGACGGTGAAGGAATGTCAGCAGTGGCGGCAGGAGAACTGGCTGTGGGTGGTGTTCTGCATCAATAGCTGGCAGTTGTCGTTCCTTCCGGGGTTGAGTGCGAGGAGGGCAGCGGAGTCGTAGAGGTAGAAGGTCGGAGGTCCAGGGTCCCTGGCGCATGTTGCGGTTGGGTCACAGACGGGCTCAGATGGGCTTGCCTCTGGCATGCCTTGGGCTTTTGGCCGCCATAAAGTAGAGAAGGGGGAGGGAATCGCAGCTTAGAAGCGGGAGTGGGAAATTGGCATGGGGAGTGGCTGCGAGGGCTGCAGTGGCTGGAAGGGAAATGGGCTGGAAGGAGGAAAACACCAGAAAAAACAGGAGGAAAATAGATTAACAAAAACCAAAACACAGGGGTAAAGGACAGAAAAACAGGAACAGTTACAATACAGGAAACAGAGACAAAGACAGAAAATGGGCTCAATATAGTACAATATAGCAGAGACAACAGTGGAACCAGCAGAAGAGCAAAGCTCTCCCACTGGAGGACCAGGGATGAGGCGCAGGCAGGAGCCTGCTGGTGTAGGAGGACCTCGAACTCCTAACTGTACAGAGCACAGCACAGCATGGGCAGCATCACTTACCAGCGGACCTGCAGGGAGAAAGAGTTCAATGTGTTATCCAATAAAGGGTACACTGCTCCAAATATACATTTGTCAATGTATCTCAAACCCACTCTCAAGAGAGATCAAGAGAATATCCATCTTAGCATTAACACAAAACAAGTGCAGGTTGCAATATTTTCCAACAGATAGATGGCCTACTTGTTGACATTTCGGTCTCAAATAGTGTTAATCCACAAGACCAACTTCAGGACCATTGTAATTCATGTATATATAGGAAAGATCCCACTATAAAATGATCAACAATAATTTTAAGAATACCAAATTAGAAACAAAATCATGTCTATCTGAAATATAATACACCTGTCTTGATGAACACAATAACCTATCTCCAAAACTTAAGCTTAGTTAAAATAACCATGGTTAAAAGTCAATGCTCAGTGGTCCAGACATCTAGAGAAGAGTAGACCAAAGGTTGCATGGAGGCAGCATGACACTAAACAGTCTCAAAATTGCATAAAGAGAGACTCAGTCATGACAATGGACAAATGTCTGAGTGGTGAAATGCCACTTCATAAAAGAAAACTTGGTGTCAAGTACCAATCTGATAAAATATGATAATCCACCATCAATATAGTGAACCTTAATAACTCGATTTAGGAAATATAAGACCTTAATTCAAGCAACACATTTAGTGACCTTTAGAAAAAATCATTAGATGCCATCAAAACGATGTGTTGACAGGATATTGAAGTTCATTTTATTCTACCAATTATGGAAAGCCATGTCAGCTTCTATGTCACTAGACCAAATCATAAAGATGGTGTCAATGTAGCACATCAACAGTATCCTATAAGTATGTTGAGTGAAAAGCCATGCATCATCATTGGAACATGCTAAACTGAGGTGGCATATTGGGAGAAAAGTGATGGATTGGGATATGACCCAAGCGATTTCCAGTGGACGAGATAAATTCAAGTATGCCATCCATCACCTTGCTGTTGCTATCAATATTTATGAACAAAATATTTTTACAACAAAATCTCTATCTCCCTGAGGCTGCTGTAATGAGGGCAAATATTTTTATTTTCCTTTGCTACTTTATCTTTGTATGTCTGTGGTATTCTGCTCTACACATACAAAAAGAAATAAAGAAATGTATAATCATTAGGCCAAGAACGGGTTGGTGTAACATTTTGTGGCAGTCAGCTTTATGTGTGTATCTGGGTTTGCCACACCTGTGCTTCTCCGACACAGTGTAATGCAGTGTAGTAAGGGGCTGCATTTTTTTTCAAAGGTACACAAGTTAATGCCGATAGGCCCTGGCATGGCTTTGTAAATCTGAAATAACATTTTGAGCGTCACCTGGGCAGAGCTCGCTAAGTTTCACGCCATGGAATTCTGTGGTGTTACCAGAAAACTCTGCTGAATTGCGCTTAGTTCCACAAACAGAGCAAGTTGATCACACAACTGAGCGCTATTCAGGGCTTCGTTTATCAAAACGTCCATGTTCAGCCAGCAAGGGGGAATTGTTGCAGAAGCAAACATTACTATGTGGCAGGTTTAAAAGTGTGAGGTATTTTTGTCTCAGTTTAGTGCTGCCACCACAAAGTTCCATCCGATCTGTGTGCTCAGTGAGTGTCACGGAGGGTAGTAGCAAATGCTGTCAGCTTGGCATGTACTATAAGCAGGATTTCACACTCTAACCATGCATGCTATAAACAATTGCATTGCATTGTACTGTCAACTGTGTGTGTGTGTGTGCATAAAAGGCAGGACCAGGATTAATGTGTGAGTGTGAACACAAGCACGCATATAATAGGCGTAATCAGGAGAAATCCATGTGTGTGAGTGCAGAAAGCAAAAGAATACTGACATTAGCGAAAAGGTAGTTTTTGTGCCTGTGTTTAATTGTAGGTGCAAATAACATGGTTCTTTATGTAAAAAGATACAGTATGACATAGAAACGTTGTGTATTTATAATAATTGCCTATACTAATGGACATGTATATTTGGGATGGCAATGCCTTCTCACATCTCCGTGCATTGGTATCACTTGACGTTCTTCTTTTTAAGTTTGAAAGCTTTATTAGAGTAAAATCAGATATTACAATAAGGTGACATCAGTAAAATATAAGAAAAAGTTAAAGATTGGAATAAAATAAACATAGGTAACCAATATCACAGTGAAAAAACCAAACATTTTGAAGTATTTTACGGGGGGGGAGGAGGGGGAGGTAAATAAAAAAACATGGTAATAGGAAAGGAATGAGTAAAAACTAGAGAATTCAATAAATGTCCGTCAAAAGAGTACAGTAAAATACACAATATTTAGCGACTATTTGAAATAAGAACCTTTAGCGAAAAGGAAACAAGTATAAAACTAAAAAGAAGAATCACAACAGTGAAATTGAAATATCATAAACTACAGGCAAGAGTACATGTGTTCAAGGGGGTTTGAAATTATCCGAGGAAACTGGAGAATATGTCTTTTTGGCAGATTGATCTAAATATAAAGTGAGAGGTAACCAGTAAAGTTCAACATTTCGGGAGGGTTTGCAGGAAGAAGCAAAGGCAACATCAAGTCTATGTGATTGACATACTAGATTCCACCAACAATTTAGAGACAAATTGTTCAAGGATTTCCAGTTAGAGACAATGTGTTGTAATGCAAGGGCTAACATAAGGTCAAAAAGGCCGTGAGAGTGTGGAGGGAGATCCAGATCATCTGAAAGGCTACCCAGAAACACAATGGAAGTGGAAAAATGAGTAGAAATGGTGAAGATACGGGAAAGGCGAGAGAATATCTGAGTCCAAAAAATGCGAACTGATGGACAGAGGAAGAAAAGATGTAAAAGATCTGCATTGGGAGCATTACAGGTCCAGCAAGTAGGAATAGAATTGGAGTGAAAGCGAGATATAGAAAGAGGAGAAAGGTAGAGTCTGTGATAGAAGAAAAATAGGGATTGAGTAAGAGAGGCAGTGCGGGAAATCTTCAAAGATCTGGCCCATATTTTGTCCCAAAGAGAAGTTGACCATAAAGAACCCAAATCCTCCTCCCAAGACAATTCTAATTTCGATTTAAGACGGTCTGGGTCAGGGGCTGAGAAATAGCGATAAATAAGGGAAGCTTTAGGAACAGTAGAGAGGACGGTAAGTAGAGCGGGAGGTGAGGCTGGTAGGCTCTCAGACGGAAGAGAATAATAACGATCTAAAATGGTTTCCATAAGGATGAGGAATTTCTTTGCAAAAGAAGAAGGGCAGCGGAATTGAGATTGGAGTTGAGGAAACGAACAGGGGGATGAGCCATCAAACAGATGACGTACCCAGATGATACCTTTCGCTCTCCATGAGGGCCATGCGATAGGTCTGTTATTTATTAATATGAGTGAGTTATACCATATAGGTAATAGTAGGAAGGATTCCTGAGTGACCGGAGTAGAGGAGACTAAAGGCCGTAGAAGAGAAGAGGTATGTTTGAATAAAAGGGGGTTAAGACATGGGGCTTTAGAAGTGAAGCGGATAACCTCTTGTAAAGAGTAAGGAAGTAATAACTCCTGTTCGACAGAAAGCCAAAGGGGAGAAAAGGGTGAGGTTTCCTGAGAAAGCCAGCGGGAAGCTTGTCGAAGTGAAAAAGACTTGTGATAAAGGCGAAAGTCTGGAAAGTTGGTTCCACCATTGAGTTTAGATTTGCGGAGGCGTAAGAGAGAGAATACGAGCCTTTTTCTGTTTCCAGAGAAATTTGGACAAAACCGAATCAATGCGGCTGAAATATGAAATAGGGATACGAATTGGAAGCATGGATAATAAATTCCCATTGCCGCCATCTCAGTCGATGCTGAGAAAGCCTTTGATCGGGTTGACTGGTCCTTTCTCATGGCTTCCTTAAAATGGCATGGCTTCCACCCTAAATTTATATCTTATATTTCTTTGCTATACTCTTCGCCCAAAGCCTCTGTTCTCGTTAATGGTCAACTCACTTCCCCATTCACGCTTCAACGTGGAGTCCGTCAAGGTTGTCCTTTGTCACCTCTTTTATTTATTCTGGCGCTTGAACCCTTCCTCACCTCTATACGTAACAATCCCTCCATTTCCGGATTCCCTTATGGTGCTCATCATCTTAAATTATCTGCATATGCTGACGATATCCTTTTATTTATTTCAGATCCAGCCACCTCTATTCCCTCTTTATTAAGTGAATTTCAGAAATTCTCTTTGGTCTCAGGTTATAAAATAAATTCTGACAAAACAGAAATTCTTCCGTTAACCAAATTTTGCCTTCCCCACTTCTTTACGGCTACCGGCTTTGCTTGGAATTCTAAGAAAATTAAATATCTTGGTGTTCTTTTTTCTAACTCTATTTCCTCTTCTATTCAACTTAACATGAATGCAGTCATCTCTAGAATAGAATCACTACTCGCTTCTTGGAATCCTCTGTTTCTCTCCTGGTGGGGTCGTCTTGACTCCATTAGGATGATGATTGCCCCAATTTTGATCTATTTATTATCCACTTGACGTTCTTCTAAAGGTGGAGAACATGGGTACATGTTTTGCTACACACAAGGTGTGTGATATATTAGTGCTGCAGTGTGGTAGCGAGGCTCTAAGAGGTACCGACGGAAAACTTTTAGACACAACCATATCAAAGGCCTACAGACTCCTTTTTAATCTGCCATCCTACACGTCACAAGAACAGATTCGTTTGGAATTTGGTCTGATGAGCCAAACGCTTGCACGAAGAGGGTCATATATAAAGTGTTGGCACAAAATAAGGAATTCTCCAGAAAATACCTTGAATCAACAGCTCTGGCAATACCTGATTAGCTCCTCGAGAACACCGGCGAAAAAGTATTTAGAGGAGTCCCTGATCATCACAGGTCTGAAAGAACTATGGGATATCCCCCGATCGCATGCGCAATTTAAGCACGTAGTGAACAAGAGCTTAAAAAGACATTGGCATATGGTGGATAAAGCCACCTTTTCTCACAGGCGTCACGCCTGGATGACTCTGTGCACATACAAAACTCCCGAGCTCCAAACATATTTTGGTCTAGGATATGGCTGGAAAACAAAATAACTATTTTTTAAATATAGGCTAGGGATCCTACCTGCCATTCCACACTTACCACCGTGGCTGAGAACGAACTATGGGATCAGATGCCTGCTGTGCGGAACAGGGGATGAAGATTTAGAGCACCTACTATGTACTTGCTTGAAGCTGAATGAGGAGAGAGTAGCTCTGTTAAAAACAGCCTTTAACGAACTGAGCATCCGCTCACGCAGACAAGCAGTCCTTGCTTGTTTCGATCCTGGTCTTCCGCCGTTAAATGGAAAGCTGGTGAAATTCCTGAAACTAGTAGAACGGAAACAAACATGCCAGGTAGCTGGCTAAGAGGAATTCACGGGCTGCATCCAGCGGCTATGAACAATATGCCCCCCTCCCTGTTTTAGATTGGTTTTAACTACTGTCATTTTATACTCTTTTTTTAATTTTCTTGTGGAGATTTGTTTAATGCTTTTTTTGTAATGGTTTTAATTAACCTAAACAATAAAGAACTTACTTACTTAGTGCTGCAGTGTGTGTGTGTACCGGCATGCTTTGGTTGAGATAGTCACAGAAATAAAAGGCATCCCAAGCTTGTTTACATTTTTGAAAATGAATGGGATGCCTAGTTGTAAAACATCCGCCAGAAATACACAGCTAGGAAGGCCATGCACACAAACCACAATTATAAAGCCTGCTGTACTTTGCAGAATGCAACAGCAGGAGGGGCTTATTTCAGCAAGGTTTGTGTCTGCCAATGTATAAAATGTCTGCACACAGTCATACCCCATTTGGTGGGCCATGACGAGTCATACGACTTGTAACTTGACACACCACCCGTTTCTCCAGTGTCCACACAGAATCTCAAAAACATTGTGATGACCCAGAATAGGGGTGCACGGCTGGCACTGGTATACTATGCCACACTGCCGAGACCTAGGGGCAGATTTACAATAACTGGCACATCCTCAGGGATGCGCCAGTTCTTGTGCGCCACAGCTCCGCCACCCATGGTGCAAGGAAGGGCAGATGCGTGACGCATCTTTTGGCTTACGGGCGGCGCATTGCTGAAGTCGTGTCGCAAGCGACGCTACTCCTGCAATGCACAGGGGCCACCCATACATTACATGGTGCGTCACTCCTTACGCCGGGAAACAGCCATTACAACGCAACTTTTACAACGCACTACCATTACAACGCAACTTTTACAACGCAAGATCATTACAACGCATGCCTTTACAACGCATGGCATTACATAGCAGATGCTATTACAACGCATGCCATTACAACGTAAGTATAGGTAAGTATATAATTTTATTTTATCTTTTATTTAATTCATAACATTATTTAATTTATTTAATTAATATTAAAAGTAAATAAATATATCAATTTATGTATTTTTTAAAAATAAATTAAATATATTAATTTAAGTAATTTTTAAAAATAAGTATGACTATATGAGTATATGTTTTGGGGTACTGAGGTTTATGTTTTGGGGTGTTTGGGTATTTTTAGGGTTCAGGGCTAGGTTTGGGTTATGGGGTACAGGTGTATTTTTAGGGTTCAGGGCTAGGTTTGGGTTATGGGGTACAGGGGTATTTTTAGTGTTCAGGGCTAGGTTTGGGTTATGGGGTACAGGGGTATTTTTAGGGTTCAGGGCTTGGTTTGGGTTTTGGGGTACAGGAGTATTTTTAGGGTTCAGGGCTAGGTTTGGGTTATGCGGTACAGGGGTATTTTTAGGGTTCAGGGCTAGGTTTGGGTTATGGGATACAGGGGTATTTTTAGGGTTCAGGGCAAGGTTTGGGTTATGGGGTACAGGGGTATTTTTAGGGTTCAGGGCTAGGTTTGGGTTATGGGGTACAGGGGTATTTTTAGGGTTCAGGGCTAGGTTTGGGTAATTGGGTACAGGGGTATTTTTAGGGTCAGGGTTAGGTTTGGGTTATGGGATACAGGGGTATTTTAGGGTTCAGGGCTAGGTGTGGGTTATGGGATACAGGGGTATTTTTAGGGTTTATGGCTAGGTTTGGGTTTTGGGGTACAAGGGTATTTTAAGGGTGTAGTTTTAAAAATAGTACTTTAAAAAAATTAAATAAATTAAATTAAGTAATTTTAATATTAATTAAGTTAATATTTATTTATTATATATTTTTTTTAAATAATATACTTACCTATACTTACGTTGTAATGGCTTGCGTTGTAATAGCATCTGCTATGTAATGTCATGTGTTGTAATGGATCCTTGCGTTGTAAATGTTGAGTTGTAATGGTATGCATTGTGAAAGTATGCGTTGTAACATCATACATCCCCTTACGCCTGCTTCAAGCAGGCGTAAGGAATTGACGTTGCAGCTTTGGGAAAGTGACTCAGTGAAATCTTGTAGATTTCACTGAGTCACTTTCCAGGGGCTTTCCTGCGACGGAACGCCCCCCCTTGCACCGGAACGCCTACATGAAACCTGACCAGGTTTCATGTGGCGCAGGGCCTTACACCGTGACGCATCTCCATAGATGCGTCACGTTGTAAATGCCTCGTAGGGATGCGCCACGTTTACGCCGCCTTGCGTGACGCAACAGCGGCGTAAACGTGGCGCAAGGGGCTCAAAAATCTGCCCCACAGTTTTTTGCCGAACTCCAAGCGGAGTGCCAAGTGGCAAACTTCTGCGAACTCGGCCCAGAGAGCGGAGTTTACTGCCCACCCATTTGAAGAAAAAAACAGTGATACAACCACAATGCTAAATGTTATCAAATCCAACAATATATTGCCTTGCTGCCCAACATTGCATGAACTGTTATAAAATCTGGGCATTCATTTTTTTAATAATTGTTTTAAAAAATAAATAATACATGATGCAAGGCATTCTATCAAGAGAAGTGTTTAAAAATCCAGCCTACACAGGTATTTAGAAGGATCATATAAACATTAGAAGAATGGGATTATTTTAATCTATCAACGTGCTGCCTTTCACTTTGAAATTTTTAGATGCAGCCCTGCTACAAATGACATATAGTGCAAGTGGTACTATGATATGTGTATGATCTCAAACCATAAGGAAGGGATATCTAATAAAAATAGCATGAATTTTTCAGGCTGAAATGATTATTGGTGTATTGCTTAATGTTTTACACAGTGTTGTGTAGTTCCTAGGACCCCTCAGGACCTGTATGTTTTGGATGACCTAAACTGAGGGCTTGGTGTGCTGACAGAATCTGGACACTCCCACAGGAAGAGTCAGCCGTTACACCACCAGCTAGCTCTACGGTGTCACTCCCATCCCCTTGTATTCTTCAGTGGTGTATGTAGTTTCTGGCAGCCACTGATCATGACAACCATGATTCTCCAGGTATCGTGGAAATATACATACACAGAATGACGATTGGAATGGTTTCAATAAGTATTTATTGATCAAACATCAGTCTAGTATGAATCGTATTCGCTGTGACAATCAAAAGATAGGAGCAGACAAATGTGATCGCTAGCATTGGTACTGTAAATAGCAGATACATTTCTACCATAGTGCTAATAAGATGAATAAAAGAAGATTATATATATCAATAGCATTGGCATACTCCTGTGATGCGTTTTATACCTAAATGTACCTAGCCTAGATATGTTGGTGAAGCATGTGTATGTAAGTGCTAGCATATATCCTAATGGAGCCATGAATCCCCCGGGGAAGTGCTAAGAAATTCTCCTCTGTTTTGTAAAGGGGAGTGAGGGTCTTTTATACTAAAGTGGTAACTCCAGGGTTTCTTCTAGAATCAATATCTTTTGAAAGCATTCACTAATCCTCCGCTAATCCTTTTCTAAACAAACACGATCATGCACAGCTGGCTGTTGGATATGGATGAAAAAAGGGTGACCCTTATACCAAATAAATCTGCCGTGCCTGGGGAAATGTTTATGTACATCAGGTACAGAGATTAAGATAGGGTACCAAGATCCTGAAGTTGGAGAGACAGAAGGAAGCTTCTAGTTAAAAGGATACCTGTGTAGGACTGTTATGTTGTGTGGATGGGACAAAATGTATGTAATTGGTAGGCACATGAAGGGACTATCCTAAAGGATATGGCAACAGTACATATTATGTGTATGTTGATGATAACCATGAGAGTCCTGGAGTGAGTGTTGTGTGTGGCTGTGGAATATACATTATGTTACCTCAATGTGCATTGCTGAACATTTGTAAAGAAATAATCACACTTTGAACATGTTGATTGCATATTATTATTGAACCAGTTACATTTGCTCCAGTCTGCACTAAAATACATGCAAGTAACATTTGCATGTAAACGAACATGTTAAATATGTGTTTGCATTATGCTATCAAGACAGATTCAGCAAATGTAGAATTATGTTTGCAATAATATTACAAAGATGGTATGCTCCTGACATGCTGTTTGTATATTAAAAAGAGTGTTTTTGATTTAACAACCTTTCACGCTATGCAGAAAGGTGAGTTGCTGTGCAGAGTTGCATGATTTGGAGAGTGCATAAACGTGCCACACCTTCCAGGTAATAGTGCATATATGCTCTCCTGTAGTGCTGGATGAATTCAGCCTACCTAGCACCAATGCAAGGCCCCTAATCCATAACTCAAGGATGCCTACATTGTGGGCAAATTTTGTGTGCATGAAAGGATACCTACTTGCACTCAAACGATTTTGAGACACGTTCTTCTTGTTATGTATGCTGCAGAATGCAGCACACATCCCAAGAGGAAGTAAAGATGAGAAATTAGCAGGTTTCTCTTCATTACACCAGCATTGGGTAGGCGCAACAGTATGGTACAAACACATGATAACAATTCTTTCCAAATGTGGGTATAAAATAATACTTTAAAGGCTGGGCTGTACCATCCATGCTCCGACCAGGCAGCAGCTACAGTTTAAAGTAATTATTCTTTGTCTGAATGTTGCTTGTTTTTTTACAAATTGATTCTTTCTTTATCTATATGTGTATGCACCACCTGTTATATGAGGGTGCATTGTGCACATTTGTAAAAAAAAAATCATGATCTTTCATGACTCCCAGTCATGCTTACTTTTTCAAAACTCTACCAAAAAAAATAGTATTCATATTTATGATGATGATCACGTTTACTTCTAAAATTGAAGATAGAAGAAACCCTGCAGTTATAATAATATGAGGAGTATTCAGCTAAACATGCTTTTGTTGAATACATGTTGTTTCATCCTGTCAGGAATTTAAGGAATTTCAATGTGTATTTAATAAAAACTACAGTCTATTTTTTACCATGCTTTTTCAATTACAGTAACAAACAAGAAATATAAATGCAAGTGAAAAGATACAATATGCCGCCCGAAAGGCAAGATATGAGCATCTGATCAAAATGGCTCAAGCGTTCCACAAGATGGGCTAGTTCTTTGAGAAAGGCAAAACCGAAAGACATGCAGCCTGGAAATGCATCTAGAATTGAAAGCAATTCACAACAGCAAGCCAGTGTCGAGTGTCTATCTACCTCTACCACAGATATGAGGCAACACAGTGATACTCAACAAGCACAACCATCAACACCAAAAAGTTCCAAGTTTAGATTGCTAATAATATATATATAAATAATGTTATTGTGATCAGAAATATTTAAAAATATATATACACATATAGGGCTAGATGTAGGTAGAATAGATTTACCGATTTTTAATTACCGAATTTTACCTATTCGGTAATTAAAAATCGGTAAATCTAAGGGGTGGGTATGTAGGTATTCCAGATGTGCTGGAATACCGAATCGGAAGAATTCGGTATTTACCGATTCGGTAAATACAGAATCGGTAATGCCCATTCATTCCTATGGGCTTTGAAGCCCATAGGAATGAATGGGCATTTCCGATTCGGTATTTACTGAATCGGTAAATACTGAATTTCACAAGGGTGCAGGGGGTGTCACTTTGACACCCTCTGGCACCCCAAAAATAGGCATGTGCGCCATGTGGCACACAGACATGCCCTAAGGGCATGTCTGTCTGTCACATGGCTAGGTGTGCATGCACACATGTGCATGCACACCTGAATTCGGTATTTTAACACCCAATTGGATTGGGTGTTAAAATACCGAATTTGTAGGGCATTTGGGACTCAGAAGAGTCCCACCTACATCTGGGAATTACAGAATCGGTAAAAATACCGATTCGGTATTTTACAAATTCTGTAAATTTACAGATTCAGTAAATTTACAGAATCTGTAAAATCTGGCCCCCTACATCTCAAGATGCCAAATACCGGTCGGAAACGTCCGAATTCGGCCGTTTCCGACCGGTATTTGCCACCTACATTGGGCCCATAATGATTAATTATTAGACGTTATGAAGAATATTAATTTCTGGGATAATATGATATTACACGCATCCTTAGATGTGAATGTATATATCAATAGCAAACAAAGAATCATTTTTAAACTTTAAAATTCAATTGATTAAATTAATGTGACATTTTGAACAATGTTTTAGTAGGTTACATTTTACTTGTGATACTTTTGTGGCGCAGCAACAACACAAACTACAATGTTGCTATTTTAAAGTTCTTGTTTATCTTGGATTGCCTGGTTTAGTGTGTCATTTTAACACAAAAGTACTGCAACAGTGCTTATAGTGCCCCTAGCCTTAAATTGTGTGTGTGTTTATCATCTGTATTTGTATGTATACACCATTGTTTTGTATAAGAAATCAAATACTTACTACTGTCACAATACATGATTATGAAGAAAAAATTGGCACCTAGCCGTGGTTGCCTGACAAGTACAAGTATAATTATTTTGAATAATTATGTAAATTATGCATGGGTGTTGCATTCTGCAGCACACATTCAAATAAAATCAAGCATTTAACACATTTTTTGGTGGTTGAAGGTACCCATTCCTGCTAAAACCTTTTTTTTATTTTGAATTTTTTTATTTTTTGTCCTCATTTACCGCCCATCTCACTTTGAGTGTGGTTTTCTAGCCTGTCCGTACCCACACTCAGCGAACTGAGAGGCATAGGTGGCTAGGGATTTATCCTCGTCCCCCTACCGGCACTAAGGCTGGCTGGTATATGCACTCAAAAATTCACTGAGATATCTCTATTTCGTAAGCTTCTTGAGCTAGATGACCTTATCTTGAAAACTACCCCCAACCGCTTGGAGTAGTTCCAACCTGGCCATAGAGACTTCAGGCAGCTTAATCATTGTACCCCAGAGGTTAAAAAATAAGAAATTCCTCCGGGTCTCATCGTAAAGTCCATCTTCGATGTCGCCAGGAGTGAAGATTGCCATTCAAAGAAGCAAGGAGGGATAGAGTCTGTCCATTTTATGCAGATTTGCTTGCTAGCCAGGAGGACAGCATAAAAGAGAAAATATCTTGCTTGTCCTTTGACATTCTCTTGAAGACCGAAGAAAACCAGGGGAAAGTCCAAATTGCTAATTAGGTCGGACATAAATTTGCCAAAGCTATCCCAAAAGGAGGCCAATGCATGGTATTCTTTAAACATATGGATGTCCGAAGCCAGGGCCAGACCACACTTCCTACAACATACAGGCTGCTCTTTGTTGATTTTTGATAACTTCAGTGGGGAAAATAAACCCTGTGGATAGTATATAGATGGTTTCTTTTTAGCCATGCAGGCTTTACTATATCATACAACAGATTACAAGAAGTTAGCCACAGGGTACCGCACTTTTGTTCTGGCAAGACACTTCCCAATATATCTTATGCAAGTTTAAACTCTCTGTCCACTTCCCCCAACACTGCCTGACACCAAAAGGAGACTTATTTTTTCCTTGTGGTCTGGACAGGAGATTAAACTCTAAATCGGTGCCTAAGCCTAATAAGCCGCCTCTAGTAGTCTGTGACTGAGCCTGAACCCAGCTAGCCAGCTGGAGGTATTTAAACCTAGATAAACCTGTACCAACCCTCTTCCTGAGTTGTTCCCATGTTAACAGTGTACCTTCTATGAACAGGTCCCCCCAAACTGCCAGGCCTGATTCCTTTAAAGGGGCTGCCAAGCTATCTCTCAAACATTCTGGACTCCCGGGTGAATCCCACAGCGAAGCCTTGTTAGAGAAATAACCCAAAGAGACAGCCTTCCTTAAATCTGGCCAAGATTTTCCAAAGCCCTGTAGCACCTTTAGCCTAACGTTCTTGAAAGATTTTACAAAGCCCTGTAGCACCTTTAGCCTAATGTTCTTGAAAAATTTAACATCTCCATTCTTAAACAAAAAGCCCTCCACCGGTAAGTGTGCCCCCCGAAGCGTTGCTAAAAACATCCCTCCTATCCCAGTATTGGCCAGCATTTTTAAAAGCATCCGGGCATGAGAACATTGGAATGGCCAAGCATAAATTTGAATGTCAGGTAAAGCCAGAACCCCCTTCTCTCTTCGACGTCTCAGCTTTTTCCATGCCAATCTCACATATTTATACCCCCCACAAAAGAATTCACCTCCCTCTGAATTTTATCAACTAATATTTGGTCAAAGTGCAGAGGAATACAATTAAAAAGAAAAGAGATTTTAGGGAGTATCGTCATTTTAGCCAGATTGGCACTACCAATAATTGAGAGAGGTAGCGAAGTCCAGGTCTGCATCAGCTTTACACATTCACTCAACACTGCCATCAAATTTGTTTCTGCAATCTTAGCTATATCTTGGACTATTTAAAATCCCAGATATCTCATAGTAGAACTTATTTGATATTGTTGCATACTTGCCATGTGGTTTCAGACCATAACCTCAGTTTTAGTCGTGTTGACTTCGTACCCCGAAACCAAACTAAAATCTTGGGCTTGACTAATAACCACTGCAAAGGCCCTGTCAAGGTCAGCCGTAAGAATTAAGATGTCATCAGCATACAGGGCTACCTTCCTCTCCCACTCTCCATATCTAAAAGATTGAATGTTAATATCCTCCCTTAGCCGATGGGCAAATGGCTTGATATACAGATCAAAAAGGAGAGGGGAGAGTGGGCAGCCCTGTCTAGTGCCCCTAGATATATTAAAGGTGCCGTGAGACCACCATTTACCAGCAGCCTAGCTGAACGGCTCCCATAGGCCAGAGGCAAGCCCGTCTGTGCCCGTCCGCGCCAGTACGGGTCAAGGGGAAGGAACCCCTGTCCGAGATCCCCCAGAATGAACATATTTTAGTAGGGATGAACTATTGATGATTCGGAATAACCTGCCGCACAGTTGTCTGCATACTATTCCCCTGGGTGATGATGACAACTATTGCCCCCACTGCCCTTATTGTGATTTCACATTCATCCCCTGGGAAATTCCTCACATAGACTCCAAAGAGAGTGTCCCCTTCTCCCTGCTGTATTTGAACTGTCGCTCTCTGCCTAAGCACTCGAATGAAATCTACATGTTGCTTGAGGACAGGGAGCCAGATGTCCTTTTTCTCACGGAGACATGGACAAACTCAGCCTCTGGCTCGGATGTGGTCCTGGCCCTTCCTCCTGATTATACTCTGATTAAACAGGATCGAGATTCTGGGTGGGGAGGCGGTATTGCTATTATATTCAAAAATTTCTACAGCTGCAGAGTCATGAAGGGGTCCCTGTCAGACTGCGAAAATTGTACTTTTGTCATTTCTTTAACGCCCACCTGTACTTTCTGTGGTATTTTGTTATATCGCCCCCCGGGGGCTTTTTCTGCCTTTTGTAATGATCTGGTAGGCACTGCCATAAACCTTGCCAGTAGCTCACCCAACTTCTCAATACTTGGTGACTTTAACCTTCACCTAGATTATATAAATGTACCCTCCTCTCGAGAATTGGTCGCAGGAATGGAAGCTTTTCAGTTTAACCTCATTGTAAATGGCCCTACCCATAAAGCTGGCCACTTACTCGATCCTCTGTTCACTAACTTAGATGATCTTATCCTGAAGGAGAAGACTGTAGTACCCTGGTCAGATCACTTACTTCTTTCCTTTGGGTTGACCCCTGTGATTGCCCCTCAATCCTCTACAAAATCCACTAAGTCGGGCCGGATTTGGTCAAAACTTGTGGTGGAAGAGTGGGTAATCCACCTTAATAAGTCCATCCCTGGCCTTGCCACCAACACTATTGAAGCAAATGATGATTTTAATATTTGGTTGGAAGCCTCCTTAAACCTTGTTTTACCAAAGAGGAATTTTGACCTGCGAGTGAAGCCTTGGTATGTGCCTGAACTTAGGAGGCTTAAACAAACTTGTAAGCAGGCCGAACGAAAATGGAGGAAAAATGTCGCTACATCGAGCAAGGACAAGTATAGATTAGCACTGAGACAGTATAAAGCTGGAATTAAAGATGATCAATCTAAGTACTACCAGGGTAAAATTATGTTGGCCGTCAATGCCCCTAGGAAAATATTTAGCATTTTTAAATCCCTCACCACTTCTCCTGACCCTCCCCCTGATGTCTTGAATGCCCAATGGCGTTGTGATGAAATTGCTAATTTCTTTCTCTCTAAAGTTACTAATATCTACTCGCAATTTCCTCATTCGGACACTGATCTGCAACCCCCTTGCGTCCCCTCATATCCTAAGCTTGAGGTGTTCCCTTCTCTCTCTCTATCTGACTCACAGGGTCTTCTGGAGAATCTTAAATCTGGATCCCCAGCTGATGTGGCGCCTCCCTCCATACTTAAGTTAGTATCGGAGACCATTGCACCAGTCATCCAGCATGTTATCAATACTTAGTTGGCAGCTGGACAGGTTCCCCCTTTATGGAAACAGGCATGTGTCAGAGCATTGCTAAAAAAAACTAATTTGGATCCCGGGGAATGGGCAAATTATCGGCCTATTTCCCTTCTCCCCGGCATCGCAAATTAGCGGAAAGACACGTGAACACTAAGTTGGCGCCTTACATCCCAATCAGACTGGATTCAGAAGTAAACAGGGCACAGAGACAGCCCTCCTGGCAGTGGTGGAAGACGCCAGGAAAATTTTGGACACCGGAGGCTGCGCTGCGATCATCCTGTTAGACCGTAGCGCAGCCTTCGATACTGTAAACCACCTTATTTTGATACAAAGACTGATGTCGGTGGGAGTATCGGGGACTGCTCTGGAGTGGCTTCGGTCATTTTTAGCTCAAAGATCATTTGTGGTCTGTGAGGGTGAGGAGCACTCGAAGCAGACAGGGTTGCAGTATGGTGTCCCCCAGGGATCCTCGTTGAGTCCCAGCATGTTCAACATCTACATGCGGCCCCTGGCAGACATTGTACTTCCCTGGGGGGTCTAACTGGTTACCTACGCGGATGATACCCAGCTGGTAGTGTCTCTTAGCCAGTTGGACCAGAATAATAACAATCTTAAATCCTGCCTGGTTATCGTAGCTGAGTGGATGGATGCCTCTTTCCTAAAACTTAACGGCTCTAAGACGGAAGTCATGTTACTGGGTCACGCCCCTCCCACTAATCTTGATCTTAGTTGGCCAACAGTGCTGGGCCCTATCCCTCTGCCGAAGAGCCAGATCAAGAGTCCGGGTGTGTGGATCGATCCTAGTCTAAGCTTTCTGGTACAGGCTCGCAAGGTGGCAACCACATGTTATGGTTTGATCAGAACGCTGAGGAAGATCCTCCCTCTTCTCCCGTTTGATGCTAGACTCCGGTTGGTACAAGCCCTTATTCTATCGCGACTTGACTACTCTAATGCGATTTATTTGGGCGCTCCACAGGGGACTATCAAGATCCTACAGCTGGTTCAGAACTGCGCGGCCCGTCTACTTTTAAAGGTTGCGAGACGTGACTCTGCTAAGCCAGCACTTCGTCAGCTACACTGGCTTCCTGTGCAACAAAGAATTGTGTTTAAATCTATGTGTACTGTACATAAATCTCTTACCGGTAATGGTCCATCGCTTCTTCTCCCGATGTTTCAACGCCTTCCGGTATTACGGACTCTCAGATCCAATCACAAAATGTTGCTGACAGTTCTGAGGTTTCGCCGGGCCCGCTCTGGCGGACGCAGATTTGCGCTTCACGCAGCAAGACTCTGGAATCAACTCCCCGAATCGATTTGTTTTGAATCCAACTATTTACAATTCAGGAAACAGCGGAAGACCTTCCTTTTCCCTTGAGTGATTTGGCGTTCTAGTTATCCTAATGCGCTCGAAGGCCTTGGTGGCGTTCAAGGTCATTGCTGCTAGACGTAGAGCTTAGGCGGACGCTAGATCTATTGCCCCAATAAGATCATAAGTTAAAGGTGATAACTGCCATTCCCGTACAAAGCCCTTCTGATGTAGGTGCAGGACATCCCCCACCACTGTACCCAGTTGAGCTGCCATTATAGATGTAAAGATTTTTTGGTAAGCATTCAATAAGGATATGGGTCTATAAGACCCACAATTAGATGCCGCTTTCCCAGGTTTCAATATCAATACTTTAATGGCGTCATTCCATGAGTCCGGCGGAGTCAGGCCTTTTTGGAAAATCTAATTAAAGAGCCTAGTCATGAAAAGGATTACCTGATCCTCTACAGCCCTATATATTTCAGAGGGTAAGCCATCCGGCCAATCAGCCCTGCCCTTTTTAGTATGAAAGATTGCTTCCCTTACTTTAGGACGGGAAAATTCCCTTTCCAAGTATTTTTTTTGTTCCGATGTAAGAGAGGGAAATGTCATATCCTCAAGCCACCTTTGGGCACGCTGGCTATCTGCATCGCCTTCCTCCAGATAGATGTTCTGAAAGAAGTAGTGAAAGGTATCTCAAATTTCTTCATCAGTTGCACAAATACCTCTTTCATCTCTAATCTCTTTAATATAACTCCTGGCTCGATCCGATCTACTCTTCCAAGCAAGAAGCTTGCCTGCACCCTCCCCATATTCAAAATTTGAGATTTTGCTGGCTTCCCACCTTCGAATCAGCCTAGTGTTCAAAATGCTATCAAGCTGGGATTTTAAATCCTTGATCCTATCTCGCTTCTCCCGTAGGACATTGGAGCAAAAAGATCTACCTCCGCATCCTTCAGCCTATTCTGAGATCTCCTCCTTATACCTTTTATTCCTATAACAGGACCTGTTAGTAATTTGTCCCCGTAGGAAGGCCTTCAAAGAATCCCACACTGAGGTGATTAAGGCTGTACCCTTATTCACCTCTAAAAACCGTGACACTTCTTGTGAAAGATAGAGTTCCCTTTCCTTCTCCCCTAGGACGGCACGATTAAAGGACCAAGTCCTAATTGGGCTGGATGTTTGACATTTGAGAGTCAAGAGGCAACCAGAATGGTCTGAGAGGTGAGGTGCCAGATACACAACGCTCTTAAACATACTCCTTAATAAGTAACTTATCAACACAAAATCAATACGTGACTGATGTCTATATTTATAATTTCGATATGACACCCCCTGCTGCTGCCCCGATCTACCTCTCCAGATGTCCGATAGAGTATACTATTTCTATTTCATGGCCCCCAGCAAATACTCTTGATATTTAGACAGGGCTGCTGCTCTGTTAGATGGTGATTTATCCAGTACCGGATCATACACAATATTAAAGTCACTTGCCAGGACACTTGGCTCTGAAAAGTCCAGTAAGTGTGAAAAGATGGTCTTCATGCTAGAAGGATCGTCCTCGTTAGGGCCGTAATATCCGGTTAAAATTAGCGGGGTGTTCATAGTTAAGATTTTAACGATCACCCATCTACCAGTTGGATCTTTTATATGAGAGCAAACTTGGGCCCTAGCTGACTTCTTAAATATGATAGATACCCCTCTGATGTTTGCTGTTTGGAAGGTTTGTAAGAAAGAAGTAATCTAATCTGACACAAACCTTGTGTGGAGCCGAGTAAGAGGTAAATCCTCGGTCTTTATACTTTAAAGACCCCCAAACATCTATAAATGCGTTATTATTTATAAGATTGGTCAGTGCCCGGTATGCTCTCTGTTTCCTCCCGTGATACAAATTCCTTCCCTTAGCCAAAAGCCCACCTGCCCCATTTATATTAAAGTCCCCAGCGAGAATAATTCGGGAGGGCCATGTCACTAATTCTACATCCAGAAATTCCAACACCACTGGGTCATCCTCTGTTAATCCGTACAGTGTAGCCAAGTTAATCCGCTCCTGTCCAATCATACATTCTACCAGAGCCCATCTCCCCCACTGTTCTTCAAGCTTCCTTTTTATTATGACTCTTTTATTCCTGGATAATATGGCTACACCTCTTTTCATAGAGCCTTGTTTGGAGTAAGCTAATAGGTTAAATCCCAGCTGATCATCATATGTCCATACATTTTATACATGTTACTTTTATTTGTACAATTGTCCTTCCTGTCCCCGTGTCCCCTTGTCCCTTCCGTGCCAAAACCCCTCCATTTCTTCATCATTCTTTTTGCTCCATGTTTTATCCTTTATCCATGTCCTGCACCAACCCCCCCCCCCGAACTCCCTTCCTGACCCCCCCCCATACAGGCAATTAGGTCAATCCTGACCTATATGTGACTGCTCCTAACCCCAATGACCGCCTCCCCCCCACCCCGGTGCGTTAATGGCTATACCTATGCTTATTATCTTATCCTAGACAAATAATCCAACAAGTACTCTCAGATTACTACTTACTTCTTACTTCTTGCTGCTTTTTTTCCCCTTTTATCTCTTATATTGTTTCGAAGCCCCTTGTCGCACTGCCACCACCCTGTTGTTTTGCCCTCCCTTCACCTTGTCCATTAACTTTGCCAGGTACTCCTGGGCCTTAATCTCTGAGAGAAAAAATCTAGCAGAGCCCTTCATAACAACCTTCAATTTACATGCAAACAACAAATACGCTTCTGCACCGATACTTTAAAAAGGAGTTATTAGTTGTCAGCATCTGGGGTCTTGCTGGACCTCTGCCTCCCCTACCTCCGAGATCTCATTCATTACCCTGTCCCAGTAGGCATGAATGTTTGGACAGTCCCATATTATATGATAAAATGTTCAAACTTGTCCACAGCCTCTGAGGCAGAGCGAATCAGGTGTGTCCCCGAGTTTGTGCAAGGTACTGCGGGGGTTTTAATCTAGATGGAATTGCTGCCTCACAGGCCGAAGCCAGTGCGTCCATCCAGTCTGAGTCCTCTAAGTCGTCTCCCAAATCTGTTTGCCATTTCCCCTGCTTTGCTACCATGGGGTCAGGTTGATTATTAATCAGTTTACGGTAGGTCTGTGATATGGCTTTTTTGGCCATGTAGTCCGTGAGTAGTCTGTCTTCTAGGGGGGAAGATTCTGCGAATTGGTTGCCTAGGGGGATCGCGCTCAGAGGTGCATCATGTTAGCTTTGGAAATAATAATATTTCCTGAATAGCGTTTGTTTGTTTTATATAGGTGCAGGTGAGCCAAGCTGTTTTCGGCAAAGTGGAAGGTATTTCAACAAGAGTTTCATTTTTAGTTTCATTCACATAACACAGAATAGTCATGGTATTACACATGTGTTTTATATTGTGTTTTCAGGATCCCAGTCTGTAATAATCATAATACTCGTATGTGATTTGGATTGGTATCAATTGCTTACTACGTAGTATTAAATACCACTCGTGTTAACCCTGTCACCTGTATGAATAAAGCATGATTACGATTTATGGTCTTGGTGAAGGTGACAATTTAGTAAACAGTTTGGGCATGTTTGCAGCCATTCAAGCCTTTATCTTTTCTTATAGGAATCTGTGTGCATGGCATTTTGATCAGTTTTGTAGATTTGGGCAACACTGACTCTCCACAATTTATAGTATTAGTGGCATGTAGGTGTGGTAATTCTTGTTGGAACTTTGACATGACCTAAGGCATCTTTTCTCTTATTTACTCACCTAGTTGGGTTTAGGAAGCACTTGGTAGAGAGTGTTAGCGCAACGTAGTCTTTTATTTAACACTCAGTTATATTTGTTTTTTAGTGCTCCCTTAAGAAGGGACAGCCCATCCATTAATGTACAGGGCATCACACGAATAAGTGGAACCTCATTCAAGAAGAATGTATTGGATGTAATATGTATTTTGTTATAAGTTTGAGCTTGTATGTTTCCATCTTTATATATGTATTGTAACAATTATAACCATTACAGAATATTTGTTTCAATGTCATATACTAATTTTTAACAACAAAAACGTTGATGGAAATACCTTTGCTATTATGTTTTTGACAAACAATTGACAAGAGTTTTATAAATATTGACTTAGCTGCTCACCCAGTTTATTAGGTCATTGTTTACCTGATATATTTCTTCATTAATACCTTCTTGCCAAGCCTTAAAAACACCTTTTGTTAAATATGTCACCACTAAGGTAAGCCCTAGTTATCCGTTAGGCAGAGTGCTGTGTGATGAAAGTTTTCGACACGTACATTTAAGTTTTACATACACTGGTAGTGAAAAGGCCCTAAATTAATTATTTACTTATGTGAGGCCTATGCCTCCCATAGTATAACATTGGGGATTACTTATTACATTTAATACGCTGTCATTTCCAAATGGGAGTTGGTACCAAACCCTTTTAAAAATGCCACTTTTAGAAAGTTGACATTTTTATGTCCTTATCCCTTTTTTGCCTGTAGCCTTGTCTGGGTCACATTACTGCGAGCAAATGACAGTTAGGGCCAGCTATAAATCTCGGCGGATTGGTTACTCCATCCCAGTGGTGATGGATATCCTCTATGCCGAAATATAAATCCCATTATATCCTAATGGATGTATATTTTGATGGATGGGATATCCGTCACCATTGCGATGGCGCTACCATCTGCCAAGATCTAATTCAGACCCTTAGAATTTGGGAATCTCTCCCAGAGAGTCTCACAATAGAGGGATTAGGTGTGCTTGAATGGGCCATCTGTTGGCTGCATGGGAGGCAGAGTGGAGCAAAGACCCACTTACAACTGAATAACCTATTCTTTTCCTTCACACAAAAGGGTCTAACAATCTCACATTGTTCCTAAAGTTATCTTGGAGCTAGGGCAGGGAAGGCAGAAAATCACATTCACTTCAAAGCCACTGTGTAGAAGCTTCTCGCACCTTCCAGAACCAGGACACCAGGATATAAATGTAGCACCTCAGACACCAACTATTCAGTACACTTCTAAACCTGTGGATACTCATATAGAAAGACAGCTGTGCTGCTGGAAGTTCTCACACTCTGTTGCACTGCTGCTCTACAAGGCTGCTGACCTGCTGGATCCCTGCCCTGTTTGTCCTGTTACTCTGCTACCTTCTCCTTGGGGACAAGGACATGATATTCAACTGTCCCAGGTCCAATAGATTGATTCACAAGGGCGAGTTTGGTGGCCTCCTGTTCAGATCCAGAGGGACAAAAAAGGATTCCCTCATCTTTAACCAGCAGCTCGACACGGCGTTATTGATTCCTGACCCGCCAAGTGGTGTCTCTCCAGTCCTGGATCCTCAATAGTGGTGTTGAAGGTCCCCAACCCAAATCCAAAAGTGGGAAATTAAAACATTTCTGGCTACAAACTGTTTTGAAACCAGGAGGATATCGGCACCAACCTGCTCGCCTATCTGCCGAAGGCGAATTGCAGGTCTGTTTGACTTTTCAGCTTCTCCCGCTAAATTGTTCTTTGCAGCAGCAAATCTGTTTCAGTGGCCCTGCACCAAATGGGTATCCCTATTATGTGAACTATCTTCAGTTACAGCCCTCTGCCTAGCCCACTGGAGGTGCTATGCAAGTCATCATATATGATACCTTTGAGAATTAAACACCTTGCTTTAATGAATATGCGTGACAACAGTTTTTCGTTTATCTATATACTAACTGTGTACTTTTGAGAAATGGCACAAGATCGCAGTGAGATAAGTCTAACTGTGCCATCTGGAACCCCCATCCATAAGCGAATGTTTAATTTTCACTGTCATAATTGTTTCTTCACCACACCATTTGCACATTGGCACTAGGGCGAGTACATAGATGGTATTGATGGCAAAGACCAACAGGGAATGATGTACATGGGGATTTCTCCCACTATCCGTTAAATTCAAATCTAATTTTACTGCGGAGAACAGACTGTTTACCAAATGTCGATATTTTAAGCCATTACATGCATTAATGCAGAGTTTACGGTTGACAACAGCGTATTTTGCACATTCATACTAATTTCCATGCTACCAGCTCATTTGTTTACACCGGTACAGGAAGTGTATTTCCTGAAAACAGCAACATTTTTAACATTTGTTTCAACTCTCTTTTGTTTTCCACAATGATATTAAAGTTGTTTTATATTATTGACTTTGATTATTCATTTGCATAACCTGTTGTGATGTACCAATGATTGCCATAATAACTTTTCTATGTCTATTGCCAGTTCTACCACGTGGTTGAATTTGAAAAATGCACTGTCACTTTAAATTCACAAGCTTTACAATATTGCATTGTCATGTGAACAAGGCTCAGACGAGCCGAAACTTTATGGTGGCATATTGAAAATAAATTAATTGCACTTACTTGCTGGTCCGTGTCCGCTGACAAGTGATAGCAATTTCCCTCTCTTTTTCTAGTGATACTAATGTCATGAGCAAAGGAAAATGTTTCCTTCATTTTTTCCTATTCTTATACTAGTCTTGATTAGTCAGTTCTTTTTAACCCTCTATTAGTATCCTGATAAGAAGCCCAATCTGGTAGGGTCTGTGGGTGGAGTGGCGACCCCATTGCGACACCCAGTGAGGCCCCCATGTAACTCTGCGATGGAGCTGCGGCTCCAGATTGGAGTCCATAGCAGCATTTACAATATTACTAATATGTGTTTTAAATTACATATCAGACGCAATAACAGTAATGATTTGGAAAATAAATATTTCATACTATATGCTAGGTCTAAACTACTTTTGTTTGAAAAATCAAACCACAACCTATTTGGAATTGTTTTCCCACACTACTTTGCTTGAGTTCCCATTAGAATCCTGCTTCAAAATACCCTACTGCACACAAAGTCAAAGGTTCACACACTTTGTAACTGAAGCATACCAGTTTCAAGTTCAACTGTAGCAGGTGTGGTTGAATGCTTGAAAATGAAAGCTTGCCACAATAGTGTAATTTGTGAAACATTTATCTACTGCCCTATAGCATATGTAGTTACATCATTAATTAAATTATAATCTATATTACTTATGAAATTACTTACACCACTTAAACATGTCATTTTCTAAAACCAACCATATTGACTGCCTTTCATTCAACCACCTGTCACACTCAACTGCACCCTTCGCCTGTGTGCTACTGCTTCTTCCTTTAAAATGGTTAGAGTGTGGATTAAGGGTCACAGCTATGTATTCCGGGCCAGAGAGTGTGTGAGAAAAAGTGGCATTGATAGGCACTTGGGTTTGTCTAATGTAGACCATAAATGGATTGGTCATAGAGTTTTAAAGAGGCACCAATGACTGCCTTTGGAGAGTACTGCACATTTCCAACACCCAGACTTCTTAATAGTTCACTGTAGTGGCAGTAACCTAGGCAATGGTACTGGGGTTGGTTTGGACATTGCCATGAAAGAGACCTTTGGCCAATTAATGACACTTTTGACTCGCACTGTCTTGGTGTGCTCCAACATATGCCTAAATCAGAAATGGGAGTGACCAAATCAATTCTTACCACAGATTGACAAAGCCAGGAAACATGTTAATGAAGCTGATACTGCATTCCTCGAAGACCATAACATGGGCTCTATCTACAAAAACAATCTAGATTTCAACATGCATGGAATTTCCAAAAGTGATGGAGTTCACTTTACAGATGAAGGGAACTGGGTGTTTCACAGCCATCTGAAAATCTGCATCTGGTCTTATGTGTAGCTGTGACATACTCACAGTGAATACAAAGGCTCTCTTTGGAGCCAGCCTCTGTTGCTGCTCCACAGAGCAAAAGCACAAATTCAATGCACAACACATTTTAGATGTATAATTTAGATCTTACATCTATATAACTTATAATACTTTTGTGAGTAGCTTTGTGAGTGTCTAACTATGAGTGCAAGTGGGTGAATACGTCTGAGTGGGTGTGTGACTACATTTATCACGTTCTCAGTATGATTGGGTGCTTGTATCTCTGCGTGGGTCTGTGAGTGGATGCATGAGTTTTTGAGTAGGTTTGAGAGTGGGTGCACACGCCTCTCAGTGAATCTATGAGTGGGTGCGTGGCTCTCTAAATTGCTTTGTGACTAGGTGCATAGGTGTTAAACTAAGTCTGTCAATGGGCATGTGAGTCTCTGGGTGGGTCTGTGAGTGGGTGCATGAGTGTTTGACAGGGTCAGTGAGTCAGAGGTATGTGAGTGAGTACATACGTGTCTGAGTGGGTCTGTAAGTGGGTGCATGAGTCTCTAAGTAAGTCTGTGACTGGGTACATGATTCTTTAATAACCCTGGGCAAAGCACTATGCTACGCTTGCGTAGTTTGCCAAGTTTGCGCTACTTCACACTACGGGAATAGCACGTAGCACAGTGCAAACACGTGTATCATAGTGTAGCGTAGTGCAGCTGTCATTTTTTGCTTGCTCGCGGTCCTCAAAGTCAACTTGGCAACCGTGAGCAAGCAAAATGACATCCAGGCAAGACTTTTTCCTTGTTCGCGATCAGCAACATCAAGTTGCCGATCGCAAGCGTGGAAAAAAAACCTCTTGGTGAGATTCTCAATGCGGGGAGGTCAGGTTTCTCATTGCGAGTGGTTGCGTATGCTCGGGATTGCTCGCAATGAGAAACTACCAGTCCGCATTGGGAAACCTGCCGCTCGAGTAAAAGTCTACTCGAGCGGAGTAAAAGACAGCTTGTACTGTGCAAGATGCCGTTTTCAATGATTGTACAGTGCGGCCAAACATCCGGCACTGTGCAATCAACGTGAACTGCGCACTATGCAGTTTGCGTAGTGCTATGCGTACATCGCGTAGTGCAATGTGCACTTTGCATTGCCAACTATAGCACTACTTCGCTAACTACGGCCAGACTTAGTCTTTAAGTGAGACTATAAGCAGGTGCATAAGTCTCTAAATAGGTGTATGACTAGGTAGATAAGTCTCCAAGTGAATCTGCATCTGAGTCTCCAAGTGAATCAGATGTCTGAGTCATTCAGTGGGTCTGTGAGTGGGTGCATGACTGTCTAAGTGGATCTCTGAGTGGGGTTGGGATTCTCCAAGTGAGTCTGTGAGTAAGTGCACACATGTCTGAGTGGGGCTGTGAGTGTGTCCAAGAGTGTCTGAGTGGATCTGTGAGTTGGTGCGTGACTATCTGAATGGGTCTATAGTGAGAGCATGAGTCTCTGAATGGGTCTCTGATTGAGTATGTATGTGTCTGAGTGGGTGCATTAGTCTGTGAGTGGGTCTGTGAGTGGGTGTTTAAGTATTTGAGTGAGTCTGTGAGTGGGTGCTGAAGTATCTGAGTGGATCTGTGAGTGTAGAAGTGTCTCAGTGGGTCTGTGAGTGGGTACATGAGTCTCTGAGTAGGTTAGGGAATGCATGCATGAGTGTCTGAGTGGGTTTGTGAGTAGATGCATGAGTATGGGAGTGGATCTCTGAGTGGGTGAGTGACTCTCTGAGCGGTTCTGTGGGTTGGTGCTATGAGTGGGCACATGTATCTCTCAGTGGGTCTCTGAGTGGAAGTGTGTTTCAGTGTGGCTCTGTTAGTTTATGCATTACTGTATAATGCATAAATACATTTATTTCACCAAGGTTCATGATTTTACTGTGACGTTACATTTGGGGCACACCGAGGCCCGTAGTGGGGTCCTGACTCCATCTATATTGAAAACAAACCTGAGTTTGGCGTTCTAAAACACATAATGAAACCACGACACACCCCTACAATACACCCATGGAGTCAGGGTACTCTTATCCTGACCCCTTCTATGCTTAAATCAACCCCTTCAGGACCTGCTCCCGCTCCATAAAATGGCAGCCACGATTTTTTTGACAGCTTCTGGCCAACAAATTTCTGCAATTTTCCTGGTGCTGGGTTTTGCGTAGCCCCATGTAAGGGCTGCGGATCTTCGGCATCCCTATATATGTACATTTGAAATTTCTCCTAATAATTCCACAACTACTGAACGTATTTAAACCAAATCGTATAAGGCATTTCTCTGCACCAACATCTACCTTGCTGCTAAATTTGGTGAAATTCAATTCAGCAGTTCAGGTTGTAGCCTTGTCTAAATTTCCTGTGGGAATTAATGTGGGGAAAATGTGTATTGGAACCACCCCCATTTTTCTCAGCCCCCACTTTACGGATCACAACGAAAATTTCAAGACAGCAGCTGAAGGGAGCTTCATATTAGTTTTGAAAAGTTTGTTATGGTTAGTCAAACAACGCTAAAGTTATTGGCAAATGAAAAAACATTCTCCCTATGGAAACTAGGTCCTAACTATAACCGCCTACTGCCAACCATAATATATATTGTATAAAGTATAATATAAATATATAATATAATATAAAACATGTTTTACTGCATTCCATTATGCAAGGCCCAATTTGCATGGTCGCAGTTCTTGAACGAAATGATACACAATGCAGCCCCTGCACCGTGTTGCGTTACCCTGCTTTGGAGAGGCAATATATGGGAATAACATGGGCATTCCTGGGTATCCACACATGCATTGTGACTCAAAACCAGATTTACTGAAGTCACTAAACCTACATTTGCACCTACTCAACATTGGGGTAACAAGGAGAAATGTCTTTATTTCTCCTCAGTACTTCAACTTTGCGTGTTGCATTCTGTAGCACACATACCAAGAGAAATCCTGAACCTTAAAGATATTTTCTGTGCAGGAATGTATCTCTGCTGAAAAAAAATCTACGAACACTACAATGCTGGCCAATTTGCTTTGTGGTGCAATAGAGCCTACATTGGAGGTAGGCAGCCATAACTGCCCCACCGCAAGTATACAGCAGAATTACACCTTATGTTATAAATAGTGCATGTTTGCTCTTTCACATTTACACTATGCAGCACAACAAATTCTGTTGCTGCACATCATTATATAAAATCTTTATAAATATGTATCAAATAGTTAAAAAAATTTAACAAACATATATAGTACAAATATCTAAATACATACATTTTTGGGGCAAGTCATTTCCACATATGTTTAAAATTCCATCTTTAAAAAAAACTATAAACTACTAAAAGGTAGAAAACAAACAGTATGAAAAGGCATAACAATTTAAAATATGTCTAATAAACCGCCTTCAAAAACTAAAATTAGAAAGCAATAAAAAAGACTTTGAAAAGTAAAACAAAATGATTACCTACTGTAGGGGAGTTTCCATAGAGATCCTCCTGAAACCGTTGATTTAATTTCAGTGTCTGAACATTTAGGCCTTGTGTGCAGTTCCAGTATACTTGGCTACCCCAGTGAACTGACCTTTGACCTGAATGGTAATTGAACAGGTATGTTTCCTATTTCTGTACATGTGCACTGTTGTAGCAGCCAATACCAATTGTACCAGGGCTCCCGGTGAATCTTACACCCATTTTCCTCGAGGCGCAGACTTCGGGCGCCATCTTGAGACAGGAGAAGGACAGCGCTCTAGTGTCTGGGCGATTTGGGCCCTGACACTATAAAATGAACGCCCCTCCCCGTACGCACAACGGGTGGGCGCAGTGGGCGCGCCGGAGGCGCGCCAGAGGCGAGTCCGTCTGGGCCCGTCCGGGCCAGGTCGGGCACAGGGCCAAACACTGTGTCCGTTCCATCTGAACATCGCATTGGGTATTTGCGAGATGAACTCCTTCATCTAAGGACTAGATCTACTCCTTCAAAATCACTAACATTCTACCAGGATGACCCATTTCCGAAAGACAATCGCTCTGCTTAATTGTAGATCTATACCTAAACACTGTATAGAAATCAATCTACTAATTCAGGACACTAACGTGGACATATTATTCCTCACTGAAACATGGCTGTCCTCTAATTCTGAGACAGACATTGTCAGTACGCTACCCCAGGGATTCCTGATACAGTTTCATAACAGAACCCAGGGAAAGGGAGGTGGGCTGGCCAAAGTTCATAGGGATAAGGTCATTTGCAGGATACATGAGGGAGGAATCTTTGACTGTGAAAGTGTTAATTTTAGCCTTCAAATTACGCCAAATAAATCTTTATCCGGTCTTCTTGTATACCGCCCCCCCGGTAGCCTAGGGCAATTTGTAGGCTTGTTGCTAGAAACTACAATTACCTCCTGTGCCACGACACCTAACTTCATTCTACTAGGGGACTTGAACCTTCATTTTGATGACTCCGACGACAAGATAGCTTGCAATCATAGATCAGAGCTTAATGCGTTTGACCTCCACTTAAAAGACTTTGAGGCTACTCACACGAAGGGACATCTTTTCGACCCAATATTTTCAAATATCCCCCAGCTAGAAGTATCTCCCTCTCTCCCCTTACCTTGGTCGGACCACTTTTTTGTCCCGTTCGCATGGTAAACTAACACTGACTGCCCACAGGTTCAGGTGCCTTGCACTTTGGAGAGAGCATGGTCTAAACTCCCCTTTGAAAGCTGGACCCTTGAACTAGAGCACACTGCCCCTCTTTCTGACCCTGACCCACTGAAAACTGGCATTAACTTTACCAATTGGTTGATTAACACCCTTGACTCTGTAGCACCTAAGAAAAAAATGGAAAAGAAGGGCAGGGTCTTTAAATCACCATGGTACTCTCAAGAACTTAGAGATCTAAGAAAAATCTGTAAAAACCTGGAACGTAGATGGAGGAAAGATTGGGCCCCCCCTAATTAGGAGAAATATAAAGCAGCCATGAGGATTTATAAATCAGCTCAGAAAACAGCTCAATAGTAAAAGATCTTCTTAAAATTCCTAACCCCCCGATGGTGCAGGATACTTCAGACCCCAGATGTAATCAATTAGGGGCATTCTTTGAGAACAAAATATTAAACATCTTACAATCCCTACCGCAAAAGTCCCATACCTCTGTCCCTGCGGATCTCACCGCCGCAATCTCTGGCCCCTCTCTGGATTCCTTTGCCCAGATATCCAGAGAAGATTTTCAAACTGCTCTGGCCCCCATGAAGAGTGGATCCCCTAATGATCCGGCACCCATGTATATTCTACAGCATGTGGGACCTACCATCTCCCCCTTGGCTACGGATCTCATTAATGCCTCGTTTGATCAAGGGGTGGTTCCCCCTGGTTGAAAGCATGCAGTAGTAAAGGCGCTACTAAAAAAAACAGAACTTGACCCCCTTGACTTCGCCAACCTCCGACCAATTTCTCTGCTGCCAGGGCTTAGCGAGATCACAGAGAAAATTGCTAACCAACAACTCTCTGCTTTCTTAGAAACCAATAGGCTGCTTCGCACCTCTCAAACTGGTATCCGCCCTGGCCAGAGTACTGAGACCGCTCTATTAGCAGTGGTCGAGGAAGCAAGGTGCATCTTGGATTCAGGAGGATCGGCTGTGCTGATCCTCCTGGATCTAAGTGCAGCATTTGATACTGTGGACCATAAGATCTTAGTCCAGCGCCTCTTCAACTTAGGAGTAAGGGGCACAGCATTGCTGCGGCTTACATCCTTTCTGAAAAACAGAACCTTCCAGGTTTGGGAAGGTAGCGCGCCTTTCAAGCCATTTCCCCTCCAGTGTGGGGTGCCTCAGGGCTCTTCACTGAGCCCTACTTTATTTAACATTTATATGGCCCCCCTGGAGGATGTGGTCACTCCCTTTGGGGTTAAAGTTGTTACGTACGCAGACGACACCCCTCGCTTTCCCTGGAAAAGGGCAACTCTGAAAACCTGCATAACTGCCTCTCCGAAATCTACACATGGATGTGTGACTCTCGACTTAAATTGAACGGCACAAAGACAGAACTCATGCTTCTGGGCCAGCAAATGACATCTCTACCTATCTCCATCTGGCCCTTGTGCCTGGGGGACCTCCATACACCAAAGAAGGAACGTAAAAGCTTAGGAGTGTGGCTTGAGCAGGACCTCTCCCTTAAGACACAGGCCAAAAAGACTGGTGGCACCTGTGTGGGCTTACTCCGTTCAGTCCGTAAGATTCTCCCCCTACTTTCGGCACAATCCAGAAAGTTGCTCATTCAGGGTCTAATCCTATCCAGATTAGATTATAGCAATGCCCTTTTTCTGGCCGTTCCCGAATCAACCATCAACATCCTTCAGCGAGTCCAGAACTCAGCGGCCAGGCTGCTGATAGGCACCCCCCGGAGATCATCGACTAAACCGGCACTCAAGGCCCTTCACTGGTTGCCAGTCCGGGAAAGGATCAAATTTAAGTCCCTGTGTATCACCCATTGATCCCTTCAGGGCAAAGGGCCCCCTATCCTTGGAAATATGCTCTATCCCTACAAAGCCAACAGGACTCTGCGCTCCTCCCCTGGTAACCTGGCCACTGTTCAAAGAGTTAGGAAGGCCCGAACTGGAGGGCGCCACTTTTTGGTCACTGCCGCGACCCTGTGGAACTCCCTTCCGATTAGTCTTCGATCCGAACCGAGCTACCTGAAATTTTGTAAACTCCTGAAAACGCTCCTGTTCCCACAGGATGCATAATAACACCCTTTGCCCCCCCCCCCCAGTTCCCCTCAGTTTTCCTCTGTACTCCAGCGTTGGACGCTCCCGGGCAGCCATGCCCTTTATAAATCCTTTTTCATTTCATTCATTCATTTCATTTCACATGGGTGCAGTCAATAGCTTTACAGCACATGAGGGAACTATGGACTGTCATACACACCTTGATTGACCTGGAGTTGCGCTTGCATTGAGTTAGGGAAATGCAAAAACTGAGGTGTTAGCCTGATGATGGCATCCAGGACAGCTATCAGAACTTGAAAAAAAGAATCCTTCAAAATGCCTGCCAACTTGTAAGATGTGCTTCGAAAGAATGCCAACATATTAAGAAATGTCATAAATCTGACGTGTAGTGGAAAAGCATGTGAATGACCAGTTGATGGTTGCAGACTTAGAAGAATCTTTTGCAATAATTCCAAGATGTTCTCCTTCTTTATTGGGTAGAATCCAATTACCTCTTTCTCCCTCAGATCAATAAAGCTGATCCTCTGGTGAAAGATCCTCTCCTACCTCCTTCTTTGTACCTGGTATCCATGCAGACGTTACTCACTCACAGAGTAACAACCACAATGGCTATAAATGGTTGGCAACAATTGTTAGTGACTATTGCCTTTTATATTAATATATTTATATCACTTTTTGAGCCTTTAATGGTCAAACATAGCATTCTGATGCATTGCCAGTCTTGTGATATACTGCATGATTCTGCATTGTGCAGCAGTGCTTTTAAAATGGATGTATGACGTTACCAAACATACTTTTACCACGGATACCTTTACAACGCGGTATTTACAACGAATACCGTTACAACGCATAGCGCTTAGAGGTGCTGGATAGTGGTAAGTATAGTTTTCTATTCCAACTCCAGTCCCCGTGGACACTAGGGAAGGTGTTGGATAGAAAATTAAACGTATTCCCTGTCCTAGAGCGCCCCCAGTGCAATGCGTTGTAATGGTATGCATGGTAATGCCTGCGTTGTAATGGTAGTGCGTTGTAAAAACTTTGTTGTAAACGTTGCATACCTTTTAAAATACCCCTGTGTTAGCATTGTGTTAGGATTTACACTGAAATACCCAGGTTGAAGGCATTAAATTCTGTGTAACGCAAGGTGATTCAACACCGTTCTTGCACCACATGGGCCAACAAAATTGAGGCCAAACAATCACTGTGTAGCTTTGTAAATGTGACTTAAGACCTTGCATTGTGTTGCTTTAAAGTGCACAATGCACAGACAACACAGTACTCCGAAAATCTGAGCCCAAATTAATATGTATCCCTTCTTTTTGGTGCCCCTTCGAAATACAAATATTGGGAGGTTTGTCCGGTCCTAATCTATAGGTCTGATTACAACTGGCCGACATAATTCAAACCCATACACAAACCTCTACTTGCACAGGGGCATAACCTCACCCTATGGCTATCCAACACCGCTGACACCTTAGCACCACTGAAAAAACGTCATAGCAAACCTGGCAGCAAAAAGGCCTCATGGTTCAACGATGATCTTAAGAAGTCCAAGAAACTCTGCCGCTCCCTTGAAAAGGCCTGGAAAAAAGACCCAACCACTAGCACCAAGGACGCCTTCAAAAACGCCACCCGCACTCACCACCAACGAATCCGAAAGGCCAAGAAAACAGCATTCAAGGATCGACTTGACAACAACGCCCACAACAGCAAGGAACTTTTCAACATCGTCAAGGAATTTACCAATCCCTCAGCCAACTCCAACGACATCACCCCCTCTCAAGCCCTCTGCGACTCCCTAGCCTCATTCTTCCACAACAAGATTGCAGACATCCACAACAGCTTCGACAACCAACCAGGAGACCATCCCACCCGACCATTGACTAAACATTCTCTCCCCGTGAACACCCTTAACATCTGGAACCCAGTCTCCACCGAGGACACAATCCGCCTGATGAATTCCATCCACTCAGGATCCCCCACAGACCCATGTCCTCACCACATCTTCAACAAAGCAGACTCCATCATAGCACCGCACCTCCGAGACGTCATCAACTGCTCCTTCAACTCCGCCACCTTCCCGGAAAACTGGAAACCCGCCGAACTCACCGCCCTTCTGAAAAAACCCACAGCGGACCCCACCGAACTCAAAAATTACCGCCCCATCTCGCTCCTTCCATTCCCGGCCAAAGTCATCGAGAAAGCTGTCAACATCCAGCTCGCCGCCTACCTCGAAGCCAACAAATCCCTCGATTCCTCACAATCTGGCTTCCGAGCAAAACACAGCACTGAGACCGCCCTCATCGCAGCAACAGACGACATTCGAACTCTACTGGACAATGGAGACACAGTCGCCCTCATCCTCCTCGACCTCTCTGCAGCATTCGACACAGTCTGCCACAGCACCCTTTTACAACGCCTCAATAACATCGGAATCCAAGGAAAAGCACTTGAATGGATCACCTCATTCCTTGCCGGAAGAACCCAGAGAGTCCGCCTCCCACCATTCAAGTCCGAGGCCACTGAAGTCATCTGTGACGTACCACAAGGATCCTCACTCAGCCCCACCCTCTTCAACGTATACATGAGCCCCCTCGCGGCCATCGCCCGCCAACACAACCTCAACATCATCTCTTACGCGGATGACACTCAACTAATCCTTTCCCTCACCAATGACCCCAGCACCGCCAAATCTAACCTACACGAAGGAATGAAAGAAGTGGCCGAATGGATGAAACAGAGCCGTCTGAAACTGAACTCAGACAAAACTGAAGTCCTCATCTTAGGAACATCCCCCTCTGCATGGGACGACTCCTGGTGGCCGGAAGCCCTCGGAAAAGCACCCATCCCGACAGACCACGCACGGAACCTAGGCGTCATCCTGGATTCTTCACTCTCAATGAACAGACAAGTCAGCGCCGTATCCTCTTCCTGCTTCAACATTCTTCGCATGCTCAGAAAAACATTTCGCTGGATCCCCACCGAAACAAGGAAAACAGTCACCCACGCTCTGGTCACGAGCCGACTGGACTACGGAAACACCCTCTACGCAGGCACTACCGCTAAACTCCAGAAGAAACTCCAACGAATCCAAAACGCCTCAGCCAGGATCATATTAGACATCCCACGCAACGAACACATCTCTGGTCACCTTAAAGACCTCCACTGGCTACCCGTCAATAAGAGGATCACTTTCCGACTGCTAACCCACGCACACAAATCACTCTACGACATCGGACCAGAATGCCTCAACTCACGACTGTCCTTCTACACCCCCTCCCGCCAACTGCGTTCTTCCAGCCAAGCCCTCGCCACTGTACCTCGCATCAACAAGACCACCATGGGAGGCAGATCCTTCTCATACCTAGCTGCTAAAACATGGAACTCACTCCCCGCTTACCTTCGCCTTACCCAGAACCACCTAGCATTCAGAAAGCAACTTAAAACGTGGATATTTGACAAGTAATCCTCCTCCCATGTCTAAGCGCCTTGAGACCCTCTGGGTATGTAGTGCGCTATACAAATTCTTTGACTTGACTTGACTTGACACCTTGGGGCTCATTTACAAGCCCTTGTGCCCCTGGTAAGTCACTTTTAATATGGAAGAAATTTACATACTGGCAGCCAATACATTACTTTTAACATGGGGAAAAGTGACATACACGTGGTGCAAGGGGCTTGTAAATAAGCCCCAAAGTTTGATAAAGTCTGCAATCCCCATTACATTTCAAGCGGTCAAACCTGACATAATTGAGCAGGAGGAAATGGCCCCTTAAGTACCAGGATTCTGTGAATCTCAACACATAAATTAATCTCCCGGTGCCTACAAAAATAACAATTAAAAAAAGGTATTACCTTATGTAATGTTATTTTGTTTTCATGTAAACTCTCTAATACTTTTGGCCAAAGTTCACGCTATATAATTCTACATTCCACATTATTCACACTTGTGAGAAAATCTTGAAATACTTGGAATCGGTTCTTTCTATTGCACCTCATAAACTGCGAATCTTGAGGTGGGCTTTTGATGGGTTGCAAAAAATAAATAATCCCTAAGAGAACTCGTAATTATCCCGAGCAGAACTGGGAGGCCACAAACACGATCACACAATTCTAATCCCTGTGCAATCTTTAGTTCGTACAGACTCCTGAAAATAGCACCATTATTATAATCAGGACCTAAATAGGAAATGGGGCCACCTAATTCCCAACACATAACAATATGGGGCATATTCTCAAGGATGTATCACCGAGTTATCAGCACTTTATCAAAGCCAATGTTGCGATAAATTTATCGCCGCATTCCCAAACTGGTGCTAACAACCCATATCACCAGATTACCTGCGATAACAGCAGCAAAAAACATCACCACAGATGAGCCCGGCAACTAACGCTAATGAGATGCAGAGTAGGCGTTCCTGTGCAAAAAGCCACGACAACTCCACTCAGCAACATTCTCAACGGCCAGCCAGATCGGTGATAAGAACCCAAAACAGGCGATAAGGCGCGTTAGCAGCAGGAAATTAACACCTGTTCTGACCTGGTGTAAAGTCAGATGACAGCCTGCACCAGAAAAGGGAGACCATGGCCAGAGCCACACCTGAAGGGAAACGGATGCCATGGAGCCACTGATCAGGCAGTTCGGAGCCTCAACAGGGCCACAACACCCACTGCCACCACCTCCCCTGACCCTCCACACCCGAACACCCTCTGAGTCCCCGGACCACCACAGAGGCAGCGCAGACAAAGACAGCGGACCATCAGAAAATGCACCAACCTCACTGACCCAACACTAGAGAATGTCATTGCCCACTACGGGCTCAAAAGGACAACTATCTTCTGCATCCTGAACACCATGGCCACAGGCTGACTGTACCAACAGAGCGGACAACCAGCATCCTACCTCAGACAAACCTTCTGGCCGCGCTGCACCTGTTGGCCTCTGGTACATTCCAACCAACAACCTTCAGAGTCAGAGGAGTCTCACAGCCAGCCCAATCCAATTTCCCCACAACTATCTTGGATGCCATCACAACCTATACTTCCCCCACACTGCGCAGGAACAGCTGGAGACAAAGCAAGGTGTCTATGCCATAGCTGACTTCCCGCACGTGTTAGGGGCAATTGACTGCACACATGTCCTACTTGTGCCCCCTGGCAATACTGCACACAATTACCACAACAGAAACCACATGCATTCCATCAATGTGCAGACAACAGTGGACCACTGGGTAATCTGCACCAATGTCGTCGCCAACTACCCAGGCAGTATGCATGATTCCTACACCTACAGACAGGCCATCTTCAACCAGCGCTACCAGGATGGCACCCATGGAAATGCACTGCTCGTTGGCAAGTACCACAAGAACACACCACACACCTCAACTCCACAACCATGAAACTCACAACACTGGGAATGCACATGTTATGAACTTACGTACAACATGCCAAACAACTAGCCCACCCACCAGACACGACAGCACAACTTACTGTGGGAGCCAGGGCCAGCCATGTACATAAGCCGTCAAGGCATGGCACCTCAGCCACACAATAGCAGACTGTGTGGAGAGGTGGGAACCAGGCATGTGCGAAGCAGGCAAGTGACCCAAGAATGAGAATGTACACAATGTCACGTGTTGCATGGATGAGAAGGCCAGACTGCAGTATGCAGACCACACACATGCCGACATGCAATGCTGGTGTATGGATTGTAGTAGACAGGAGACACAATCATGTCACCCAGCCAGTGGTGTCGTAATTTGACGATGATCGGGTTAGCGTTCAGCTTTGCTACACGAATTTCTCCTTATCTTAACCACGTTTTCGGAGGCCATTTTGAATTACTGGCTTCCATGTACATGAACGTGCTGCCTCGTGGTCAGCATGCCCTTTTGTCCTTTCTCTGTACCAATGACCATCTAGCTTGCCCGGCAACAGGCTATTTTTAGTACTGGTCAAGCTTGCACATGCGTAGTCAAACCCTTTCTATTAGTGGACGGTCATCACTTAGGAATGGGGTCTTAATAAACTTGTCTTTTGCATTTCCAGTTTCCGTGCCAATTTCAACGTTATGGTGTTATAGCGGTTTTGCAGAGTATGTAGGTCTGAAGAACCCGATACCACAAATTGGCTACCACGAAGGGACTCATCGGCTACTCGGATGCCCGAAGGAGAGGTCGTGACGAAGGATTGGAAACTCGCCATGGACGCGTATGCTGCCACTGAGTGACCCGAGTCTTGGCACCCACGGTGTTTTCTTCCTGTCCTTCTGATCTGACCTTCCAGGTGGCGCCGGTCCCCGACTGAGATCCTGATCGGTCTGGTTGTCGTACAGTGCCTGTTTGGCTGATTCGATTAAAGAACTTGGCAGCTGGAACCTGGATACTTGAGGATTTGGTAAGCTTGTGATTGGTAAGATAGTCTACGGACACTTACTGTGGCTTTTTGATTTGTTTGAGTTAGCTAACATTTGGTTCTATGATTTGAGTTATATTTGGAGTGCACCTCACATAGGCAGGCAGTGTGGAGATATTTCTCCGATTTTGTATTTGCTTGAACGGCACACCATGTGTACAGTATATTAAGTGCCATTTTATGTAATATTGCGTTTTCGTGATATTTTTGACATGCCTGTTTTAAGCACACTTCGAGGAATGTGCTGTCTGGGAAAAGGTACCAATTATCGATTAAATGAACCTCAGCCGGCTCCCCCAGAGGGGACACCTAATCGCGAAATGTACGTTAAATTTGGCCTTCCCCCTATTATGTATAGTACGTTGTGGCATAAATATACCAAAAATGACCGTGAATTGCAATGGCCACTACATGGGTCGTTTGATTTACGAAAGGTTCAATATGTGGAACAATGTTTGTTTCAGTGCAGGTCTAGACAGGATATGTTTGATTGTGTGCGTATGTGGGAGAAAGCGGTGCGTGAATGAATGAAGCGTGAACAAGCCTTGGCGGATAAGGAGCAGCGAAAGGCTGCCCGTGATAAAGCTTTACACCTGGAGGAGAAAGAGTTGCAGGAGAAGAAAGAGAGGGAGGCACGGGAACGTAATTTGCAAATTAATGGTCAATTTCCTATTCAACGTCCTCTTTACCCTGTCCTTACTAATGAACCAGATGATTTTTCTTTGCTAGACTGTTGCCCGCCTCCGTATGTTTCACCTACGGCTCCGCATGAGGGATCGGATGAAGATGATAAAGGGCATAGTCGTACCAGGCTAAGTGTTGATCGGGCTGCGGAATTGCGGGGGTTTGCTCGAAAACTTAATCTTAAAACTATAACTATTTCGGAAATTGATGACCAGATGCGTAAGTGGTCCGAGAAAGAACGGTTGTATTTCTTGAGTCATTTTGGAGATGAAGTTGTAGAACGGTTCAGAAAATATTCATCTGAGTTGGAACCAAAAGTTGTATCAGTTGGTCGTGAGAATTTGCGTAAAGGTATTTTTGTTCTTACAGATGCGGATTCGTTTTTCCAACGGTTGGTCCATCTGCGGGATGAGGCGTTACAATTACGAGCGGCGAAAAAGGCATCAGACTCGGCTGCGTCTGGATCGACGGAGAATTCAAAAGAGTGTTGTATCTTTGGAGCAGATAAGAGTTCTACAGTTCACATTATGCCTATGCGAGAAGCTGCACCTTTATATGTCCCCCCTAAGGGGCAAGGTACAGATGATGATAAAATGTCTGTGGATGCAAAGGGCTATTTTATATATAATTGGGTTTACACACCGTGGAATAGAACAGATGTTATGGCACTCAAGACTGCTTTGCCTGACCCTCGTAAAAACCCGGCAGCTTTCTATGAAGGAGTGGAAGGGGCTATTTCTTCGTGTGTTATGACTTTAGTTGATATTGATGTTTTCTTTGGATTGATATTGCCTCCAGATATGTGGAGAGCGATTCATAAGTTTGATGATCGCGCTATTTTGGGTGCAGATTGGAAAGAAATAGCCCAAGCTGATTTAGATAGGAAGCCCGTGTGTAAGCCGTGTCAATTAATTTTAGATCTCCCTGGGGCTATTTTAAAATAAATTAAAAACGCTTGTTCCCCCTAAGAAGGTTGATTGGACTATGTTAGCTTCTTGCAAACAGAAACGGATGAATCTGTTTCAGACTTCTTTTCGCGTTTTGAGGAAGCATTCCATAACTATAGTGGGCAATTATTAACAGAGGACACGGGCAGGCATCTGTTCGTTGACAAGTATGTGGCTAATATCCTACCAGAGATTGCGAAACGTTTAAAGGCTAGCGAAAGTTCTTGGACCACAGCGACCCCTGCTTCTTTATTGACTATGGCTCAGTATTATGAACGACAGGAATTGGAGGCTAAGGAAAGTAGTGATAAGAAAGCGAAGGAGTTAAAGACGAAGGTGATGTTGGCTCAGGTTCATGCGACCCAGACGAGAGGGAATGATAGGGGTAGGTGTGGATCGTATGGTACGTCTTCTGTCCGAACTGACATTTCTGAGGACCAGTGTGCATACTGTAAACAGTTTGGACATTGGGCTTCAGACTGTCCGGTGCTTCGAGAACAGCGTAATCAGCGTGGTCGAGGAAGTGGAAGGACACGGAATAGTTATTCAGGATCGAGGGGTGGAGCGAATGATCGTGGCAGGTTTGAAGCGAGGGGTCGTGGTCAGGATGATCATAATACTTTTGATCGACAAAATCAGTATCAGATAGCTGAGGGTGAGTTCACAGAGTCCCAGGATTATGGACATGCATAGGATTGCGTAGGATGGGGTATGGAATCGGTTGAAGTACCAGTAGATCAAAGGGGTCCATATGTATCAGCGCATGTTTTGAGTTCTACTGATCAGTTTCTGGTCGATACAGGAGCTACTCGTAGTGCTCTGTCCGAACACTTGGTTCCAAGGGCTCCCCTGTCTGGCGAAATAATTACATCAATAGGGTTTGATGGAACACCCTCTCTTAGCCCATTGTCACAACCCATTACATTTCATATTGATAAATTTGCTGCCCCATGCCCGTTTTTGTTGTCACCAAACACTCCAGATAATATCATGGGAATAGATATGCTTAAATATTTTCGAGCAACTATACGTTGCGCTCCTTAAGGGGTGCGGGTCATTTTGAACGAGAATTATCCAGATGTAATGAGAGTGTGCCTCATGCAAGAGACTGAGGCATTAGCCTCTCTTCCAAAAACGTTATGGGCTACTTCAGATACAGATGTGGGACAGATGATTATCCCTCCCATACGTATCACTGTTAAGGAGGGGGCATCTTTGCCTCGTGTACCGCAGTATAAAATCTCCAGGGAAGGTGAAATTGCTCTGATGCATATTGTACATGATTTGATTATTGCAGGCGTGGTAGAGGAAGTCCCCTATAATGTTTGTAACAGCCCTATTCTTCCGATTTTAAAGAAAGACACAGACACCAAAATTTATTGTTTCATTATTGATTGGAGAGAAATTAAAAAGATAGTAGTGAATCAATACCCAGTGGTGTCTGATATTACCACCCTACTTACCTTGATTCCGCCCACGGCCACTACCTTCACTGTCATTGACTTAAAAAATGCTTTCTTTTCAATTCCCATCCATCCTGATAGCCGATATTTGTTTGGCTTTACATTAAATATTAAATCGTATAGATTTTGTCGAGTTCCTCAAGGTTACACTGAAAGTCCCAGCATTTATAGCCAGGCTTTAAAAAGACAGCTTGATTCTTTCGATTTGCAGTCTGATGTGGCTCTCATTCAATATGTTGATGACATTTTACTCGCAGCAGACACGCAGGAGCAATGTGAAGAGAGTAGTCTTGCTTTGCTTTCTTTTATTGCCCAGAATAATCACAAGGTTTCTAGGAAAAAGTTACAATATTGTAGACCAAAGGTGACCTACCTCGGTCATCTTTTGTCTAAGGAGGGACGTGCATTGACATCTGATCGAATCCAAGCGATTTTAGATACACCAGTCCCTCGCACTCAGAGAGATGTTCGTGCTTTTATAGGTTTAAAGTCTTTTTGTAGGCAGTGGATAATGGGGTTTTCACACATTATAAAACCTTTGTTAGCATTGTTGTCCAAAACTACACCGATCCCCCTTGAATGGACAGATGAATGTCAGAATGCTTTTGAACAATTGAGACAAGCCCTTTGTTCCGCACCAGTACTAGGTACACCAGATTATACAAAGATTTTTACATTATATGTACACGAGAAGGATGGGTGTGCATTGTCAGTCCTAGTGCAGACACACGGGGATAAACAAAGGCCTTGTGCGTACTTTTCAGCGGTACTTGACCCCGTAGCACGAGGTTTACCTGGGTGTTTTCGAACAGTTGCAGGAACAGCAGTGGCTATACGACAGAGTGAGGGAATAGTGTTGTCACACAAATTGTTGGTCTTGGTTCCCCATGCGGTAGACGCTCTGTTAAACCAAACAAAAACCCAGTACTTAACGAGTGCACGTTTAACAGGATACGAGCTAACACTGCTGGCGCCACATATTACGCTGAAGAGATGTGCCACTTTGAACCCTGCCACTTTATTGCCGTATCCAGTTGCTGAGGGCCAGGAGGAAGAACACCATGATTGTGTTTTTCTGACTGAAGAACAATCAAAGGGCCGTATTGACTTACAGGATACGCCACTTCCAGATGTAGATGGGGAACTGTGGGTTGAAGGGTCGTGTTTAAGGTTGCCAGATGGTGCAACTTCCGCAGCCTATGCGATCACGACACTTAAGACAGTGGTAGAAGCAGCACGAATACCACAGAAATCGGCCCAAGCAGCTGAATTGATAGCTTTAATGAAAGCATGTGAATTAAGTGCTGGTTTATGTGTGAATATCTACACTGATAGCCGGTACGCCTTTGGAGTAGTGCACGACTTCGGGCTACTCTGGAGGGAGCGAGGATTTTTGACTTCACATGGAGTACACATTATGCATGGAGAATTAGTACCTGACCTCCTGAATGCATTATTGCATCCGGAGAAAGTAGCAATAATCAAATGCAGTGCACATAAAAAAGTGACAGACAAAGTAGGCCAAGGAAATGCCTTTGCAGATCGCATAGCGAGAAAAACTGCTATGTTGCCAAATGTTTCGCTAATATATGTGGTGAAATCGCAGGCTGAGAGATGGCATGATGCCAGAGAGGAGATATTAGATATTCATAAATCAGCGTCTGAAGCAGAACTCGCAACCTGGGCAAAGGAGGGAGTGTTGGATGATGAGGGTTGTTGGAGGAGCAAGGATATGGAGAGATGGAAATTGCCTGCAGCTTACTTGCAAGCAATGGTTCAAATGACACATGGATTGGCACATGTTGGAGCTCTTGCAATTACTAAATTGCTTACATGAGTTTGGGAGCATCCTGAGATTGCCAATACGGCCAAAAGAGTAGTGCAGACCTGTCTGATATGCTTGCAGTACAATCCTGCTAAAGGGACTTATACTCCGAAAGGAGGGTTTGTTCCACCTACTGCACAATTTGAAGTATTGCAAATGGATAACATCCAGCTTGAGCATTGCAATAACCTTAAGTATGTCTTAGTGGTGGTGTGTGCTTTCAGTAAGTGGATAGAGGCCTTACCCACGAAGGATAATACAGCGTGACAACAGCTAAGGTTTTGCTCAAAGAGTACTTCCCACGCTATGGTGCTTGTAAATTTTTGTGGAATGATAACGGTCCTCATTTTGTTGGGAAAGTAGTGGAGTATGTCTTGAGAGGGTTGGGGATTCAGCAAAAGTTTCATGCTGTATTCCATCCGCAATCACGAGGTTTGGTAGAAAGATATAATGATACTCTGAAGTTGAAGCGAGCAAAGATCGTGGCATCTACGTCTTTGAAATGGCTTGATGCTCTGCCTCTAGCATTGCTATCTATTAGATCAGTACCCCATTCCCGAACTGGCCGCACACCTTTTGAAGTGGTGTTTGGAAGGCCTATGAATATATGGGGAGTTCCTAAGCCTCGGTTGCTACATGATGTGCCTTGTATAATGATGAACGATTATTTGGCACGATTAACAAATGATTTACTTTCTATTTATCAACAGGTTCGAGAAGCGCTCCCTGACAATTCCATTGGAGAGGCTCACAATCTTCGTCCTGGGGATCATGTAATGATCCGCTCATTTGAGAGAACCAGTAGCTTGGAGCCGAGATGGCGTGGCCCTGAGCAGGTGTTGCTGGCGACTCGAACGGCTGTGCGAGTCACGAACAAGAAGCGGTGGGTGCATTCTATTCATTGTCACCATGTCTCTCCGGATCTGGTGAGCCCCACTGTGCTGTCTGATTATCGAGACATCTTGGACGCAGAGAAGAGCCCAGCTGCTACATCTACTGAATCGGAGGGAGCATTCCCGGACCACACTGTCTCTGGTGGAGAGAGATACAACCTACGGCCAAGAAAAGCAGTTGTTTTGTGCGAGACTGGTTGAGTTACCACTCTGAGGTTTGTGAAAACGGAAGCCGGGAATATCAAGGGGGAGGGATCAGTTCTGCCAAGTGTAGCGACACCCGTCTTGAATCTCGGAGAAGAAACCAACGGCTACCTCGGAGCTCAGCACTCATATTTTTATGTTTTAGTTGTTTTTGTTTCGAGACATTTGTACTTTGAACTATGGCACCTACTACGATAAGAAACAAGAGAATTTTTGGTGCAGTACTTTTTGTTACGACCATAGTGGTAATAGCGGTAATAGCTTGGGTGGTAGAACGATTGGTTCCGACAAGAGAATATTTATTGCCTACTAACCCAATTCCATCCGAACATTTTCATTTCACTTTACCCTATCATGAAGAACGACATAGACAGACTTACTTAAATAACAGTTTCATTCAAATCCTACATCACACCCATAATATGACGAACACTTCGAACTGTTGGGTATGTGGAAAATGCCTGGACATCAGAAGAAAGGAGGCACTCCGCTTATTCCACTTCTGTTCTCTCATAATGGTTCTTGCTATGCTTGGTACACTCTTCTGTTCACTTTGAGATGGCCGACAAAGGGTGGATTAAGTTTTCCGGCTCAATAAAGTTTGTTATAATGTAAGTGATGGCTACCCGCAAGCAGAAGGAACTAAATTTGAATGGGAAGAATATCGGCCAGATAATGTATCATCGCCTCGAGTTTACACAAATCAAAGAAATATAAATATGTCTAGTTTACATGTGATTAAAGTTATTGATACCAAAGCTGATTTATGTGTCCGAAATAAAGGTACTATCCCAGTAGGGAGAAGTGAATGTAATACTACTCTCACCTTTGACACTCCTAATGGTATTGCTTTTGTGGCCTCGCGAAACACTTACTTCATTTGTGGAAATAAAGGTTATCACCGACTTCCTATTGGATGGTTAGGAACATGTTACATATCCTTTGTATTACCCCCTTAGTTTATTGCCCCGCCCATGTATCATAATGACTTTGTGTTATACAATGATTTTATACTAAACAGAGTGAAGAGAACATTAGCAATTGATGAGATCGATCAAACAGACACCTCCCTGCAGCAATATGTTGATTTTAATTTAGGCCTCTTTTCATTTGTTGGTGCTGCGCTAAATAGCAGAAAAATAAGACGATTGACACGTGTTGTGGAAGCCGTTGCTAATGAGACAGTTTTTGCTCTAGGGAATTTGACTGAGGAACTTTAAATTACCAGAATTGTAACGCTCCAGAACCGAATGGTTCTAGATGTAGTGTTAGCTGATCGTGGGGGTGCATGCCGCATTTTCGGAAGTAGTTGTTGCGTGTACGTTCCTGATAACTCACCTTCTGTATATGATACTATTTCTAAATTGCATTAAATAGCTGCTGAAATACATCCTGATCATGGTACATGGACACTCTCAGGATGGTTCTGGACTTTGCTCAGTACTTGGGGTTGGAAACTGTTAACAATTTTATGTATAATAATTGGGATACTCTTCTTCCTTTGCTTATGTATTCAATGTGGCCCTATGTTATGTTCCATGTGTATTACTGCTTGTATTCCATCCAAACAAGCCATTGCTAAGAATGAGCAAATGCCTAATCGAGAAATAACGAATATTATGTTGATCAATACTGATGATGAATATCCTGATTACGTCCATTATGAGGTAGCTTCAGCTGAACGCTAAAAGGGTCGTCTGTCGTAATTTTCGATGATCAGGTTAGCGTTCAGCTTTGCTACACGAATTTCTCCTTATCTTGACCACGTTTTCGGAGGCCATTTTGAATTACTGGCTTCCATGTACATGAACGTGCTGCCTCGTGGTCAGCATGCCCTTTTGTCCTTTCTCTGTACCAATGACCATCTAGCTTGCCCAGCAACAGGCTATTTTTAGTACTGGTCAAGCTTGCACATGCGTAGTCAAACCCTTTCTATTAGTGGACGGTCATCACTTAGGAATGTGCCCCAAACTGACCAGTGGTATCAAAACTCCTCCCACAAACTGGCTGTGTTTCAAAAATGTCCTTATATGTACCTAAACTGAGCAAATGTGTTACACCCATTCTTTTTATTACTGTAAAACTGTATAAAAGAAGCCTTGCACCGATGTTCGGTTTGATACTTCTTTCATTGCCGAAGGGTTATGTAGGAATGTACCACCACCCCATGGGGTCTTAATAAACTTGTCTTTTGCATTTCCAGTTTCCGTGCCAATTTCTACGTTATGGTGTTATAGAGGTTTTGCAGAGTATATAGGTCTGAAGAACCCGATACCACAGTGGGGAAGTTTGCTGAACTGTAGCTTGTTATGTCCCCCCCTGTAAGTGTGAGTGCAGTCGGCTGCCCCGGCATACGGCAGGCCAGCGTAGTGGTGTGAATAAAAAGCATGTCCGTCTGAGCGTGGTTCGCTCCAGAATGCCCAATGTCTCTGCAAGGGCGGTGCCTCTCACCCCGCCACGAGGCTGACGCAGTCACCATGAGTGGTGTTGCCTGCCCTCCTTTGTGCCTGCTGCTTCCTGGGACACTGGTCCCCAAACCCATCTTGGCCGCCCCTGGGCACTCAGGCCCCACTGCTCACCTGCAGACACCTGCGTGTGTGAAAGAGGGCCCACCACGTGCCGGTGCAAGCTCCAAGCCGGATGCCCATGACCTTGGCAGCCTGCTCAGACCATCACGGCCTCCGCGAGCAAGGCCCACAGTTCTCCGTTCTCATTAACGTACTTCGCAGGCATACACAGTGGACAAGTAGGTCACAAACTTGGAACTGAGTCTTGATTACCCTATGGCAGGGGACAATTTTTATGGCAGAGTTTATATCACTATACTCCCTTCGATGTTGTGCCACCTTGTCTGTGTATAGCATTCCGACCACACATGTGTGTGGGCCCTCGTGGACTACTTCCCTTGGGCCACATGGCCCTCGAGTAGGTCACATTGGAACTGAGTCTTGATTTCTTCATGGGAAAGTTCATATCATTGCACACAAGGAGAAGTGTGAGAGGAAGACGTGTTTCAGCCAGGAAAAAAAGGATCATCGTTACGGAGGTGATCGAACACAACCAACAACTGCCCTGGTGTCACGAACTCTGTGAATCGCGAGCCAATGACATGTGGCTTTGGGCCCCTGCTGACCACTGCCTTCTGCCTACACTGAGGTTGATTAGGTCACACATTTGGGACTGAGTCTTGATATAGCAATGGCAGAGTACATATCATTGTACCGACCTCATCGCATACTGCATCCTCTCTCGGCCACTAAGCCTGTTTCCCGACATTCATGGAAACTCTCTGGTTGAACTTTGGTGACATCTGAGTCTATGGCTTGGGGGTTGTCTTCATCCTCATGTAGCTGATACCGACTTGGTGGTGAAATCAAGGCAGTAGCATTCCACTCCTCAATTTGCCACTTCCGTATAGCTTCTGCCCTCTGCATCATGCCCTGAAGGACACCCTCCACTGTCCCCCAAAACCCTCTGCCACTTTCACCTACGACATCGATGAGGACCCACTCAGTCCAAGTGGCGCTACCTCAGTGCACTGCAAGTCACTGTGCAATGGCGGTGTACCTGTGCGCCCGCTGTGTATCCTTGCCCACTAACTCTGTGCAGCTCAAGTCAGGGACCATGGCCTCTGAGTCGATGGCCTTGGGGTCAACAGCACCATGTGTCTGTGGCCCTGCTCTGTCCACAGCCTCCGGCCTTAACTGCAGTCCACCAGGGTTCACACATCAAATTGAGTCCTGACAGGCCCGGACTTCGTATCACCACAGGAGGCACATGCCACCACCGCCAGGACCACCTCCAAACCCCAACTGCCAGAGTCGAAGCAGTCATACTGGCAGATTAACATAGTTGCTCACCCCTGTCGTGGATGCCATCCTCTGCCTGATAGCCCTGCTCAGTACTTCAGGTGCCACTAACTCAGTGCACCACAACTCATAGACCATTTCTGATTGAGTTTTATGCTGTGGAGAGCTCACACAGCAATGTCACCTCAGACACTGTGGGAGACTTGGGACGATGATGAGGAAGATGATGCAGGTGTAACACACCGCACTGCAGCTCCAGCAGGAATATCCCAAAGGGACGCAATCCTAGACAATTTCTTCACATGGGCATGCTCAGCTCTAGTGCCCCGACCTCAGTGCACTGCAAATCGCGGACACTTCTGTTTGCATATTGGGTGACCTCTGCAATTGCTCCGGCTACCACCATGATGCTCCCGAGTTGTCTTTGTAATGCTTGTGTTTTCTGTTTCCGTTTAAAAGTGTTCACTGATCATGTTGCCAGCACCAATCACTCCATGAGGGCTGGCTTACACTTACCCCACACACATCCAGCACAGGCGTCACTGTACATTTGACCCTGTCAATAATGGGGCAGGGCACATGTGCCCGTAGCCAGTTCCACCAACTATATGAGTGTGTCCTTGTGGTCATAATGTATGCATGAGGGCCCGGGCACTACTCAAATGTTTGGGTGTGGTACCGCACTCTTTGTTTGACTGTTGTTATATATTCAGTAAGTTTTTCACAATTGTCGTTGGTGCATAGGTAGGTACCCTGCTGAGCTTTCAGGGTTGATTAGTTCAATACTTTGACATGTGCTTCCTGTGTCAAAGGGACCACTCCTTCCTTGCACTCCTTTTATATTTCACTCATTTATTACACAATGTTTTCAACTCCTGTTTGCAAATTTTATTGTCATTTCCAAACGTTTCTTTTTAGCCAGTTTTTCATTCTTTGTATTTCATTTCACAATTTTCTTACAATTCATTTACCATGGTGTTTTGTCCCAATGCATTTCAAGCGAAAAGCTCTTCATCAGGGGATTTCCTTTATCTTGAACGAGTCACTGTTACTATCAAGCCGGTGCAAGATTCCATTGCTTCTCCTCGCTAACTCGGCGACAGAGCAACACACGCCGAGTTAGCGAGGAGAAGCAATGGAATCTTGCACCAGCTTGATAGTAACAGTGACTCGTTCAAGATAAAGGAAATACCCTGATGAAGAGCTTTTAGCTTGAAATGCATTGGAAATGACAATAAAATTTGCAAACAGGAGTTGAAAACATTGTGTAATAAATGAGTGAAAGATAAAAGGAGTGCAAGGAAGGAGTGGTCCCTGTGACACAGGAAGCACATGTCAAAGTATTGGCCCCGGGCACTACAACATTACATTGAGCTGTGTGCAGCGGGACAACCATGTCACCGCAGGCAGCGGGTAAGACCTTGGACATGCAGCTTTGTCGTCACCCACTCAATACATAAGAGGATTAGACTGGACCATCGTACATGGGTCCATGATAATTGCGGGGCTCTGGGTGTGGTTCAGTACAGGACATGTGCAAATGCATGTGTCTCTGTCACAGTGTGGGTGTCCTTTGTGGGGTGTAGGTAGTCCATGATGGGACTTAGACACCCACGTATCTGATCTAGTTCAGCTTCCATGAGCTCTGACACCACCGCACCTGTTCTGCCACCTCCTTTTAGCATTTTAATACCTGGCATTGGAATGCGATGTGTGCCTCGATGAGTGTTGGGAGCCAGCCATGGTGGCGGGTGCTTCCAGGTGTGTGGTCTGTGCAGGGGCTGGGGTGTCCTCTATGTAGCTTGGCTGCCCTGCTCCTGGGGGAGAGTTGCCTAAGAAGTCCATGAGCTGTTGTAGGGCATCTGTGTTGAATGTGTGGTGGTCGTCTACAGCATTACTGATGAGATGTCTAGTCTGTTCTGCTGGAGGTATTTTTTGTCTCTCTACAATGTGAAGGGGAGATGCATGTTGACATTGTGTTGACATGTATGGCAGTGCATTGTTCTTGTTTACATGCAGACTGTATGAATATTTGATGCGGGACAATGGACACTTGGACTACATAACGGATGTGAGGTTGTACATGTACATTTCCTTCTGACAGTTTCCTGCTATGTTAGATGTGATTGGCCTGTTTCTGCGCATGAGCGGACCCAGTTTTGACCTCTGTTCTGCAGTGTCGGTGTTGTACTTTGTACCACATTGTCGTCAGATGTGCTGTTATTGCTATGTGTGTGTGCAGCAGTGAGCCACGGGGATCAGGGACATAATCCTGGGTCATTGTGGGTGTGCAGTGTGCTGCACATCGTTGTGCATGTGTGCCATTGTGCTCATCTCCCCGTCCTCCCCAGTCCCTGGTCATTACTCACCTTGTTGATGTTGTGTCAGGTCCTATTGAGCTGTGTCTGTACTCCCAAATCCTTGCACTGTCTCCACACTGATGACTGTGGCTTCCATTTCCTCCAGCTCCTCCTGTGGCGCAGGACTCCCACCTCCTGTGGCCGTTGCTGCCTTCCTGTTGGCAGCGGGTTGGTGCTTGGTTTGGCTTTTCACATCATGCCAGCGCCTTTTGGCCTCCTCGACACTCTGAATTCATTCACGTTTGTCAACTTGACGTTCAGTTGATGGTCGTGTTCTGTCACCTCGGTAACGCTGATCTAGTTTTCCTGCGGACTGCACCCCGTCTTCCTCTTCCTTTTCTCCTTGGCCTTCCCCGACCTCGAGGTTCCTTGCTGGTGGGTGGTCTGTGGGGCTTGTGGGGTTCGCGTTGACCTCTGCACTCGGTCACGGTGCATCCATGGTGCTACGCAGTTTGTTTTTGTTTCCCTTTGTTTTTGTTCTGCTTTTATTAAGCATTTTCTCGCTTGACGCATGGGAATTGCAATCCTTTTGCTGGTTTTCGCAGATTTTTGTATAGCAATTGGCCTCATCGCAACCTTTTTGGCGTTCATGTTTCGCATTTTTGCGGTGTCGCATTGACTTTATCACAGACATTTGACGCGTTATCGTGAGCCTATCGCATGTTAACTCAGGGTTATTTTGCCACCATAGACTGCGATGTGAAGAGTTGCGTTAAGGTAATTTTGCGGTAGTATCACACGTTTTTGAGAATATCCCCTTATATGTCCTAAATCAAGCTGCATTGGGAAACTTTTACCTTGCGATGAATTATGACACTATCTAAATAAAATAAAACATGGATTGACTGATTAATCCCATAGCAAGTTTTCAAAACACCTACCTAATTATCTCCTTTTTAATAGTGGTTTTGGAATAATGTATGATGTCGAAGGAGGCTTTATATCCGGAGTGCAGTAAACCAAGAAGATGTCTGTGAATATTGTTTCTCTGAATGAAAGCTGAAGACAAATGTGGCGTTATGCGCCCTCTTTGCTGAGGAAAACATCTTCTCGGCATCATATTTAGCCATTTTAAGCAGTTCAGACTCAATACTGCTTCGGGCCTGAAATTTACTATTTAAATGACAAATGGTATTACTGATGACATTGAAAAGATGCTCACTTATTGACTCTTCCATCACGGATAAACCCATAATCAGCCCATCTCTGCAGTGGGAGAGGGACGGAAGGACTTAGGGAAAGCCGGCAGACATTGCATTACCTAGATCGAAAAACTGCGTGTTTACAGTGAATGCAGCTATTATACACACATGCTATGTGACTCCGGTGAGGAACAACAACAAAATCAAATTACCCAAACCTCCTACCGGCAAATAGTATTTTAACGACTCGGCGTTTTCCCAAACCTTGCTTTCGAGCCTTTAAAGAATTCATGGGTCGGTCGATGCTGCCTCGGCAGCTTGTTTTCGGAGAAAACAGTTTAAGTAACCGGTGTCTCTCAAAGGGAGATCCATTAGATTTTATTGTGGCAAATCTTAATGTTCTGAAATGCTCCTGCATGTCTGAAGACGGCGAATCAATGTTTCCTCTGTGCCAATTAGCAGATTTAATAAAGAGCGCGTGGGGAAAGTTATACCACCTCCAATGGTGCAAAGCAATTAGGCAAAAATAGTTCATAAGTAAACAGTGCAATCTTTCTTATGCTGTGGATGGAGGAGGAAATGTGCCCATCAAACGTATGCATAAAATTCTGCAAAATGTAAGAAGCGTTTTTAAATGTGGCTGCAAAGCCGAGAGCAGTCCACCCAGTCACAAATGCCAAGTACACAAACGCAATAGCAGGAACCTGCATGATTCAAGAAATCTATAAATGAATATGTGATTTGCAAAGTGCGTACAGCTACCCAGATGGCGTCTTAGCGCTGAAGACCAAGGGGGCTATTCACAAAGGCGACATATAATTATGAGTAATTTATATGTGCAAATTACTACATTCTTAGGTAACTTTTCTACTTTGGACTATTCACAAAATTTAAGTGTAAAGTTAATCAGAATTGTAGACTTACAGACTCATCCTGTTCCCAAAAAAAGGGACTGGAGCCTAAGGGGCCCATTTGCATGCCGGGCGGACCGCAATCCGCCCGCCAAAACAGGTAGTACAGCGGCAGACGGAAAGACCGCCCACCGTTTTTCCGTCAGTAATCAAGTACCTACTGGGCGGAAAAGGACTGCAATATGGTGGCGGTGCCTGATTATGATGTTTGCGGTTCAATGTCTTTCCATGGCGGAGACTCCGCGATGGAAAGACATGCAGTGTTTACTGTAGGGGGCCATTGCGGGTCCCCAGGGGTTGAGGGGTGGGGAGCTGCACTTGGGCGTTACTCATGGTACCCCCCAACATTGTCATACACAAGGTGGCAGGCACTGCGCTGTGCCTGTCAGGTTGTGCATGCCAATGCACAACATGCATATATTGCATTGTGACGGGTGCTGCTTACAGCACCGCCCACCACAATGCAAAATATGCGGGATGCCACTGTGGCGGTGGCATCCTGATTGCCATGGCGGGACCGCCGCACCTCTGGTTGTCAGTCCCGAGTACCAAAGTCCGCCCGCCATCGTAATGGACCCCTAAGTTATGAGCATAGGTTACTACTGCCAAAAAAGAAACCATTATAAAGCTAGAAAACATATGGCCAGCCCCTGATATTGCAACACCCTGTCATAACAATCAGTGGTGTGGAGTACTTTAAAAAACCATAAGCAATAATGGTAAATTCAATTATTTAAAATAGTTAAAAATTATAACTACATTTAACTTAATATTAAGAAAAATATAAAAATAAATATATTTATTATTTTATTTTAAAACATTTCAGCAAACTTTTTTAATTTAAATATTAATGTTGGATTACATTTTAATAAAATATTGTTAAACTAATTTTAGTTAAGTCTATATATATCACTTTTAAAAGTCGTTAATGCATTATAAAAATAATGTTTTAACCTTAGGTGGGAAAATATTTTTTTAGTTGAAACTTCAGCAAAATAATTATAATTTAGTTTACTATATTAAAATGTATTAAAAATGTAATTCAAAATTAAGTTATCAATGCTGTAGAAGCTTCTCTTTCTTCTGCATTTAAAATACATATATAAGTTTAAAATACTTTTTAATGTATCCCTATACTGTACCATATGGAGATATCCACCACCATTGTAGAGCTCACCCTTTGGTAAAGTATAGTGAACTTTTTCCTATATTTTACAAAAACACAGATCTCCGCCCAAGTGCAGAGATCTCCCTATGTTTAAGCATTGTGTGGAGATCCCTGTGTGGTAAAGTATAGTTTTTGGACCCTGGAGTGCATATCTGTGGAGAAGTCCCCACAAAGCACAGCAGCACTATTTCTCCATGAGCAAAAGGTCATGAAGCTGTTTTTTTAAAGTACTCACACCCATTGATTGTTAGAACAGGGTGTTGCAATATCAGGGTTTGGCCATATGTTGTAAGGACTTTATTATGGTTTCTTTATTGGCAGTGGTAACCTATGCTCATAACTTAGGCTCCAGTCCCTTCTTTCGGGAACAGGGTGAGTCTGTAAGCCTACAATTCTGAGTAACTTTACTCCTAATATTGCTTATTGAGGCCTGCTAGCTAAGGGATCCCGTGTCCCCACTTTCCCCACTTGGTCAGGTGCCACAGCCAGCTACTTCAGGCAGCAATACTCCTGGGGGGATGACAGGCACCTGACCAAGTGGGGAAAGTGGGGAGAAGGGCCCGAGGAGCCCCAGCCCTGCCAGGGATTCAAGCCTGGCCAGGGTACTGGATAGTAACTTGAGGAAAATGGGTTCCCCAACCTGGGATATGACCTATATGGCATGCTCAGAAAGGCTGATGGGGAAGGGGCCCTGAACGATGGACCTATGACCAACTGCCCCAAGGGCCCAGCCTTCCTTGGTATAACCCCACACCAAGAGGCCCCATTGGATTATGTTGGAAGCTAGAGAGGGTACCGGGCTGCCCTACCACATCTTCCATCATGGAGTTGGTGATGCCCTCTTGTGTGGCATAATTTGCAAGGCCCCCTAATGCCACATTGGAGCCCTGCTGCTGCACATGCTTGCCTGTCTGCACCTCAGGCCCTGCTCATTGTGCCTACTAATCACCATTCTTTACTGACCTCTCCTTCTACAGCAACCCTCTGGATGCTGCCTTGTAGGCTACATGTGCTGCTTTCTGGTCATCCTTACTGTCCTTGCTGCTGTCCCTTGAGCCACTGTCCTCCTCAATAGGCATGAGCGAATTTTGCGGATCTCGCGTTCGCGAATTCTGCGGATTTGCGGATTCGCAATCCGCAAAATCCGTGAATTCCCGCGAATTTGCGGATTTTTTTTTTTTTGTGTTCGCCCGTGTTTCTGCCAGTTCGCGAGGGTTTTGTACACTTTCGCAAATTGCGAACTTACCTGTCGGGTCGCAAGTTTCGCGAACTTGTTGTTTCTACGTGTCCAGCCTGTTTGGGACACTCTTCTTCATCACTGCCACTCTCTGTCACCACTGCCACTCTCTGACTACTCATGCCACCCTCTGGCCCACCCATGCCACCCTCTGTTTCATCACCACACCCTCTGGTTGTCCAGTGTACATTATTTTCGGCAAAGCAAAGCACACCTTCCCTGCCTCAAGTGACCTGAATTAATTTGGGGCTGATTAATGTGTCACAGAATATTTTTTTAGCTGGCACCTGCTTCCTTAGTGCGCCCTGATTAGTGATCTTTTGCACTTGCTAAGTGCTTTCATTGTTGCAAAATTAGTTACAACACCTGCCCTGCCCCAACTGACAATAATGAATTAGGGGCTGATTAATGGATTTTAACTTCCAGCCTGGCTCCTGCTTGTCTCCCTTAGCTGTAATTCAGGACCTTTGTGGCATATGTGTAACTATTCTGAGGTTCAGAGCAGGGTCAAATAATAATTTCAACTGGCAACTGAACTCTGGAGGGGCCCCTCAGGAAGCACTACAGGAAATGGCTACTAATGATGAGCCTGAACTTTTGAACCTGGTAAGTAGTTACTTTCAGTTTTGCTAAGATCGTATTTCTGCAATTTTGCACTTATTCGCGGGGCGCGAACTCACGCGAACTCACGCGAACAGTGCGAGCAGTGCGAGCAAAATCCGCTGCTCGCGTATTTGCGGATTTTGCGGGAGATTCGCAAATCTCGCGGATTGCGGATTTCCCGAAAATCCGCAAAATCCGCGAGCGGAACGGATTTTCCGCCCACCCCTACTCCTCAATCATGAAGGCCTGTATTGCCTCCTACCTTTTGCACCCAGACTGGTACTCCTACTTGTGGGCCCTGGCCCCTCTTTGATCTCGGATCACCTCTTGCTTTCTGGAGGAGGCTGCCGTCCCAGGTACAGTCCTCCTCCAAATTGGTTTGAGGACCTCTGTAGTGTTTTGTAATCTGTTTTTGTGCTGAGTGGCCGGGGTCAGTCTGTGCATTTTGGTAGGCCCATAATCCAGCAGGACCAGAACTTGCTCCCTGACCCACTCTCTTCCTCTGCTGGCCTCAAGCCTGGTTGACTTCTCCAGCAGGACCTGCAGATCTTCATCTAGGTTGGGAGCCCCATTCTCCTGCTTCTTGGGCAGCTTGCGCTGCCTCCTCTGTGCTGGTGCCACATCATTGCATCCTTATTCATAATTTCTGTACCTGGCAAGCTTCTGCCTCAATCTCTCATTGCTGGCAGCTCCTCTTGCACTGTTCCTGCTGGAGCACAGCCAGCCTAACACTAACTGGGGTCCCCTCACAGAAACCGGCACTAGGGAACAGCGGCGGCTGCACTACCTCAACAATTAGGTTATAGAAAAGGGTTCACCCACAAGAAGTCACTGGGACCTGGGTAACATAAGTGCTGAGGAAAGGGGGTCCCAGCAATGAGCAACAAATTTATACAATTAAATAACAATAGGAAAATTTATTTGGCCTGAATTGTTGTTCAAATTATTCATAGTGCCCCTGGAAGGGAGGGAAGTGGTATAGTGCAAGGTGGTGTTGGTATAGGGTAGTGACAATATAAAAACCGGCCAAGCGGCCTCACTGTGCTATGTATCAAAGTCCAAACATAGACAAAGAAAAAGACCATTGGTTCAATACATCATTAGGTAAAGATCATGCTCCACATATAACAATAAATGACGACATCATGGAGTAAAGCTGAATGAACATTTCCTCAGCACTACCTCAACAATTAGCCAGCCGTACCGAAGACACCCCCTAATGCGACGATAATGTTAACGCCGTTTCTTGATAATATGCCCCAACTTTTAGCACTTGCAAAAAGATTTACTCACACTAAAATGTTTGCCTTAGTAAATCTAATCATAGGGGTAAGGAGTGGGCAATGAAGGGCCAGAATTCTGTTCATGCAGACACAAACGTACACATTTGTATGTATTAATATTCTGTCTGAAACCTCAGTGCCCTGGAAATACTTAACATATGAATCCTGGAAAGTAGACTAACAAACTTATTTTTGGGGTAGAATGTGGATCAAAGCAAGGCTACACTCTGGAAAATAAGACATTACCCTTGTTAAGAAAAATTCCTGAAATTATTACACCTTAAGGTCACATTGCAAGTGCTGGAATATGATGAATGGCTGAACCTGATTGGCTCTTGGCGACTTGTGTTTTTTACGTCATTTTTCCAGCAAAATACTTATTTGAGTCAAATGTTGACACAAGGACGCTTTTCATGTTAAAATTTTGTGCTAATTAATTGATGTCTATTTCGCCAATTTATGAGTAATTTCACATTGTTTCCGTAAAATTTCACATAATTACATGAAAGTAAATTACACAATTCCTAATCAAAGCAACTCATAACCGTTGGTAGTCCAGGGAAAGGGTTTAGTTCACAGAGAAAATAAATTCTCCAGAAGAAAAAAAAATCACAAGTGCCTTTTTTGTTCATAAAAAATATAATTCACAAAATCTTGCACAAGAACGTACATTTGAATTGAAACAGAAGACACCTTCTTTTTTATTAATCAAATTGTTTTATTTTAATATTTGTGAACATAATTTTCCACTGTCTCCTGTTTATATCCTACTGTTTGCTTCACACCTTTCATGAGACCAAATAATAGACTTGATTCTTCACTGCAGACTATATATATGCATGAGGTAAAATAATGCACTCATAGACGTTTAAACAGAAATTTAGAACTGAAGAGGCTCAGGGATTTAATTACGCTTACAGAGTGAAACATATGTTTGCTGTGGTGTATTCAGCCTTTCACATATCCAGTTACTCACCTATATACCACTGATAAATGCATCCACTCACTTGCACAGCCATACACACACAGTCACCTATACAGTTCCTCAAATACGCACTCACTAACTCATACAGCTACTGACTCACCAACTCACTCATCCATGCAGGCAGTTACACACCCTCTTAGCCAGCCACACAGGCACTCCTATACCCATACAGGTACTCAGATACCCAATCAATCACTCATACAGCCACTCACCTACACACTCACCAACTCATACAGCCCCTTAGGCACCATCTATCAGACTGACTGATGCAGACTTTCTCAAAACCTAGTCACTCACCCATACATGCACAGAGACACCTAATTACTCACTTATTTAGTCAGTCACAGTCAGTCACGCACCCATTTAATCTTCCATACAGGCACTCCTACAAGCACTGATTCATCAATACACCTTGGTCAATATATTTAACACTCATAAACATTTTAAAATCATCCACAGTTACTGGATGATGTCATCAGGGATGTAATTTGAGATGTTATCAGTGATGTCATTAGTGATATAACTGATCATGTCATGAACAATATAATATGTGAGATCATAAGAGGCGCATTGCGGCCGTAATTTATAATTAGGTCACATCTGGGAAATAACTGAGGAAAGCAAAAAAGAAGAAGAAAGAAAGAGAAGAGAAGAGAAGAGAAGAAAAGAAAAGAAAAGAAAAGGAAAAATAAAAAAGTGAAACAAGAGATTTCAATCCCAGGAGGGCGGAAGAAAAATGACAAGCAAAATAATGCCCAAATGGGAAGAGAGAGGGGATGGGAGAAGAAACAGACATTCACACAAAGCTAAATATCACAGTGAGGACCCATAGGTGTTTATGCTCCATAAAATAATGCTAACAGTATATATGGATAGAATGTCTGACAAAATATCGAAATCAAAAATATCGAAGTCAAAAATATTGGAATCCTATCGCTAACAAGGTAAGTACAAAAATATCGAAAATAAAATATAGAATGACAAAAATATTGTTTTTTGTAAAATATCGTTTTTTTATATAATAAAAATGTAATATTAACAAAAGAATACTTATAAATGTAATAAACATATTTAAAAATGTACTATAATATTTAAAATTAATACATAATGTAATACAAATTTATATTAATAAATATATAATACATAATATATTTTTCATTAATAATAACTCTAAATTAATTATTGTCATTACTTAAAAACAAATAAAAATGTAATAAATTACTAATACATTTATTTACATAAAAAATTCACATAAATAACAATTAATAACAACATAATACTAATAAAAAAGCTAAATACATTTTAGATAGCGTATGAGTAAAAATTACTATTCCCACTTCAGAGAGTGCGACAGTAGGGAAAGTGTTGGATAGTGTAGCAGTAACAATTCCTATTCCCACTCCAGAGAGTGCAACAGTAGGGAAAGTGTTGGATAGCGTAGGGTTCAAAATTACTATTCCAACTCCAGAGAGTGCAACAGTAGGGAAAGTGTTGGATAGCGTAGGGGTAACAAATACTATTCCCACTCCAGAGAGTGCAACAGTAGGGAAAGTGTTGGATAGCGTAGGGGTAACAATTACTATTCCAACTCCAGAGAGTGCAACAGTAGGGAAAGTGTTGGATAGCGTAGGGGTAAAAATTACTATTCCCACTCCAGAGAGTGCAACAGTAGGGAAAGTGTTGGATAGCGTAGGGGTAACAATTACTATTCCAACTCCAGAGAGTGCAACAGTAGGGAAAGTGTTGGATAGAGTAGGGGTTTAAATTACATACTTATAAATTACATCTATCAATTAATTAATTATTTAAAATTAATTATCAATTAATTAAATTTATTTAACAATTAATAAAAAAATAAATGTATGCTTCCTACTAATTAATAATTAATTCTACATAATGGAATTACTTCCCACCCTATTCCCCTATAAACCCATAACCCGCTACAGAATATATTTATCAATTAATTAAAAATATTTACCAAAATAATTAAATATAATTACCAATTAATTTTAATTAATGTATGATTCCTACTAATTAATAATTATTCAAACATTATTACATTACTTCCAACCCTATTCCCCTATAAACCCATAACCCGCTACAGAACATATTTATCAATTAATCAATTAATTAAAATTATTTACAAATAATTCTCAATTAATTAATTAATAATTCCTACTAATTAATAATTAATTTAACATAATTAAATTACTTCCCACCCCATTCCCCTATAAACCCATAACCCGCTACAGAACATATTTATCAATTAATCAATTAATTAAAATTAATTACAAATTAATCCTCAATTAATTAATTAATAATTCCTACTAATTAATAATTAATTTAACATAATTAAATTACTTCCCACCCCATTCCCCTATAAACCCATAATCCGCTACAGAACATATTTATTAATTAATCAATTAATTAAAATTAATTAAAAATTAATTCTCAATTAATTAATTATTCGTTCCTACTAATTAATAATTAATTTAACATAATTAAATTACTTCCCATCCTATTCCCCTATAAACCCACAACCCGCTACCGTACTAAAAGACAATATTCAATTAAATTACATTAAAAATAAATAATAAAACATAATAAATACTATATAATATACACAAAATGTATTTAAAAATCGATATTAGTAACATCGAAATTATTTATTTCGATATTATTGACATCGATATTTAAAACTTTGATATTACTAATATCATACTAATATCGATATTAAGACTGTCGATATTACTTACCTTCTATATTATGTCCCATCGATATTTAAACTTCGATATAATTGTGTATCGAAATTTAAAACTCGATATTTTGTCTGTGTACCGTATGGATAACAAGCATGCACATGCTTTAGCAAATTATGAATGAACAGCATTCTGAAAACACTCGACTGGACATTTCACTTGGTACAATGATGAGAACTAAAGAAAAATAAACCTACAACCTATATGTTATCTGTGCTATGTGAAATCAACACTGTGATTATAGATGAAGAAAAGGGTAGGGAACACCATCGGCAAAGACAATACCATGTCCTTAGTGCCCCTTCCTTCCCTCCTGTGAAACAATACACACCCAAAGACAGCCAATGCAAAGCTCCAACAGTACCTCCTCATCATACTACCAGAGACTCTCTGCACATGTCAGTAAATTGGAACCTGCACTTGGTGCTGACAGCAACCATCCACCAGGAGAAGTCAGGTGAAGCTCCGGCGAAGACAGGCTCTTTGCACTATGTTAGATTTGGGGGTCTCTAGTTGGCAGAGATAGGTAACCTTTGACCAAGTAGGGACACTTGCGTCTAGTCAGGGTAAGGGGATACACTCCGAAAATAACCCCTGCTCACCCCCTTGGTAGCTTGGCATGAGCAGACAGGCTTATCTCAAGGGGAGTTTGCAAAGCATTTGTGAACACATACAGTAACCCTGTGACAACACTACAGATGGACACCACACAAGTTGTAGTATACAAATACGTTTTTTTATATAGACTTCTTACACAAGACCACAAATGACAGAAATCCACAATACTGTGTCTTAAAAATGGTGGAAATAGCTTAGTTCTCATAAGATGTAAAATGTGACACTTTGAGTCAATGTACCTTAGGATGCGTAACGCTAAACAACGAAAGTGTTGCAGGGAAGGTGATACGTCTGTTCCTTATACGCATGAACGGTGATGCGTCAGGTCCCTACTGATGCGTAGGGGATGCATTGGTTCTTCTCTGCGAGTGGAGGTGATGCGTCGGTTTCTTACTGCGCTTTGGTGGCGATGCGGCCTGCAACGCCCTGATGCGATGAAGATCCGGTGCAAGGAAACAAAGATGGCATCTTCTCTTGGATGCAACATGATGCGTGTATGCCCGACAGCCAAGTGCCAACTCAATGATTTTTCTGAGCCGCAACAAGCCCTGCAACATGCTTCCCGGTGATGCGGCGGCATCCGATGCAACGTCAATCCTCTTCTCTGGCGATGTGAGGCGCTTCGGCAACGATGCAACAGCTTGCAGCAGCAACACGTTTTCCCCGCGATGCGACGACAGCAGCTGGGCGGGCGACACGCTTCTCCGATGATGCAGCGGCGTCTGGTGCGTCGTCGATCCTCTTCTCTGGTGATACGAGGCGCTTTTCCGTTGTGAAGCGACTGCGGCAGTTCGGCGACACGCTTCTCCTTCGTGATTCACACTTCCAGCTCTTTGCGACACGCAGTTCCTCAGAAAGCCCAACACAACTGCAGGCACTCCCAAATAACTCTTGGGGAGCTGGTGGGTGAAGTCTGTTGTCCCTGAGACTTCAGCAGGAGGCAAGCTCTTTCTCAAGCCCTTGGCGATCCTTCAAAAGTTGATGAAAGTACACACAAAGTTCCTCTCTCCTTTCTTTGGCAGTTAGGCAACCACTGCAGGCCAATCCCCCAAGCAGCACTTCAGCTTAGGGATAGTCTCTTCTCAGTCTCTCTGGTTCCTGTCCTCAGCAAAGGTTTGTTCTTGTTTCCCAGAAGTGATCTAAGGTTTTGGGGTATGGGTTCCCTCATATATACACCATTTCTCGTTGTTCTCTGAAGGCAAAGAGGCCTTTGCCCAGTCCAAACCAGTTCTGGTCAGTCCTGGAGCACTCTGTTTACATGACTCCTTCTTTCCTTCCACAGGACATCTGACGCACAATAGGAGGTGGAGCCAGCATTGTGGAGGGAAAGCACAGCCCTATTCAGGTCTCAGGTGCAACTCCTCCCTTTCATCTGTAGGCAGATCTCTCTATTCAACCCTGTGCTGACTCATCCTGTCTCCTGGAACTCCCCAGCCCCTGTCACACAAACTTCATACAGGGAATACATAACCTAGCAGAGGCAGGCTTGGATGGTTAGACAAGAAAATTCATACTTTCTAAAAGTGGTATTTTCAAACACAGAATGTTAAAACCAACTTCACTAAAAGATGCATTTTATCATTTTGAGTTCAGACATACTGAACTCGAATTTCTGCCTAGTTCCCTGAGTCAGATAGGATTATAAGATGTAATAATCAAACTGCCCATTCTGGTCTATGGGGAAAAGGTAGCCTTGCAATAGTGAAAAACAAAAATGGCTGTAATTCACTATTAGGACATGCCACACACATCCTGGCTTGTCCTACCTTTTACCTACAGTGCACCCTGCCCTTGGGCCTACCAAAGGGGTGACTAATATGCAGAAAAGGGAATGTTTAGGGACTGGCAAGTGGGTGCACTTGCCCAGTTAACATGGCAGTACCAGACTGCACACAGGCTCTGCAGTGGCAGACCTGAGACACACTTTTACAGGCTGCTTCTGTGGATGGCAGAACAAGTGCTGCAAGCCCACCAGCAGCATTTGGTTTACAAGCCCTGGGCACACTCAGTGCACTGTACTAGGGTCTGACAAGTAAACCAAACCAATCAATAATGGAATTACTAATCCATTCATCAATTTACCCTAAGGAGCACCTGAACTACGGCACTATACAGCAGTGGCACAGTGCCCAAAGCATCTATAATCAGCAAAAACACGAGGCAACAGCAAAAAATGGAAAGGAGACCCGCGCAAAGGTGCCAGGTCTAACACACTACAACAATGAATGTCCGCAATGCTTGACCATCTCCTTGCTTGAAAGGCCTCCCCCTGGAAACCTCATCCAACTTGAACAGATTTTTTTTGCATTTGATTTGAGAAGGCAACTCTTCAATGGTTCTAACCATGTCCCTATATCTGACACATGCTCCATTGTAGTCGGCCTAAACTTGGGACTCTTCCCTCAGTCTAGGGTGACCAGATCACCAAAAGTGGTACTTTGTGTTTCTGTGAGCATTTTTTTCCAAAAAGCTTTGCCATCAGGGAGTTAAGCACAAGTTAATTTAATATCTTCTGTAGTTCATCCTGACAAGGATTGCATCTATTATTTGAGTAGGGTTCCCATCTTTCTCAACTAATAACCACATTTCATACAGTTAGGACAATTAAGAGAATGCTGGGTGGTAGGAATTTTGTGGACTATGTAACTGAGATGCAAGGAAAATGTGTGATTTTAGGAAAGTTTGAGTTTTGGGGGCCATTGTGGGTAAGAAAACCACAGACTCTACTGGGTGTCTAGTTTTCAGAAATATCTGGATTTGGTAGGTTTCCCTAGGTAGCTGCCAATTGTGGGGGCAATTACCACAGCTAGACCATTGCCACCCCAGATCTTCGCTTGACTGGCAGTGTTGATGTCTCCACATTGTGTTTTTGGGTCTTTCCTGTCGCTTGTGCGAGGCCCACTGACACAAGTGGGGTAGTGTTTTTATCAGAGCAACATGGGAATGCTGAGTCATAGAAATTTTGAGGATCTCTGCAGATCTGGTAAGTTTTTGTTATAGAAATTCAAGGGAAATGCATTATTTTAGGTAATGTGTGAGGTTTGCATGGCATTTGTGTAAAAAAATATAGTGGGATTCACATGAGGCACAATACCCTGGTCTCTCCTGCATATCTACTTTTCAGAAACATCTGGTTTTCGTTGGCAGACCGAAATCCTGTAGTGCCCTTTTTTGTGAGATTGTGAGAGGCATTGCCCAGTCCATGTTGAGTCGCCCCCCACCTGTTCCTATGTGTATGTAAAGCCCTGATGTCTAGTAGTTTTTCAGCACCCGGGAGGCAGATTGGGGTAAAGTCTTACTATCTGCCCCTGCAGAGCAGTAAGACTATTGCATTGCCCGGGGGCTCATAAGCAAATCTCTGGTGCTTTTTGGATGGATCGCTACTTGGAGATCACCATCACCCTCCTATAGCTATACAAATGCAGGAATCCACTAGGGAGAGATATGATTGGAAAGTGGACATTCTCTCTTCTCTATCAATAACTCCCTTATGTAAATTGGCACTAAAGATGTGCTGGTCTACATAACCTAAGACTGTGCAATTTTACAAAAGGTAATAAAAGCAATCTAGTGTATTTTTCATAACATTTGCAAAAAAAGGTAAAGGGATCAGAGTTTGCTGCGATACTTGGTAGCAAGGGCAAGGTGGGCGGTTATCACTCCAAAATCAGCCCAGTGGGAAGCAGAGCAAAGTACAAATAGAATCCGTTCTAAATCTCAGCAGTAAATATCTCTCTGACTGGCTTGTGGTATACAGCAAGTAGGGTTCTAGATTTAAGGTAGTCTGGTAAATATAGGTATTTTTTGCAGCTTACTGTGGAAGTTTCTCTGAGGTCTCTTTTGCCGCGCATAACATTCCTAATTGCATGATTGAGACCAAGTTTATCAGACTTCAGCATATGATCAAAGTTTGTAAAAACATTTAGACCTGCCCAACTGACAGAATGAAGGTTGGAAGTAGGATAGTTATGGTATGCTCAACCATCGATCCTGTTGATTAAACAAGGCACGGAGATTACTCCAAATACATTGATAGCCATAACGAAAGCGGTGTAAGCTTAATGAGATCTTCCATAGAAGTAAGACCCAATTCCTCATGACAGACAAAATGAGAGCAGTTTGGAGGCAGTGATAAAAGTCTCCTGCAGAAATGTTTTTCTTCAACCTAGACACTATTCACACTGGCATACCCCCAAACACTGGTACCTGATGCTGCTTCTCGAACACATTGTGTTTCATAGACATTTAAAAAGTCAATCACAGGTTTACCATATATCACTGAGGTCAAATTAAAAAGTGCATTGATTGGATATATTTCAAATATCTGGTAGAAATATTGGCATGTCATAAGCCAGATGTCTTAAATCTAACTCCTAGGTATGGAAAGCTAACCATCGTGGATAACATATTAAAATTGACATACATGGGGTACAGTCACAATTTATTTCAGCCACAAACCATAACATGCAATTTAGCAAAAAAATATCTATGGCTAGGTCCTTCATATATCTTGAGAGACCTTGGAGTACATTCCATAAACTCTTTGGCGTACAAGCCACGCATACTGTACCATTGACATAGAATATTGCCGGCATTTGTAAATTGACAATCATCTGTACATCTTGTCCACAGTAATTCAAATATTGGCACAACTCATAAATAAAGAACATAAAATCAAATTGGGACTATAATACACCATAGAATGACTCGTGTATCAAGGTTATACAGTTATTTGCATTCCCAATTCAGTTCAAATCTGACCCTAGCAGTTGGATTTCGGTGAAAGGTAATCATGGACTGTGTCCATGCCTTTCACAGTAAGTAGTGACCACAATTTAGATCTATTCATGCAATCAAATGCACTGGACAGGTCCATAAAGGCCTGGTACAGGGGCAGTGTTTAGCCACAACAAGTTTACTGCTAATCAATTCAAGGTTCAAACACTGCTCCGCTGTACCAAGACACTCCCTGAACCCATATTTGCACAAACATAATAAATTCTTCTCATTGTTCCAATCCCTGATCTGATCAAAGACCACTCTCCCCGGCACTTTTACAATAGAATCCATGAGAGAGATTGCTCACAGCATCTTGGGTTGGATCGATCTCTCTTCCTAAAAATTAGTACAATTATGGAGGAAGACCATGAAGCTGGTAGGGTTGCAAAGTTTAATCTATTGAACATATTTATTAATATTGGTGTCCAAATGATCAAATTTTTCTTTAATAAATCATTAGGTACCACATCTGGTCCGGGGACTTTATTAGGAGGGTATTCTGTAAGCATGGTCACCACCTCATCTAGATCAAACTGCAGGCTTATTCGTGAGCCTCCATCAGCCTCCTAGAATACAGAAATATCCTCACTGCAGTTTAGTCAGCATATACCAGAAAATTGTTTGACCCAATCATTAGCTGCAATATGGTTACTGTGTGGCCTCATATTTCTACTACCATTTCAGACCGTTAGCCAGAATTATTTGTGGTATTTCTTTTTACTAGATTCCATAATAAGCTAGAGGGTCCCTTTTCTAATGTACTTCATTCTCTTCATTCAGGTGTGTTTGTTATGTGACTTACAACTCCTTCTGAGTTAAAAATTTCTTGGATCAATACCCTAGGCTAATCTCAAGTTACGATTTGGCAAGGAACAGGCTGAGTCAAATCATTTAGGATTTGGGGAATCATAATGGGAAACTGGATTAAAGAGTGAAACCCTTGTCTTCCTGCAAATCTCTATAAAAAACCTCTATATTTGTGCCACTGTCTCCCTCACTTGATTCACCTTTCCAAAAGAATTACTGGTTTTGGTCATTTCCATACTAGACCTACGTTTTTGCCTTTGGGCCGCAAGCAAATGATAGGGCAAGGAGTAGGTGCATGGTGTGGCACAGATCTAGGCACAGTGTGAGAGGATTGTGATCTCCACTACCCAAATAGATTGTTTCACGGTGTGTTCCAGAGGTAATTAGTGATCTGGGAATAAAAATATAATCTTTAATAGAGAAACACCCATAACCAAAGAAAGTGAGCACTTCATCAGACTGTAGGTCGTGGATGCATATCAGGTCTATTTCTAAAACCGAATGACCTAATTCAGTACCCCTGTGATTTGGATACTGTTGCGTATTATATAAAAAGTTGTTGGTTATGACATCCTGGAAATAGGTCTAAAGATTCAATACAGCATTAACATCTTCAAATAAAATTACTTTAGCAAAAAACATCCCCTCACTCAGATGCTTTTTTGCAGAATCTACAACCTTAAGTAGGTATTTATAGTTCGCAATATATGAATAGAAAAATTAATTATTATAAAAATTGAATAAAGAGTTTACAATGAATTTGTCATTTAAGAACCTGAATTACACAACTGTCTACAGAGACAGAAATAGCTTCACATTTCAGAAATGATCTCACCCACATTGAATGTCCTCCAGTTTTCTCTCACTGAACTTGATGGTTGTGCAGGCATAGAATAACAACTGTAGCTATTGACAGCAGATATTTCCCAGGTCTCTTGTAGCAACACTAAATTGTAGCTTTCAATGAAGGATGACCACATTCCTAAACTACCTATGGACAATCATGACTTCAACACTGTGACTGGTGGGAGGGTCAAGCATGGTTATCAGTCAATGTCTGTGACATCTTGTAAAGGTGAAAAATGATCATCTAATGAAATTACCTTGTCACTCATTGGGATTGTTGGCCACCTAGAATTTGAAGACATTTTGGGTTGGCAAAATATGTGTTAGTAGTAGTAGCACAAGAGAAGTACCAGGATATCGGTAGCTATGCTATAGAGCTTGCATACAAGTAAGAGCAAATGGCTCTTGCAGTGGGCGAGGATTCAAATTAATAATAATAATATTGATATCAACTGATTTGTTAGTGGGCCAGATCCACAATTCTCTCCTCACAAAGATAATTTAGTTTGATGGTACAGGATTATAGTCCAAATACTTACTCAGCCAATATATAACCTTATTCTTAAGATGTGTATAGGTTTCTATTACTACCTCTTTTAATGATGGAACATCGGCTTGGGTAAGCAAATTGGTGTATGATGAAAAGAGGATTTTTTATTGATAGTTAGTGCAGGGAAAACCTCCTATCAAGTAAGTCATTGCTTTTATCACCTATCAAGATCATTTATGAGCATGTGGGATTAGTTTCGGGGCCTGGTGGTGCAGGCACGAAGGGATGATCTTCATCAGATTTATTTCCACATCTCCCTTTGTTGCCACTGGCCTCATAGGAGCTAATGATATTAGGTTCATGGAAACCTGATTTCTTGAGGGATCTAAACTATCTCCATGCAATCCTGCCTTTCTGTTAGTGGCTTTAGGAGTGTACTTAAAATAGCACCAAATGGTGTACAAAGGTGATTCAACATTACGTATTCCATCAAAAAAGCACTAGGAACCATCGGCCAGATTCATCAAGCCGAAATCGGCTTGCAAAGGGCCAGATTCTGAGAATCTGGCCCTTTGCCAGCGCTATTTTTGCATTTGGGATTCATCATCCCAAATGCAAAAATCGCAATTCTAGAAATCGCATATTTGCGAATAATTGCATTTAAGGAATCTCAATTAGAGATTCCTTAACCACATGAATGCTAAAGGTAATTCTCCAGGATGCTGACTATTCTGGATTCCCATTGTTCATGACGAGCTCAGCTCGTCATGAGTGTATGGAGGTGTACATCATGACGAGCTGAGCTCGTCATGAGCGTCCAAGGAGTTAAATGCAATTCAAGAAGCATTTAAAAATTGCGAAATCACTATTTTTGGCCGCTATTTACCGCAAAGTCTGACTTCGTGGTAAATATCGAAAACGGAGAAAAATTCACTTTTGTGCATTGTTCTTAGTTGTATGTTACACACACACATGTCCTTTGGACATGTGTGTGCGCAACATCAGTCTACATGTTCATTTCAGGGGTGCTACAGGGTGTTCTTTGGACACCCCTGGCACCCTTGAAATCTTATCCTTATTTGCGATTAGCAATTTGCTAATCGCAAATAAGGAATGTGTAGGAATCGCAATTTATTTAGCGATTCCTACATGAATCCCGTTTTGCAAGTCCTTAATAGCAATTCCTTAATAATCGCTATTAAGGACTCGCAAAACGGGACAATGATGAATCTAGCTGCATGTCTTCTGTGTTTGTGTCGTTATCGCAATTGACAGTCAAATATTTCCCTTTCTCTGCTCATTACCACCGGCTCAGCTAATTAGGGAATATTGTGACTTGATGTACAGGGGAACAATTGGGCAGGACAGTACCTGTTTTGGCACATGGTGGGTCCATATTTGTGGTAGTAGGTAGGTCAATAAACTCCCCTAAATGAGCCCCTCTGTGGAAAGTCTCCACTCTGCTAATTCAATCTCTTTCTTTAAAATTCCCACTGCTTGTACTATAAATTCATCAATTAAGCTGCCATTTTTTTTAAGAGGTGAGCATGATTTGCTTGTAGCTTTTCTTTTACCAACTTTCTCCTGGTCCTTCCAGGAATTAACAGGGTGTTTTAATCTTGGATCAAGGTTGGGGGCTGTCTTCACCTTGATCCAGCACTGACACGTGCAGATGAGCCCGCTCTTGGCTCGGTCTTCATCTGGGCATGTGTGCTGGCATGTCAAGCGCACTACCCAAGCTGCAGGAGAAACCTGGTGCTTTAATAGCACATTTCCGTTGGAGCCCCTCATCCTTGTCCCACACTCAGAATTCTGGGCAGTGCAGTTCTCCATCCCCCAAGCAGTGATAGTGTCTGGTGGCTGAGGGAGAAACCTTGCACTTTATTAGCACATCTCAGTTAAAACTCTGCCTCCTGGGCCCATACTCAGAATTCTGACCAATCCAGTTCCATGTCGTTCCAAGCCACAATAGAATGCCATGCCTCGGGACAACGCTCACACTTTAGTAGCATGTCTCAGTTGGAGCCTCTCCTCCAAGGATCTCCTAGCAGCCATAGCATCGGGTTGAGTCATGAGTCATTTTATTTTTACTTTCCATATAAAGACATCAGTGTGCCATGCGTGTTGATCATCGTTACAGAAAAAGCAGACAGCTTGAAAATAAAGAAAAAGTATACCTATGGAATCTGTACCAGTGGAATTTCCTGCCCTTTGCACTTGGATGAGACCTCCATGTCCATAGCACCTACTTGAGGGCACCATGGACTTGGTGGTCACATCTATAGCATCCAAGAGGTCACGTTGTTTGTCACAGGAGTGTCTCAAAATGTAAGGAACATCACATCAACCATATACAATACTGCATTTGACAATATATACTTACAGCAATTTGGATAGTATTCACATCAGTGAATTGATAAAATAACATGTACACAACAATGTCATTTAATATATGTCTTGGGTCCTAGAAATTATATATATCTAGATCAAACAATGTTTGTTATGTGTTGTGGTTTGAGGGGACATTACACCTATTGTAATTGTATTTCTTCTTATCTGTCGATCAGACCCCATTTCAAGAAGAAAATCTGCATCAGCATAAACAGCTATAAATGATGAGAGGTCCTTCAGCTGTGGACCAGCCTCATCACTGGCACAATACTGTTAAGGTCCTCCCAGCAGAAGTTGGTGTGGTTATTCCAGAACCCCATTACCACTGCAGTTTCCGGAGGTGAATCTGGAACATAAGGCCATGGAGGAGCAGTGACAAGGGGTTAGTTTATTGACATATAAAATGTTCCCTGCTGTTATTAAACACCTTTTGTAGCCTCTAATATAAGTCAGAAATCCAAGGCTCACATTTGTGTTCTGGTGTAGAGTAGTGGTACAAAAGGGGGTGGTGATGGACGGAGCATCTGAATCAATCAAACACTCACACCCAGTCAAAAGATCTGGGTTTAATCCATCACCGTTCTTTAGCCCACTCTGCCACCCTAGTTCAGACATGGCTATATGCAAATCAGTCTGACCCTGTGCCTCATTGGAACAGTCCAGCCCGAACTGCCAAGCCATGTCTTCCCTGGACCGGAAACAAGCTTCCGAGTACCGGTTTCTGGCATTCCAGCCGTCTTCAGCCCGGCTTGCTTGAATCCAGTGTTAAAATGAGCAAGGGACTCACGTCTGAGCATACCCTGCCACACTTATGGCGGCCAAAAGCAATACAAAAGGGGGTGGTGATGGACGGAGCATCTGAACCAATCAAACACTCACACCCAGTTAAAAGATCTGGGTTTAATCCATCACCGTTCGTTAGCCCACTCTGCCACCCCAGTTCAGACATGGCTATATGCAAATCAGTCTGACCCTGTGCCTCATGGGAACAGTCCAGCCCAAACTGCCAAGCCATGTCTTTCCTGGACCGGAAACAAGCTTCCGAGGACCGGTTTCTGGCATTCCAGCCGTCTTCAGCCCGGCTTGCTTGAATCCAGTGGCAAGGGAGCAAGGGACTCACGTCTGAGCATACCCTGCCACACTTATGGATAATCATCTTATTCACTCCTCCCAATCGGGTTTCAGGGCGAAGTATTCTACTGAGACTACCCTCCTTTTCTCCACTGAATTGCTTCGCCGCAAAGCTGATAATGGTCACACTGCCGCACTGATATTACTGGACCTGAGTGCGGCTTTTGACACTGTGTCGCACTCGGGGCTCCTTGTACGCTTGAGTGAGATGGGAATAGCTGGCCAAGCCTATGAATGGATGAGTTCTTTTTTAGCTGACAGGAAATTTCAAGTTCACTGCCCCCCATACAAATCCAATCCTAGATCTCTTAGACAAGGGGTTCCGCGGGGCTCCATATTGAGCCCCACGTTGTTCAATCTATATATGGAACCCCTTGCAAGGTTGGTGGAATCCTGTGGGGTGGATATTGTCTCATATGCGGATGATACCCAACTGGTGATTACTCTATCTCATAACCCAGTTGGGGCAGCAGAGAACTTCTGCTCCTGTCTTGTGGCACTTGCTGGCTGGATGAAGAATAACTGTCTGCGCCTCAATGGCAATAAGACGGAACTCTTGGTTATCGGTCCGTCTCCCTCCATCTGGACCCCAGCCTGGTGGCCAGCTGATTTGGGTACCATGCCCATTCCATCAGTTATGGTGAAAAATCTGGGGGTTCTTTTAGATTCTAATCTCTCTTATTCCCAACATGTGGGGATTGTAGCCGGGAAATGCTACGGCACAATAAAGGTCCTCCGTAAGATCTTAGATCTTCTTCCTCTTAAAGCTAGGAAAACCCTAGTGCATGCCTTAGTCACCCCACATCTCGATTATGGGAACTCATTTCTCTGTGGTCTTAGTAAAAAGGGTCTGAACCAACTCCAATGTGTCCAGAATGCGGCAGCCAGGTAAGTTCTAAAACTGACTAGTAGGTCATCTGGAAAGCGTGCTCTTCAAATCTTGCACTGGCTTCCCATGCAGGAACGCATTCGGTTTAAAACCCTGTGCATTACCCACCGCATCGCTCATGGCCATGGCCCTACATACCTCCAGAAGATGATGACCATATGTCGCCCTAGACAGTTGTTGAGATTTATGGGTAGTATGCAGATGATGGTCCCTCGTATCCGTAGAGCACGGATGGGATGGCGGTCCTTTAGGTTCCTTGCCAGCAAATACTGGAATGAACTTCCACTCAAACTTCGGATGGAGCCTTCGGAATTGCACTTTAGGCTGCAATTGAAGACACTTGTTCCCCAAGGTCTAATTGTATCTGGTGCCTTTTTGCTCTTTTCTCCCTGTGTTACTGGGCCTGCTTTGGAGTTCTGTCGGTATGCATCCACAGCGCGGATACGCACTGTTTTCCTGTGTAACCAGGCACTTAATAAATGTTTTTATTATTATTATTATTATTATTATTATTATTATTATTATTATTATTATTATTATTATTATTATTATTATTATTATTATTATGGGAGAGTAAGTTTAGAACTAGATGTATGTCACACAATGGGATGGGAGCAGGAAGAATGGAGGAATGTGCTCATTGTCCATTGATAACAAAGTATTCATGATATGAAGACAAATCAAACTATATTATTGAGGAGCAGAACCCTTTGGTGAAGTTAGTTGTGAAGGGTAGAGCAGAGAGTCTCTTCCAAGGGGTCCAGCAGCTGTAAGTTTACATTATAACAAGATGTTGTCTGCAGAGGTGGGCATTTAACTTTTTCCTGAAGGGGAGGCAAAATAGTGCTTGTAAAATCTGGACTGAGGTGGCATTGTAAATGCTCAGGGCCCAACAAGGGAAGGATTGGCAGTTATCTTTGGATTTTTTCAGCTTTTGGATTAGATTCTTTGGATGATTTCCTCATAAAGGCTCAACAGTATGCGCAGTGCAGCATATGGGTTTTTGAAACAGTGCTTCATTTTAAAATGGCAAACAATATCCTCCTTTTATTGCTCCATCTCTCTTCTACCAAAATGAATGAAATGGCAGATGAATGCCATTATTTTCTACAGTTTCAAGATGGCCACCATGGTACATTATGCAACAATAGCTGTGTAGCTGTGTTGTCACATCACATCCCATCACGCAACACAATGGCCATCTAAAACTTTAGGAGATCATTGTTTTCCATACTTTCAAAAGGGCCACCACATGTGACGTGACATACATTGTTACTGATCATTGTTTCCTATACTGTTATCAAGGCAATGGATTCTGTGAAGTAGTGCGACGAAACCACACAGATTTTATCATGCACCGCGGCAGCCATCTTGAAAGTACAGAAAATTATTAACTTGGTCGGGCACTGGCAAAGCTTATTGCATTGCTTGTTCAGAATTGGCAAAGAGAGATTCGCTGGCTTTGCTAGTGCTTGTTTGTCTGTGTCACTGCCTTCTTACCCACCACGAGAGGTATCAAGGGCAGGATAAGGTACGAAAGAGTTAGCCAGGTATAATAATGCCTATCCGAGTTTTTCCCTAATTGATTTCCACACGTTTGCCAACGTTCAGTTTCTTATGATATAAATCTATAATATACAAAATCCTTTTGTCTTTGAAATCACTTACCTCAAACTTTTAAGTACTTTAAAAAGTAGTACAGCAATCTGAACGAAGAGCACAGGAAATAATCATATTTAGTATGAAAAGTGTTTTCATTGTGCTGGTGATGTATGCGTTTTTCAGCCGAATCCCTAGTGATAAGCTATCTTTTTTGTGAAGGATGTAAAGGAAAATATTATTCGAGTCTTTGAATATATTGAGATTTTGCTTCAGTGAAACAAAGAGAGAGAGAAATTAATGTTTAGGGGGTAATTTTGAAGTAGAAGTGCTCCACTTGACAATTTGCAGGCTTTATGCAATTTAAACAAGAATGCAAATGCTTTGATGTTGAGCCCCAGTGGCACTTAGCACAATCTGAATTGTCCCTATTCAAAAGTCAGTGAAAAGTGAACTTTATACCGCGGTGACTGCAATAATTGACAATGACTTCTGTCTCGATGTTTAATGATTAAATGCTAATTTTAATTATGTTTACAAAAAATTCTCAATATATGTTGTTTAAAGTGAATTCTGTAGTATTTAGGAAAACACAAATGCTTTAAGACAAACACTAGAATATTGATCACATTCTTTCGCCACCATATTTTTTTATCATTTGTATTGCACTCATTACAATGCAAATTGGTTGACAAGTCATCAGCTGAAAGCATTCCGTATACTTAATTTAAAGAACATAAATGCAATTAATAGCACTTTATTCACTCAAAAGTTAATTGCATGCAGTAAATCTTTAGGAAAAGTCATGGTTTGGGAAGGATCCATGAAAAGTTTAATAATACAAAGGGGAGAGCTTTCCGGACCCAGCTCATTTAGCACTTAATTTCTGCTTGGATGTGCAAAATGCACATATTACACTGTGATTCCAGGTGCATTATTTGGTAGTGCTTTGAATATTCTAATCAGGCTACCATGGCATCTATCATCATAAGTTACATTTCTTTTCTACCCGCTACGAGAAAGTAAATTGTACGAGAGTTTGGCCCTTCGATGTGCACACATGAAGTGCCTCTTTCCGAAGGCAAGATTACCTTTAAGACACATATTTGGATTTAGGATACCAGACATACACTGAAAATTTGCTATAGTGAAAGAGGTGTTTAACTTTCATTACAGAAATTACCCTGAGTTTCAGCATTTCTTCCTTCATTGATTTATTTCGATCACAAAGGATCATAAAAGAACACGGCACAGTGTACAAAGAGCGGCAGACAATTAAACATAAATAATTAAAAACATAATTGAAAAAAGTTAAGATAGAGTCACATGACTAAAAAAAACAGAATACACCATAAAGTGCTTTTCATGGGCCAAGATCATGGTGCATGTCCCAAAGAATTTTTTTAACATGTCACGTAGAGTCTCCAAAAAACTATATTTAAGATCACATATATTTAAGAAAGTGCAGTGCGTCATAAGTTGCATTTCAAACGCTTTATCCATATTGCCGGCCAAAAATCACAACTCTATGTGTATCAGTACGCAGAATATTAGGACCTCTAGATAGTGGCCCCTGCCAACTAGTTTGCAAAGCGGAAATATCAATTTTGTCCTAAGAAGTTTATAGTTAGGACAGAAAAATAAAAGCTGAAAAATAGATTCAGAGCAAGCATTACATGTCGGACAGAGATCATCCATTGGGACATCTTTTTGCTAAAATGTTTTGTGGATATGGTCTTATATCGAAACTGAAATAATTTAGGAGTCAAAGGGGGGACAATTTCTTCTAGTGTTTCCTCAAAACAGGGAACCTATTTAACGTTGAAAAAATCAATAGTCAATCGGCCCTCTGCTTTAGCCAAGATTTGCAATTATATTACTTCCCAAAACTTTTCATTCAGGCTCTTTCGAGATATATCTACCAGACTGTCTGGGTCAATCCAAAAGCCCTCCATCCCAAGTCTCACCAGTAACTCTCTTAGTGATCTAAACCAGGGAATTCAGGTTATTGAAGGTGACTTCAATAGCTCAAGAAGTGGCTCTCTATATGGCAAGAGTTTATTTACAGTCCACAGCCTGGGCCAGAACATGAGAAGTTTACAGCAAAGCTTATGTGCTAGCTGCCTTTGTAGGAGATCCAAGTACAGTAGCAGCGGCAGGATACTTACAGGTAAATCTACCAAAGATCTAATGAATTGATTCTCAATTGTAGACAAACTATTTGTCATCCCAATGCCCCACAGTTCGATTCCATAAAGTGCCCCACCTAAAACTTTTGAGTTATAGATTTCCAGAGCCGGTGCAAGTTGTTTTGACAAAGTTTGCTTGTGTATTTTAGTGATGTTGGCAGTCTGGTGTATAAGTTGCATTTTAACTTCCTCGATATGTGTTGCCCAATTAATTGTTGGTGTCAGAAGAATGCCAAGATAATCAAAGGCCCAAACTTGCTACAGGCTGGTTCTGCCAACTAGCACAGGTCTTTTAGCGCGGTTTGCTGCTCCTTTTCTAAAAATCATATATTGGAAAGGGGCGACCACTCGGTCCCCCCGAACGTATGGTGGAGTACCCCGATCCCCCAGGGAAGCCATCTTGGGCGGGAGGCGAGTCTCGGCTGGTATGCCCAACCCAAGAGTGGGTTGTCCTAGACACTGAAGCCGCCAGCCACGCCCCCGGAGGCGGGCGGAGGCGGGTTTACGCCCGCCCGAAGAAGGATAAGAGGAGCGACAAGCCATGGAAGCATCCTCTTGTTCCTGTGCTCTGAAGCTGCACCTCCCCGCTGCACGTGAGCTCGAGACGGAACGAAGAGCCAATTTTGAGCGTTTTAATTCTTGTCTTTGTTTTTCCAGGAAATCAGCGTTGGAGAATGCCGGGCAAGAAGGCCGGAAAGCGGGTCGGGACCGATCAGATGCTCCGCATGCTCGTAAAAGACATGGCCGAGATGAAGAAACAGATGGCGGCAATGAACGGTGCGGGGGGCCCTAAGCGAGTCGTCGGACCAGCATTGCCGGGAGTAGTCATTAACGGGAGAAATAGAAGGGCCAAGAAGGGAGCAACTGGGGGAGAGGCCCCGGTTCCCGAGACTCCGCCGGCGCACCCTGATACACCGACTGAGGCGCCGATCCCGGTCCCGAAGGAGGGGCAACCAATTCCCGTTGTAGTGACCCCTGTGAACGGGGAGGATATGCCTCCCGAGTTGGCTGCACAGCTGGCAGCATGGTTGGGGAAAGAGAGTGAGGGGGCTACGGCAGATGACGCCAGGGCAGTAATGAGGCAGTTGCGGCAATCAAGAGAGGCTGCAAAGGCACCATGTCCTTTTGTTCCCCCGCAGGCTCCAGTGGGACAACCCGCAGCGGGCACGAGTTCGGCAGCGACTACGGTTACAGCTTCCGGTTCAGGTAAGCAGCTACTGCCGATTGCGGGGGAGGGGTCAGTACCCTCGAGGAGGGAGAAAGTGGCTCAGCATATTCCGATGGAAATCAAGGAGAGGATATGGGCTGAAAAATATGTAAACATGTTTTCTTTACTAACTGATCATTACGAGATTGAGCACGTGAAAGCTCAAAAAGAGTTTATGCACCCGAGTGTTTGGCGCGCCAAGATGGCCGCTTTTAGAGTCGATGAGACGATAGGTAATTGGGGCAGAGCATTTGGCATATTCACTTCAATTATGGGGGAACGGAGGCCTGAACTGTTGGCCGAGTTACCCGTGTACCAGACACGTATTATGGAGTTTTCTCAGACATATGAGGGCAGTCAGTGGTTTTGTTATGATAATATTTTTCGTAAGGCCAAGGAGTTCGACACATCTCTGACGTGGGATTGTTACGACTCCATTTCCTGGCAAAAAATGGAGAAATCAGGCATGACCAAGGTGCAATTGTTGGGGGGAAACGGGGGCGAGTTTTCCCGCCATTCATCTGGGGCGCCCTTTCGGGCGGGTTCAAGTAACGAGCATCATTCAAGGTCGAATGGCAATACAGGTAAAAAAGGGGTCTGCTGGAATTTTAACAGGGGAAAGTGTACAAGGCCCCAGGGGTCATGCAAGTTTAGGCACAACTGTGGGGGGTGTGGACAGTCCTCGCATCCCGAGACCATGTGCAGAGCCAAAACGGGTGATAACGGAAGTAGGGGAAGCGCCAAACAGGTCTGAAATAGTCCGAGGGGCGCCTTTACCTACCCCGGTTGATACCATGGCAATGATTCCTTGGCTCAATGAATACCCGGATCATGTCTCCGCTGGGGTGTTGCGAGATGGTTTTTCGTATGGTTTCCGCATCCCAGTGGGGAATTTTCAGGGTAAAGCACATTGTAGGAACCAACTGTCGGTCCTGCAGAATACGGCGGTGGTACAAGCGAAGATTGGGAAGGAGGTGACCCGAGGTCGGGTTGCCGGACCATTCGACATGCCACCAGTTGCTAATTTTGTTTGTTCACCCTTGGGAGTGGTCCCCAAGAAGGACCCGGGTGAGTTTAGATTAATACATAACTTGTCAGCCCCGAGAGGTCTTTTGGTGAACGATGCGATAGACCCGGAGGTGTGTTCGGTGCGGTACGCATCTTTCGATGATGCTGTCGCCATGTTGAATCGCCTGGGGCCCGGAGCGCTGATGGCCAAATCAGACATCGAGTCAGCGTTCCGGTTGCTCCCGGTACACCCAGACGATCAGCGTCTCCTTGGTTTTATGTTTCAGGGGCGCTATTACATGGATAAATGTATGCCAATGGGATGCTCCATATCCTGTGCTTATTTTGAGAAATTCAGTTGTTTTTTGCAATGGGCATTTACAAGAATGACGGGGTTTCAGCATGTTATGCATTATCTTGACGATTTTCTGTTCCTGGGGGCAGCCGGGGACCCAGAATGTGCACAGGCTTTAAAAGAATTTTGTGGTCTGATGAGTCAGTTTGGTGTGCCATTGGCGCCAGGTAAGACTGTGGGGCCATCTACTTCGCTCGAGTTTCTTGGAATAGAGCTTGATTCCGAAGAGGGTTGCTTCCGGTTGCCCAGAGAAAAGGTGAGGAAATTCAGGGCCTCGCTTGAAACATGTATTAGGGAGACTAAGGTAAATTTGCATCAATTGCAGCAGACTGTGGGTCAATTGAATTTTGCCCTTAGAGTGATGCCAATGGCCCGCCCTTTTCCCGCTCGATTGCACAAGCCATGGTCGGTCTCAAAGAGGGGCACCACCGCACGAGGCTCTCGGCAGAGATTCGCCAGGACATGCGCATTTGGTTGGCATTCCTGGCGGATTTCAATGGTCGGGTTGTCTGGAACAAGCCGGCGGTGTCCTCCGAGGAGTTGGGGCTGTGGACAGATTCGGCGGGGAGTATAGGCTTTGGCGCCATATTTGGTAATCACTGGTCGGCTCAAACGTGGCCGTCATGGTGGCACGAGTGTGGGCTTACAAGTAACATCGCTTTTCTCGAACTGTTCCCTATTCTGGTGGCCTTGAAAACATGGCCTGAGGGGTTTCGGGATCACTCTGTGGTGTTCTGGTCTGATAACATGACCGTGGTTGAGTGTATCAATAGTCAAGCAGCACGATGCAAATGGATTCTGACATTGCTCAAGGAAATTGTCTTACTATGTATGCAATTGAACGTGCTCTTTAGGGCAAGACATGTGCCAGGGGTGCTGAATCAGGCTGCTGATGCGCTTTCTCGTTTCTGTATGCAGGCCTTCTGGGGTTTTCTGCCCACAGCGGACCCGGTGGCGGCACCATTTCCCGAAGCTCTCTGGTCTCTCGGTGCCCCGAACTACAAAACCTCGTGGGAGAGAGTTTAGCACCCAGGACAAGGAAGGCATATGAAGGGGCGTTCCGTTCCTATTGGTCCTTTTTGGGTTCTGCTAGGGGGGAGCTTTGGTGCCAGGAAGACTATGTCTTAAAGTTTTTGCTGTCATTACATCAGGCAGGCAAATCGGTAGCCACGGCCCAGAGGCATCGGGCCGCCATTTCCTTTATGGCACAGGCTCATGGTATCCAGGACCCTACAGCGTCTTTTGTAGTACAGAAAGCGCTGCGTGGGTGGCAACGCCTTGAGGGTCGCAGAGTAGATGAAAGGCACCCGATAGGTCTGTAAAGGTTGGCCCTGTTACTGTCCGTACTCCCTGCGACATGTTCATCCCAGTCAGAAACAGTGTTATTCCGGGCCGCTTTTGCATTAGCATTCCATGGGGCTATGCGGGTAAGCGAACTGGTGGCGAAGAACAAGCAGGATACGGGGGGGGACTGTGCCGAGAGCACATTCAAGTTAAGGGGGAGACGATGATTGTCTTGTTTGCCAGGTCCAAGACCGATCAGGGTGCGATCGGGACAGTGTAGTAGTCCAGCGGATTCCCGGATCTCCCATGTGCCCTGTAGTATGCGTTGAGGAATATTTGCCGCAGAGGGCGGCATCATGGGGGGGGACCTTGCTGAGACACTCTGATGCCACCCCACTGACGAGGTTTCAGTTCCAGCGGGTGCTTGCAATGGCAATTTCGGCCGCGGGCTTGAACCCGGGCGAGTTTGGGACCCATTCCTTCCGGATAGGGGCTGCTACAGAGGCTACAGCCAGGGGTCTGAGTGTGGAAAGGGTGAAACAGTTGGGGCGTTGGTCCTCGAATTGTTACAAAAGGTATGTGCGGTTGCACATGTTGTGAAGCTGATATCATGTACTCACGCTTCTTGTTTTTGTTTGGTTTACAGTTTCGCAAGCTTACGAGGCGGGGCGGACTGTGCAGTCGACCCGACACCTGGGAACCAGCGGTCAAAGATCACCGGCTGAGGAAAAAGTGGTGTGGGTCGTGGGCCACTCATACGTGAGGCGTGCCGCGGACGTATTCAAAGCAGGTGACATGATTCACATGGCTGGGGAATACGGGTACAGGGTGACCTTCTACGGAAGGGGCGGGCTCTGTATTGACCAGTTTCAAACTTTTTTGGAGGGTTTGTTAGGGCGGACAAGGTCACCGCCATCTATAATCATAGTGCATCTTGGGGGCAATGATTTGGTGACCACTGGTAGACGACTACTTCTCGAGGCGATACTATCCACAGTAAGTTGGTTGGCGAGAAGGGTTCCAGGGTGCACAATTGCATGGTCCCATATGATTCCACGGAAAGTGTGGCGGGGGGCTAATTCAGTGTCTGCTATAAATCATTCTGTGAAGAAGGTAAATAACAAGCTTGGTAGACTGTTCCGTACAAGTACATTGCATTCGATTCCTCATGGGTGTATCAGGGGGGACCATATGTATCTAGAAGATGGGGTCCATTTGTCCCGGGTGGGGAATGCTTTACTCATAGGAGACCTCGTAGCCTGGTTAAAGAGTTTACAGCATGACCTTTAGGTAGGAGTTTTGTGGGGGGTCCGGATAGCCGGTCAACTATCCGGCCTGTGGCGGTAAGGTCATGATCGGCGAGCAGTAATTGGAAGATCCCTAGGGGGGGGCGTCACCCATTACGGATGGGAGCGCCCGGGGGGAGGTGGCCATTGGCCCCTCAACGGGGAGGCGGTCCCTTCTAAGGATGGGACGCCGAAAGGAAAGGGAAGGCGGTCAAGGCCCCTCCCTGGATAGGAGGGGCTACGGGCCCCTCCTGGGAATTTCCCGGGGCCAGGACATCTGCGACGGCAGATGTGGTAAGTTGTGTGGGGTGGGGAGGGGGGTCTACGCTACCTTCTAGACACCTCACACGAGTCCTCGGACGACCAATAAGATGGCATCGAGTTAATTGGGGCCCCCGTCAAGAAAAGGGAAATTGGTATGTGCACATGAGGTGCAGTCCTCTGTGCGGCCGCCCCTCACAAGTGAGGGGGGAGTTCTGGTTTAGGGATCTGACACCGGTTACGACCTTGCCGTTGGCCCTTAACGTTAGGATGTACAATTTCAATTTGAAAATGCATTTGTAGGATGTTAGTATCGGCTAGGAGAACCTTTGTATTAGAAATGTGTTAAGGTCAGCCAAAACATCGTAATGTGGAAATGAAATTGTACATGATATGAAACTGTTATTTTAATGTTTTACTTTTGTTTCATATTTTAATAAATACGGCCGGGAGGGTAACTCCCTCCCGCCTTCCAAAAGTTCAGAAATGTTTCTGTATTCCCATTCTTGGGGATTGTGTTGAGAGGGGGTGGCGGGTATCACAGCCATATTAGTTTTAGATTCATTTAGCACCAGGCTTCGCCCATTGCAGAACGTGATAAAATCATCTAAAAGCCGCTGTGATCCCCACAGCAAATTTGAGATTAAAAGTGCATCATCAGCAAAGAGAAAGGCGGGCACTCCCTTAGTGCCAATTTTTGGGGCTTCACATCCATCCTAAACAATTAACAACACCATTAATAAAAAGAACAAAAATGTGGGGGCTAGAACACAGCCCTGTCTTACTCCACACTGGACGGAGAATGGATCTGTAATTTGATGATTCGGGCTCCATCTCACTTGTGCTGTGTTCGATGAATATAATCTAATTAATATGTCTAAAATATTGCTTGGTGTGCCCTGCTCCATTAGAACCCTCTAAAGACTTGCATGCAGGACAAGGTCAAAGGCAGACCGCAAATCAGGGAAGGCCACATAGAGCTTTCCTACCTTGACTTGCACTTCTTTCCAATCGATACACAATAGGCGAAAAGTTTGATCCAGGGTATTTATTTTTGCTCAAAAAACTGCTTGAATATCACCCGAGGCATTGGACTCTAGAATCCAGTCCTGTATACGACCCAATATTTGCTTACAGAGGATCTTCTGCAGAGAGTCTATTAAATTAATGGGTCTATAGCTAGATGCCTCATTCTGTCCCCCTTTTTATAAATGGGAATGACCGCATTCTTCGATGATGGAGGGATAGGGGTACCATTGAGAATTGAGTTGGTCAGGAGATTTATATAAAGACCCCAGTGTGTTGTATTCTCCTTATAAAGATCATTTAGGATCCTGTCTGGACCAGGGGCATGGGCCGAGATGCACAAGTGAATTGCAACCTTTGTTTTTTCAGTTGAGAAAGAGAGCACCAGGGCGCTACAAATCGCCCTGCAGACTACCACCTCGTGGGTCCCTGAAACTGCTGGTTACCTGCTGCTGCTGGGAGGACAACAAGTCCTAGACCTCCCGGAACGGCCGCGCACGGCCACAATGTCATCAGAGAGCGCCAGGGGCGCTACAAATTGTCCTGCAGACTACCGCCTCTTGGGTCCCTGAAACTGTTGGTTACCTGCTGCTGCTGGGTGGACTACAGGTCCTAGACCTCCCGGAATTGCCGCGCACGGCCGCAACGTCATCAGAGAGCACCAGGGGTGCTACAAATCGCCCTGCAGACTATCGCCTCGTGGGTCCCTGAAATGGCTGGTTAACTGCTGCTGCTGGGCAGACTACAGGTCCTAGACCTCCCGGAACAATCGCGCATGGCCGCAACCTCATCAGAGAGCGCCAGGGGCGCTACCATTTGCCCTGCAGACTACTGCCATGCGAGACGCGCGCGCGGACAAAGCCTGGACCAAGGGCAGGGTCGTCTGCACCCGTCCGCGCCAGACCGAGGCAGTGCTGGGCCACCTTATTGACCCCTTGCTATTTAGGACATCCAGGTGACTTTGTTTATGGAATAGGTTTTTAAGTTTGAAGTTCGTCGAATTAGGTTCCAGATCTTTATTGGTGTTACATTGCTGTTTTTTTTTTTTTTTTAAATATATTTTTATTGCAGAGTTACAAACCACAGGATACAATTAAACAGCCAGTGCACTTGTGGGCTCCCCCCGTCCAATGATAGTTCACAGTTGTACACAGCCATTCAGCCCGCATCCCGGAGGCCGGGCGGCATATCACATCGCTCAAAAGGAACACATCACAGTGCACGTCCCATTGGGACCCTGGCGGAAGATCGTTTTGTGTATCTGCTTTTACCCCCCCACCCACAACAACAGTCCCATCAGCCATCTCCGTGGTAATCAACGATATCGCCCTTACAGGGCCTGCCCTAAACTATATGGGCCTGCGCACCTGGCCGTTCCACCCAATCAGTCTGCCCTCCACTCAGTGCCACCGTCCCAGTAGGTCCAAGGCCCTAACAAGCAACCCTCCAATGGCTTCCGGCCCTCCCCAAACCCCCTATAACCAACCCCCCAACACCCCCCCTCCCCTGGCAACTGCTAAGGTGTGTGCTTCGCCCTATCGAATTGGATGGGTCTACTACAGTGCGTAGTACCATACTTCTGTGTTCGCCCCGCGGCGTCCAGCGGCTTAGTTCTCGCCTTCCTCATCCTCAACCAAAGAATCACGCAAAGCCTGTACCACTAACTCCCATGCTCGCGCCGCATCCAGTACCTTCTCATTCCCCAACTTTACTGCTTGCTTCATCCGGAGCACACTCTCGCAGTCAGACCACCGCAGCAACTCATTCTTCCATCTACGCAGTGAGGGACCTCCCCTGGACTTCCAGTGCCACGATATTTCCCTCTGTGCCAATATCAGACCCAGGTCTATGAATTTACTTGTCACCTTGGTGTGCTTAGTATGCGGGAACCAGAGCAATAGGCACGCTGCCATGTCAAATTCTACCTCCCTGTCAGTCACTTCATTCAGGAGTTCCCCTACCTCCGCCCAATAGGTCCCCAGTTGCGGGCACCCCCAAAACAAATGGTCCATGTCCGCCCCTAGGGACGAACACCGGGGGCAACAGGCATCCGGCACCCGAAAGTACCGCTGTAGTTTCTCAGGAGTTAAATAGGCCCTATGGAGCACATAGAAGTGGACCTGCTGAAAGCGCGCGTTCCTAGTGCCCTTCCACGTGCGTCGCAGGATATGGCCCCATGCCGTATCCGGTATGGGCCGGCCAACGCTCACCTCCCATTTAGCTTTGAGTCCGTGGAGTGGTTCCAGCCCTTCGTTCAGCATCCTATTATGTAGGCACGTCACAGCTTTGAATGTACCAGCTGCCATTACCACATATTGGCACGCCATAGTCGTCGCGGGTTCCGAGAGCCCCTCTCTCCAGTGCTTTTGTACGGCAGCCACAACTGCCGCATGTAGGAGAAAGCCCCCCTCAGGCAGTCCGAACTGGTCCCGGAGCACTTCGAACGGCGCCAGAGCCCCATCTATGTACAAGTCGCCCACCACCTGCAACCCCGCCTCCTCCCAATCCAACAACGGGGACCAATCTCCTCCGTGCGGCAATGCCGTCAACATCCCGATCGGTATCTCCGGGGCATAAGGCCGCGATGCCCTCGCTCTCCGAAGGCTCCTCTGCCAGCACAGCCGGAGCGTCCGCTCTTCCATGGTGAGGGCCCGTAGCTCGAGCCGCTGCTGCATTACGATGTATGACAGCACGTGGCGCTGTATCCCCCGATCCCGGTCCTCCTCCGGTCCCCGGAACACCCTGGCTACGTTCTGCGTAAGGACCTGCAACTGCGCCGCCAGATAATACAGCTCCAGGTCGGGCACGGCCATGCCCCCTTCCAGCTTGGGGCGAAGTAGCGTGCTCAGGGCTATTCTGCGGCGGCCATGCCCCCATAGAAAGCCAATTATCATTGACCGCAGTTCCCTAAACACCCCCTGGGGAATCCAGACAGGCAGCGTTCGGAAATAATAGAGGAAGCGGGGGAGCGCCACCATTTTCAACAGTGCTATCCTGCCTAGGACTGTCAGCGGGAGGGTTGACCAGAAAGACAAGCTGCCCCGCAGCGCCCGGACACAGCGGCCAATGTTACCCTCCAAAAGGGCAGCAGCCGAGTGGTAAATGCGGACACCCAAGTAGGTGATGCAAGAGGGTTCCCATACCACACCCAAATCGCTGCTAGGGGCTGGCGATCCCGCTCTCAGCGGGAACACGCAAGTCTTCGCCCAATTGACCTTAAGGCCCGACAGCCGGCCGAACTCGGACAACAGATCCATCGCTCCAACCAACGCCCCCGAGGTGTCAGCTAGGTACAGGAGCAAGTCATCCGCATAGAGCGATATATAATGCCATTGCCCATCACTCACTATCCCCGCGTATCGGTCGCCTGACCTCGCATGGACCGCCAAGGGTTCCATCGCCAGGGCAAACAACAGAGGGGAGAGAGAGCATCCCTGTCGTGTTCCCCTGCCCACCGGGTACGCTGCGGACACCATGCCGCCCAATCGTACCCTCGCCGTCGCCGAGGTATATAAGACCCTCGTCCACCTTCGAAACCCGTCGCCCATGCCAAACCTCTCCAGCACTCCATCCAGGAAAGGCCATTCCAAGCTATCGAAGGCCTTTTCGATGTCCACAGACAGAACTGCCGGCACTCCCTCCCCATCCAAGATGGCATCCATTATTCCCACCAGGCGGCGGATATTCATCGCCGTGCTCCTCGTGGGTATAAACCCGGCCTGGTCCCTGTGCACCAGGCCCGTCATATGCGGGGCCAGTCTGGTGGCTAGGATGCGACTCAGGATCTTATAGTCCACCGTCAGCATGGACAGCGGGCGATAAGACCTCACGTCCGCGGCATCCCGGCCAGGCTTGAGGAGCGGTACTATCAAGGCCACCCGCATGGAGCCAGGCAATGCCCCCTTCTCGAAGGCTTCCGTATACACCACCAGCAGCCTGGGCGCCAGAATGTCCGCATAGTGTTGATAGAACTCGATTGGCAGTCCGTCCACCCCGGGCGCCTTGTTACGGGCCATATGTTTAATGGCCACCCGAATTTCCGTAAGCGTGATCGGGCTACCCAGTTCCTTCGCGTCCTCCTCGTCCAGGACCGGAAGCGGCCTCTCCCCCAGGTACTCCGCGATGTCCTGAACCCCCACCCCCAGCTGACTCCGGTACAGTTCCTCATAATATCCCCTGAAGCGGTCCAATATAGCTGCCTGGGAGTACACCATCTCTCCCTGCGCATTATTAATGCTGAGGATCGGGCAGCCCCTAAGTTCCGGGTTAGCTAGTCTGGCCAAGAGGGTGCCCACCTTGTCCCTTTCTGCGTGTGCCCTGATAATGTACTGCCTATAGTCGTAACATCTCAAACGTTCCGTCTCCGCGGCTACCACTTCCTTCGCCTCCAACAACTGGGCCTGTAGACCTGGCCTAGTTGGCCTGCGGCGCTCCAAGTCCCTCAAAGCTTCCTCCGCTTTCATTAGGTCATTCAGCACAGTCGTACGAGCATTCGAGAACCTGCCCAAACACACCCCTCTCACCACCACTTTCATTGCATCCCATTCAGTAGATCTACTCGCAGCCGTGCCTTCATTCACGCCGAAATAACTATCAATGCCTTGCCGGACCGCCTCGTCAAACACAGAATCCTCCAGCGTCTCCGGCCGAAGCCGCCATGTTGGTATTACTGAGCGCTCCCTCTGCCACTGAATATGCACCAATAGGGGGTTATGATCGGATATAGTCCTAGCCAGGTACTCCGCATGGGTAATCAACGGGGCTAGGGATCCCCCGCAAAGCACCGAATCGATCCTGACATGTAGATCATGGAGAGCGGAATAAAAGGAATAATCCCTGGTTCCCCTGTGCCTCTCCCGCCAGACATCCAGCAACCCCCATCGTTCTTGCCAGTCCTTCCTGTGCGCGGCCAGCCTGCGCACAGGAGAGTCTACTAGGGTGGGATGGGACCTATCCAGAGCAACATCAGTAATCGAGTTGAAGTCCCCCCTAGCACTATCGGACCCGCCAGGAAAGAGGCCAAGGACCCCGAGAGGCCATCAAAGTATCGGCCTTGGTCAGTGTTCGGTGCATAAACACAACAGAAAACCACATCCCGTCCATATAACCTCCCCTCCACCGCCACAAACCTGCCATCCGGATCTATTGCCTGATTCAGCACCTGGAAGGGTACCCCCGCCCTCACCCAGATCAAGACCCCCCTGGCATACGCTGAGTAAGTGGTGCCAAAGACCTGGCCCCGCCATCTTTTCTGCAAGGCAGCGCACTCTTTTTTGGTGAGATGAGTCTCCTGGAGCATAGCAATCTGAACCCCCCTGCGTACTAGGTATGCATGTACTTTGTGACGTTTCACCATAGTCCGCAGCCCCCGGACATTCCACGTTAGGCATTTCAAGTTAGGTAATGTCCCCATTCCAACTCCGTACAGTCCGAATCAAAGAACAACGGTCCATGGCCCCCCCAATGCAGTTGCCCCCCCCAAACAGTCCCAAAACTGAAACATTCCCCAAAACCCACTCCCCAGGACAGAGCACACGAACCCAATGGCCGCCCCCATCCAAACCTTGATCCAACTCCTCACACACTTACCCTGTGGTCTCCACCACAGTCGACCTTAAGGGCCTAAGGGGGGTGAGTCGCCGCCGACCCCAGCTAGCGGAGCCCGCGTACCACACTTCATCCCCTCCAAAACACACAGCTCCCCCTCCCGGCAACCCGCCCCCCAGCAACAGGATAACACCCTACCATGAAGTCCCGATCTAGTCCCAGTTCTCTCTCAGCCGCAAAAAATAACCTCCGAAGTCTGTGGGGTTACTATCGGCCCTTTCTGGCTCTCCGCCTCCGAAAGTTCCTCTCCTGTTCGGCTGCCTTCCCCTCCCGAGTCCGTTTCGGCCCGTTCACTGTTCTGTTGCGACCCTGTAATGGCCGCCGTCGCTGCGAGTGCATCCCTCTTCTCCGCCGCCATTTGAGCCTCCCGTTTCTCCCGCTGGCGCCTGTTGCGGGATCTGATGCGTTGTGACTGCCGCACCCGGGGCTGCTTGGGTTGGTCTCGCCGACTTTGGTGTGATCTGTCCGTCCCCGCTCTGTACGACTCAAGCCATTGCCAAACTTCGTCCGGAGTCTGGAAAAAGTGCGTGGTGCCATCCATGATAATCCGCAGCTTGGCCGGGTAGAGCAAGGAGTACTGGATGCCTTCCTCCCTGAGCTCCTTCTTCACAGCAAGGAACGATGCCCTTTCCTTCTGGACCGCCTGCGTATAGTCCGGGAAGATCGTTACCTTGCTGTTCTCCACCTCATAAGGGCCCGACATCCTGGCCCGCTGGATGAGGAGATCTCGGTCCTTGTAGTGGAGGAGCCGCACCACCATCGGTCGGGGGGGGCGGCCAAGCCCCGGCGGGCGAGCGGGCACCCGGTGAGCTCGCTCCAGAGTGAAAAATGGAGTAAGCCCCTCCGGCGCCACCACAGTGCGAAACCAGTTCTCCATGTAGGCCACCGCATCCTCCCCCTCAATCCGTTCTGGCAGGCCTACGACCCGCACGTTGTTCCGCCTATTGCGGCCTTCGGCATCCTCCGCCCTCCGCTCCAGTGTGCCCAGTCGGGCCAAAATGTCCGTGATCCTGTGCTCCGCTGTCACCACCGATGGCTTCAGGTCCAGCAACAGTTGGTCATGATCCTTGACCCGATCCGCCAGCTTCGCGTGATCCGCGCGTAGCAGCCCCAGGCCCGTGGCCACTTGGGCAATGTCATTGTGCAATGCCTCCTTAGTGGAGGTGATCGCCTCAAGGATGGCATCCAAACGCCGGTTCAGCCGCTGTTCCTGGTCAAGCTCCGTGGAGGGACTCTCACTCAGCCGAGTCGATGTCGCCGAGTCCGCCTCGCGGCTCCCGGGCATCGGCCCTCCGATAGCCGCCATGTCAGGGCGCTGCGTCACAAGTCCGGTCACCCGTTCTGCGAGTACGCCCGTGGGTCCGTGCCGGCCACCGGGCACCGGGCAGTGCTATGTCCCCGACGACGTTCACAGGAACAATGGCCAGGCGGACGAGCTCCGTTCCGTCACCCCCTTGGCCTGCGGGGGGAAGTATGAGTCTTAGGGCGGTGGCCGACGAGGGCCCCCGATCTTCTGGGTGAATCGGGTCAGCGTCCCCTGGTCTCAGGGCATCGCCCCGCCAATCCTAGTGCGTCGGGCAGCCGGGTGCAGGGTCCCTTGCTACTTGGCGACAACCGGGCTCAGGGCTGAAGTTCGGGACCGTCCGACCTCCTCGCCGCCATTTTCTTCACACCCTGGGCTACACCTCGGCCGCCTCCTCTCTCGATCTCCTCGGGGCCAGCAGTCCCCCAGCGACTCTCCGATTACGCCCAGCTGTCCCCTTACACTTCAGAGGGCAGGAGCGTCGTCTCCGGGTCGCCTAGGGTCCCGAAAAACAGGAGAATTAGCGGGATTCCGCGCGGAGCTGCGAGCTCACGCCGCCATCCCGATCGGCGTCCAAGCCACGCCCCCTGGTGTTACATTGCTGTTTGTATAAATTTTATTGACACTTATGCCCCTGAGTAGTAATTATTCTGGTTATTAGTCCGGGTGTTAGGTGGCTTTAATCAGGCCTCATTCTGGTAATATTTTGCGGAAATGTCAAAACGTAAATTAGTGAAGACACCAAAAAATAAGGTTAGTCATGGTCCTACCATCGACGAGTATTTGGTCAAGGCAGTGAGTGCAATTAATGTTGAAATCACTAGGGCAAAACGTCGTCTTTCTCTTGGGGCAGGCCATGGGCTTGAGAATACCCCGGCCCTGGAGGCAGATGTTATCCTGGTAAACCCACGACAACCTACATCTAATTTACTGGGTAATCAAGAGTCCTCCACTCATTTACAGGACTACCTCTGTTAGATGAACAACCCCAATTACCAAATCTTAGTGAGCCTCCAACACCGAAAAGAAGAAGAAACTGCAGGAAAGACCAGACTAAATCAGGGAATATAGGTAAATCTAGAAAAGGGCCCTTGACCCGCAATCAAAATAAGGCCCCTGAGAAGTCTTGTGCCCCTAATGTTATGCCAGATGAATTAGTTAATTTTATTATTTTAACCATAACCCAAAAAATGGTATCTATGCTTAAACCTCTGGTTGATAAGCTAGATACTTTAAGTGCAGAGGTTATGAAGTTGGGTACCATTTTGAAAACTGCAAATGACCCAACCAGGAATAATGGAAGCGACTCCCAAGTAACTCAAATACAAATGATGGATTTAGCCCCCAAACCAACCAGTGCTATGGCTAAACAAACATTTTTTCCTAGAGAGGTCGGGGTAGTTGGGCATAATAATCCTACTCCCTTAGCCCCTAGGGATAGTGATAACCTGATCACCAGTGTGGATTTACAGATAGGCCCACAGAGTAGCTCATTACAACCTACCAGAGGGGGTTCATCTGTAAACAAAAATACACCCAACGACCTGAGTAAATCTAAGGGTCTGATAGAGTAGGTAGAGATTTACTTACCACCCGACTGCAGCCTATACGTGGCAGTTATGGTCAATGTACCCTCGCTCGGGTTGGAATAAAATGAAAGCCATAGTACTTTGAAGAATAAGGTGATACATTGGTTACACCGTCACTGTGATTTCCCTGTGCGCCATGCAGACCAAATCCTATTAACAAGAAGAGTGAAGTGGAAAGGCCCCTCTAGAAAAACCATGCGAGGGGACTGCATAATTATTAATTTTAGGAACCGATCCTGGGCACAAATGTCCCTTGAGAGAGTGGCGGCAGTTCTTATATAGAACAATCAGCTTCGCTCTACCCCCTTGGTTATTTTTACAGACATCTAGGCAACTCTTCCTTAGGGGGCAGGAACCCTCAATTAAGTAGACCTATTCTAACAGCTAACCCAGAAATTCATCCTGCCCTCCCAATATCAAGCAGATTCCATGCCCTAAGTACCTTAGGTTGTAACGACTGACTGGACTCAGCATGTCGAAAAGGGTGGGAGCAGACCACAGGCCCTCTGATATGATTATTCTATCTAGGCACGGTATCCCAAAGTCCATGATGTGCTCACCACAATATCTAGTAGGTAATCAAACATTAATGTAATGCAGGGAAATAAAGGAGAGATAATTATGGTAGGAAATTGGGCTAAGGAGGAAGGGAGTAATGGGCCGGGTTTAGTAGTACACCGTCCCTCTAGTACACCATCAGAAGATTATAGGGAGGTAGTTAGCAAAGGTATTACTAGTGATCTGCTGAGCACAGGAATTAACCCCACTGTACACCATCAAAGGGGAGGCTATTCAATTGTTACATGGAACATCGCTGGTTTAGCGAAAAAGACCAACTTGCTGGGATGGAAGGAATTTATTGGTTCACACGATATAGTGTGTCTACAAGAAACATGGAGTACTGTAGATGTCTATCTTGAGGGGTATACTGCTTATAATTTGCCAGCGTTACCGTCCTCATCTGGTAGAGCTAAAGGGGGCCTGTTAATTCTATTGAAAAATAATCTCCCAGTGAAAGTCAAGAAAAGAACTAACGTAGGGCATCTTGCAATGTTACTTCGGTTACACCATAGGGTTGGTCGGGATGTATTACTGATTAACTTTTATAATAATATATTTAACTCCACCCGCCATAGCATTGTTATAGAATTAAGACAGGAATTAGGAAAAATGGTAGATATGGATTTATCTAGCCTGAACATTGTTTGGATGGTTGATTTTAACCTGTCTATTTGTCCATTGTCGATGACAAAAGAATGTGGGCTTCAAACTGATGATGGTAATGATTATTTACATTTCCCCCATATCACTTATGGCAACACCCTAAATGCAGTTATGATAGAATTTGATCTGGATATCCTGCAATGTGTGAAAGATGAGAATGGGAAGGTGATCCCGACTTTTACAGGAAGGTCATTTGAGAGCAGTAGAGACCATGTTATCGTCTCTGCTAATATTGTGAACCTATGTACCACCACACAGATTGTTGAATTGTCCATGAGTGATCATAATCCGATCATAATGGGATTGTATTTATGGGGGAATACGACTGCGGAATTGCGTATTTTTGTAAATAATATTGACCCAATACGCCCCAATGGTACTAGAATCAAATGGAACAGAGCTAACTCAGCCGAATTATCAAAAAAAATTGTACAGGCCTGTGGTAATGAAATAACAAATAACTTAATGGTAAGGACTGAAGCAACTGAGATCCTAGCCAACTTTACCACGATCAATGAATGTATATCTAAACTCTTTACTATGGCCACATCTAAGAAATTAAAACAGGCAAGGGGTTGGTTTGAACATTCCTGTATGGTCTCCAGGAATAATTTGAAATTAGCACTATTATATAAACCAAGGAATAGTACAGAAGTTCATGGCCTTAGAATTGAATATAATTTCAACTGAAAACAATGAAAGATGGAATTACAACAGGAGGGATAACCTTACTCTTGTTGCGGCAACCTCTAATAACAAATTGCTCTGGGACACGGTGAACAGCAAATTCCTTAAAAACGAAATGGTCCCAGAATTTATGGCCCATGTGAGCTGCGTAGAATGGGCTGATCAATTCTCTAGCATTTTTAACCCAAGCGAAATTCCACCGTTAGAATTATCTACCCTAAGCAATTGGCCTATTATCCAGTTAAATATTAGCCTGGTTGAAGTAATAACAGGTATAAGTAACAGCAAGGGGGGGGAAGCACCAGGTGCAGATTGTGTGCCCATAGACGTATATAAATCTATACCAGAATTATTGGGGGCGATACTTACTAAGGTTTTTAACGCCGCAGTATCTGAGGGCTGTCCTGCTTCATGGGGTGAATCGGTCATTATCCCTATTTATAAAAAGAGAGAACAATCAGAAGCAAAAAATTACCAACCCATCTCCCTACTCGGCTCCTCGGTTAAAATAATGAGTAGAGTCCTATTGATAAGACTGGAGGAGTGGGTGTCGGATAATAACATTCTGGCTCAATCCCAATATGGTTTTAGAAAAGGCTTAGGTACATTAGAACAGAGTTTTAATCTGGAGCGTTTAATAGGGAAATATACAAAAGCCAAACAGGGCCGGTTTTGTAGATTTAAACAGCGCATTTGATTTGGTGAATCATGGTGTTCTAAGGTCTGTTTTACTTAACCTTGGTGCACCCAAACCAATTATTTATTTCTTAGATAGGCTGTACGAAAATCTAACAACTAAAGTTCGGTACGGCCACTTGGGAGAATGTATCCCCAATTTTAAAGTAAAACGTGGTATCCGCCAAGGTTGTGTGTTGGCCCCATTGCTTTTTACTTTATTTATTAACAAAGTGGATGCGGCCCTTAAAATGATCCAGGCGGACTCTCCTTTAGTGGAAGGCAAGGAGACACCAGTTCTGCTCTATGCAGACGACGCTGTACTGTTATCTAGAACACCAGTGGGCCAGAAGTTAATTGATGGGTTCTCCACCTTTATTAACAAGAGGATGTTGTTGATAAATAAAATTAAAACATTCACAATGGTGTGAGGCCCGAAATATAAAAGCCTGAAACCATTCACAATTGAAGGTAACAAAATACTAAGGGCCCGATGTAGGTAATCCCAGATTACCGATTCTTAAATACCGAATCATACCGATTCGGTATTTAAGAACAGGCAAATGGGATGTACGTATTTTTTACCGAAAAAATTACTGAATCGGTAAGTTTTAGTAATTACCGAATCGATAAATACCGATTCGGTAATTGCCATTCATTCCTATGGGCCTGGAGGCTCATAGGAATGAATGCCAATTACCGAATCGGTATTTACCGATTCGGTAAAAGGGGAAAACATTGAAGGGTGGCAGGGTGTCACTTTGACACCCTGTTGCACCCCTCAATTATGTATGGGTGCACATGTTGCATACATACATGCCCTAAGGGCATCTATGCCTGCAACATGACCTTGTTGGAAAAGCAAAAAAAATGCTTTTTCCAAGGTTTTCATTATTTACTACCAATCATTAGAGTGCTCCCTACATAGCAAAATTGGTAATTTACCGATTCGGTATTTTAAGGAATCGGTAATTTACCGATTCCTTAAAATACAGATTCGGTAATTTACCGAATCATTAAAATTCCCACCTACATCTCATTTTCCAAATACCGGTCGGTAACGGCCGAAATTACCGAATTTCGGCCGTTACCGACCGGTTTTTGCCTACCTACATCTGGCCCTAAATGTGGAGACTTTTTGTTATCTAGGTATCTCGTTCTCGTCAGATGGGGAATGGAACTATGAGAGGTCACAGGTTCAGGTTAAACTTAGAAAGAGCATATACAGTGTTTTTAAATTTGCCATTAATTTAGGGGACCGGTGGATTAAAGATATGCTTGACATTTATAAAGCCAGAGGCACTTCGGTCGCACTTTATGGGGTCGGGCTTTGGGGCCACCAACCTAGTGGGAATCTACAATCAGAAGAGAATACTTTTTAAAGAAGCTTTTATGCCTCCCAGCTTCAGCATCTACGGAACTTATACATAGTGAAGTTGGCCTAAATTATTTGATGGATCTAATTGCTATGAGACCATTGCAGTTATGGAGATCAATATGGTCTAAGGAGGACACTATTTTTACAAAGGCCATTATAAATGACTGCTTGAGGTTGGATAATGGGACAAGGATACCCTGGCTTAGCTATTTAATTCAATCCTATGGTGACATCTTTGACAGATCGATTTTGGGAAACCTTAATGATTTTCCATCACTGTCTAAACAGGAACTGAAAAGAACCTTCCTATACCATAGGATTGAAAAAAGGAAGGAAATAGTTAGGAACAGAATACATACCAGTTTTACCATATGTACACTGATACACTGGGTTTCCAACGGTATCTTTCATTTGTTACTAGATCCTCCCACCACTTTGTTTTAACTAGAATGAGGCTAGGCTTAGTGCACCATTTGGTCGCATTTCCTATTATGAAAAGCATTCGTCTTCCCCATGCCCCTGTGATGGGACCACAAAGCAGAGTACCATGCACTTTCTACTTTTATGTGATTTGTTTTTGCCTTTTAGAATGATGTTTCTTAAACCACTTAAAAAAAAATATGAGGCCAAGGCCATAAAAGCTGCTATGTCCCTGTTACGGGCTCTGGAAGAACCAGAGACCTGTTTCTTTACTGTTACATTTATCCTCAGTTCAATTAAGGCCAGGAAGAGTATGGTGTTTTAATGTATTTTAATCTATACTACTATTATAAAGAGAGAACTTGCACCTTTTGGCCAGGTAAACTCGGGAACCACAGCGCCAATCTACAAACCCGGTACATCTATGAAAATGTCAGGGTGTGTAGATGGACATAGGCTATATAAATAAAAAAAAAGTAAATTAAAAAAATTAAGTTTGTAAACAAAGTAGTCCCCTGAAAGTAGCGCCGGCCGGGACCTAGCGCTGCCCGCTATCCGACGTGCGTGATGACGAAGGAGGAGGGCGGTGCAGTGACGAGTGGCTGTGCAGTGAGGACCGGCGGCACAGGTAAGGAAAGGGAAAGTGAGACTGTGTGATGCAAATGCAAATGTCGGAGCGCGAGTGAGTCGGGGCGGGAGGGGGCGCGAGTGAGTCAGGCGGGAGGGAGGCGCAAGTGAGTCGGGGCAGGAGGGGGCGCGAGTGAGTCGGGGCGGGAGGGAGTCGGTGCGGGAGGGTGTCGGGGCGAGAGCGGGTGTACTGCGTCCAGCCCCTTTCTGCCCCAGGCAAGGCTGGGGCGGGCTGCTAGTCATTTATAAAGTTAGACGTGGATAGGACGTTCTAAGCACTTTGTGCTTTATATTGCATGTACAGTTAAATTCACCTGCCACTAATGCAGGCGAGTTGTCTGCATAATATGACTAGGCAAGATCTAGGATGCGCAATGTATTGTTTTCCTCTTGTGCCTACAGCACTCTATTGTAGACATTAAATATCCTCATTTTTGGACCACTACAAAAAGTGAGCTCCATTGCTATAATATCTTCAGTATTAACCTGTAGGAGTGTAACTTGCACCCCTGGGTCAATTTTTCGCCCATACTGCTAATCCCCCTGATGGTCTACCTAGCTATTTTTTTTTCCATTATTGGCATAGGTGGAAAAAATATTTCTGTGCAGCCATTGCAAACTCCAGGTTTCTTGAAAGAGGATTACACCAAGGGAGTCTACAAAGGAGCACCGTTCTGAGTCACCCAGTAGCTTGCAAATCCTGGCCACATTCCATATGGGTACCTTTAGGGACTGAATTGCCGGTTCTCCCCCTCTGCACCTTCTACATCTCCCAAGGGTAGGGCAGCCACAACCCCACCATCCACCAAAGGAACAATCCTAATGTTAGCTTCTGGGTCAAGACCCGGTTCAACAGGTGGAGGAATTATAATGAATGGTGGGCTTATAAGTGCCATTACCAGGGGGCTTAAAGATCCTCTACTATTTACAAGTGTCATCTGCACTTCAGGCAACGGTCAACTGTACCCTCTCCATTCACCCATGTTTGATCGTAGCAGCTCTGATGTGGCTTACCCATAATTTGAAAGTGGCAATCTGGTGCGAGTAATTTGTGTCAATAGAGGTCTCAAAGGGGCACCGGCTGGTAGTCTATATCTAATCAAAATACAGGAATTTTCTGGAGGAATTATCAGGGCTGGGTGTAGTTTGCAAAGTAGCGCTTCGCACTATGCGAGCTATGCGTAGCACTACGTGAACTGCCTAGTAGCATGTTCGCACTGTGCAAAATGCTGTTTTCAATGAATGCACTGTGCGGACAAGCATCCGGCACTGTGCAATCATTGAAAATGGCATCTTGCACAGTGTGAGCAGTAGTTTTCTGCTGCTCGAGGAGATTTCTTAACGCGGACTGGTAGTTGCTCATCGTGAGCGGTCGACAGCATATGCGACCACTCCCAATGAGAAACCAGACCTCCCCGCGTTGAGAATCTCGCAGGGAGGTTTATTTTCCACGCTCGTGATCGGCAACTTGATGTTGCTGATCGCGAACGAGGAAAAAGTCTCACCAGGATGTCATTTTGCTTGCTCGCGGTCGCCAACTTGACGTTGATGATCGCGAGCACACAAACAATGACAGCTGCACTACGTATCATCTCATCTTCTTGTTTCTGAGTATTACCTTCATCCAAAACAACCTCTCCTCTATCTATACCTCTGCCTTGTAGGGGCCATGGCCAATAACTTGTGAACTACATCATTCCCCGGTGGCCTGTCGTGTTGGCTCAATGTGCCCTGGTCCCTAGAGGTCTCGGATTTTTCTTGCATTGGCCTGGCTACATACTTCAGCCCCAGAGGCTGCACTACGCATTTGTGGTGGCATAGTTTCTGGAGCCAGTAACGTCCCAACATTGGCCCTCTCCAGCAAACCATCAACCTAGACTTTAAGTGAAATTAACTCATCCCTCAAATTTTTGATGAGATCTTTTAGTGAATGGGTTTCACCAAAACTGATTTTACATGCCACTACAGGGTCAACACCCACCGCCCCCACCTCTGAATCCTCTATGTCAAGGACCTAAAATCTATTTTGGCATACGACGTTAACATCCAATGATGTACTGTGCATTTTGTTTTCATCATTTCCTAATTGGTTAGCTACTGCACTCAATTCTACTCCAGAGGGTCCAATATCTAAGGTTTTACTACAAATTTTGTTATAGTTTTTATACACATATATATGAAAAAAGAACATTGCATTCTAGTATTGACCCAATTACATGCACAGCAATACTCCAATTCACATCTATCTATCTATCCATCTATCTCAAATCGCAAATTGAGAATAACTTCCCAATCATTCCTATTGGCCTCCTGACCCATAGAAATGAATTGGAAATTATTCTTTAATTACGATTTGCAAATTGCAATTTAGGAATATTAATAAATCGCAAAAAAATTGCGATTTTCTACATACATCCCAAATTGCAATTCTCAAATAGCGATTTCTAAAAAATCGCTATTTGAGAATTGCAAATGATGGTGATGATACAGGTGTCCCAAAATCAATATTTTAACTAAAAAAAACTAAAAAAATAACCAGTTATAGTAAGCAGACCTAACTATAACTTGAGCCCCCACAATGCACTTCTTATGACCTAACATATTACATCACTCATGACATGTTCTATGACATAATTTAAGACATTACTGATGATATCATCCAATATGTCTGCTAGTTATTATTGGTTTACATAGTGGCAGGTAACTACCATATTTCAAATTAACTTTTTACAGCCTGTGTCCAGCTAAGGGGTGTCAGTGTTTTCCGAACAAGTACTCCTAATGCATCTTAGGTGTATAGAGGTATTGAGCACAATGTACATCTTTGTATTGAAGACTTACTCTCTGTGCAGGTGACAGTTGATGACTTGTGTTCAGCATGTTCACACAAGTTTTATGACTCTGCAGAAAAGGTTTCCAACAAGCAAATATTGTATGTAAAACATATTAAGTATTGTAAACACCCTGGAGTTATTAGAGAGAATTGACTCACCATGACAATTTGTGCATCACATAAAAAACTGTGTAGACCAGGTACAACCTATGTGAATATGCTTGTTTTGCTTCAGAAAAAGGAGTATCGGTAAAGTTTGCACCACCGTATGAAGGGTGCAGGTAGTATGATCTTTAGCACATTCAGACCTTGTTTATTGTAAGTGAATAGTCCCTCTTTGGACATGTTTTGCATAAAGTATACACTGTGTTTAGTTGAAACTTTGGTACTCTGTTACATATTTCTCATGAGAGTTTCACTGTCTGCAAACAATGTGGTGCAGAGTAATATAGTAAACACTGTTTTCAGTACCCACTTTTCTACTCGCATCCATTTAATTTCTGAATGTAGGTTCAGTGACTGTCAGGGATTTGATACAGATAAAGACTATCCATAGTAGGGCATTTGTTATATAACAGGGCCTGCTTATCTGGAGGAACATGGTTTTCTCTGAACAGTTGCATAAAGATTGAACACTTTGCTTGTGCTGGAAGGTTTAGCCTTTCATCTGTGATTCATAGTGGACATGAACTCGACTATCAATGAAGGTTGTAGAATCGGGTAAATGTTGTACATAACACAAACTTGCTTTACTTATGGGGGTTGTATGAATGATAACAGTAATGGTACTTCAGAATATGCTGAGCCATTTTGTGTTTAGGTTCTTGGCTCTAATGATATACCTGTTTCGAGAGAAATGGTACAAAAGAAGCTCGGAAGATGTCTTCAGTGATGCCATCAATTATGTCATTTGAGTAATTTGAAATGTCATCAGTGATGGGATTAATGATGTATCAGAAATGTCATGAATGTGAGGTCATAAGCAGTGAATGGGAGGCACAACTTATGGTTAGCTCTGCTAACAATAACTGGGAATTTCAGGGTTATTTTTCAGAACAAAACAAACATGTTGTCACTGACATATTCAACAACTATAGTGTTACTTTAAATTGTGCTTCTTTTAGAGGATTTGTAAAATTTTTAACAAAAAAAACAGAAGGGGGGGGGGGGGCAAAATGCGTTTTCCACAGGCCGTTTCCCCTTGGGATTTTGAACATGACTGCAGCCCGAACCGCAGGATGGAATTTCATCAAATTTGGTAATCATTTTGGGATTTCAATGGGAGGGGGATGCACACAGTACCCCCTCTGTGTATTACTGAAAAGAGCCCCAGGGACCAGCACCTCCCCAGGGATTCCATTATATGGAGGAGGGGGGCCATTTGGACCCCACTCCATGGGCTTTCAGGAGCCACAGAGACCCCCAGCTCCCTGGGGCAGGCACTTGAAAATGAAAGGATGGGGTAATGTGGCTCCCTCCTGGATCCATTAATGGCCCTCGGGATTGCCACCCCCAAGGGCCCGCTCCCTAGCTCCTGAGGTGCCCACCCTTGGGAGATAGCAGTTTTCTTTCACTTGACGTAAGCTTTGACAGCTCCCCCAATCAAGAGCAAACTGTAAATCTGCTCCACCTGGGTAGGAGCACAACATTTGCTCCCACTCCTTCTGAGTGTACTTTTCATCTGTTTCCCTGCCCGCTTTCAAGCGGGCACAAAAGCAGATAAGAAATTGATCCCACATGCAGGAAACAGGGGTTTTTGCTTCTCCCGCTGTGTGGGAGCATTGCTGGCTCCTGCTGGAGGCAGGGACCACAGGGGCATTAAGGGTCGTCCCGCGGTCCCCAATGCTGTGGATGTGATTTCCTGGTGTTGCTCAGGGCACCCAGCATGAAAAGTCCAGGTCCCGGGGATGAGGTCCACAGGGTCGATATCAGCCCAGGGAGGTGGGTCATGCAGCCTCCCTCTCCCATTGATTCTTGACCAGGTCCTGGGGGGATGGCGGCTCCATTGTGGAGAAGGGTGGCTCACTGGTTAGAGGAGGCAGACCTGGAAGCAGAGGTCAGCCCGGGACCAGGGTTCAATTCCCGGCTCGGCGGGGTCTTGAGTCCTAAAATGTCCATGGACTCGACAATTTTCGCTCCGGTGCCAACTCGGTTCACACTCTGCGACTCTGGGCAATAGCTTGCTTAATCTCCACAACGGCCCCTCCCGGCGGGATGCCTGGCTTTCACCTTGCGGATACCCTGCCGGGGTTATCTCACAGGGGAATACCAGGACGGGTTCCCTAAGCAAGCGCTTAGAAACCGCTCGGTGATTTGCGCTATATAAATTCCTGTACATTTACATATATGTACATTTACTGCCAAAATAAACTCAAATGCCCCCCCCCCTTCTTTTGGAAAAATATAAAATCAGAGACCATGGGTCTCCCTTTTAATTACCAAGAGAATGCAAATACCCAAATCATCTGCAAGCTCCGCTTGTTTAGCCCCACCCTGTTTTCCTTACTGTGTCTTACCGCCATTTCCCATGTTGATGGGCAGCATACCAAAAGCCCCCGAGTGCATTTGCCCCCAATTTTGGTGAAGAATATGCACTAAACAACTACCCAACAAGGTAGCAGTAACTAGGTAACCAGTAGAAAGTACTCCAGTTAGGTAGGCATTTACAGCAAAACTATGGACACTTCTTGGTAAAAATGAGCTGCCATTCTGGCACTGATAATTGTTTCAAATAAATTATACCTCAAAGGAAAGAACTTACAAATATAAACACAGCAGGTGCCCAATGGAAGCTCCACTTCTGTAAAGCACAAATAATACTAACTTCTTGACTTCAGGGTTTATTTTCCTCATATTCATTTCCATAGGAACTTTATACATGGCTACAGCCTGAACGGATTAACAGAATTACATCTAATTTGGCAGAAAGGTAGCTGTTGGTCCTGAAAGCGACCTTTTTGTAAATTGGTGTAAATTCATTAAGTAGTTTTTGAAATATTTAGGAAAATCCAAATTTGTATATCTAGGAACGTGTTGGATCTGTGACCCCTCCCGATCTCGTGCTGAAACTTGATTGGCTACCAGAACTTCAAACCAGGAAGTGTTGGTAGCCATCTTGTGACTTTACTTGAACCAAGTCACAGAAAAGAATGTACAAACAAAGGAAATTGTCTATTTGAGTTTTAGACCCTTAGTCATACATATTAATATTATTATGCCAAGTAATACATACAGTGTAGCACCCTTAACTCAACTCACATACATGTTACCAAAGCATATTGCACCTGTCACCCACTCTCACAGCAACATATACAGTTATACATTCATTAACATAGTCACTAAGTAGGTATTCATTGAGTTGACAGTCAAAGCACTTTATTTGGTTAATAAAAAACATAAAAGTACAAGGCATAAATCGAAATACACTACACAATAAAACATCTAAAATATAAATCACCTAAAAGCCTGGGCTGCCATTAATACATATAAAGCAGTATATCAGCCCAATAAAAACAAATCAAGATTAAAAACACCAGCATAAAAACAATAATCATGTAGGCACAATGGATCCTCTTTAAATATTTATCATGGGGTGCCATTTTTTCCTAATTCTAACAGCTGCAACAAAAAAACTTGCAGTATTAAAAATCTTCCATGGGTCATTCAGCAGCTGAAGATAGAGTAAGGTGAGTTTTACCTGTTTAAAGCCTTCTCCCGTTAGAATAGGAATTAAGAACCTCCTAGGAATAGCACTGTAATGCTCACTGAACAATATAAAGTGCATAGTGTCTTGATTCGAAAAATTGTCACAAGTGCAAGGACCTAAATCACACACCCCATTACAGCCTAGATGATTACCTAAGAAGAGGTTGATTAAATGAAAACAAAACCTAGTTAAAAGCAGGCGATGGAAGGGCTTTGTGACAATTCTCAAGTAAGGTTCAATCTGAGGGGAAGAGTTTAGCAAAAAAAAGGCTTTTACTAAGGGTTTCATTAACTCAGACACCTCTCTCTCAGCTGTCATTAGGCTCAGAAAATGTGTTTTTACCCAGGCCAAATCATCTTATTATATTTTATCCGGGAAATCTTATAGATCTGGGCGACCTAGTTTATTTAAGATGTGCTTAACATACTATAGCCACAGGATACGGTTGACTCGCTCCTGGGTGACACAGTCCTTAATAATCTTATGATTCATGGTTAGCTCCGGGTTAAGCCAACATACCACTGGGGCCAACCTCAACAAGTCTGATACGTAACTAACGCCTGTCTCTTGATGTATTAAAAAAGTTGAGGTAGATTGAGGGACCGGCAAGAGGGTATGTAAAAACTTGTTTTCGACTGTCTGTACCCCCTCTGATGGCTTGTAACTCCAGATGGATGATCCATACAGTGTGATGGCTTTGAATTTAGACCTGTAGATGTTAAGCCTGGCTTCGAATGGCCTGGCCCCCAATCGCTGTGGAAAAACCATGTACTGCAGCCGGTGACCTTGCCATTGCATTTGTTTTTGATTTCTGTTGGGGAACCCAAGAGTCCCTCTTATCAAATAGTACCCCCAGATAGGTAAAAGAGGTCAACTTGGTCAGCTCTACACCTTTACACTAAAATGATTTAGGGCTTTTATATTTCTGGCCAATAGTCATAGTGTGTGATTTAGCTATGTTGACCACTAGGTCCAATGATTTCATATAAGCCCCAAAGGTAACCAAAAGCCTCTGGAGCCCTACAGCTGTACGTGCTAATTAAACAGCATCATCCATGTATAGGAGCACAGGGATAACCCTGTCTCCTACTTGCGGTATATTTAAGCTCGCTGAGTGTAAAAACTTTCCTAAGTTGTTTATATGAAGTCTAAAAAGCAATGGGGTTACAATACATCCTTGATGCGCACCTCTACCAGATTTAAAGTGCTGTATGAAAAAATCTTCTTAGTTGACTCTCACCCTTTCAGAGAGATCCCTATGTAATTCAGCCAAGAAGTGAAGTAGACTTGAATCTATGCCCATGTCAAGTATGGATAAGCCAAAGTTTAGATCTGTTTACCAGGTTGAAAGTTGAGGAGATATTCATGAAAGCCAGCTGTAATGTCCTACTTTGGTTAATGTATATTTTCTTGCTATTTAGGCACTGGTCCAGACAGCCCCTCCTGCCTCTAAAACCATATTGGAGGTTCGTTTAAACCTCGTTTTCATTCAGCCAGTCCATTAACTTATTTAAAATCACTCTCCCCAAGACTTTTACTGCCGAATCAAATAAAGAAATCAGCCTATAGCAGCCTGGGTCTCCTCTCTGTCATTTTTTAAAAACTTGAATAATAGTAGACAACGCACATGATGCCAGGAAACCCTGCTGACTTGATGCATTATTGTCATTTGTCAGAATTTAGGCCCAAAAGGTTGTATTTTGTTTGTATACGTCAGCTGGGACACAGCCTGGACCAGGGGCCTTATTACTATACATTTTCATTATTGCTAGTTCTACTTCACCCTCATTAAAAGCAATTTTGGGTGATTCCCTTCTATGTTCTAAACTCTCAGGTACAGCCAAGGTGGCAGTGGCCTTGTATAGCATTTCAAAATGAGAAAGCCATTGAGATTCTGTGATGTTGCATTCTAGTGGGACATTCTCTATTCCAGAGAAGAAGGGTTTATTCACAATAGCCCAGAATCTAGAGCTGTCCTTTAGGACCTCCACCACTAATAAAGCATTCCATGCTTCCCTCTTTATTTCCTTTTTACATGTAGTTAAAGCAAGCTTATTCTGCTTTCTTAACATGGCTATGTCAACCTTGTCTCATGGTACCCGTTTCAGAGCTACTATCAATTTTCTGTGTGCTTCTGAACAATTGCTATCAAACCAACTCTCGCCATTATTATGCCTAAATCTGGTTGGGAAGTAAAGGTCTGACGCTACCTGGGCACAGATACCTTTGAAGGCTGTAATTACCTTTACCCTCTGTGAAGAATTATCAAGGTAATTTACAAGCTTTTCATGAACCTTCACACAGAGGTCCTGAAAGAAAAGGTCCTGGATTACTTTGGCCCAGTTTAGCGTACGTCCCTGATCAGAGGTTTTCAAACCAGTGTCACCACCTAGCTTTTCTAATTTCCCTTTTAGACCACAACCGCTGTCCATCACAAGGAGTACAGGATTGTGATCACTAAAGTGGGACTACCTGGCACTATAAAAAATTATTTGAGATAATAAAATAGGGGAGATGAATATACAATCAATATTAGTATCATGCCCTTGTGCTTTAAAGGTAGAAATCCTCTCATCTGGATCAATAAACCTCAGCTCAAAAAGGTCAACTACGGCCAAAAGCTCCTCCAGACATTCCCCATGTTTAGTAAAATGGGGAGTGGAGGAGTTCTCTGGCCCTAAAAAATTATCTACCTGGCATTTCACCTCACAAACATGAATATTAAAATCACCCATAATTATAATTGAATAGTGGGTGGTTTGCTTCGATCTGTACTCCTCTAAAAAACATTTCTATTTACATTAATGTTTTAAAAAGCTTCTCTCTCCTGAATTATAAAAATCAATGAACAATACTTTGCCTGAATTAGGAGTAGTAAATTCAATTGTCAGACAATTATGGGACCCCACGTCCACCCTCCTAAGTGTACCTGACAATTTGGGCGAAAATAACATTACGAGGCCCCCTTTTGCTCTACCTGACTGAGTAGGTCGGGCAGGAAAACTGTATGATTTGAACCCATCCACCCAGATATTGTTCGTGTCCCAAGTCTCCTGTAGAGTAATGATATCATAATATTTTAGGTAGTTAATCCACCTGGGATCATCTTTTATGCTTCTCATCCCCACAATGTTCCAGCTGATAATCTTGCAATTAAGAATGTTATTCTCTTCTGTCCCCTGCCCTTTAGTAGATTCGCTGGTGGAGCTTTGTTGGCAGCAAGGCTTCTCCAGTCAATCATTTTCATCTAGTAAGGACAGGGGGAGGAATCTATTTTGACAGGCTAGACTATTTCCTACTTCAGCTTTCCCAGTAGACAGGATTGGTACTTTCGGGGCACATGCTAAGCTCCTGTTAGACGTATAAGTACAAATCTCCTCCACGGGACTTGGACGGAGAGAGGAGCAATCTTGTCTGATCACTAAGGGCCTAGGCCCCTGGAGGAACTGCCCGATGGCTGTATCAGCTTGGGTGGTGGATAGAAAAATCTCAGAAGCAGGGCCCTGATGCCCACCAGACCTTTATTGGGAAAATCACTAAATAACTGCCTGCTATGTCCTCACTGTCAAAATTAACGACAATACAGTCTCCAGCAGCCTGTTTGGGTCTATGGCAAACTCACCCCACTCGTCTGGCCATTATAATGTGTGAGGAAACCTTGGTGCAACTACTGGAATGTTGATCACACTAGTATTTTGTTTTACATAACAGCTCCATAGTTGTTTCAGAACAGTGCTCTCTGAGTGGGGTAACCCCTCTAAGAATGGTGACTAAAGGAATGGCCTCTGGGGTCAGGTTGAGCCTACAGCCATTTATCACTTTATTAATCACTATATATTCATGTGCCTACTCTGATTCAAATGATTCAGAAAAGGGGGTGGTGATGAACAGAGTGTCTGAATTAAGCAGACCACTCTTACCAAGTCCAAAGATCAGGGCTTGATCCATCACCGTTTTTTAGCTCACTGCACCATCCCAGCTCAGAACTTGGCTATATGCAAATTAGTCTGACCCTGGCCCAGTGCATCATGGGAACAGGGCAGACCAAACTACCAAGCCAATTCTTATACTGGGAAGGAAACAAGCTTCCGGGGACCGGTTTCTGGCATGTCAGCCGTCTTCGGCCCGGCTTGCCTGAATCCTGATGGTGCAATGAGCAAGGGACTCACATCTAGCCAAGTTCTGAGCTGGGATGGTGCAGTGAGCTAAAAAACGGTGATGGATCAAGCCCTGATCTTTGGACTGGGTAAGAGTGGTCTGCTTAATTCAGACACTCTGTTCATCACCACCCCCTTTTCTGAATCATTTTTGTCCACCATAAGCGTGGAAGGGTATACTCAGATGTGAGTCCCTTGCTCATTGCACCATCAGGATTCAGGCAAGCCGGGCCGAAGACGGCAGAAATGTCAGAAACCGGTCCCCGGAAGCTTGTTTCCTTCCCAGTATAAGAATTGGCTTGGTAGTTTAGTCTGCCCTGTTCCTATGATGCACTGGGCCAGGGACAGACTGATTTGCATATAGCCAGGTTCTGAGCTGGGATGGTGCAGTGAGATAAATAACGGTGATGGATCAAGCCCTGATATTTGGACTGGGTAAGAGTGGTCTGCTTAATTCAGACACTCTGTTCATCACCACCCCCTTTTCTGAATCGTTTTTGGCCACTATAGGTGTGGCAGAGTATACTCAGACATGAGTCCCTTTCTCACTGCACCATCAGGATTCAAGCAAGCCGGGCCGAAGAAGGCTGAAAAGCCAGAAACCGGTCCCCGGTAGCTTGTCTCCTTTCTGGTGAAGAATTGGCTTGGTAGTTTAGTCTGCCCTGTTCCCATGATGCACTGGGCCAGGGACAGACTGATTTGCATATAGCCAGGTTCTGAGCTGGGATGGTGCAGTGAGATAAATAACGGTGATGGATCAAGCCCTGATCTTTGGACTGGGTAAGAGTGGTCTGCTTAATTCAGACACTCTGTTCATCACCACCCCCTTTTCTGAATCGTTTTTGGCCACTATAGGTGTGGCAGGGTATACTCAGACATGAGTCCCTTTCTCACTGCACCATCAGGATTCAAGCAAGCCGGGCCGAAGAAGGCTGAAATGCCAGAAACCGGTCCCCGGTAGCTTGTCTCCTTTCTGGTGAAGAATTGGCTTGGTAGTTTAGTCTGCCCTGTTCCCATGATGCACTGGGCCAGGGACAGACTGATTTGCAAATAGCCAGGTTCTGAGCTGGGATGGTGCAGTGAGATAAATAACGGTGATGGATCAAGCCCTGATCTTTGGACTGGGTAAGAGTGGTCTGCTTAATTTAGACACTCTGTTCATCACCACCCCCTTTTCTGAATCGGTTTTGGCCACTATAGGTGTGGCAGGGTATACTCAGACATGAGTCCCTTTCTCACTGCACCATCAGGATTCAAGCAAGCCGGGAAGAAGAAGGCTGAAATGCCAGAAACCGGTCCCCGGTAGCTTGTCTCCTTTCTGGTGAAGAATTGGCTTGGTAGTTTAGTCTGCCCTGTTCCCATGATGCACTGGGCCAGGGACAGACTGATTTGCATATAGCCAGGTTCTGAGCTGGGATGGTGCAGTGAGATAAATAACGGTGATGGATCAAACCCTGATCTTTGGACTGGGTAAGAGTGGTCTGCTTAATTCAGACACTCTGTTCATCACCACCCCCTTTTCTGAATCGTTTTTGGCCACTATAGGTGTGGCAGGGTATACTCAGACATGAGTCCCTTTCTCACTGCACCATCAGGATTCAAGCAAGCCGGGCCGAAGAAGGCTGAAATGCCAGAAACCGGTCCCCGGTAGCTTATCTCCGTTCTGGTGAAGAATTGGCTTGGTAGTTTAGTCTGCCCTGTTCCCATGATGCACTGGGCCAGGGACAGACTGATTTGCATATAGCCAGGTTCTGAGCTGGGATGGTGCAGTGAGATAAATAACGGTGATGGATCAAGCCCTGATCTTTGGACTGGGTAAAAGTGGTCTGCTTAATTCAGACACTCTGTTCATCACCACCCCCTTTTCTGAATTGTTTTTGGCCACTATAGGTGTGGCAGGGTATACTCAGACATGAGTCCCTTTCTCACTGCACCATCAGGATTCAATCAAGCCGGGCCGAAGAAGGCTGAAATGCCAGAAACCGGTCCCCGGTAGCTTGTCTCCTTTCTGGTGAAGAATTGGCTTGGTAGTTTAGTCTGCCCTGTTCCCATGATGCACTGGGCAAGGGACAGACTGATTTGCATATAGCCAGGTTCTGAGCTGGGATGGGGCAGTGAGATAAATAACGATGATGGATCAAGCCCTGATCTTTGGACTGGGTAAGAGTGGTCTGCTTAATTCAGACACTCTGTTCATCACCACCCCCTTTTCTGAATCGTTTTTGGCCACTATAGGTGTGGCAGGGTATACTCAGACATGAGTCCCTTTCTCACTGCACCATCAGGATTCAAGCAAGCCGGGCCGAAGAAGGCTGAAATGCCAGAAACCGGTCCCTGGTAGCTTGTCTCCTTTCTGGTGAAGAATTGGCTTGGTAGTTTAGTCTGCCCTGTTCCCATGATGCACTGGGCCAGGGTCAGACTGATTTGCATATAGCCAGGTTCTGAGCTGGGATGGTGCAGTGAGATAAATAACGGTGATGGATCAAGCCCTGATCTTTGGACTGGGAAAGAGTGGTCTGCTTAATTCAGACACTCTGTTCATCACCACCCCCTTTTCTGAATCGTTTTTGGCCACTATAGGTGTGGCAGAGTATACTCAGACATGAGTCCCTTTCTCACTGCACCATCAGGATTCAAGCAAGCCGGGCCGAAGAAGGCTGAAATGCCAGAAACCGGTCCCCGGTAGCTTGTCTCCTTTCTGGTGAAGAATTGGCTTGGTAGTTTAGTCTGCCCTGTTCCCATGATGCACTGGGCCAGGGTCAGACTAATTTGCATATAGCCAAGTTCTGAGCTGGGATGGTGCAGTGAGCTAAATAACGGTGATGGATCAAGCCCTGATCTTTGGACTGGGTAAGAGTGGTCTGCTTAATTCAGACACTCTGTTCATCACCACCCCCTTTTCTGAATCGTTTTTGGCCACTATAGGTGTGGCAGGGTATACTCAGACATGAGTCCCTTTCTCACTGCACCATCAGGATTCAAGCAAGCCGGGCCGAAGAAGGCTGAAAAGCCAGAAACCGGTCCCCGGTAGCTTGTCTCCTTTCTGGTGAAGAATTGGCTTGGTAGTTTAGTCTGCCCTGTTCCCATGATGCACTGGGCCAGGGACAGACTGATTTGCATATAGCCAGATTCTGAGCTGGGATGGTGCAGTGAGATAAATAACGGTGATGGATCAAGCCCTGATCTTTGGACTGGGTAAGAGTGGTCTGCTTAATTCAGACACTCTGTTCATCACCACCCCCTTTTCTGAATCGTACTCTGATTCAAAGGCTTGTAATTGAACAAAGGGTCTCAGTATGGCAGTGCCTGCCTGCCTGCCGCTCTTTGCACGTAAATGCAGGGGGGTCTCATAGGTACCCCCCATGTGCACCCCCCACCCCCCGTTCACCCCTGGGGGCCCGCAACGGGCCCCCAAACAAGAATCTGTACGCCTTTGCGCGGCGGACATGCCGCCGTGTAAAGGCATTGAAATTCAGACATCCTAATATGGCTGGCGGTGTCTGAGAGACACCGCCACCATATTAGCCCTTTTCCACCACAGTTGTAAGCCAATCGCGGTGGAAAAGCAGTGGACCTAAACCAGGACCCACCAGCCATCCTAATGTGGCGGTGGGTCTTTGGTGGGTCCGCAGAGGATTTTCTGCATCCGCCGGGCCGGCGGTGGCTTCCGCCAGCACGGAGGATGCGGAAAATCCTCCATCATAATGTGCCCCATAGTTTGAATTTGTTGTTGATGCACTCACTACAAAAGTCTAACTCGCAATGTTGACTTGTACATTAAAAGTAAAAAACTGAAAAATAATAAGTGGCATGAATTTGCAGTTTACTTATTAGTAGAGTAAAAGTTTCACTTGTCCACATGACAAGTTATATGTAGGTACTCCTATGATTAGTTAGATAAAAATAAAATGTCTGATACAATAGTACATAACAAGTTAGAAATAGTGCCTATTCCATAAGTACTTAAATATATTAATGTTTATGAATCTATACTAATCCAATGAATACATTCATTTCAAGCTTTAGTCCATATGGAGCTAAAGACAATTACCTCCAACCGATCTCTCAAAATGTCTAAAAGGTAGAGCTGTTCACCTCCGATTAAAGCTAAATATTGAAACTATAGGTGTGCAAAGAGATTTGGAAGAAGGACATATAATTCTAGTAAATTGTATCCATGACAAGAGCAAAAAGATAGGGCAAGAGTTAGTAGTTGTTAGTAAAGTAAAAATAGGTCATTTATTTCTGGTACAAAATACCATTTACTATACAAAGAAACATATTCTTGAATATATTACGCACATGGATGATAACACATCACTATCGACAGGTCAGATTGAAAAGATGGATGAATCCAGATCAGAAGATATTTATTAACACTGCAGCATCCATCCCCTGCATTCTGAAGACATTATTGGTGATGCTATTCATCTGCATTGATTGAAAGCAGCAAAGGGAGCTCCCTTAAGCGTGTGGGAAAAAGGTTTAGAAGCTCGCTGCTTTCCGCATTTGTTTCCTACTGGAGTAGGTGGTATGTATGATGACTGGCCTGTACAAAACCCGGTGGCTGAGTACCAATCAAGCAGACTTTGTTCAGAGGAGCCAAGATTTTGCCAGTGTATCCCTGACATGTTGCATCTACTATTTGAAAGTGACTTGTCTGGGTTGCTTTATGCTGTAAATCATATTGTGAAAACAGGAGTGCATCTGCAAAATCTATCAGCAAGGGAATTTTGTTCAGAAAATGTCAAAGAAAAGATGGACAGCAGGAATGCAACTGGATAAAGCTCATGGCATGTCAATGTGACTCCAATGAGTATTGGTATTGTTGACATGATGAGCACAAATGCACTTTAAGAAACCTAGACGCACCCACATGGTTTCTAACTCTTGGGTGTGCTGAGTATGCCAGGAATTACCTACTGTAATTGTTGTGAGAGGCACATTCAAATATAAAAGACATCAATCTGAAGACACCAGGAGAACTCTGCCCATTGGACTCTAAAATCGATTGCAGATATTTTAACCACAGATTTCAAGTCATGATGGCTTTTATCCCAAAAAAACTAATCCAATCTAGAGGTGCTCCACATATTTACATGCTGCTATGGGTCAAATATGCCCCAAAGTTTGGAACAGACAATGATGAGTCTGTGTTGTCTTTCATAGACCAGTATTTGACTTGCACAATTCCAAACAATAGTGGTGACAAGATGGTAAGACAAAATGTTTTACAATTCCAAAATCATAGGTATGGAAAATACTTTAGTCAAGAATACAGATCCAAATTTTACATAAGATGTCATTTTGGATTCCCATGACCTGTCATCGCAGAACACAGAGTGACCAGCTTTTTGTCTGTAGTCAGAAACACGCTTAAAATGCATTCACAGAAAACACATACAACCTGAGAAGAGAAGAGGCCTCCAAGTACATCAATGACTACAACCCTGTTTTTCTGAAGATGTGGATCACAAATATGGATCTACAATTTGTTGCAGACAACTTTATTGCTATTGCTTGGTATGACACTTTATATATTACACAGTCAGAGAAGACAGACATAAAAGAGATGTGGGTGGAGATTTCTGCTGAAAGGAGTCTTACAAAGAAATTGTTTATAAATGCTTTCCTACATAGAAATAGGTTAATTTGAATGCTCATACAGGTTAAGCTCAGCTAGTTTATTCTCTAAGTCAGAAGTCATTGTGTGGGTGAGCCTCGGATTCACAAACATTCAAGATAGAGTATAATGGGCCATATGTAGGTAGCTCAATACCGGTCGGTAATGGTAGAAATTACCGAATTTCGACCGTTTCCAACCAGTATTAGGCATTTGAGATGTAGAGGCCAAATTTAAGAATTTGGTAATTTACCCAATCGGTAATTTAAGGAATCAGTAAATTCGCAAATCCTTAAAATACTGATTCGGTACATTACCAAATCCGTAATGTAGGGAGCACTCAAGTGAGTGCATTTCTGAGTTAAGGATTCAGTATTTACCACCAACTAAAAGTTGGTGATGAATATCGAAAACCTTAGAAAAAGCTAATTTGTGCATGTATGTGTGCCACATGTGCACACATGCATGATTCAGGGGTGCAACAGGGTGTCAATGTGCCACCCTGCCACCCTTGAATATGCACCCCCTATTACTGATTCAGTATTTACCGAATTGGTAATAGTGAATGGCATACCATTCATTCCTATGGGCCTCCAGGGCCATAGGAATGAATGGGAATTACCGAATCGGTAAATACCGAATCAGTATTTACTGAATTTTACCGATTCTGTAACATTTACCGAATCAATACCTACATACCATTTACCAATTCTAAAATACCAAATCCGAAAAATTCTGTATTTTAGAATCATTAAATTTGGATTACCTACATATGGCCCTAAATTGTTTCAAGAAAATTCAATATATTGTGGAATTTGAACACAAGAGTACAGACATTCTGAAGACTAACATGCTTGATACATACTACCAAGAAGAAGTCCACATCTTGAAAGCATGTGTCTATATGAAGTACTTTAGCATTATACATATAGAAGTAACTCTACTGAAAAAAATAGAAGAAGGAAGATGTGCACTCCTTGGATGTGACAGTTGTTTGATTAGACACAATAAAGAATATCTAATCATCCACAGAAAGCTGAGTTGTCAAACACTGGACAAAAATGGTTTTTCCATTTAGAACTTTTGCAGTTGTTCAAGCTATGGCATATGGAATCACAACTACTTGGAAGCTATGACTGGAGGCAACTATTGCTGCTGAGATAGCCAGAGGGTGTTCTCAGAGCAGGCAAAGTTCAGCATCACACAAGTCAAGATCCTCTTGGAGAGCCAATGATTCAAAATGAAGCAGCTATAGCTGAGAATGCAATGCAGTGTGCAAGAGCGGAAACTGAGCAGTTATGAATGTTAGTACACAAACTGAATAATGCCAACAACACATTTTTAATGAAGTTAAAGGTAACATAGAGCATGGATACCTACATGTGTAGAAAGAGTGTGATTGTTCTTCTTTTAAACCAGTTCTATTATACATAAGTGGTCAAGCTGGCACAGAAAAAGCTTCATAATTAAAGTACTCACAAGTTATCCACAAAAGACTACAGATTCCTATTTGTCATGTGCCTGTTGGTGTAGTAACTGCACTAACAGGATTAGCTACAAATAACAATAAACAAATTACTCTTCATTGACTAATATTGATACATGTGGAACATGACAACAAACTGGAATACCAAAAAGGTAACGCTGCTTATGAGGTAGCAAACAACTGAAGCTTTTACTGACTGATGAAGTCAGCATAGTGTTGATCCTAATGCTTGCCTTCAGACATTTAAGAATGCAGCAGCTATTAAAACAAACTAAGATGTGTAGTTTGGTTGGAAACATTTAATTGGATTTGGTGACCTAGTACAACTAACACCTGTAAAAGGACAACTTGTTTTCAAAACACTACTACATAATGAAACAAGTAATTCTTTATGAAGCATTGGGAACATGAATTATTGCCAATACTTTGAATACAAAGAATTAGTGGAAAATATGTGGAATATGGAGATATACTAAAGGACATTAGAGTAGGAGTTTTTTTTATAAAACAAGGAAAGCATGCTTCGAACTTGCCTTATCAACACATTATTTCAGTTGAATATTACACCAGTGGAACTAATGTTTAATTTTATTAAAGAAAGCAAATCTATACTTTTTTTTATTGCTAGTCCTACAAGCATGCTCTACATTTAATGAACAATTAATCCAACTGGAGAAAGAAGATATTTTGGAAATTACAGCTACTGATAAAATGGAACATCAGGGAGTCACCATAGGACCGCTGTATGAAATACAAGCAAAAATTGATCCTTTGAAAAAGTCTTTAACAGAAAACAGCAGGGCTAGAGAAGAATTTACATCTCTCAAAAAACATCAGAATCAAAATGTGAAAGAAAGTTGAGTGAATGGTGAAATGGATAAAGTTATATATTTTGTTCATTATTTAATGAGGTGGAATACTTGGTGTTAATATTTGATGAGGCTGATGGTGTAAAGCAGATTGGCTGACGTGTGTTACGTTCTTTGTTAGTGAAAGACTTATATGTGCAGCGAAAACAGTTTCCCGTTTTACTAGTACATGCTGTAACAATCTGCAAATCACAGGGGTTAAGTGTAGATGCAGCTTTTGTGAATATTGGAAGTACTGTATTCAAAGATAGAATGTCATATGAAGCATCATCATGAATTAGAACATTGACCAGTTTGGTTATGATTTACTTTGATGAGAAAAAAAAGAGTGCTGATGCTAGCTGTGTACAGAAGTTCAGTTGGTTAAATAGTTAATTTGCTCCTCGTTTAGGCCAGTACCCTGTTTATGAGAAACAAGTACTCTGTCCAAAGTGGAAGATAACAAAACAAAATATAGATGCTGAACAAATCAAAGCACAGAAGGAAAATCCCCAGCAATCAAAAAAGAGGAGACCGAGAATTGATGGAGAAATTGTAGATTATCAGTTCGACAACAGTTCAGGGGTCAACTACAATGCAAATATTGCTGTGAATGTACTATTCCATTTTCCATATGTTGTTACGGAGATCGAACAAAAAAGAGATAAGAATTTTTTTTTCCACACTATATGGGTTGCTGCAACATTCACTCAGCAACTGAACTACAATAGATTCTGCTTCAGGAATACAAGATCTTGTAGATCCATGTACCTGATCAGTAGTGTTTTCTGTAATTATTCATCAAGATGCACAAACATTTGCTATGGTGATGCTAGGAGTGTTAGAGGAAGAAGAAGTAAATATTTATGAGTTATTTGTATTAAGTTACAAGTGGGAGAATAAGTGGGAAGATTGTAAATTCATCTCCAGCACTGTAATAACATCAGCATGATTCCTTTAATTGAAATTACCAGATTGTAAAACTGTGCCTTTTCAGCAATTGACCAAAACGCCAACCAAAATATGACCTGGCCAAACTGCAGATCAGAACTTAAATGTACATTGTTTCAACAAAGAACAGGGTAGTAAAGTATAATTATGTGACAATGATACAAACCAGATGGTCAAAATTGGATAATGAAATAACAAATATAAATTCAAGGAAGGACTTTGTACTATGCAGCATTGTTTTTTTTTACAATCTGCTGTTCGTTGATGGTGCCTCATACAGACCACTATTTATGGTGAAGAAGTAGAAAGGAGAAAATAATATTTTTGATATGCTGTATTAAACTGTTACAGTATAAGTACTGTATGATGGTATATTTTGTAGTGTTAGAGATCAAATACTAACATGTCTTGTATTTCTTTTTTGCTTTTTCCAGAGTGGGTGGAGTTCAGCAAGATAGTATGTGGCAAATCACATTTCTATCATATACAGATTAATTAGTCATAAGAAAACTACAGCACCCATTAACTCAGACATACAGGCCCATTTATACACCCATGCACGCATGCCTGTACCCATTTCCTCAACTATACATGTGCTCACACATCCAATCACTGACCCATATAGGCACTCATCCACTGTTTCACTCACCCTTTTATAAATTGAAGCACCCATTCACTCAGCCAAATAGACACTGATGCACCCATTCACTTACCCATACACACACTGATAGACCCATTCCCTCACTGATACATGCTCTAAATAACCCATGCATACACTAAAATACCAATTTATTTACCCATACCTGCACTAATACGCCCATGTACTTAACCATACATGCTCTATTGCACCTATTTACTCACTGATACAGGCACTCAAATATCATTTACTCAGCCATACACAGTACTCACACTGATGCACCATTATCACTTCCATACAGACACTCAAACACCCTTTCACTCACTCATGCACTCATTCAATCATGCTGCACCACTTATACAGTAATTCAATCATCCATGCACTCATTCAATCATCCTTGCAGCACTCATACCCTCATTCAACCCTACATGTGCTCATACACTCAATCATCCATGCACACTCACACACTTATTCAATCACGTATGCACCATTGATGCACTCATTCAATAATGCATGCACCTCTCATGCACTCAATCAATCATCCAAGCACGCACAACCTCATACAGTAATGCATGCACCACTCACACATACATTCAATCATGTATGCACCACTTATAAACTCTTGCAATCATCTGTGCACTATTCATGAACTCATTAAATTAATCATATACCACACACACCCTCATTCAATCATCCATGCACCACTGATGCACTCACTGAATCATTTATGCAGCTCTCATGCACCTGTTAAATCATCCATGCACCAATAACACTTTAATTCAATCATTCATACACCACTCATGTATTTATTCTAACATCAATGCATCATCCATACACCACTCATAAACTCATTCAATTATCCATACCCCACTCACACCCTCATTCAATGATCCATACACAACTCAACTCATGCATTTATTCCGTCTTCCATGTACAATTCATGCACTCATTCAATCATGGATGCATAACTTATGCACTCACTCAATCCTGCATGCACAAATCCTATATTCATTCAATCATCCATATAGCGCTCACACCTGTTTTAATCATATGTGCAGCATTTATACACTCCTTCAATCACCCATGCACCACTCATGTACACATTCAATCATCCATGCACCTTTCATGCACACGTTGAATCATCCATTTGCCACTTATGCACCCATTCAGTCATTAAAATACCAGTCATGCACTCATTCAAATATCCATGCATCACTCATGTACTCATTCAACAATGATTCACTCATTCTAACATCCATGCAACTCTCATGCAGTCAATAAATCATGTATGCACCACTCATACACTCATTCAATCATCTTTTGCTCACTTATACAGTTATTGAATCATGCATGCACCACTCATGTACTCATTCACTCATCCATGCACCACTCATAGTCATTGAATCATGGATGCAATACTCATGTACTCATTCTTTCATCCATGCGCCAGTAACACCCTTGTTCAATCATCCATACACCCCTCACTCCCTCATTCAATCATACATGTACCAATTGTACACTCATTCAATCATCCATGCACTACTCATGTACTTAGTCTAATATCTATGGCCCACTCATGCACTATTTTAGTCAACCATGCACTACTCATACCCTAATTCAAAGATGTATGCACCACTTATATGCTCATTGAATCAACCATGCACTTCTCATACACTCATTCAATCATTCATATACTATCCACCCTCATTTGATCATCATTGCACCACTGATGGACTCATTGGATCATTCACACAGCTCCTATTTACCCATTTTATCATCCATGTACCAGTAAGACCCTCATTCAATCATCCATACACCACTAATACCCTCATTCAATCACACATGCACCACTTGTGCACTCATTAAATCAACCATGTACCATTCATGCACTTATTCAAATAAACTATGCACCATTCCTGCACTCATTCAATCATCCATGCATCACTCATGCACTCATTTAAGCATCCATGCACCATTCTTTCAGTCATTGAATCATACATGCACTCATGTATTCATCTATGCACCAGTAACACCCTATGCAATTATCTATGTACCACTCATACTCCAATTTAATCATGCATGCACCAGTTATCTACTCATGCAATCATCCATTCACCTCTTATGCACTCATCCAATCACCACTCACATCCTAATTTAATCATCCATGCACCGTGCTTACACTCATTCAATCATCCATGCCACACTCATACACTCATTCCAACATCTATGCACTACTCATTCACTCATTGACGCACCCATGCAATGAATCATACACATAACATAACATAACATAACATAACATAACATAAGTATTTGTAAAGCGCACGTATCACCCAAGGGTCTCAAGGCGCTGAATAACAGATGTATATTGTTACCCAACTTAATGGTACTCATTTAATCAACCTCAGAGGGATGAAAGGCTGAGTGGACCCGCCGGGATGAGAACCAGTGACCATGAGGTCGAAACACAGGCCCCTTAAGTGGATGCAGTAGTCCACTGCGCCACCAGACCCTGCTAATCAATCAATCAGTTAATCAGTAATCTTAAATAGCATGACTACTCACCTGTGAGGGTCTCAAGACACTAAGTGGAAGGGTCTGCGATACAGTCAAAGAGCCAGGTCTTGCGGTCCTTCCTGAATTGCGACAGCAATGGTGATTGTCTGAGGTGCAGAGGCAAGAAATTCTAGGTCTCAACAGCGAGGTAGGAGAAGAATCTTTTTCCAGCTGTGGTCTTGTGGGTTCGTGGGATGGTGGCCAGGGCCAATTGGGCAGAGCGGAGATGTTTGATGGGAGTGTACAAGGAGAGGTGGTGGTTGAAGTCTGCAGATGCGGAACTGTGAAGGGCTTTGAAGGCATGGATGAGAAGCTTCAAGGTGATTCTTTTGTTGAATGGGAGCCAGTGTAGGTCTCTCAGGTGGCTGTTGATGTGGTTGTGGTATGGGATGTTCAGGATGAGTCTGGCAGAGGCGTTCTAGACATTCTGCAGTTTTTTCTGGAGTTTCTGGGTGGTGCCGGCATTGAGTGCGTTGACTGCTGCTGACGAGTGCATGTGTCGCTGTTTCTCTGGATTCAGTGGAGATACACTTGAATATTTTATGAAGCTGGTGGAGCGGGTGGAAGCAGGAGGACAAAATTGCATTGATTTGGCGAGTCATAGAGAGCTATGAGTCCAATATGATGTTATGGTCTTGTGTGTTGTCTGTGGTTGTGGGAGGGTTCTGAGCAATGCGGGCCACCGAGACTCCTCCAAGGTAGAGGGGGTGAGCCCAGGATGAGATTTTCAGTCTTGTCTGAGTTAAGCTTGAGGTTACTGTCCTTCATTCAGGTGATGACTGCTATCATCCTGCTGTGGAAGTTGGAGAGAATCTGCTGGGTGTTATCGGCATAGGAGATAATGTTTTGGCTTCTGATGATGTCTGCAAGCGGGGTCTTTTAGATGTTCAAGAGGGTGGGGCTCAGGGAGGAGCCCTGGGACATTCTGCAGCTGATCTCTGTGGGATCTGAGTTGCATCACATAGGTCTGACTATTCGCATTCTTGCAGTGAAGAGAAGAGGATCCATCATAGGGCTTTGTGGCGGAAGCTGACATCATGGAGTCTTGCAAAGAGGGTGTGGTGGGAGACAATTTTTACTCATGCACTCACTGAATCACCCATGGACTACTAATGCACTCATTCAATTATCCATACACCACTCACACACTCATTCAATCATCCATACCACACTCATACTCTCATTCAATCATCCTTGTACACCTCATACATTTATTCAATCATCTATGTACCATTCATGTGGGAAACAACCTTTACAACACAGTCATTACATCTCACTACATTTACAACACAGTCATTATATCACAACATCCTTTACAACGCATGTCACTACAATGCAGCCATTACATTGCATGTCACTACAACGCATGTGACTACAACGCATGTGACTACAACGCAGGCATTACATCGCACGTCATTACAACGAATACCATTACAACGCATAGCACCCCTACACTATCCAACACTTACCCTACTGTTGCACCCCCTGGAGTTAGAATAGTAATTTTTACCCCTACACTATCCAACACTTACTTCACTATTGCACCCCCTGGAGTTAGAATAGTAATTTTTACCCCTACACTATCCAACGCTTAACTTGAATGCAATGTAATGGTATGCGTTGTAAAGGTATAATGTGATGTAAGGGAATGTGTTGTAAATGTAGGTTAAAAATATGTTGTAAAGGTATTCAATGTAAATGTATGCATTGTAACATCATACATTCCATTCATGCACTCATTCAATCATGCATGCACCAATCCAACGCTAATTCAATCAGCCATACAGAACACACACCTCTTTCAATCATACATTCACCATGTATACAGTCATTTATTCACCCATGCACCCCTCATGCTCACATTGAATCACCCATTCATCAGTCATGCACCTATTCAATCATCTCTGCATCACTCATGGACTTATTCAATCATACATGCACCACTCATACATCATTCCATGCAACACTGATGCACTACTTCTAACACCCATGCACCTCTCATGCACTCATTCAAGCATGTATGTATGACTCAGTCACTCATTCAGTCATACTTTAACCACTCATTCAATCATCCATGCACCTCTTGTGCACTCATTCAATCACCCATGCAACATTTATTCAGTCATTGAATCATGCATGCACTACTCTTGTACTCATGCATTCATCCATACACCAGTAACACCCTCATTCAATCATCTATGTTCCACTTATCCTGTCATGCAATCATCCATGCACCACTCACATCCTCATCAAATCACCCATACACTCATTCTAAAATCTGTGCACCACTCATTCTTTAGTTGGCTCACCCATACACTCAATGAATCATCCATGCACCACTCAAAAGTGTAACCAGTCATCCATGTACCACTCATTCAATCATGCATGCACTAATCATACACTCATTCAATCATCCATACATCACTCACAACTCTTTCAATCATACACACACTACTTATACACTCATTCAATCATCCATGCACAGGTTAAATCATACACTGTCCACCCATTTACTCATCCATTCATCCATACACCAGTTATGCACTTGTTCAATCTTTCATGCACCTTTCCTGCACATATTTAATCATCCATTTACTACCCATGCACTCATTCAGTCAGCCATACACCAGTCATGCACTCATTCAATCATGTATGCACCACTCATGCATTTGTTCAACCACCATTGACATACGTATTCACTCACTCATTCATTCAGCTTATCTTTTTTAACTGTAAAGATTTTTTTATTTTTTTTTGTTTTTGTAGATGTAACAAAAATGGTAACGTGGTGTGGAAAAGCTTAAACAAGCACTTCAAAAATGTGGAAAAACTATTGAGGGGCAAAAAAATAATCAACTTTTGGGATTCTTTGCAGCACTCAGCATAATGTCATCAGTAATTCCATCAGTGATGTTATTTGTGATGTCACTGGCCATGTCATAAGTGATGTAATATGTGATTGTGGGGATGTGAATTATAGTTAACTCAGACAATTATAGCAGGCAAAACATATCACTAATTCCAGTGCAATACAAAGCAAAAAGGAAAATGCAAGGCCACACATGATCACTGATAAAAACTGGGGAGGGGACACTGTACATCTGTTTCAATTGAGTGGGACATTCTTCAACCCCCCCCCCCTGCATCCTTAATAGAATTTAAACATTCCATCATATTAGTTAGTAAGTTTTGCATTCTATTTCAAGACCGGAGGCACATACTATGTCCTTTTTAAAGTTTACTAACCACCTACGTTGTGAATTCTCATATAGGATTGGAATAAAAAAAATGAAATGACATGGTTGAAGACCAGTTTTGTAATTTTAAAATATCCTCTAGTCTTGCTCCCAGTGCAAACAGTTTATAAGCCATTGCACTCTTACCAGAGGTTCTTGATTCATCCTGGCGCCTTCTGAAAAAAAACCCTCTGAAAAAATCAGATTCCTCTGAAGTTGTCTGATCATCAGCTGCTGTAAATTAAGGTGGTCTCGGGTAATGGCTTAAGTGGAAGAAGCCAACAAGTCAACTACCCTAGCCAGAGTTATCAGGGAGATAGTGTGGACCTGTCTGAGTTCCCTATGGTTTTGACTTTGTTGCCTTATAGTTTTAGGGCTGCTAGCTGTGCATCTCTGGTGAACCTCAAGAACTCCGTTCTATTCAAGGGGGTCATATGTGATTCGAAGGGACAGGAAATCCAGGTTCCAGAGTTGCTGCAGCACCCCCAAGTAATCTAGGAGCAATTCACATGGAGAATGAGCAACAAAATGATTTTGTTTTGTTCCTTGCAGAATTTGCTTTGTGTTCTATGAAAGTCGGCGAAAAGTTAACACACTTTTGAATCATTCATTCTTTTATTATGGAAATCTGTGATGTAGCTGCTCTTCTCTGAATTCACAGGAAGGCCAATGTGAAAGGGGAAGGTCACCCAGAGATGCAACTTCAAACATCTGCTTGCTTTAAAAGCTAAATGATTCATAATATACTAGCAGCAATAGGAATATCATGAATCAAATTGTCTATTCATTCTGAAGTGCCATCAGAACAAAGATATTAGAAATGTGAAAAATCAACAACTACATATTATTTAAAATTTTGGGCAGGTGTTCAAGGTCAAAATGACAGTTTAATCATTCTTTGTTTAAAGCAAGCCCTTGTTTGGTTTCAAACTAAGAGATTTTCAATCTACATAAGGACTGTATTTAATGGCTACTCCAAATTATAATTAGAATACATTTCCATTCATTTTCCTTCAGATATTCTTGTAATCAAAGGCCCACATTTATCAACACTTTGCATTGGGTTTGCACGGGTTTGCATCACAAAAGTGACACAAAATAACGGAAATCTTCGATGTTTGTATTTACTTTTCAGTGAAATGCATGTTTTGCGCTGGAAAGTGTTCCCACAGTAACACAAAGTAGCTCTTTGGGCTCCTTTTCACTATATTTTGTCAATGGGTGTACTACAGGTATTACATGGGCATTCCTATGCACTTCAATTTGGTCAATTCTGAGGCAAATCCACATCTCTTACCAAAGGCAAACCTGTCTATGACCAACCGTGCCTGTACTGCACCCTGCACCAGGAACCTTGTTTCTTCCACCCCTCGCAGCTACATCACCACAGACCACTGAGCCCTGGGTGCAACAACAACAACTGCTGCTGTACATCTCCATGGACCACCAGAAGACCATTCTCCTGCAGCACTGCCACTTCACCTGCAACACCAAAGCAACCAACAACACCAGAAACACCGCAAACATGACAGCAGCCACCATGCTGACTGAGACAGCCACGTGACACCTCAAGTGAATTCTACTCAAAGCACCATCATTTGGCAAACACACAATGAAGAGCTGGGACACAATCTCATCCCTCACCCTGAATGTCCTCTTCATCACAGAGACCTGGCTGAACCTTGCCTCCACACCATATAATCGCTATCACCACCCCAGAAGGCTACAAGATAATGTAACAGGACCGAACCAACACACATGGAGGAGGAATTGCCACCATTTACAAGGACACCATCCGCTGCATGTCCTCTTCGGCTGACTCAACCCTGATAATGGAGCATCTCAACTTCAAACATCACATAGAGCGGGAACAGCATCCTCAGATACACTCTCACCTAAAAATCACCAGAAACACAGTTCACTTCTACAACACCATTCCTGACATCATTGCCCCATTCGCCATCAACTTCCAGCACTGCATCTTCCTAGGGGATCTTAACTTCCACCTCAACAACCTCACTGACACCAAAAAAAACAACTTCCTTGAAAGGATAATCAACATCATCCTTAAGCAACTTGTCACCTACCTTACCCACATGGCATAGTACATGCTTGACCCCATTTTCAAGTGCAGCAACAAAGTCACGTACAACCACATCTCACAGCTCACCTGGACCGACAATTGCATCATCCACTTCACCATCTCAGGGCCTACCAACAATGGCACTATGCCCCCCCCCAGCTTCATGCCCAGAAACTGGAAGAAGATTTCATAACACCAGTGGAACATCGCTCTCAACCACCTCCCAGACACAGCAGCCAACCCAGAACAGGCTGTGAAGAATTTCCACCAGTGGATAATAGAATGCTTCAACACAATCACCCCCGCCAAGACAGCCAAATTCAAAGGACCTGCAAGAAGAGCCAGCTGGTTCACCGTGGAACTGAAAGCCACCAAATGCAAATGACGACAACTAGAAAGAATGTGGTGCACCTGCAAAGAAACAGGAGAACATACCACCTTCAAGACAGCTCTCAACCAATACCATCAATACCATCACTTTCTGAAAGGGACAAAGAAGAACACCCCTACCTGAAAGCTAAGAAGCCAGCACAAACCGCAGCAAGGAGCTCTTCGCCATTGTGAAGGGGTTCTGAAAACCCACAGCCACAGAAAACAACAGAACTACCCTCCCAGGTACTGTATGATGCCCTAGCAAGATTCTTCCATGACATGATCTCAGTCATCTACGAAAACGTCAAACCTTCCCACAGTTGACAGCTTCGGCCTGCTCAAACCCACAAACTTAATACCCGAACACCTGCCAATTCATTGGGGCCCTCTCACAACTCATGACACTATCTCCATCATGAACTCCTGTAACATTCTGGTGCACCCAAGGACCCATGCCCCATCACATCTTCAGCCTCAGGAGCAAGTCGATTGACGACGAGCGCAAGAAAATTCTAAACATCTCCATCATCTTGTCCTTCTACCCTGAGTTCTGGAAACATGCTGAAGTCAAGCCCCACCTAAAAAAATCCCCCAACCCAGCAGAACTAAAGAACTACTGGCCCATCTCCCTGATGCCCTTTCCAGCAAAGGTTCTAGAGAGAGAAATCAACCAGCAACTTGCCAAAAACCTGGATGAATACAACCTGGGGACTGCTCTCAAACCAGATACCTAGCCAGCCAAAGCACGAGACTGCCCTGATCGCAGCCACTGACAACATCAGGTCCCTCCTGTACTGCAGCAACACAGCAGGCCTCATCCTCCTGGACATGTCAGCCATCATATGACAGATCACATCTTGATTAACAGACTCCACCACATTGGAAACTAGGGAGGTGCCTTCAAGTAGGTTGCCTCATACCTCACTGGAAGAACGCATGGAATCAGTCTCCCACCTTTCACCTCAGAACCCAAAAAGATCATCTGTGGTGTTCCCCAAGGATCATCCCTTAGCCCCACGATCTTCAACACAAACATTGCCCAACTAACCTACTCAGTCAGATTGCACGGTCTCAATATCATCTACGCTGACAAAACCCAGCTCATCCTCTTGTTGTCAGAAAATCCCTCCACCACTATAACCAACTTCCACAGATGTGGGATGAACATCACCAACTGGTTGAGGACAACTGTCACAAGCTCAACTTTGGCAAGACATAAGTCCTCATCTTTGGGTACAAAACCTAGCCATGGAATGATGCATGGTGGCAAGCCAAACTGGCCCCCCCCTCCCCACCCCCACAGACCACGCTCGTAGCCTTGGCATCATCTTGGACAGCAATCTCTCCAAAAAGAAATAGGTAAACGTGGTCTCCTCCATCTGCTTCAACACCCTATACAGGCTCTGGAAAATCTTCACGTGGCTCTCTGTCAACACCAGAAGAAATGTCATGCAGCCCCTCATCACCAGCAGGCTGGACTATGTGAACATACTCTACGTAGGAATCACCATACTCCTCCTGAAGAGACTTCAGACAATACAAAACTCAGCAGCAAGACTCATCCTCAACCTCCCCAAAAGACCCTCATCACTCTGCAGCTCAAGAAGCTTCACTGGCTCATGATCCAGAAGAGATGAGCATTCAAAATGCTGACGTATGCTTCCAAAGCCCTGCATAACAAAGTGCCAGCATGCATAAACAAACTAATCACCTTCCACCAATCAACCAGACATCTATGTTCCGCTTCCCTTTTTCTCACAGACGTCCCCCTGGATCTGCAGAAGCAACAGCGGGGAATGCTCCTTTTCTCATTTGGGGGCCAAAGCTTGGAAAAACCTTCCCCTGAACTCAGGAACAGCTCATCACTCCAGGAATGCTGGAAAGGACTCATAATTCTGGCTGTTCAAATTAACAGATCACCACGTAGCAGCTAGCAACTTCCAACACCTAGAGCAAAAAAGGCAAGACAAGGCGATAGAGCACTTTCCATTGCTGGTCCAATGCTGTGGAATACCCTCCCACTTTACTTGAGACTCTGTAAGGAGCACTTCCCCTTTAGGAGACAGCTAAAAACCTTTTTATTTCAAAATTAATATGTTACACTGCCAGTACTGTTTATTTGCAATAAGGCTGCCAAAGGCGCAGAGATACTCCTTCGGGACGTGATCCTAGCGAGATACAAACACGCATATAAATAAATAAATAAACACCTTCAGACCCTCACTAGGTGATTTGCCACACTCTATTATTCCTGATTGATTAATTGATAGGCAGTGATTTGTGTAAAAGATTTTAAACTTGCTTGAGGCAGGCATAGTTTTAAAGAAAGTTTTTTTTCTCAAACATTTTTGGCTTTGCATGTTTGCTGCACTACACAGCAGATACAAAGTTATAAAAATGTTCAACTATGTCAAGGCATTGTATTCTGTACTGGAAGGGTACCTTCTAGTACAAAACCTGTGCTTGAGGTCTTGCACTGCCACTTGTACTATGGTGCAATGGTGTGTGATCTCACAAGGCAGCCCTAGGAGAGACAAAAACAGCACCATATCTTAGTAGGTATGGTGCTGTTCTTTTTCTCTTTTACAGAACACAGCACGGCAACGTTGGTAGCATTCTTTGCAAATGTGCCCCAAAGTAGCACAGTTGCAAATGGCAACAGTGTGCCTAATACCATTTGGTCATAGGAGGGCATTATGAATTTAAAGGTAAAATGTATTGTGTAATGGAGTGTTACCACATCAAGTTAAATCTGTATCACAGTATGTAAATGCCATGCTCCATTAACAATAACATGACATGGGTAGTGAATAACAGGTAAAAGTGTGCATAATATGCAGTAGTGGTGTTATTACATATCACACCTCACTTTTCTCCCAAAAGACATTGATCAGAAAATACAGCTTTGAAAAAAAATAACTTTTTCACTTTTGGGTTTTGCCTCGCAATTTAGGGCCAGATGTAGGTAAACGTGAAATACCGATTCCTTAATACCGAATTTTACCGATTTGGTATTAAGGAATCGGTATCTCCGCGGCCCAGGTTAACACCGGAACCTAGGCTGCTATGGGAATTCACAAGGACATATAGTCAAGCCCATTATCGCCGCTTTAGCGGCAGTCTCCTGCCGCTAAAGCGGCGATAATTTTATCGCCGTTCTTGATAATATGCCCCCATGTTTCCAGTGCTAGCCTTTCTTTTAGAAATCAGTAGATTCTATGAGGCACATTTTGTTTTCAATGAAGCCAATGATGCACATGGGCATATGGTCCTATGCTAATCTGGGAATCCTAGTTATGGATTTCAAATTGACTGGGCAAAAAAATGTTGTTTCGGTACCACTGCTGTCTGTAATATTCAGTATGTGTAGTCTTCAACCAATATTCCATTCAGCCCAGTTTTATGCTGTATGGAATAGTATTGAGAGGTATTCTAGGGCAGGCTAATACTGGTAGAAATGATGTCTATTGGAATGGATGTGCTATCTTGTGCTATCAGTATTTTTCTGGCTTAGTCTTCTTGATTATCCACAAACAAATTATGCAGATCTGTTTCCATACTCTACGTGAGTTGGGCAAGAAACTCGCCACCCTCTACTTTTTGCTTTCTTTGTTTTGAAGACTGTTAAATAGGAAGATTCCCACACAAAGGTCAGCACCATTATGTCTTCAGAAGTTTTTTTATCAATTACAGTAAATGGGTTTTCTAAATGTGGCAGACAGGTGAAGTGCTGTGATGAGACACAACAATACTCAAAGAGGCAAGACACACTGACCAGTAGTTAGTCAGAGACCACTTCACTTATTTTACATACTTAAATTATCTTTGCTCTTCCGCACTTTAAACATAGTTTGTTCTCTAGTGATTGCTTCTAGTTCAGAAAAGCAGCCAGAAAACTGATAATACTAACAAGGTTGAAACATGTGGACCTATATTTTAATCACATAACACATGTGCCTTTTTGATACACAACACGTCATAAACACAGTAGCCTACCTAACTAGACAAAGGTGTTACATATTTTAAACTCAGTGTCCAATCACTCCGGAATAAAGTCCAGGAGCAAGTAGCATTGGATACTTTTTAAATTACTCACTTTTAAATACCTCAATGCACATATAAAAAGAAAAAATACCATCTCCCCTGTAATCAGGTGTCGAAGAACACCCTGTTGGCACTCGGCCCTCGGGGTGGGACCCCGATGATGAAGCATGTCACCAACCAGGTTGGTGAGTGAGGGGTCTTCTTAAAGGACTGTTGTTGTCCTTGGCTGGTTGGGCACTACGTGCACCACAATTTATTTCATTTCCGAGGCTCATCCACTACAGCCTCACGGGGGTACTCCTCCATTTGTTTTTGAAAGTATTTAATAGGGGACCAGGAGTTCCTCCCAACACATACTTTAATACCCTCTCTCTCTTTTTGTTTGCAATTAACATTTAATTTATAGGCATCAGGTACATTCAGTACCATTCACTAAAGACTTATAAGTACATTAAATGTACCAATCAGGCATATACCAATGGTACCATGTTTTAGGAAGAGAGTACACACACTTAACCACTGGTTAGCAGAGAAAATGTGTGCAGAGTGATAATAAAGACAAAAACAGTTCTAGGAACAGAAGGCACCAATCTGGGTGGCCTTACTAAAAGGCCAGGTCCAACACAATCTGTCCCTCCATCACTTATACCTGAATTCCACAGCTGCGATTTCAAATGTAATCTCCAAGATACTTTTCTCCATAGCCTCCAAAAAAGCCCCAGCGACTCCATTAATTTTTTCTTCTCTCTTCAATGTATGCAAGATCGTTCTCAGATTGCCATTATTTATTTTTTTTCTCCACTAAAGCTCAAGCAGCAGCTTCACCACCTCCCTCCTTTAACATGCCTTCTTATGTGCTGTTAATTGAAAATAAGCAAATGTTTCCTTTTTTGTAATTTCTTTTCAAGTCTGATTAATTATTCAGTTCTGAAATGACTGCCACAATGTGACTAGTGCCTTTAATGATCATGTCCCAGTTGCACCTCCCTGATAGTACTTCCCAGATCATTACCTCCCTTTGACTCCCTGGTCAGTCACGCTTTTAACGTGCTCATCAGTTCCAGTTATGCCACACCAGCCTGCAGTACACCAACACTTTCCACACCTCAAGAGGTCCTGTCCATACAGCTACACCCAGGCATACCCTCTGACTCTTCCTCATACCAGATGCCTGACCTATTGGGCATTTTCTCCACAGTCAGGCACTATTAGAAATGAGGGTCTCTAGTTGGCAGAAGTAAGTACCCTTGTCAAGGTAGGGACCCTCCTTCCTAGTCAGGATAAAGGGGATACATTTCTTAAATAACCCCTGCTCACCCCCTTGGTAGCTTGGCACGAGAAGTCAGGCTTATCTCAGGGGCAGGGTGTAAAGCATTTGTGCATGCATACAGTAACACAGTGAAAACACTACAAATGAACACCACATCGGTTTAGAAAAATAAGAAAAACTTTATCTAAACCAACAAGACCAAAGACGACAAAAGTCCAACATACATTAATGTTAAAATAGTCATTGTGCAAAAAAAACCCTTGAAAACACAGTTTCTCCGACTCTATAGCTCAGTTTGGGGCTACCACGATACTGAACACCACAGAGTCGAACAATTCCAGCCAATAGCATTGGTACGGGTCAGCTAAAGCGTCAACAGACTCAGAGACAGTACAGTTTTTGTTGTGCCGATGGGAACCGGTCGGGTCAACTGCTGCAGTTGTGATCTGAGATGTAAGCGTTGAAGGGTGTGGTGTCCTCATGGCTCAGTGCAGCCAGTGGCTTGTTGACGTAGTGGGTGAGACCAAGGCTTGCCTCGCAGGGTGAGGTGGTGTTGGATGCGGTGCTGGCAGGTCACGGTGCGGTGACAGAGCCGCTTGATGTTCGAGTTTAGCAGCGATGGAGTTGGTGACGTCTGTGCAGCGTGAAAGGAAGTGGTGTGAAGTGCAGTGCTCACAGGACACGGTGCAAGCAGTGGCTCATTGACGGAGTTGGTGAGACGAGGGTTGCATTGTGAAGCGAGGCAGTGCTCTCTGCGGTGCCTTCATGACATGGAATCCTGCAACAGACTCAGTGACAGAGTCGGTTGCCCTTTTCTTCCGGCGGCGACTGAAACCAGCGAGTCCAGATATAGGGCCCATAAGGACGGTGAGGTCTTTGCTGTTTCTGAGACCTCTTGAACAGGGGACAAGCTTCACTTCAAGCCCTTGGAGACACTTTGCAAGCAGGATACACACATAGTTCCTCTACTTGGCAGAAACAGCAACTGCAGGCCAACCCCAGACAGCACACAGCAAAGAGGCAGAACTCCTCCTCCAGTTTCTCCACCTCTTCTCCTTGGCAGAGGTTCCTCTTGAAGTCCAAAAGTGATCTAAAGTCCTGTGGTCTGGGCCCCAATATTTATACAGCAACACCCTTTGTTCTCTTGTGCTAGAGAATCTCTGTGTCCAGTCAAAACCAGTTGTGTTCTCTGGTGCAGCTTCCTGGCAGGAGGTGGAGACAGCATTGTGTAAGGCAGACATTCCCATTCAACTTAAAGGAGACCTCCTCCCCCTACTCTAAATGCAGCTGAGATCTTCTCAGCCCAGCCCTGACTAATCAAGACTCTCTAGAGCCACTGTACATCCCGAGCCCCTGTCACTCCAGAGCCAAACAGTTAATGTGCATCCTAGCAGAGGCACGCTGGATGGCTAAGCAATAAAAAACCTACCTTTTAAGTGGTATTTTCAAACACAGAATGTCAAATTCACCCTCACTAAAAGATGCATTTTAACATTATGAGTTCAGGCATACTAAACTTTATTTTCCTACGTTGTTCCCAGGGGTAGTTATGTTTATAAGATCTTATAAGCAAATTCCCCATTTTGTCCAATGGGAACAGGTAGCCTTGCAATAGTGAAAAAAGAAATTGGCAGTATTTCACTGTCAGGACATGCCATACGCACCAGGACATGCCCTACCTTTCACTTACACTGCACCCTGCCCACAGCGGTACCTTGGGCTTACCTTAGGGGTGACTAACATATAGAAAAGGGAAGGGTAGGGTTTGGGAAGTGGGTGCTCTTGTCAAGTTGACATGGCATTACTAGACTGCACACAGATACTGCAGTAGCAGATCTCAGGCACATTTACAGGCTGCTTATCTGAATGACACAATCAGTGCTGCAGGCCCACTAGCAGCATTAAATTTACAGGCCCTAGCACAAACAGTGCACTGTACTAGGAACTGACTAGTAAATCAAATATGCTTATCATGGAATCACTAATCCATAAAAATAATTTACAAAGAGAGCTCTTGCACTTTGGCACTGAACTGCAGTGGCAAAGTTCCCAAAGCTTCTAGACCAGCAACAACGAAGTCCAATACACAGCAAAAACACATGAGGTTAGGGCAGAAAAATGCAGGTGAAACCCATGCCAATGGTGCTAGGTCTAACGGGCACCATCTTTAAAACCAGAGTAAAATAGATATGACATCCAACCTTCGTTTAATGCTGCCACGTGTCCCCCAAATTGAAACGGTGTGCAACCAACAACACAACTTTGTATACAACTGTCATCACTTTCTCCATTACAAACCTGCTATGTAAAAAGAGCTGGTTTAAGAAGCCCCATGAAAGGCGGTTATTGTTGGCGCTGACGAGCTCTGCCCCTAAGATATTTCATTTTAATCTACCGAATAATGGGGCATATTACCAATAACTAGCGATAATTATCGCTATGTTGGTTTAGCGGCGATATTTTTACCGCCGAGCTGCAGCGATTTTTATCGCTTAGGAACCTTGCCATTATCAAGGTATATGTCCTAAGCGATAAAAATCGGCCGAAATGCATGAATATCGCTGAAAAGTCAGCGATAGTCATGCATTACCGAGCTAATGCTCTTAGCCATGTTATCCACCTACCATTGGATAACATGGCTAAGAACTGCTCAGGGGCAGGTGTTAGCTTTTGGAGATATTTGCGCTTAGCACGAATATCTCCAAAAGTTGGTAATAGGAGATAGTGATGTTAGCGACTGTTTCCAGTCGCTAACATCTTGGCACGCCCACTTTGCATGTCATTAGTGATAATTATCACTGACATGCAAAGCGGGGACCAAGATAATCGCTATCTCCTACTAGCTGTCGCTAACTGGTGTTAGCGACAGCTAGGTAATAGGGAGATAATTTTATCTCCGCTTTCTCGGCTTTTAAAGCCAAAAAAGCGGAGATAAACCCCCTTAATAATATGCCCCTATGTTTCTGACCACCACTTGTTCACATTTGGCCAAAATTGCAAATGTATAGTTATCCTTATTACAATAGCCAGCACAGTGCACTTTCTTGTTAGATTAGATAAACAAGTGATATTGCTGCTGGTTAGACAGCCCTTTCTGTCTTTGAGAATGTGCTTACAGAAAATCATTTATATTGCAATCTGCATTGTGCATATTTTTTTAAATTGGGAGTAAATGTTGCAAATCAATTTCTTATGAGAGAGTGACACAACCTATCATCTAGCTACAGTAATAACACCTGTAATTTTGAAAAGTAAATAACGGTTTGTGTGTTTGACTGCCTCCGAAAGGCTATTTTTAGGGTGGGAATTAAAGATTCCTGATTTTATTAAACATACACATATAAACGATACCCTGATTTTGGCTCCAGTGATTATCATATAGCTGTGCTGATGCGGCTGAGCTGCTGCCTCTCTTAAGATTAAGTGGCAGGAGAGCATCGATTTAGGCAGTACAGTCTGAAAATGAGAATTCAAGGAAAACATAATAAAAAGCTTGTGGGAGGACTCCGAACCCCAAGGTGTCAACTGGCTAAATAAGATGTATGTCGTACCTATGCCTCTAACATCTATCAAACTGAAACTAGCACAAAGCCACCAAATCAACTGTGCTTGCAGTTTTACTTTCCAGATTAGGAAAAGGTCACTTTTAAAATACTTTTTTCACATTAGCAGTTTCCTTGGCTTTGAAAGAGTGTCTGCCGGAGAGCAGCATGGGTGTGTGTGTTTCTAGTCACTCATTTAACTCAGTACTGTGATACCAATAATAACTAGCCTGCAATCCAAAAGAATATTTATTTCACAAGCCCTTTAATTCGCCATGTAAGATCATGGACGTTTCAACATATAGAACAATTAGGCACCGCTATTTACCAACATTATAAAGTGAGCAAAACATTGATTTACTAAAGTTGTTGCCACCATTTTGCAAGCTGACTTCTTTATGGTTTTGTCATCATTTAAAGCGCTGTCGCTGGGTCTAGGACTATTTTACAAAGTAACATGGATGTATAATGATATTGTGTGATGTTTTGTTATAAGACATGCAACAGTTACAGCTGGACAAGAATGTGTCACAATTACAGATGTTTCTATATGTTAAAATGGCACCTTAATAAGTAGAAGACACAAGTCACTCACCAAATATCCGTTGGATCATAAACCGCCTTTTACACTTCGGATGTCAAGCACCTGATATAAAAATCAGAAACACATCAACCTTAGGTGGTATCCAGTATCAGTGTAATAAAATGTATTCATTATACCAATGGTCAGGTGCATACCATTTCAATACTGAAGTCAATAGTTGCAGATCCTGAAACCTGTGCAGTGATTTGACAGCATTTTCGCATTTCCATTCATTAATTCAAAGCTGTTTTGCTCTGTGACCTAATCGTATCAAGCCTACTCATAGACAAGTAAGCCTTTTGCACCGTTGCCTATTTATACGAACTATTCAATAATTCAGTGTTTCAATCTGGAATTTCAGCTAACTTTTCCCGCCTTTTTCACTTGTAAGTGCCAATGGGGGTTTGATGCTTGCAAATTAGCTGAATTTAACAAGGGTCACAACCATACAGTCTTTGATCTTTTTTTATGTTGTAAGAGGTTAAGGCCTCTAAAATGTTCGTTACTCAAGTGCACTCTCACGAGAAAACAAGGACCTTGTGACATCTCATGTTCACTAGGCATTAATGTTCATGAACATATGCCAAAGTCCTCATACCTAGAATCAGCAAAGCAGAAAGGCAGGCCTATGATGGGGACACAGCATATCAAGCACACTCCTCTCCTCACATCTTTATCTTTTATCAATCCACTATTGTTCCCTTTACCTTACCCAACAGAGTGGCTGTGCAAATAGTTGTCTGTCCATGAATTTGTTATGTCTATTCTGTACTCTATGGGTCAGATGTACGGCCCTACCAATTTTTGAGTCGCAAATTGCGTTGTTTTGTGACTGGCAATTTGCCGCTCGCAAATAGGAATGTACAACAGTGTCCTAGACACCGTTTGCGATTTCTAATGGAGTCGCATATTGCCTGCCTCATTAATATTCATGAGTCAGGTGCAATTGGGAATGGCTAGCACTCCCAGGGATGGTGGACTGCTGAGGGTAGCAGACCACCATGTCTGTGACTGCTTTTTAAATAACGCATTTTGTTTTTTAAATGCAGCCCGTTTTCCTTAAAGGAAAACTGGATGCATTTAAAAAAGAAAAATGTAACGTTTTTGTTTCTATTTTGAAGAGTAGGCATATTTTAAATGCCAGTCACAAAGGGGAAGGGGGCCCCTGGGGACCCCTTCTGGTTTGCGAGTAGCTTACCAACCACTTGAAGTAGGTGGTAAACTTCTAGTGTTTTGCAACTGCAGTCGCAAAACAATGGTACATACCATTGAGACTCGGTATTAAGAAGTGACACCTTATGCTCTCCCCTTCCTAATAGCGAGTCGCAAACCCTATTTTGCGAATCGGTGATAGGTTACTGAGTCGAAAAATAGGGTTTGTACATGGGCCTGACATATTTTTCAGTCGCAAACGGGCTGATTACCCATTTGTGACTGCATTAAACTGTTGTACATCTCGCACTAAGTGCTTTTTCTTTGTTGCTTGTTGTGGGCCTCTTGGTTCCAACAAGTTCAACATACTGTCACCACAGCCTCTGGTTCTGAGCAAAGACTCAGAGGCAATGACCCTCTTCAGTACTCCTGCCACTTTTGATACCGCCTTGTTTTCTGTCTGTGTGCCATTTAAGGGATCTTGAGTACTTAGCTTTAAACACACAGCATTTAAAATAACTGAGGGGATATAAAGTATACTGTTTTCCAGAAAGGTTATGCTTCTCCATAATAATTACCAAAGTCAGTGTTCTAAAACTTTGTGAGCATTAGCTGCTAGTGCACCCTCTCACACTCTATTTACTGATTACATTGGAACTTTGTTCTCTCTATTTCAGATACGATCTGAGGTTCACAATCAATAGAGAATTGCATTAGAACTGTTCACAAACATCATATATTATAAAACTCTTGGTTCTATGTAAGAAATGTGAGTATTAGTATGAAAATCCACCTCAAATAATACCCACCGTCCTTATCATGGTGAACCAGTATATTTACTTAATAAACCAGTGCTTGTCAGGGTGAATCAAAATACTCACTAAATTAACCCTCTTGTAGTTTGGCCCAAAACTGTCAAGCTGACATTAGAGAAAATGTGTAGATATTTATTCTGTACTCAAGCAGTAATAAAATGAAAACCCAACACAAGTGAAATGCCAAACCCATTTAGAGAAATAGAGAACATTTCAATAAATAAAATGATATGAAGATGACAAGAATCAAATAACTACAACCTGAGATATGAATTTCTAAATTCTGAATTAAAAATACCATCAAAAAGCATAAAGTGCCACCTGCAGTTATCAGGTCATGCTAGACCAGGTCAAAGTTGAAAGTTCAGGCCGACTGTGATAAAGAACGGTTTGAATGCAGGAACCAGGTTCATCCCAGTGGAAAGATTACCTTCGGAATTAGAAACTTTTATGTCGAAAAAGTAGTTGTTGACTTGTTGTCGGCAGAGCAAGCTGAATGCTGTACCTAAAGCAGGGCTCGATGAAAGCAAGTTCCCGAAGAGCAGGCTCCTGGAACGGTTGTCAATGAAGACAGGAAATCTTCAAGCAGTCAAAGCCCAATGTATGTGCCCAGGAAGGCCTCTATATGTTGATGGGTTGCTGCTCGGCACAAGTCCTGATGAAACCTCCTACGTTTAGACTTGGAATCCTTTCTGGAAGTCAGATCTCCATCAGAGGACAAACAAGCAAGCTGAAGCCAAACAGCAATTCTATGTCCCAGATTTTGTGTTGTGCCTTACTCCGCCTGATTTTTTTGTGCTGCCTGCTTGCGTCCCCTGTCACCCCAGGTCCAGTCTACCCTCTTCCTCCCATTACCTTGATCCTCCAACTACTCCATTCTCCTGCTCCTAATGTACAGCACTCCATGGCCCCACACTGCCATTGCCCTTTTCATTTTTTCTTTCTTCCTAGGGCCATTGCCTTTTTAATTTTTGGCCTCCAACATACAGCTCCTGGAAACCCTGCCTACTCACATGGCCTTGGGGAGTGGCTACCATCAAGGGCATGGTCCTGTGAAAAAGCAGCTCTCCTGCATGTTCCAACTGCTTGGCTTTCAGCCTTCCCATGAAGAGAGTCTCTTTGTCCCTGAGTCCTATTTGTTTTATTTTAGACTTGAAACCACTTACCTGATCCTGCAGACCAGACTCTGTATGCGGCATTTACCTTCCTTTCTGACATCAGGAGTCGAAGTTTTCTGCTCAAGGTGATCATCTGCAAGAAAAACAAAAGAGGCAGTCATTACTTGCAAGGTAAGGCAAATTACCAAACGCCTGTGCTAACGTGGAAAGTGAGTGCAGCCATTAAAAAAAGGCATGTTGGGCGATGGTATGTTGAGGTATTTTTTAGGTATATAGGTTAAAGACATTCACAACAAAAAAAGCCACAACAATTAAACCAGAAGAGAAGAAATAAGCGAACCCTGAAAGTAAGTCGCCCCTCTGAACTTTAAGAACTGGCACGACATTGTGAAGAACCCACAAAAATGTAACTGAATAAAAGGGAATACACACTTGTATGATATTGTTTAACTAACACTGAGACTAATTCACTCCTTGTGTCTTTAGGGAATATCAAAACTACAGACTCTTATTTGGGAGGGAGATACATGATTATCAGCCACACTACCTATGACCTGCTGCTACAGATAAAGTAATTAGGAGCCCCAACACTCCATCCCTCATAAAGACAAAGTACACAACTGGGAAGTGGAGATTAGGTGAAACCAATAGGTAGGGAGCATAACCTATCCTCTACTTCCTCTTAACAGAACGGATCCTCAGCTTGACTAAAGGTACGGCCTTGGACATCAGTGACCAAGGAAGTCGGATGACATTTGACCCATTTGTAGAAGTTAGATGACTCTCCTATTTAGCTCCTTGCGGGGTGCTCTCTGTACATAGTTGTGGGTGCAGTGTGATAGCCTTCAGGGGGATTTGTGGTCTTGAATTCACTCATGCAGGCTCCTGGAACAATTCAGGTTAGTTATTTCCTAGCCCTGGCATCTTGCAGTTTGGGGACAGGAGCAGTGCACATTAACACCAGTGCAGGTCAGAGACTTGGAGGGGACACCACTTGGGCCTTAGGGCTCACTCCATCAGAGGCCAGCAGCAGGGTCCAGTGCAGTTTCAGTTCATGCTGGTCAGCTGGGCAGTTGCAGAGAAAGGGCCTCAGGAAGCTTGTGGTATTCCTGTAACTCAAACAGTAAGTCAGCCAACCAACTCTTGGGAGAAACTTCTGGGGTCCTTGGTTCAAGTCAAGCTGGTCAAGTCCTCTTTCAGGTTCTTCAGATAGCAGAACAGTCCTTTGTCCTTTCTTCAGTGGTCCGGAAGTATTCTGAGAATGGTACTCAAGGCCTGGCTCTTCGACTGAACCTTTACACCCAGACAGATCAGCTGGCGCCCCCCAGCATCTTCAGACACTTATGGGTGAGAAGCAACAAGTTATAACCCCCTAATTGATTGGTAGTATAACAATTAAGCCCATTGCCAGCTTGTGGGTGGGGTAAATTATATAACAGTCCCCAGGGGTGACCCTGCCCACGTTTGAAGCACTTACTGTGTGTTTTACTGTGTGTTTACTGTAAGCTATCCCACAGTGCCTCTGTTTCCCTAAAATCAGAAAGGCATAAGCCTTCTTCCCCTGATCAGAGCTCCCTGCACCCACCCCAGGTTGTGGGTATGGAAATGGGACAACCCTCCAAAAGCAGTTCCGGGGCAGCTTCCACTCCCACTGGGTATGGAGCCAAGCTGGCTGGCAAGACAAAAGAAAGGCAGGCCTAGGTGTGAGCGACACCTGACAGGGACAGGGTAGGCATCTTTTAAAGCTCAAGAAGGGGCTGAGCACAGCCCCCGGGCCATTCTTCTCAGGGAGGAAACAATATATCTCCTTACCTAAGCCCTTTGTCCACTGTCTGGGAGCAATCCACATCTCAATACAGGGAAGCTATCAATAGTCTTGTTACACTGGACACTGGTAGAAAGGCCCATTTAGCTTTGGTAGTAAGATGAAAAATTTCTAAAACTGTTATTTCCAAAATAGTTTGTAATAGTTTAACCCAGTGTTTTCGTATAGAAAAGCAAGCCTTGCCACAGTGAAAAATGACTTTGAAGGTTTTACACTGCCAGTACCTCCAAAACATTATACATGTCCCGTTTTTTAAATGCTGTGCACCATGCTCTTTAGGGTCTAACTTAGGGGTGACGTATACAATTTAAAAAAAGAAGGTTTAGGCCTATCAAATGTTTAAAACTGCCTACCCAGACTGCAGGACCTGGCCTGGTGTCATGTCTTGCAGTGCAACTTTAGTGGGTTGCCCAATACGTGCTGCAGTCTACTAGTAGTATTACATTTACAGCCATATTTGCATGTAGTACAATATATTGGGAACTTATAAATAAATTAAAAATGCCACTTTTACTGTGTTTAAAAGGGAGAACACCAGTGCTTCATCCCTGGTTGGCAGGAGAATAGTGTGCAGAGTCCTATCTCCAACAAAAAACAGGTTCAGCAAAAGATCTGGGGTGACCGTGATTAAATGGCAAATTTCCAACACTCAGGGGCAGATTTGCAAGCCCCTTGCGCCACTTTTGCGTCACCTTTCCCATGTTAAAACTGACGCAAAAGTGGTCGCAAGGGGCTTGTAAATCTGCCCCTCTATATTTAGTAAAGTATTGCGTTTAATTCTGGTCTTATTCTGTCCGTTGACTGAACATGAATTTCATCAGAGCAGGATCACTTGCTCATTGTATCATTACTATTTATTGAGTACTTTGTTTCTGTGCAATGTGTACTAATCTGGACTATTATCATGAAAATGGTTGACCTCTGTGCATCCAGGAACTTTTAGTTACATTTTATATAAGTATGTCTTTCCTTCTTTTTTCCCTTATTTGCACAATTAAATGCCTCAATTGTGAGTATTGTGATATCAGCTTAATCAAATTCCCAAACAATCAATGGGTTTCTCAATTTTTAAAATTTTTTAATCTATAAATTAATTTCTAGAAAATGTGCACATAAAGCCTTTACAGATTATTTTCTGATATTTTCATATCGGTCACATTTAAAATCATTCCATATAAGTCATACTTTCAAAACCAGAAAAACTGTCCACAATCACAGGGTCCATAAGTTTATTTCTAGACAGGAAGGCACATCGTTCATCTAATTTTATTATACTCCTGTATTCCACTGCTAATCTATTCCTTTATCTCATTTACTTTGTTCACAAAGTTCGGGCTGGACATTATTTCAAGCACGGAATGTACAGGCTTGTAATGAAATTAGTTTTGCAATGTTTAGAAAAATGTTAGGATTAAAAGGCTAACATTTTCTAAGAAATAACATTTATAGATGAAGAAAAATAAACTATATTGAAATGAATTGATTCTTTTGGAAGTTGATTAGAGCACTGTAATACATATGCTCAATTCAGTCACATGTCTGTGAGAAGGATGAAAGTATACATAGGAGATACAAGTCTAATACTGATCTGTGTTGGAATATCTTTATTGGAGTTTCAGTTTCAATATAAGGATTTCAATAATAGCATCTAACATTTCAGCAAATGCCCTCTAGCTATGGACATGAAACCAGGAGTTCCTTGATTCATGCATTTTTTGCCGCAAATTAAGAATGCAAGTAATGGTAAGAAGGAAGAAGATTGCAAAAGAAGAGTAGAAGCATAACACCAAAGACTATTGATTTTGAAGCAGCCCGAACATGTACATAGATGGTCAAAAACCATTAGTAAACTCAGAAGTCTCATGACACCGTTGATACTGATACCCACAAGCTATGTCCTTCTGGGACATTTACATTAGTTCCAGCAGCCAACCTTCCCAGCCATGCTGAGGGGAATGGACTCTAGATGTAATAGAACAGATGCAATTGATCATTGACCTGATGGATCTGTCTCATGCATGCTGCTATGGTGGGCTTAGAGTCGATCCACCCTTGATGTGTAGGTATGGTTGCAGTTTACGTTTCCTGAAAATGCACCATTTTGTTATTGACAGAGCTGAAGCAATACATTTTTGTTTATGTAAAGTCATTCTTAGGGTGTCTTTGTTGTTTTTCAGGTGGGCTAGTTCTCGTGAGGAAGAAATGATTAAGGCATATATAGTTTTACATAGTTGTCACCAATATAATTGTAGACTGAACCACTGCCACGCCAATACAATGACCTTCTTGCTCTCTGCAGTTTATAAGGGGTCCAGTGGCAGTCTCTGAATATTTTGAAAGAATTAAACTTAAGCCCGGCCTCCCATAGACTTTTGTCATATGTTAACATTAGCGTGGACTAGTCCTTAGAGTTGGATTTGTGTAGTCTCTTCTGCCTAAGGAGATATTTCATAAGCACCAAGCAGACGTTCACTATCATGCGCTCATATGATCCTGACATTACCTTTTTACAGCGGCTCAATTTTACCAATTAGACCAAGGGGGGATGCCAAGGTCTTGTGGCAACAGTTTCAGTTTAGGTATCATAAAATGGCTTATCTGCTGGCATTGCCAGGATTTGTTTCTGCATAGGCAATACTCCTTCATGAATTCTCGCAAAGGATGTCAAGGTTCTATCTCAGTATACCTGATCAATATCTTTGACTCCTTTATCAAACCAATATTTTCCTGTCTGTCATCTATTGTTATGCCAGCATTGTTCTAAGAGGGGCTCGGAGGGGAGTAATTCTCTTTCGCCTAAGTCTCTGTGAGTCGTGGACCACATATGTATTGTTTCCTTTAGTTTGGCATAATCTGGATCCCTCAGAAATGTAGTGCCCGTGTCAAGGGTATGGATGCCTGTTTTGACTTTTTGTTGATAATTCGATCAGAACCCAATCTGGACTTTCAAGATATAGAATTGAAGTGGTTCTCCAATTAGGAGAGGAGGTAAACCCTCCAGTATAACTTTATATGAGACAGTCTTAGTACTCCTGCTGTGGTAGCTGCATAAAGCCTTGTTACTACCAGTTGCAGTACAGTCAGGCTAAAAAATTTTTTCCTAATTGAGACATCAATGACTTTCAGAAAGGGGGTTTGTATTTGAAATGCCAGCATTTTGAAGAAGTAATTATATTTTGATGCCAGCACAATATTCACAGTTTCAACGTTGCCGCATAGCAAAATTTGTAGTTTTTCCTATTTACGGATTTTTAAAAATGTAATCTAGTACTCATTGTATGTTTTTTGTTACCGTTGTTTGAAATTTTCCACTAACAAGAATTCCTAAGTGCTTTGATTTGCAGTGTATCCATTTAAAAGCCAGGTCAGTCAGCGCCTGTTAGGTAGTACTATGTGTCGTTGACATAGCTTCACTCTTAGTCCAGCTGACTTTATAACCAGAAAAATCAGAGAAGTTAGTAAATTCCTCTATCAGAATTGGTATGAAAGTATCCAGTTTGATCATTGTCAGCAAGAAATTAGCAGTGTTGAACATTAATTTAAGGCCTGCTGGCCTTTGCGTCCAATTGATAGTGGCTGGTTCTGTAATGGGTATTGCTAACGATTCTAGTGCCATTGTGTAGAGTAGTAGTGACAGAGGACACCTTTGTTTGTTACCTCTTTTGATTGTGATCAACTCAGAGATATATCTGTTGCGGTTTATCTTTGCTATGGGTTTTGATAGAGCCAACTGGTCATCTGTATGAACTTATGTCCAAGGCCAAATTTACTAAAACTGCAGAAAATATAGTCATGCTCCACATGATCAAGTACTTTCCAAAGATGAGGGAGAAGATTATCTTCTCCTGACCATCCTGCATGGTCTGTCAGGCTAGGTATAGTACTTTGCACACATGGTATAGTGATGATCCATTAGTACGAAACTCACTAGATTCCTGTGGATCAGCAATGGGATCAACTTGCTCAGCCTCATTGATACTACTTTTGCCAAAATCTTCACCTCTCAGTGAAGAAGGGTGGTTGGCCGTACTTGAGACACAGCTGTTCGTCTCTCAGGCTTGGGTATTAGGAATATATATGCCCTGATACATTCGAAGTGGAAGACATTGGTTCCTATAGCTTATTTACAAGTTTTCTCCAGGATTGGGACCATTTTGGACCTGGAAGTTTTAATAAAATTTCAATTGAAAGCCATCTGCCCCTTGAGTCTTACCTATTCACACCGGATTAATTGCTTCTGGGATCTCTGTGGCAGATATGTCTTGATCCAGTTACACACTCAAATGTTGGAAGAATTTTGGGCTGAGTGGTCAGCCCATAAATGCATCTCCTTGGGCAGTAACAGTGTGTTCACTAGAGGTGTACAATTTTGTATAAACAGCAGCAAACTCTTTCATTATGTCCATCGGATGCATGAGTGTTTGTCTACTGAGGTCACAAATTGCACAGATAGCTGTCTGCACCTAACAATGTTCCAGTGACAGGGCTACCTTTTTTCTCTCGATGTTCCTAGGCATTTCCTTTAATGTGGAACAAGGTTTCTTTTCTATGGTAGAGAATATGTTGTCCAAATCAAATTTCTTATTCATTAGCATTTGAAGGATATGGATGTTGTCTACACCTTTTCTGCAGCACACGTATTGCAGTCTTGAGGTGAAAATGTTACTGAAAGCCTCTTTTCAAGCTTCCAGAAAGTCTCACATTAGCATTCCTTTAATAACGATTTTCCAACTGACCAGAGGAACTGCGGTGAGGTAACTTAGTTTTCAAGAGGATCCAAATCTTCTCTGAGCATGACTTGCATCTTATTTCCCCCCCTTGCAGTTTATATTTCGTTGCACTCATCCTCAAGGTACACTTATTTTTTACTCTGGCAGCTTATATTTTGTTCGCCACGTCCTCCAAGTACACACATGATGGAGAGCCAGTACTGAGTGGATCAGCGCCTGGTCCAAAACACTGCTGATATCTATGGCACATTTGAGGACCCTGATCAGTGTAGTATTACTGGTTCTGGGTTATTTGCCATGTGCTATAGAGATGTAGGTGTATTCCTTGGTCGTGTATAATGGTCAAGTATCCAATATCTAGCCGTCAGATGTTACGTCTTGTAATATGCTTCTGTCTTTGTCACATCGGGTATCAGAGTGGCCCAAAATGGCCATGATTAATCCAGCGCTATCTTTCAGTCTTCTCCCACTAATAATTTTCTCTGCCCAGTTTCTATGAAAAGTCGAGACGGATAGGAGAAGAAGTCCCTTTTAAGACCAGTAGAGGTGTTGCGGTTTTCCACAACAAAAGTGGTATTCTGAATTGACTGCTTGGTTCAGCATGATTCTTATGGATAGGACTGGCAACTCTGTTTTTCCCTGAAAGTTATCATGTGTACTTTCGAGTCTTGATTTAGATTTTTACAGCTGTAAAAGGAGACTACCTTTTCTACCCAGTCTCATTTCAATTTTCTAGATTCTATTTTGGAAAGGTGAGTGTCTTGCAAGAGAGCATTATTGGGTTTCTTGGATGGTAGCTGAGAGAGTACATTTTCCCTCTTGATACATTCCATCATTTCATTTACATGAGCGACCATATAGTCAGGTATTTTTACCTTCACTATGTTTAGCACTCGGGATTGAGAATATAAAGTTTACTGAAACCACTTGGCAGCAGTAGATGTTTAGTAAGTTTGTGTGGGGTTTTTGAGGAAGGAAGTAGCAGAAATAAGCAGGAAGGACAGCTTTGTTTCAGTGGTAATACATGAGAAGTGGAGCATTCATGTTTCGCCATGAGATGGAAGTTTCTCACTAATAAAAGTCAATTGTAGGATATAGCAAAAAAATTAAATGAAAAAAAGGCAACTCCTAATCACTGGTGTCGCGTCATCCCAACATGAACTCCCCATCCAATACAGTGGGACCCAATGATCAACCCAAACTGCTCCTTCTATGGTTTAGAGCCGCCAGTACACTCCACCTCCCTGCCACTCATGCAAACTGATCGGATGGGATGTCTCGTTGCCAAGTCCCTCAGCTTTCTGTTCAAGGAAGGGACTTACCAGGAGGTGCACAGCATCACTAGCACATCTCAGACCACATCGTTACTCCACCATCCAGAGATAGATGCTCCATGATCTGTCAGCACCCGCTGATCTGCACCCTGCTCTCACCTCGATGGGCCTGCTTCATGGTCTTGATGGTACTCCTGATCGCCATTCATCTAGATCTTGTGCCAGCATGTTCTCTCGCTGCTCCCCATCGAACTTATGTCTTTGTAACTGGTCCCAATTAACTCATGTTTAAACACAGGAAGAGCTCCTCTACAGAGCAGCCATTTTGAGAAGGGGTGTGCTCCAAACCACTATGTGCAGATGAGAACAGATCACCAACTAATTATTCTGAGGCCGAAAATGCAGAGATTTGGAGGGAAAAAAACTGTTCTATTCTAAGTATTAAAACTAGAGAATGGAACAAAATGAGAAAACAAAGTCTGAAGTCAGCACTGACACCAAACCCTTCTCTTTTAGATCCTAATGAGAGTTGTACAGCTATTACCAAGGTTTTACCAAGGTTTATCGCAAATGTGATAAAAATCGGCCGCAATGCATGAATATTGCTGCAAAGTCAGCGATATTCATGCATTACCGAGCTAATGCTCTAAGCCATGTTATCCACCTCCCATTGGATAACATGGCTAAGAACTGCTCAGGGCAGGTGTTAGCTTTTGGAGATATTCGCGCATAGCGCGAATATCTCCAAAAGTTGGCAATAGGAGATAGCGATGTTAGCGACTGTTTCCAGTCGCTAACATCTTGGCACGCCCACTCTGCATGTCATTAGTGAGAAATATCACTGACATGCAAAGTGGGGCCCAAGATGGTCGCTATCTCCCACTAGCTGTCGCTAACTGGTGTTAGCGACAGCTAGGTAATAGGGAGATCATTTTATCTCCGCTTTCTTGGCTTTTAAAGCCAAAACAGCGGAGATAAACCCCCTTGATAATATGCCCCGTTGTTTTTTTCATTCTCCTATTCTACTCATTCACTTCTTTTACTGGAGTTCCAGAGTACTTTGCAATGTCCCATCTTGCCTATATTATCTATGTTTTAGCCCTGGCACATCTGATAACAATATTTGGGAGCAGGTCTACAAGAAAATGCCGCAGCGCAGCACTGCAATCCCTTTGGCTGCGCCACGCTGCGGCGCTTTCAGAGCACGGGAATGAGACATATCTACAATGATACGTCGCATTCCTGTGCTCTCCCCTGCGCTGGCGTACAAACAGCTGCCACGCGCCAGCGCAGACACCCTTGCATCATGGTGCAAGGATGCCTGCATCATGGAAAGATTTTTTTGTGCAGGAAGGGGCACCTTCCTGCACAAAAACAATCACGTCAGGCATTTTCCTCTTTCAATGCGTGCTGTAGAATGCAGCACGCATTGAAAGAGGAAAAAACGAGGAGACATTAAAACATTTCTCCTTGTTGCGCCTGGCTACTCCATCCCTAGGGTGCTGTAGCATACTGACGCATTTCCAGGTTTACGATTTCTAGTAAATCTGGAAATGTGTCTGGTTCCGTGGGTGCTGCGTAGGAACACCCACAGCAACACCCATGGAACGTCTACTTACACGCAAAGTGCTGCGTGTAAAGGGGGCATATTTACAAGGACAGGAAAAGCAACGCAGTGTGGCTTTTCCTGTCTTTGCAAAAAATGGGGCAAAGAAATGCGCTGCCAGAGCGTCACAAAAAGTGACTCACTGGAAGTGCAAGGGGCTTGTAAATCTGCCCCTTGGAATCCAGCGTTATACATATGCCAGTGATATGCAGCCAATGTGCAACGTTAATGGTAAAGCTTCAAAGCCCGTTAAGTTCAAAGAATGTTTACTCCAAGACAGACGCTGTATGAAGAAAAAATAGTGAAAATTATTATTGATAAAATAGAAGTCCTTGTTACAGGAAATAGAGCACTCCTATGGGCCTCTTAGTTTTGCCTGTCTGGCATTGGCCAGTTCTACACTCTTACAGAATCTGTTGGAAGTCTTGAGATTAAGAAATATAGTAAACCTAATTCAGATGCCGTTTCAGCAAAGGTTTCTGGAAGCTCTTCCCAGCTCCATAGACTCAAGTTCAAGTTCAAGTTCAAGAATTTATATAGCGCACCACTCACCCAGAGGGTCTCAAGGCGCTGAGGGGCTTGGGGGGGAATAATTATTTATCGAATAGCCAGGTTTTAAGTTCTTTTCTGAAGGAGATGTGGTTCTGTGTAAGGCGGAGTTGAGTGGGGAGTGAGTTCCAGGTCTTGGCCGCCGCCAAGTAGGAGAAAGATCTACCTCCCATCGTGGATCTTTGGATACGCGGAACTGCGGCGAGGCCTTGATTGGAGGATCTAAGTTGGCAGGTGGGTGTGTAGAAGGATAGTCGAGTGTTGAAGCATTCGGGTCCTAGTTTGTAGAGGGCCTTGTGTGCGTGGGTGAGGAGACGGAATGTTATTCTCTTGTTGACGGGAAGCCAGTGGAGGTCTTTCAGGTGGCCGGTAATGTGATCTTGGCGAGGGATGTCCAAAATAAGTCTCGCTGATGCATTTTGGATGCGTTGGAGTTTTTTCTGTAATTTGGCTGTGATTCCGGCTTAGAGGGTGTTTCCATAGTCCAGTCGGCTGGTGACCAGTGCGTGGGTGACCGTCTTTCTTGTTTCGGCGGGGATCCAATGAAAGATTTTTTTGAGCATACGGAGTACGTTGAAGCAGGAGGATGAGACGGCGTTGACTTGTCTGGTCATCGAGAGTGAGGAGTCTAGGATGAAGCCAAGGTTACGTGCATGGTCTGTTGGAATGGGTACTGAGCCCAGGTCCGAAGGCCACCATGAGTCGTCCCAGGCAGAAGGGGATGAACCTAGGATGAGCACTTCCGTTTTATCTGAGTTAAGTTTTAGGCGGCTGTGTTTTTACAAACGGCTACTTCTTTCATGCCTTCGTGAAGATTCCTTTTGGCGGTGTTGGGGTCTCTGGTGAGGGAAAGGATCAGCTGGGTGTCGTCAGCATAGGAGATAATGTTAAGGTTGTGTTGACGTGCGATGGAAGCGAGTGGGCTCATGTAAACGTTGAAGAGGGTGGGGCTGAGTGATGATCCTTGTGGTACACCGCAGATCCGAAAGGTCATACCCTACCTTAGCTCTGGTGGCAGGAATGTAGCAGTATCAGCATAGGACAGAGTACTTTAGACCACTAGAAGGCCTTAGAGAGTTTAATTGCCCCTATGAGTACCGATTCCTGGGAACCCGCCGGACTGCTGCTGTCTGAGAAGGACCGGTCTGTCTCAACATGACCTAGTAACTTAGAGGAATAGCCAAAATCGTGGGTAGCGCCATGAAACCGCTGGTGTACGTGCGCTGTATAAATAATTTTAAATAGAAATAGAAATAGAAATAGAAATAGAAATAGAAAATCATAGAAGTGGAACCTCAATGATTGTCTTCGTAAACTTTTTTCACAGTGGAGGACATTTTCACCTATCTTGCCTTGCCGCTACCGTATAATGTGGTCTTGGTGCTGTGAAAGCTGTAGTGCCCCAGTTTCCTTTTCATTTTTGTCACTTGAGAATTAGTGTTATTTGCCCTCTATCTAGATCCCTTTATACAAAGACTGGAAAAGAATAGGCAGATAGAGCCTATTATATCACGCGATCTCTCTACTAAAATTTTAGCCTATGCTGATGACATAGCAATTGTCACTAGGAATCCAGCATCAACTATGCTTGCTATCATTGATGAGGCCACCAAATTTGGAACTATCTCCGGATACGCCCTTAATCAAGGTAAAACCCAAATTGTGATTAATGATAATGTGGTTTTTGTTGATTCTAGAGTTACACCAAACGCAACTTACTTGGGGATTTCTATCACCGCCAAGCTAGAAGATCTGGTCGATATCAATGTAAAACCGGTTTTAAGGACAATGCAAAAAGATCTCCACAGACTTGATAATCTGCACCTTTCCCTGATTGGTAGAGTTAACGCCATGAAAATGGCTTTCTTCCCTAAACTGTTGTATTTATTTAGAGCAATCTGCCTAGAATTCCCTGATTCCTGTTTAAAATCTCTGGAACGCACTTTTTCAAGCTTTATATGGTCATATTCCCAACCAAGACGCGCATTAAAATTCCTCACTTTACCAAAGGAACGGGGGGTTTAGCCTTACCAAATTTGCATTTGTATTATTGGGCTGCAACACTGATTAACAGTCAAGAGCTTCTTCAAATTGAATTAGCGAGTGAAGTATTATGGGGTGTACAACCAACTATCTACAACCTAATGTTAGGTGAAAAAAGCTTAGGATACTTATGGCGTCATCTTCACGACAGCTATCACAAAAAAGTGACATTTAAGCCGCTTCTACACTCATTTAAAATAGTGCAAAAAATAAGAAAAATTATGGACATTGGGCGAGTCTCATACTATACACTTTTTAAAGATAATCCAGATCTGCCCGTAATCTTTAGGGATAGCTGTATGAAGAATTGGGAAGCAGCCAGAATCACACATTTCGGCAATCTCTGTTCTTCTACGGGGCTTCACACATTTGAGGAACTAAGAATGAAATATCAAATTAATAACAGAGATTTCTTCAAATACCTACAAATCTGGGACTATATAACAAAAAGAAATCTTAGTGAAATCATCTGCAATAAATGTGAGATATTTGAGGCACTGTCGTCCTTAAAAGCTAACACCATTAGTGAAATATATATGCTATTACGTAATTTGGCACCTGATGATATAGGAAAAATAGCCTCGAAATGGGAAAACAAAATTGATATACCTCCAGAGGAATTTGAAAGAACAATGGCTATGTCACCAAATTAACGACGCAATTTTATAAAACCCTCTTTATGCTGTATTATACTCCTGACAAAATTGCAAAATGGGGCTCCGGTAAAGGAACATATTGTCCCCGGTGCAATTTTCCGAATGCAGACTGTGTACATATCTTCGCAACTTGCGACGGCCTATCCCAACTGAAACTTGATATTGAGAGGTTTATCTCAGCGGTGGTGAAAAACCCCCTTCCTTTTGACCATTGAAATGATGCTTCTAGAAGCGACTGACCCCAACTGGAATGGAGAAGGGGTGGAATTTATATTTATCTCAATGGCTGTTTTTAGGATGTGTATCGCATCGGCTTGGTTAGATGAATTTGCCCCCTCATTCCAGCAATGGCTCGCTAGATTACTAGCCGCATTTAAATTGGAAATTGCAATTTATAAAGGGAAAGGTAGAAGGAAACACACTGCTGGCCTGAAAATCTGGGCTCCGCTACAGGAATGGTGTGACATACAAGGAAATAATAATAGGTAACTCCTTTAAACCTAACTTAGATATATTGGTGTCACTCTTAGGGAAGATTATATGGGGTATAGCTCTTAAACCAGGCAGAAACTTGACTGATGAATTGGTGATTGCTTTTGTATTTGAATTTGAATTTGCAACGGCCTTTAAAGCATTAAATCTTTGTTTCAGTGCTATTATTATTTATGTGTTTATTTAGATGTAACGTGGTTTATTATTTCAAATGCCAGTTGTGTGATTGATTAACAGGACATGGCACACAGTTATTCTACGGGGCAAAACTCTGCATAATGTGGTTTTTATATTTTTCTTTTCTTTCTCTTCTTCTTTCTTATAGAAGTGTGCCAGACTATGGGGTGGGGGGGTCAGGGGGTTGTGATGAATTCTTTCAGTGTAAATCTATGTATCCTATGATTTTACTAAAAAACTATTAAAAATCATTAAAAAAAGAGAGAGAATTAGTGGAGTGAGGTACACAGGAACTACCTCGTACCAGAAAGAACAACATATCTGTAAATGGGCAAGCACACAAAATACTTGCAAAACAATTAATGTAAAATCTGGTTTGTTTTATAGAATCTTTATATTTATTAATGTATTGATATTCTTAAACCAGACAACAGATTTCTTTCAGGGAAGTCATTCTATGCAATTTATAAGATAATATGTTTGAGGTAAACACTGAATGAATGATCAAAATCTAAGTTAATGAAGTAAATGAAAACTATATAATTTTCAAGCCTATTGTGTATAATGGGACAATCCATTAGAATAATGTGCTAATTATAATATTCTTTATTTTCTCTAAATACATTTTGTAGAGTATGAAATGTAAATGTAAAAGCAAATAGATTTGCTACCGGTACTGCAAATGCCTATTAAAAATCGATGTTCTTACGGTGTTCTTACACCATAGGCTTATAGCCATGGATGCAAATTAGGCGTGGACAAGTACAGAAAATATTAGACATGGCATGACTTACCCCTGCTACCACTGGTGTTAGGGCTCATCCCGGAAGAATCAGCAATAAAAGTAGACAGGGCTCAGAAAGATCAGATTTCATGATGTATTTTCTTTTTTCTTTAACGTTTTCCTTATCTACTCAGCTAAAAACAGAAGGTCGTTGAGGAGCCAGTGATGTCTGGAGATGTTTGGAAGTTGTGGTGGGGCAAAACAGGTGACCTAAATTTCAAGAAGACAATACACACATGATTGCGCTTACTTTTCTGAATGGGGATTCTGCATTTTTTCACTTGAAAAATGGGGTACAATTGTGCATTTACAATACATCTTTCACATTTTTAAAAACGTGTGTTGTTAGCTGAACCTGCCCCACCAATTTGGAAATGTTGCAGTTTCACAGCCTTATGCTAATTTTTAAGAAATATTGTCAACACACTGGATTTTCATAAAACATTTCTAAAAATTCTTGTGTTAAAGTGATATTTCATTAAATTAAATGACACATGGCCTTTCATTTACCATCGCATCTACAATTTTAGACCAATCCAAAATGCCTATCCTTCCCCTTCCAAGTGGAATCTATATAATATGTAATAACTGAGACCCTCCATGAAAGTGGCAAAGTGGTAATATAAAAATACAACTTCCAGCTAGATCTGACTTTCCAAACTCTTAAAATGAGATGGAGGAACACTGTTTTTTGGTGAATGGCCCATTATTACCCAACTCTATAGCCATAAGTCGAAAAATGAAGAAGAATAGAAATAATAACAAATAATTGTATCGAAAATGAATTTATTAGCAACATTATATAAAACAATTCTTATGTATGCATGGTGATTCATTAAAGACATATCCAGCTTCAAACACAAATACAGAAGAGTGATGAGTGAGAGGATGCAGGTAAGAAAATGGGGAGCACCACCTTGGTTCCACAGAAGTGTGAAGAAGGGGGATAATTTTAGTACATTTAGTACAATTCTGAGGAGCAGTAGTGACAGTGCTTACTAGATTTTGCTGTCGAAGGCATATTACATCCCTGGAGCCTAGAAATGGAAGGCTTGGTGTTGGGATGGTACTGTCCACCACATGAAGACAAACATGCACCCCTGCCCTGACTGTCTGCTGGTGTATATAGTATCAGTCAGTCAAATATACTTTATTCGGTACATATTAAAACCATAAAAGCATACTAAACAATTCATATTACCAAATCTTTTTTTTTAAAGCCATAAAAATACAACAGGACTACACAAGCTTAAAATACGTACAGTATCAATAAACAATTGATTTAAAACAATTTCTAAAAACTTCATTGCCAGTTTAGAACAATCTTAGATTCAGCTAATTCAGGCTAATTCATAAAGTTGGCTACACTCATCTAATTTTCTTCTTTAATCTAACCATCGCAGTGAGAAAATTAGCAATATAAAAAATCTCCCACACATTCGATAGCAGTTGCAGATAGAGAAAGGCTGGTTTAACTTGCAAAAAGCCTTTGTCTTTTAAAATTGGGGAAAAAAAAGCATTTCCGAATTCGAAGAAAGTGCTCACAGAAAAAAATGGAGTGCATTGTGTCTTGAACAGAAAAACCATCACAGGAATAGATCCCCAAATCTTCCTCCCCTTTCCACCCCGGGAGCCAGCAAGGAGTAAATGGAATTGATTCAGCTTGAATCTGACTAATAAAAAATGATGATTTGGGTTAGTGACGACGTTCAAGTATGGCTCGATAGCACATGAAGTTTTTAACAATTGGTGAGCTCTTACAGTCGGCTTTACCAGCTCTCTTTCTTCTCTAGCCATAGCAGCAATTAACATGTATGACCCCCTTGGCGCATTTAAAATCCCCTTTTACCAGCTTCTCAGGCAAGTTAAACAACTCTGGTCTACCCAGTTTAACAGACAACTTGTAAACATAACTCAGCCAGGGGATACGGGACCCAAAATAAAGCACTAAACAGTCTCTGAGGATTTCCTGGTTCAATTCCAATTCAGGATTTAGCCAGGAGGAGATCCATTTTAAAAGTGGTGCAATAGCTTTTTGATCCTCCACAAAGCCAACTCCACACTCCTGATGGACAATATAACCGGATGTGGATTGTGAGACAGATAGAATATTTCTCAAAAACGTATGCTCCACCACTTTGATAGCTTTCCCGTTCTTGACACCCCAAAGATCCGCCCCATACATTGCAAGGGAAATGCACTTTGCACCGTATATCTTTAAAAGCCCTTGCATTGGTCTGGCTCCCAATTTACGGGCAAATCCCAGGACGGCTGAGGTTGATCTGGCCAAAACATTTCTTTTTGCTAATATTTGGGGTGACCATGTGCCTTTATCATCAAATATGATACCTAGGTATGGAAAAGTGGAGACCCTAGACCGCACATTCCCCTCACAATACATATTTTTTACCCCTTTCACTTTAGTGCCAACCATCATGACGTGTGATTTAGAAAAATGTACACTAAGATCTAAAGATTTCATAAACACAGCAAATTAGCTTAAAAGGGCCTGCGACCTACCTACTGTACTTGCTAAGAGGGCGGCATCTTCCGCGTACAGCAATGCCGGAATTGGGCATTTCCCTTCCCTTGGAATATCTTTGCACGCTTCGGATAAAACTGGACCCAAATTATTAATATAAAGGGTGAAAAGTAGGGGGGCCAGAATGCACCCCTGCCTAACACTATTGGCAATATAAATCTTCCCTGTGCAATTACCCGTAGGGTCGTATCTGACGGTGGCAGATAGATCCCTATGTAGATCAGCAAGGAAGTACACAATATTTTTATCCACGCCACGTTTAGATGGAGAAGCGTCACCCATAATTTGGACCTATTCACTCGATCAAAGGCCAGGGGAAGGTCCATAAAAGCTAAATAGAGTGTGCCCTTTTTGGGGACTGTGTCCTTCCCGATTATAAGGTGTAAGTTGAGACATTGGTCGATTGTGCCCCTACCTTTCCTAAAACCAAATTGCAGATCTGAAAGGGTATTAGTTTCAGCCAACCACCCCGTGAGATTACTTAATACCACCCTACCAAGCAACTTGACAACAGAATCAATGAGGGAAATGGGTCGATAACACCTAGGGTCCCCTCTATTTCCCTTTTTAAAAACAGGTACTGTTACTGATTCAAACCAGGTGCTCGGCAATCCTGATTTGCAAGCCTTATTAAAAACATTATACAGTACTCTAGACCATGCCTTGACATTAGATTTAAAGAGCTCAGCTGGCACACCATCCGGTCCCGGGGCCTTATTACACGTCATCTGATTAATGGCCTCTGCCACTTCTGACTCCGTAACAGATAGAATATAAGCTTAATTCACCAATGTAGTATTGGTAACACCTCTCGGGTCCTCACCTTCGTACACTGACTTAAAATGGGTACACCAAGCCTGCTCCTGAATACCACAATCAAGTTGATTATTGAAGGAGTCTTGGAAGAAGGGTTTATTAACCACTGCCCAAAATTTAGAGCTGTTTTTAAGAACATCAATGGATAGTAGCTCATTCCAGACCTCACGTCTGATCTACCTTATCCTGGTTTATAGGGCCACTTTATAGGCTTTCCTTAGAGCTGCTACAATAAACGTACCCACAGGATTTTGCTTCAGAGCCACCAGCAGTTTCCGATGGGCTAACGCGCAGTTACGGTCAAACCATCCCTCCCCAGGTTTGTTCTGCACCCTACAAGGCTGCTTAAGATCAGCGGCAACCTGGGCACAGATTTTGGTATAGGCCTCAAGAACGTCCTTGTCCCCTGCATTTACGTTCATACACATACGCATATCACAACCAACCTTAGATAATAGGTTTGCCTGGAAATCCTATGGCACCACCCAAAACCATTTAATTCTGTGGGCCTGATCTATAGGCCGAATATCCAATTTGCCCACCTTCCTGTTACAAGTCTCGGGTTTCCTAATAACATCCACCAAGGTCAAAACCACTGGATTATGGTCACTAAACGTAGACCAGATTGCAGTGCAACCACAGACCCTGGTACTCAACATTGCACTGATGAAAATATAATCAATGATTGTACGTGTACCATTACCTTTAAAGGTAGGATATATTAGGCCGTTTTCTGCCATCAGCACCTCCAGATATTCACCCTGAGTTGAATGCTCAAAATGGATTTCCGCTTGATCTGCTGGGCCTAGACTATCCCAAACATGACAATTCTCATAACAACTGAGTACATTAAAATCACCAAAAACAATAACCAAATAGAAAATCTGTATTTTCCTCTTTGTATGAATCAAGAACATGATACAGACTGACCAAATGTTTATTGGGGGAGACTCTATCAAAAGATTTACAATAAGAATAGTACCAACATAGGTGGATGCAATTTGCACTGCTGAACAGTAGGGTGAGCCTGTATTCAATTTGGTGTGGATACCCGCAATATTTACAGAAATCAGAGTCAATAACCCACCCTTCGCCCTTCCCATAGTTGAGGCTATTGCTGGAGTGAAATAGGTAGTGTAGCCATCCAGGCATAACAGATTATTAGTGTCCCATGTTTCCTGTAGCCCGATGATGTCTGCTTCACTTAAAAAATTTCTCCAGATAACACTGTCTACTTTATTTTTTAGGCCAGCAGTATTCCAACTAAGTATCTTCGTGCCCTCATAGATTTCAGTAGGTACTACCCTATCACCAGTAGAGGCACCTAAAACTGGGGTTTCCTTAATATGAACCAGCCCCCTATGTATAAAAGTATTTGGTTACGCTGGGGGGGCTAGTCAATCAATCTCTTCCAGGCTTGTGAACGCCTCGAACCTATTTTGGGTGGGTACGGTAAAATCGTAAGGACCCTGAGCCTGTGTTATAACCGGTATACACCCGTTACAACGCATCTTTTACTCCGCACTACCATTACAACGCAACTTTTACTCCGCGTACCATTACAACGCATTGCGCTGGGGGGCGCGCTAGGATAGGGAATAAGTATAATTTACTATCCAACACCTTCCCTAGGGTCCACGGGGACTGGAGTTAGAATAGTAAATTATACTTACCACTATCCAGCACCCCAAAGCGCTATGCGTTGTCATGGTATGCGTTGTAAATACCGCGTTGTAACGGTATGCGGAGTAAAAGTATGCGGAGTAACATGGTACATCCGTTATAACCATGCGCTCAGGCCTTCCACTTAACATTGGTGACATGTTTCAATAAAAGAACCCTAAAGGGAGAATGTTAATACCATCCCCTCTAAGGTGCCTGGTTCCAGCCCTGTCCAAAATCAATTTAACAATCTGAGGAGACCCAAAATGTAATATCACACAGTCCCCTCTACTAGTTTTAACTAGGTTCCCTACCAAGGTAATCCTACGTGTCATTTTAAATTCTTTAAATAAGCAACTACCTAGTCCTGTCAAGTTATTCAATTGGTGAAGAGCCTTGTTTCTAAGAGAAACCCAATGTTCCTCCACACCACTCTGCAGGGGGGTACATTGTCAAAATGACGGTGTAGGGTGTAGGGTGTAGCCTCAGGGGGCCGATTTAGCCTATCTACTCTGTGTTGACGAGGATGGTCACCCTGACCCAGGCCATTATTTATATCACTACTCAGATCATTCCTTAACCTTTTGTTAACATGTGGAGCATCCTTGCTACCTGTATTAACCAAGGGGCATGGATGACGGTAGTGCGGCCTACATCAGCCATAACTGGAGTTTGGTTTCACACAGCTACCGAAGCCCCAGTCGAGGTGATAAACACACTAGGTCCTCCGTTCGATCGATTGTGTACAGAGGAAAAAAGCTGGTTCTCAATTATACTCAATCTGGAGTCAATATAAGAGAGTTTAGAGGAAATCGGTTTCACTAGTTCCATAATTTCTCCTCAACTTTAGCTACATTTCGATTTTCCAGGTCACAGGGCACCTGCTCAGACCATACCTGTGAACTAGTGCCCATCAAACTAGGTGTACTCATGATGGCAGCCTCAGGCGCACAGCCTTTCTTCCCCCTGGTACCTCCCCTCGTTTTCAACACTTTACTGGCTTGTTGTGAGGTAGCCGGCACACCGCCTGCTTGCTACAATGTTGGCCGGACACTCCCCATTCCTGGCATAGGTTAATCGTTGTTGGCGAGTCAAGATTTTCGGGGGGGGGGCAGGTAGGGGTTGAAACCCCTACTTTGTGGGATGCATCCTCTGATGACGCTGTTGATAGTGAAGGTCCCTGAAGCTGCGATATTTCTACCTGGGCATCTGATATATCAACTGTTCCTGCTGGCTCTAACACCAGCAATGGGCCAGTTTGGGAGCCTCCAATTGAGGAACGACGATGGTCCATTGAGAGTCGCCTTCGGGTTAGTTCTATCTCATGGCTGAGAACTGATTCTGCTCTCAATAGAAACGAGTCAAGGGTTCCAACTATCCCTGATCCCCGTGCCCCCTTGCCACTACCCTTACTCATGGCCAAGGGTGACTGAAAATTAGTACAGTTGAAAATTACAAAAAATGTCAATATAACAAATGCACCTCAAGAAAAATGTAAAGTCACTGACCGAGTCTTAAGAGGAACGAAAATGTCAATGTAAAGGGGGTGGCCCAGCCCAGCCTCCTCCTGGCTATGACGGGCTAAGACGGGCCCGCCCTTGGCACGGGCTTCGCACGCGTCCTGAGCTGCGGAAGGGCCGCTCGTCCTTTGAGGGCCTCCGGCGCCCTCTACTGACGCAAATGACTGGCGCCCAGCAAAGCACTCTGGGGAATATAGGCTGAAGGATCTTGGCGGCCATTCCCCTCACGGCGGGATAAGAAGCAGGGTTCTGGGCAGGCAAAGCAGGAGCCGGCAAGTGATTCAAAAATAGCCGTTTCCCTCACGGCAGTGCCAGAGCAAAGTAGCGCGTCCCGCACTGCGGGAGGGCCACACGTCCTTTGAGGGCCTCCGGCGCGCTCTACTGACGCGAATGACTGGCGCTAGGTAAAGCACTCTGGGGAATGTAGGCTGAAGGATCTTGGCGGACGTTCCTCTCACGGTGGGATAAGAAGCAGAGATCTGGGCAGGCAAAGCAGGAGCCGGTAAGTGATCCAAAAATCGCCGTTTCACTCACTGCAGTGCCAGAGCAAAGTAGCGCGTCCCCTGTATCCTGGTTTTTCTTTTGCCCCTAGCATCATACTAATCTGATGTATGTGCTAAATCCTAGACCTGTCTCTGACAATGCAAACTCCAACACCTGTCCTGTGACCTGGGGGAGACAGGGGGGGGGGGCATAGCAGGCAAGCCTCCATAGTGGACAGCAATAGTTGAAGTGTTCCATATTTTGTGATATTATAGCTGGGCAGGCCTTTTATTAATATTAGCGAGACTATGACTGCCTGAACTCTCATGTTTTAAATTCAACTGTTTTGAGAAACCCAACAACTGGTGTTGACAGCATGTGTGTATGTTGAGTTTGGTTGTGTGCACAGTGTGTGTATCGTAAATATGTGCTTGTCAGACTCTTTGGGCCCCATTAGGATGGCGGGCGGATTGCCCCCGCCAGGCTGGCGGTAGCCACCACCAGCCTGGCGGGGGAAATCCGCCCGCCATCCTTCCCTGTATTCCCCCCCGCCATATTAGAATGGCGGGGGGACCACGGTGGAGCAAAACACCGCCCGCCACTTTTCCGCCCCGGTCGCCTTGCGGCCGGGGCGGAAAACGAGTAACATGCAGGCGGTGTCTGTCAGACACCGCCCGCATTATTACAATGGGCATTTTACAATGCCTGCCATGGAAAGGCATGCGGTGTTCACTCTGGGGGCCCCCTGTGGGCCCCCAGAGTGAAGACCAAAGGGGGGTGGCACACGGGGGGGTACCTGTGGTACCCCCCTGCATTTACATAATCAAAGCGGTAGGCACCGCGCGGGGCCTGCCGCTTTGATTATGTAAATACTGCACATTATTTTAAGTATTGTGGCGGGCGGAGCACAGAGCTCCGCCCGCCACAATACTAAAAATACAGGATGTGTCCACCACAGTGGCGGGCACATCCTAATGCAGCGTTCGGGACCCCCGCCCTTAGGGCGGGCGGTTCGGATTTCCGATAGGATTGGGGCCCTAAGTGTCTACGAGCACTGAAAATAATTTAATCCATTTTTGATGCCCCTGATTTGGCATGGGGCAAAATGGAGGATGAGGAATGATGCCCCAACCAGCGGAAGTGTACTGTCTGCATTCTTGTGGCTGTAGATGGAGATCCAGGCACGAATTGGGTAGAGGGGAGTCAGGACTATCTTTAGAAATGCCATGACGACTCTGTTAGCAAGGGGGTGGTGATCACTGATATTTGCTGATGGTACTGTTGAGGACGGTGTGGCAGTTTCTGTTGTGCAAGGTGATGAAGTTTTTAGGTCAGGGATTTTTTTTTTAATATGTCCCTGATTACTGCTTCAGCAAGGCTAATGACGGCCAGGTGTAGAAACTTGACACTTCATTGTTCCCATGTTGGAGGCGTTGCAGCTTGCTTTGGGACGCATAATCTTATACAAAGACTGCGTCTGGCCAGCAATCTTAAAACTACACTTACAACAGAAATACTCAATTTTATTCCAGTTGTGAGTTCTTCATGACCTAGGAAGGGAGGGCTCCGCAGAGTACTCCAAGGATTGCTCTGTAGCCTGGTCTGGTGTCTGTCCTACTCCTTGTCTACCAGATGTATGCAAAATCACCCAAAGTTTGTTTGACGAGCTGAAGGGTGTCCCAGGTGCCTAGACCCTTTTTTCCCTATTGAAAGAGTAATGAAGTCTGCCTGTCATGGCAGTGGGGAAACCCAGCATGTTTCTGGCCAGTAGAGTGTTCACTGGAAGTGGACTGCCAGCGAGAGTGAAGCAAGGCGGGACCCATGCTGCAATGGGTCTCTTGGTCTCTCTGTGATTCTAACTGAGAATCACACCGGCCTGAATTGGCTACAGCCGCTCTCCTGTGGGATTCATGCAAAGGTTTGATTGAACAAAAACCTCCTTGTTGCATGATTCTTCCACTAGCCCAGGGTTGACTACAAGGTTGACTACAGCTGCTTTACTGCATCATACAATCTCCTGCTCGAATTTGGCTAGAACTGTCTTATTGCATGATTCATGCTCCAACCTGAGGAAGGCTAAAAATACATTACTGCATGCTTCAACTTTAACAGCAGAGAAGGAGGCTGTTATTACCAAGTGCCTCGGGATTACCTCTACAAGGCGCTCTGTGCAGCATCCATGTTTTTCCCTAAGAGAGGTGAGGCATATGACAAGCTACTATAGTATGTAGTAATCTTTGACAAAGCCACCTCACTCTGAGACTCCACCTGATGGCCTGCCAAACTTAGACCCACACCTCTCCCAGCAATCCACGCAAAGAACTTTGGAATGGGATTTGACAGCCAACTCACCATGTCAGACCAAGTGACTGCAGTCTCCATCTCCTGCTCTCACACACTGAAGATGCTCATGAAGATCTTCAAATGGCTCCCCACCAATACTTGCAGAATAACCTCCCAAGCCCTCGTCACCAGCAAGATGGATTATGGCAATGCTGGAAGCAATGCTCAACTGACTATAAGACTCCAGACCATTAAAAAAATGTACCGACCAAGCTTACCGTCAACTTCCCACCCCACACTCACATCACTCTACACCTCTAAGATCCCTAGTGGCTCCAAACTAGGGATGTGAGAAACCCACACAATTTTCTGTAGCATAGTTATGTGAAATTACCTCAAAATTACGCAAAATGACGCGTAATTATGCAAAATGCATCTTGAACGGTCTGTTTGGGTAAAAATTCAACTTGAAAATGAACTTTCAAGTTAATTACTGGTCGCTCACATTTAAAATACTTCTTTTCACATTTGGAATTGTAATTTGGCAGTCAAACATTACCCAAATGGTCCACTTGGGTAAAAATCTACCAGGAATGTTTGTTGACACTCCTATTCAAAACATTGACGCTCATTTTCAGGTTTGTAGTTTTGTGCTCAAATTTTACGCAAACAGTGTGGGTAAAAAATCTATATGAAATGCCATCTTTTGTTCAATATTTACCTCAAAGTTATATCTTGCATATACATTTCTTCCCAACTCTAAGGAATATAAGTACCTGCATCGCCCGGTTGTGAGACACCACAGAGATAGAAGGGGTTGTAATTAGGGTTGTAATTCCATGGAGTTTCACTCCATGGAATTCTGCAGAGTAACACAAAACCTTTGCAAGATTCTGTGGAGTTCTGTGAACTAGCGGAATTCAGTATGCTGCACTGCTTGTGCTGATTTTTAGCACCAGGAGCTTGTTCCAAGCTGTAAAATTAGTGTGAACTGCACCACACGGCGCACCAGAGTGCGCTGCCTCTTTCTGCCAAGCGAGTAGCTTTCCATTCGAATGGCAGCTTTCTCTACACAAGCGATCACGCCCTGCCACAACCACCCTCATTCAGAAATGTTGCCAGGAAGCATTCTAGTGCCTAAAAAATGCTCTAGAGGATGCAAATTCTCACTGTGCACGAGAAAAAACTCAGCCACTCGCAGAGTGGGCAAAGGTCCGCCTGCGGTGCAAAATTTTTGCCCACCCCTAGTAACTTGAAATGCCCACAGTGGAATCTTGATCAGGGATATTACCCTGTTTTCTTAAATTGTGTTTTGCAGAATTTAGTATTGTTGTATGATTAAAAGTACTTTCTTTTTCAAGAAGGCAGGCACTGGGTCTGTGATTGGTTATTCCCGCTATCATATAAGTCAAGTATGGAAAGAATGGGCCTTGGCTCAATTTGCAGTTATAGTAGGAGGAACCCCAGGATACCACTGATAAACAACATCAACGACCACAGTTGGGACCCAGTAGCCCCTGCCTACCTTGTGGCTCCCAAAAAAAAGGGTCAGGCATTTGACATCTTTTGTTCCTTGCAATTTATGCCTCAGACTTCATGAGGTTGCAGTTTCTTGTGTTACAAAGTTCTCCGGAACTTATCTGACCTTGCTCATCAGAAATGTTGGAGTATATAAAGGCATAAGTGTGCATGCATGTATGTATGTCCGAACGTTTGCGTGTGTGCTTACCAGATGATAAAGGCCGAATACCATACATTTGCCAGTATTTCTACATCATAGTCCATTGATGCCAGTGCAATTTTTCACCAAAATTCAGACCAACTACCTTATGCAAATGTTTCACCATAAAGGTTTATGGAATCAAAAATATCTTGCTGCAATCCATGTAGTCTGCATGTAGCCTGGGCTCTTGAAGGTGAATGTACAAGGCACTGCCCCCCGGATCATCACCCAAGCAGCAACTACACAAATTGATAAAAAAAAAAAAAAAGAATAGTAAGAATTGCAAGGTAACATTTCCTTCAATATTCCCTTAGATCACATTAGTGCAAAGAGGCAACCGAAGTGGCAAAACGCCATGTAATCAGTCTAGAACAATGATAGGATAGTGAAAATAATAAAAATGCATTGACTTACCATAAGACCGGCAAAAGATAAAACACTCTGCTATGAAATGTTTTCCCCTACGCTTTACCAATTTGAATTATATTTTTAAATGCACTGTGGGACAAAATGAAACCGTAATCAACTCACAGTGGGCTTCTTTTTTCATTCCCTAACAACCTGCAATTACCTTTTAATCTGTTCTAGTGTCTCATCAATCACACCATGAAGGCCGGGGGAACCGAGTCTCCTTAACCTGATGGTGGTTAATGGCAGATAAATCCATCATGCTGCTATCTTGGCCTTCTGTTTAATGACAAATGTTTGTGTTATTGATAAAATCTTGTTCTTATAGAAGGTCTAAAAATGTTCAGGGCACCAAAAGCACTCGCAGCAGGAAAGATTTCAAAGTGATTAAAACTAAAAAGCTACATGAAATAAGATACAAGCATACACTTATTTTTCAATCATTAGAAATGTTGGCAAGTGCTCCGTCGTGCAACAACATTCTTGCAGAATGTTTGAGAGTTCTTCATTCGTTAAAGAGATTGAACTTTGCAGTGTTCGAAATGTGGTGCCAATTACAACAATCAATTTAGACACATGTAGAGAACAAGTTTCATTTTTTTTTTTTATCCTAGAGAAACGTCCTGAGGCCAAGTGATGAAGAGCAAAACTGATGCAAAGTAATGCCCTTACGGAAAATTATGCAAAAACAGCATTTGGAGCAACTGATTTGTCTCTTCCCAAAATGCACGTTTGCGCGTGCCCGTACTTTCTACATAGGTAATTGCTCAAGTGTTGCACTGTTCAATCTGACATCATTAGCAGGAACAGACCGAACTGCTATTGAGGTATGGAAAGCCACTTAGGAAAGTTTGAGGAGTTGGATTAGACCAAATAGCCATTATGACAATTCACTATCTTTAAAATGTGACATTTCTCTTAAACATTTACCTGGGTTTAAAACTTCAATATTTCAGGGGAAAGTATCTGAGAGGGCCAGAACTGCACATATATAAAGACTTTGATGGAAGTGCCTAGTTTCTTACTTACTGTAGCAATCAGGCTTCACTCCAGAACACAAAGATTGGACGGCTTTTAAGTGAGTGATAAATGACCTACTGTAGGTGAGGGACAAAGGAGATTTGCCCAAATGACCGGAATAACTCCATCACTCACCCATGTTGTTGGAGAAAATCGAAGTCAAGCGTACTAACTGTGAAAAAGAGCTCCTGGAAATTGCAAGCAGGTCTAACATTAATTCAAAATAATGACCTTACAGACATTGGCATTGCTGACAGAAAAATTTAGTGTCAGTCATGCCCCGTTCAGAGTATTTCTAAGCTTAAAAATATTGATATAAAAACAGATATTTTAATTCCCATAAAGCTACTTCACAAATATTTTGATTGGATGTTTGATAAAAAGCAGGGGCCAGATTTATCATGGTTTTGCATCACCCTCATGCCCAACATAGATCTGCAAGAGTGATGCAAAACCTAAGTGAAATTTATCAAGCCACGCAAGGCCACCTTGTGTGACAATGAATGGCCTGAGAAAGCTGAAGTAACTCAAGGCATCTCAAATCGCTAGCCTGCGTTACTTTGCCCTATGGAGGTATTCCATGAGTGGAGCATGAGTTTCCCCCCCATGCACCCATGGATTTTGTCCCGTTACCAGATTTACAATTAGTGGTAGACCTCGGAATGCATAACAATGCTACGCCTCCCCAAGTGAGGTGCAACAAGGAGAAATATCTTTATTATTTCTCCCCATGTATTTCCTCTTTCTATGTGTGCTCCATTTTGTAGAACACACAGAAAGAGGAAAATGCCTCTGAGGATAGTTGTTGTGCAGAAAGGTGCACAAAATGTCCCTTCCTACAGAAAAAAACAATCCTCTCTACAATGCAGTGACCCTTGCACAGTTACGCAATGATGCCTGCATTGTTTACAAAAACAAACAAATAACGTGTAAAACTATTTGTTAAGAGTAGACAGTGATCCTGTGGACCACTGTCAACTCCTCAAATGCTTTTTGGACCTTTCATAAAGGGTAAAGGGCCACATGCATCAAAGTCCGGTTTTGCGATTCCTTATTTGCGATTTTTAGGGAATCGCAAATAAGGAATCGCAAAACGGGATGCATGATTGTAATCGCATAAAATTTGCGATTCGGTAAAAATCGCAATTTTTACCGAATCGCAAATATTATGCGAATTCCAATTTGCGATTTCGCAATTACCATTGATTCCTATGGGCCAAAAGGCCCATAGGAATCAATGGGAATCAATGGGAATTGCGAGTTCGCAAATTGGAATTCGCAAAATGTTAATGCATTCCATGGATGCAGGGGGTGGTCCAAAGGACCCCCCCCCTGCACCCCTGAAATGTATTTAGAAGCGCATGTTTCACACACACACATGTCCTAAGGATATGTGTGTCTGTAACATGACAGTGTTTTAAAATGCAATTTTGAGCATTTTGACACATTTTCGCAAATTACCACGAGGTTCAACCTCGTGGTAATTTGCACCCCCTAATTGCGAATTCGCAATTTGAAAAGTAATCATGCATTGCTTTTAAGGAATCGCAAATTTGCGATTCCTTAAAAGCAATCGCATTTTTGGAATTCGCTAAAAATAGCGATTTTACCAAAAATGCTTGATGCATCCCAAAAACATATTTAGGAATTGCAAACGGCCGAACTTTGCGATTCGCACCGTTTGCACTTCCTGAATAGGTTGATGCATGTGCCCAAAGTGTCTCACCGGAGACTGGTTCCCATTTGCGAAGGCAAACACCTGCTTTTAGGTGTAGGTAAAATTCTAACGTTTTGACAATTTTTTGGTCGCAAAACATTATTACATATCGTAAAGATTAGGTATTTGGAATTTGCCCCTTCTAAAAAGCAATTCCCTATGATTTCTTAAACCCATTTAGTGATTCAGGACAATATGAACAAAAATTAGCAATAGCGATTTCCAAATTGAGATTCTTACTCATTCACAATTTGAGTATCTCAATTCCTAATGTACTGAAGAATATTTAGCAATTCCTAGTAGATTGTCAAATGGACCTACCTTGTTAATATTTAAGAAACAGATCACACTTTGTGACCCGCTAGGAATCACAGCAGTCATATTGTTGTTGCCTGCAGGGGTCAACAGATTACCTTATCTATAATTGCTTGTTAATAAAAAGAAAACGGGATGTGTTTAAAAAAGATGACAGTTTTAAGTTTCATTTTTTAAGAGAACGCAGTGATTGACAGTACATTTCAGTTGTCAGTATAAAATTTATGTTTTGCAACAATTTATTTAGTAGCAAAATATTTATACGTACCACTGTGAATCAGTATTTGTAAAGGACATACTAAAACCCCCAATTTCAAATCCCAAATTGCAAACCAAATTGCGATACTGTAACAAGTTACTGAAGAATAATTTTAATTTTGTACATTTAAAAATGCTTTTTTTGAGGTAGCAAATGGGCTGATTCAGGCCATTTTCAACCTCCAAAACAGCTTAGTACAGATGGCCCTCAGTAACATGTTACTGAATGCTAACTGGTTTTAGTACATTTGAAAACCACATTTTCTTGTTGCAAACCAACTGCCAGATTCATCAAAGACTCGTTTTGCAAGTCTTTAATAGCGATTCATAAGGAATTGCTATTACAGACTCGCAAAACGGGATTCATGTAGGAATCGCAAAATAAATTGCAATTCCTACACATTCCTTATTTGCGATTAGCTAATTGCTAATCGCAAATAAGGAATACTCCCCATTCATTCCTATGGGCCTAAAGGCCCATAGCAATGAATGGGGAGTATTCCTTATTTGTGATTAGCAATTAGCTAATCGCAAATAAGATAGAGATTTCAAGGGTGCCAGGGGTGTCCAAAGGATACCCTGTAGCACCCCTGAAATGCAAATTTAAACAGGTGTTGCGCACACGTATGTCCAAAGGACATGTGTGTGTGTAACATGCAACAGTAAAAAATGCACTAAAGTGCTTTTTACTATTTTTTCGCTATTTACCACGAAGTCAGACTTCGTGGTAAATAGCGACCAAATATTGCGAATTCGCAATTTAGAATTGGTTCATAAATTGCATTTAAGGAATCTCTATTTGAGATTCCTTAAATCCAATTCCTCGCAAATATGCGATTTCGCAAATAGGGATTTTTGCATTTGGGATGATGAATCCCAAATGCAAAAATTCCACTCGCAAAGGGCCAGATTCTCAGAATCTGGCCCTTTGCGAGCGCAATTTAGTTTCATGAATCGGGCTGCATGTGATTTAGTGAATCGCAAGGATTGTGATGAGAAAATACGTTAGTACATCTAGCCTTAAACACCTGGCTGATTTTGGAAATTGATATATTTTTCTGATACTGTTAAACTCCTCAGGAAAGGTGGACTTGATCCTTGAAAATTGTTGAGTTATTGTCAATGGAAAATGATATGATTGAAATAGTCTTTTGAATTAATTGCAATTTGTAAGATGATGATGAATACGCAGAATTTGGAAATGTAAACTCTTTGTGGGTTCCTTTTTAATTTTTGATGATTGTAAGAAGCTGGCTCTTTATATAGTGCACCGAAATGAAGTACACTGTGCAGAGAGTCCAGGGGACCCTTGCTGATTTACAGTGGTTATAATAATAATAATTATCCCAAGTTCTCTCTTTTGTGGTAGTGCGAGCAGTTTAGGCTTATCAGAAGATAGTGTTAAGCATTTATTGCACACAGAGTCAGTAAATGAGACACCCACTCGATAAAGAAATCCGCCCCCAATTTATAAAAAGAACACAGATTTTTATATGAATTTAGACATCAAGATCATCATAATCGGCAGAGTACTTTGCAAGGGGGAAGAGGGCAGCAGGATTACTCTTGGTCTGTGTAGTCTGATGTTCTTTGAAGGTAGGTCTGTCTTTGTGCCATTGCAGTCGGTATTAGACCACCAACAAGCCTTGGTTGTGGCAACTGCTCAGTACCCAGGGTATTGGTGCTTTGCCGCTCTTGGAGGTTATGGTATCTCCAAACTTGGCAAGGAGATGAAGCTGACCTCCAGGAGCACAAAGACATTTACTGTCATGCTACTCCTTTTGTTGGCCCGATGGCTGGCAATACGGACGACCGGGCATATGCTTTTCAGTGCTTGCAGATGCAGAGAAGCAGCCTCTCTGCTCCAAGGGAGATATTGCTGGCAAGAAGAAGTTGTGGGTTACTTCTCCACAGCTTTTGGAGTTGACCCCACTTTCTGGACAAACCAGGTCCGTGAAATTGTCATGGTCCTGCAGCAAGGCAGGGTTTTGCACCAAGTGGTGGTGAAGTCCTCATTTCTTGCATCGTAGGGTTCTTCTTTGTCCTTCTTTCTTTTTTCAAGCAGACAAATCTGATTTCCTGGTGCCAGGGGACATCCTAAATACTCAGGGACTCCAAGGAGAGTGAAAGGTAGTAGACCCTAGATGACCACTTCCTGTGGGTAATGGTCTTCACCTTGTCCCAGAGTTCCTAATTCCACTACACTCAAGATGGTGGAATCCTTTCTTTCATGTTCAAAGCAAGCTGCTAGCCCAGGAGGTGTGTTTAGCTTGGCAGTGTAACACGCCTCCTGGCTATCTAATTTCGCACCTGTCCTGATACAAATGGGCCTTAGGGCAGGGGGTGGCATCCTCCAGGTCTGGGGGAAACAAGGCTTGCACATATCAAAGGTGGCAGAGGCTTTGAAACAACTAGCCTTGATATGCAGATGTACTTGCCTTCCTGCTGGAGGATGTGCAAACACCTCCTGTCAGAGTAGGCATTGTTCCTGACCTCTGAGAGCCCTGACCTCTGGGAGCAGGGCTCTCACCTCCAAGGGGTGGGTTCAGAAACTCGTCTGTAGTGGCAGGCTGGACAGGACCAATCAGACAGCACACTAGAGGGCTAGTAGGGTTCAAGCGGTACCTCTAACGTACTGTCTGGGTGCATATATTAACAAATCCATCACTGTAATCAGTGTGGGTTTATTAATATGATACCAAACACCATATGTTTCGGTGAAGCCATTATTTAGCTGGGAAACTCATTTTGGCCCGTGCTCTGTACATACTAGACATCACAGGGACATATCTGCACATGCAGATATGTATTGTACTGCAATTGCATTTAGATATCTCTTACTACGAATGTATAATGGTACTCTGCATACATTTGCCACACATGGCGTTACAACAAGGTTGCTACAACAACAGCGTTGTTACCACACATGCCATTACATCGCAAGATCTAACAGTGACTTGCTGTAGGGGGCGCCCTGGACTTAGGAATTTAATTAATTACTATTTCTACTCCAGTTTGTGAAACAGCAGGGAAGGTGATGGATTTAAATGCCAGCATTCCCTGTTGTTGCACGCCCCTTACAGCGATATAATGGCATGCATGGTAAGAACGCGGTCGTTGTAACAACTGTGTTGAAAGGCCATGCATTGTGGAAACAGTGTTGTAAATGCTGTTTCCCGCTTACTACCCATGACGAGGTGTCAAATCACTTTTTTGGAAGGTAGCACGCTACTCTAAAAACCAAAAGTATTAGTTGTGAATTAGTATAGTAAAATATGAAATTAGGATATGTAAGTCTGTTATTTGGATTGAGAAGGATAGTGGGGGGACAGAAGAGGAAAAGGTTTGCATTTCTGTAGCGCTTGCTACACCTGATGAAAAAAATAGTGGGGATATAGAAGAGGGAAGGGGCTAGGAAGTTTTTTCCTTCCTTTTTTGGGGGGGAGTTCATAGCAGTTGGAGGGGGTTTGGGATGAGTAAAGGGGAGGTGGAAGGGCAAGAGTCAGAGGGAAGGGTTTAGAAAGGCTTGTTTGGGAGATCTAAAAAGTAAAAGAGGTATACAATTATGCAAGGAGGGGTAGATAAGGGAAGAGTGTAGAAAGGGTTATTTTGTGGATCATAGTAGTGGTATGGGGTTCGGGATGAATGAGAGTGTGGAGGTAGAGGACATATTGAGAGAGGTATAGGGTGAGAATTATGGTAGTGCGTTGGAAAGAGTAGTAGAATGAGGTTTGAGATGAGTCAGAGTGGAGGTAGAGGATATATTAGAGAACTCTCTTCATAAACGCTCATGGAAGTTAGAGGACAGTAATGGAGAACATGGCACAGGCAGCCATTTTAGAGAGCACTCGATAGCAGAAAACAGGCCTGGAGGAAGGGGTATGGAGTATACAGACCTTGCCCGTCAGTATTGCTACAACCGAACACAGAGTACATCTGAGCTCTGTACTCCCTACGACTGGAATAGTGCATGCTGACAGATTAGCTACACTCTGAAAGGCACAAGCACTAATGCCGCCCCATCAAACAAGCCTGTGCACAAACCTAAACCACCATGGAGCTTTTATTTAAAGCCCTATTCACCTAGCCTGTGTACATTCAGTGACCCCAACACCATCCCTCAAAATATTATCTATATAATATTTGATCTCAGAAAGTTGCACAACTGAACCAAAAGGCTACAGTTTTGTGGTTGTTTTAAAGTACTAAACCCTAAATTTAACAAAAACTTAATGGTATATACGTCCCAGTAAAGTCAGGTAAAATACCCTGTCAAACCTATTCTATGAACACAGGCCTCAGTACCCTGAACCTGCTCTCCATTTGAACAACAAAATGGATATTCAGGTTAGTGATTACCAGCCCTAAATAGTTGGTCCTAACAACCACCAAATGCCATGCATGCACAAAGAGCCAACTGACAGTGTGATAGAAAGACCTGGCTCCTTGATGACAACATACCCTTCATAGAAAGAAACAGCCACAATCTCCATCAGGGTGAACCACAGAAAGTCTTAAATTAACCTGTGCTTAATTATCTGATACCTTGGCACAAAAGCAGTCACACAAAACTCGGAAGCAACGTGTAAAGTATTTTTGCAACACACAAACAGTAATAAAGTGAAAACACAACACAAGAAAAATCCCACACTAATTTAGAAAGATAGAGTAAATACATTATTTGACACCAAAATAAGACAAATCCAATCAGTAAATCTGGAGTTTTGATTTTTAAAGTTTTTAGGCAAATCTAGAGCATAAAAGATCAAAGCTGCAATGGCAGACATCTAGTCATGCAAGACCAGGTCAGAGTTGAAAAATATTGCCAAACGCGATGGAGGTTGGTTGGATGCAAAGAGCTGATTTGACCCAGTTAGTGCTTACCTTCAGACTGAAAAGAAATTCTGCGAAAAATGTTCTGAGAAGGTAATGTTCAGCAGGAAATAGCTGCAGGCGTTGTCTGAAGAAGAAACGTCACCACCAGAGAGCCCTTGGACAAAGTAATGGTGAAGATTTCTATGGTTGGCTTAGTCACATTTTTGAAAGCCAAAAATCTCCAGCGGGGTAAAAGGAGGCGCCAGCAAGAGTTCCACAAGACTGGATAACCCTTTGGTGAAGGACTGCTGAACAGGATTTGTTGCTCTGGACATGCACACAGTGGGAGCTGCTGCAAAGCCAGGTGGACCAGTGATGCACCTTGGCTGGACTGATGAGCAGGTTGGTCTTCCCTAGGTTCTCAGAGCAGTTATTAGAAAAAAATGTTTACAAATCCCAAGCAAACAAATGGTATCTCACAGGAGAATCAACACACCTGAGGTGTGGGGGATATGTGGGCCACAGGTAGTACTTACACATAGGGACATTTCAAGAGTCATGTCCATACTCCCCTAGATTAAACTACATGGAACGCAGTTGTCCTGGCATGCAGATTTGGACCACACAGGAAACACCTGCCTTGGTAGGGACCACCTGGCATCCGCTCATTTACATATATATGACTGGGTGTGGGGTGAATGCAAGTTATGTACACCAGTGGACCATAGCCATATTTAAAGTGAAAAGGTGCAGGGCATTGGTGAACAAAAATATCAGCAGCGCCAACCTGCATCTTTTCACAAATGCATGGAAAGGCTGTATTTACTGGAATATGTGCAACCCCTGTGCTCAGCCCTTCACCGCTGCTAAAAGAACAGCCATGCGTCAATGCAGGCACCAATGCACCATGGTGCAAGGGTGTCTGTGTTGGTGCTTGGATGTTTATATAGGTCCCGATGCAACTGAAAAACCAAGGGGAGCGCTTTTTCCTTGGGAATACGTTGCCTTCATGTGTTTGTGAAATGACGCAATGTGGTGCAGCTAAAGTGCTTGCACCAATGTGTTGTGCCATTTCTAAGGGAACATGACCCTCGGTAGGTACTTGTCACCATTCCGAGCTCTACTAGAATCTGGGGTACTACCTGATACAGGTCACTCTATAACAGCCTGCCATCTCAGTCCATTGCAGAGGGTCAAGCATAATGTAGGTATCATAGGCACATAAGAGTCAATGCATGATCAGTGTGCCATCACTGTGTGGCAGTAAGTCAGCTGCCAGGGCCAAATTTAGGACAGCCAGAGGAGCCATGTAAACATAAACGAACATGGGCCTGATCAAAATGATGTTTGACACAATGCCAATGACCAACTCTGGTCATGATGAAATGGCATGAACGTCAGTGATTGGAATCTGACTGCTATGACAAGGCCCATCCACTCAGAGTAGGCACACAGTGGTAGTGACAACAATGCTGAGATCAAGTCATCAGAAAGGGAAATACTGTGTTTTTTCCAATCCATACCTTTGGGTAATATCTGTCCTATGCATCAATGAGGAACTAAAAATGTAATGTATTGCACTGTTTGTGAACTGCTTTACCCATGACAATGTGTAGAAGACAACACCAGTTGCATTTCCCCATTTCATTGCAGAGGATGAACCCTTACCTCCAGGCCAGCACCCTATCCTAGACATCAGTGATGATGATAACAACCTGCGAACCATCGATCAGGACACCCTCCAAGAAAAGCCAAAAATCTCCAGCAGGGTAAAAGGAGGAGCCAGAAAGAGTTCCACGAGGCTGGATAACCCTTTGGTGAAGGGCTGCTGAACAGGATTTGTTGCTCTGGAGATGCACACAGTGGGGGCTGCTGCAAAGCCAGGTGGACCAGTGATGCACCTTGGCTGGATTGATGAGCAGGTTTGTCTTCCCTAGGTTCTCAGAGCAGTTTTTAGAAAAAAAAATTATAAGTCCCAAGTTTTAGATTATGACTATTTCTGCATCTTAACACCTCCACCAAGGGTCCAGAATAGAAGAGGCACCAGTTGGGGATTAGGACTCACTCAGCAAGGGTTTAGGGGCATGTTCAAGATGGAGGGAGCCTTTTCTGTCCCTGTGGCTTTAAACACAAGGCCAGCAAACTAGACCTTGGAGTCACTCTGGTAGTCCTGGGTACAAACGATAAAGCAGGGCTCAGGCAGCAGGCCATGCCTTTGAATGTTAATGGAAAGCTCCAGGCAGCAAAGAAGTCTTTCCAGGTGCAGCACAACAGCCTCTTGGAGTAGACAGCAGGCAGGCAGGCAGTCCTCTGAGAATCCTTCCACATGTCCATAAAGTGAACGGAAGAGTGGATATGAGGGTTCCCTAATTATACATTTTACCTTCTTTGAAGTAGAAGTTTCTTGAAAATGTAATTGACTCCCCTGCCTTGGCTCCAAGCTGGCTGTATGATCAATACAGGGGTGATAAGTCCTTTGTGTCAAGGCAGAGCACAGCCTATTGAGTTGCAAATAGGGCTGTACTCAGCTCTGCCCTGATCCTGTTGTTTGATGGCAAGAACATCCAGGCACACCTAATGACTGTCTAGAAGAAAGAAACAAAGTCCAACTGCACCCAGTCATGTGATCCTGGAGAGGCTGCAGGCACCAAATAGTTTAGGACAAGAAAGCAACATTTTCAAAATTGTAAGAAAAAGTTCAACATTGCCATTCAAGAACATTTTTAATTTAAATTTCTTAGACATATTCTATGTAAAGCTCACCAATTCCCAATCAAAAGTTAACACTTATGAAATGCAATAAGGAAACCCAATATTAACCTATGGGAGAGGTAGGCATCACTGTAGTGAAAAATGATTTTAGTTGTTTGTTTTCCTCTACCAGGACATGTAAATTTTAAAAGTACATATCCAACCATTTAATTATAATGCACCCTGCCCTATAGGCTACAAAAGGGGTGACTTATATGCAAGAAAAGGACAGTTTAAGTTAAGGCTTGCAAATGAGTAATATTGCCAAGTTAAAGTGGCAGCCTAAAACTGCTTTCAGGCTGCAATGGCAGGCCTGGGACCTGCTTAAATGAGGTACTTAAGTGGTGGCACAATAATTGCTACAGGGCCGCTGGTAGCATTTCACTTGCAGGCCCTGGGTATATGTTATACCTCTCTACAGAATCAACACACCTGAGGTGTGGGGGATATGTGGGCCACGGGTAGTACCTACACATAGGGACATTTCAAGAGTCATGTCCATACTCCCCTAGATTAAACTACATGGAACGCAGTTGTCCTGGAATGCAGGTTTAGACCACACAGGTGTCACCTGCCATGGTAAGGGACCACCTGGCATCCGCTCATCTACATATGTATGACTGGGTGTGGGGTGAATGCAAATTATATACACCAGTGGGCCATGGCCATATTTAAAGTGAAAAGGTGCAGGGCATTGATGAACGAAAATATCAACAGCGCCGACCTGCATCTTTTCACAAATGCATGGAAAGGCTGTATGTACTGGAATATGTGCCACCCCTGTGCTCAGCCCTGCACCGCTGCAAAAAGAACAGCCATGCGTCAATGCAGGCACCCATGCACCATGGTGCAAGGGTGTCTGTGTTGGTGCTTGGATGTTTATATAGGTGCCAGTGCAACTGAAAAACCAAGTGGTGAGCTTTTTCCTTGTGAATATGGTGCTTTCCTGTGTTTGTGAAATTACGCAATGTAGTGCAGCTCAAGTGCTTGCACCACAGTGTTGTGCCATTTCTATGTGAACATGACCCTCAGTAGGTACTTGTCACTCTATATCAGCCTGCGATCTCAGTCCATTGGAGATGGTCAAGGATAATGTAGGTATCATAGGCACATGAGAGTCAGTGTATGATCAGTGTGCCATAACTGTGTGGCAGTAAGTCAGCTGCCAGAGCCAAATTCATGACAGCCAGAGGAGCCATAAAAGGCCATGGGCCTGATCAAAATGATGTGTGACACAATGCCCATGAGCAACTCTGGTCATGATGAAATGGCATGAACGTCAGTGATTGGAATCTGACAGCTATGACAAGGCCCATCCACTCAGAGTAGGCACACAGTGGTAGTGACAACAATGCTGAGATCCAGTAATCAGAAAGGGAAATACTGTGTTTTTTCCACTCTATACCTTTGGGTAACAACTTTCCTACGCATCAATGAGGAACTAAAATTGTAATGTATTGCACTTTGTTTGTGAACTACTTTACCCATGACAACATGTAGAAGACAACACCAGTTACATTTCCCCATTTCATTGCAGAGGATGAACTCTCACCTCCAGGCCAGCACCCTATCCCAGACATCAGTGATGATGATAACACCTGCCAACCATCGATCAGGACACCCTCCAAGAAATCCAGGACTCCTTTGGGACACCATCTCCAGACACAGGAAGGGTAAGCAGCATTGTAGCATCTTCATATACCTTGACTAACAACTAACAGTTTAACATTGGGCAGTGAACTCTGCTCCGCTCATGGAGTTTGCGCAATTTTTCGCACTCCGCGTTGCTAGTTTTTTTCCTCACTCTCATTCGTCAATGTCAAGTTGGCAGGCGTGAGCGGGGAAAATCAACCTCCCGGCAAGATTTTTCCTCATTCCGATCATCAACATCAAGTTGGTGAGCATGCAAAATCAAGATCCCGGCAAGATTTCTCAACACGGGGGGGGTCAGGTTTCTCATTGAGAGTGGTCGTGAGTGGTCACGTATGCTCACGACAGCTCGCGTTGAGAAACGGTCCATTCGTGTTGAGAAGACTGCCTCTTGAGTAAAAATCTACTCAAGCGGCAGAAAAAGAAAGCAGGGACTGCTTGCACTGTGCACGGTGCCGTTTGCAATGATTGCACAGTGCGGACAAGCATTCGGCACTATGCAAATAACGCAAATGGCATTTTCCTGTTGTAGTCCGCCGCTTGCGGAGCTCCACATAGTGCGGCAGTGTTTTTTGGGGCACTTTGCGGAGTTCCGCGTAATGCAACTCCACAAATTCTGCCCAGGGTTGCAACAGGGACCACTGATCACCCCACCGAGACCCCTGGACTCTGAAGACCCACAGATTACCTTCCAATATACTGTGGTAGAGATCCAGCGGGAGTTAGCAGAGCAGGAGCTGGCGGGGATGGAGACTGGGGTGCCTCAGTAACAATAGGGACATCACTGTTACCAACAGAGGCACCTACTCTCTGCTCTGTGGCCTTCAGCAGTCACTGGATGACGTCCCTGGTATCATGAGGCAAAGGCATCAACAACTGTCTTTCCAAAGTGCCACCAGCCTTGTGGTCAACCAGCTGGGGGCAATCAGAACCATTTTGGTGTCCATGGAGCGAAAGAAGGACTCCCACTTTGCTGGTATGGCTGCCTACAACTGCGATGTTGCTGCTGTGTTGGAAAACCAGCAGATCATCCTCACTGCTGTGCTGCCTCATGTATTACCACAGATGAATGCTACTTCAGGCATTTAAACCACATCTCCTGCCCCTGATGTGTGTGTGCCTCCCTCGGGTGCTGCATCTACAACACCACTCTCACTGGAGACATTGTACACTTCAGAGGAGGAAGTTGTGGATTGTATCTCTTTCCAACAAAGAAGTCTGTAGTCTGCATCTGTGCCACATACCCAGTTTCTCCTTAGCCCTGTGCTGATTATCATACCTGGGAGCATCTGCTGTCACTGTCCTCATTATGACTTCGACCTGTTCACCTTGACTATTTGTGGACTGTCAATGTGGCCTATGCTCCCCAATGACATTGTGGTTATCCTTCTGATTGATGCGCACCTCTCTTCAACATGTCCCATGAGATTTTCCCTATATGGACTCTCTCTGGACATACACATACTCTAAACATACTTTGGGGTTGTTGCTCAATGAACTTTACCTATAAGCCCCTTTAACATTTGCACATGTAAACACATGCACTTAGAACTACCTGTGTGTTGTATGTTTCCAGGAGTCAGAAACAGGTTGGCCATTGGCCATTCTGTGAGGCAACTACACCAACTACTTGCCAAAGGGTCATGTGTATTGTGGAGTCTAGGCAGTGAGAGTGTAACATATTTAGTAATCACAAAATGGTGTGAATATAGGATGTGATGTATGTATATGATGAGTGACATAATATAACATGGTAGACATGATATTGTAAGGTTCATGTATGACAATATTTCTCAGTTTCACAGGGTTTCACAGGTCTGGGATACATCTCATGCCTCATGACCATGAGATTTACATGCAGACACAGAGGCTAGAGACAAGGACAGCCTTCCTTCAACTGGGTGTTTGAATGCATCAGTTTATAAGGTGTTACAATTGTGAGGGTATTTGACACTATAGAATACACACACAGGGCCTCATTTAGCAGGTGTTGCCTCTCTGCAGCAATACATGTAATATGGCTGCAAAGACCTGCATCCACAGTGAAGGGTTGGAATGTGCATTTTTCATAACATACAGCAAATCCATGGTTTGTCCACTTATGCACCATCACATGGTAGTGACCAGTGCCAATACCCCCTTCCATGGTGCACCTGTGTCAGCTTAGTGTCCTCACATGATGTTGTGCTTTAGGGGACACATTCCAGCACCAAAAATACACAATCTAAGCAATGCCTTCCTCTATTTGTGTCCTGCTGATACAGACAACATCGTAATTGGACATGAGAAAGAAACATGTGATTATTTATCCTAATTTCACTTCCCCTTGGGAGGCACACTACTGCCTTGCACACTGTCCTAGTGTCCCTGTATATAGGTTGTGTGGAGATCTTCATTGATGTTGAATGGGAAAGGGCATAGCAAGGCCCATGGTAGGCATTCTTAATGTAGGGTGAATGAAAGCAGCACTTTGGTGTGGCTTGCTTTACTGCATACCAAAGAGGCCATGCAAAGTCATGAAGACAGACTTTGCATTGCCACATTGACATGATTTGGGGAGCTGCTCCACCAGAGCATCATGAATAGTTATAGTCCATCAGCACAGTTCACTTATACATGTGGAGCACAGTGGCGTAGGTGGTCTTGCCATGTATGACTTGTAGGAAATGTACTGCGCATATACCATTTAGCATGGCATAATTATACAGGCCCACACCAACTACGTATGCACTGTCTCATTCAACCCAAGACTGATATATCTACGTATCCCTACCTAATTGACTGCCATGTGGTTTGTCATGTGCTTGAGGAATACTTACCAACCAGTAGGCCATTCCCATAGGTCTCAATATTTTATTTATTTTATTTGTAGGGTTTTATATAGCACGAACTAGACCTGAGACATCGGGTATCAGAGTGCTTTCATGAGCACCAGTTTTGTTACATGAGGACACATTCAATTTTGTCAGGCAAGGAGAGATTAAATGATTTTCCCAGAATCACAGGATGTTGAGCGTCGTTGCCGAGACTCAAACCCGGTTCCTCAGCTTCAACGTCAACAGCTCTAGCCATAAGGCTACATACTCTCAAAGCGCTCATTGATGGTGGAATGGAAGAAGATGAATGAGTCATGAGCACTGCCATGGCACTTGCAAGTATGTTGATAAAGAGATCCAGATGGTCCATGATTGGCTGAACATTCATGAAAATTGTGTGTTTCCTGTTGCGGTAGTTGTTTGATGTTGTAGCTGGAGGCACAAGTTGCACATGTGTACAGTCCAATGCCTCTAACACATATGGGAATCTTGCAATGGCATAAAAGCCTTGCTTGTTATCCCGTTGTTGCTGCACTGTTTTGAGGAAGTAGAGGTACTGGGGTGTGAGGCGTATGTGGGCATCAAGGATGGTAAAAAGCAACCTGAAGAAGGATGTCCTGGATACTCCAGGCACTTTGCCTGGGGTAGATTTGAAAGTTCCAGAGGCAAGCATGCAAAATATAGCCAGTAGCTTGGCCTGCAGAGGGATGTTGGTGCCGTGCTGCGATGTTGGCTACAGCCTTAGTGCAATCTGTTGCAGTAGGCGGACAATGGACTCCCTCCCGAGCCTGTTATGAGCAATGACCTCTTCCTTCCAGAGGTCAATGCTAGTAATCCTCTGGTGGTATGTCCGCTCCCTTCTCCTGCACTGCCTCTGTTGTGGTGCTGGTGATGCTGGTCTCCTTGGTGCTCTGAGCTACAATAGCAGTAGATCCACGGTGCAGTTGAGCTAGCCACTAGAACAAATGGGATGAGAATTAAATGGGCCGGTATCGATCCTCAACTAAAACTTCAAGAGGTGGTAATTAAATGCAAAGCTGAAATCGAGAAGTGCCTGTGTGATGGAGCCATTGCCTGTAACATAATTGATGAATTTGTCAAAATGAATATGACCATTGATGGGATTTTTACTAAGAAAATCTGTACGAAGAGGGTCGAGAAAACAGGTTGGTTTGATGGGGATTGTATACGGGCCCTGCAAGCATTAAAACAAGCATTGAGTGTCAAACCTCGCAACAATGTAATTATAAAATCATTACGCTCAGACTACAAGGTAGCCATTTTCAACAGGAAGAAAAGCCTTCAGGATGAGGCATGGTCTAATCTTAATTTAGCAGCAGAAACAAACAATGCCAAACTTTACTGGGAAATTATAAACAGTCCCTTTTAAAGTCTGATAGCACACCTGAATTAACTTCTTATGTCGAATGTAATGCATGGATTGAGCATTTTACGAAGATTTTTAACCCAGCTAGGAACATCTCAGAGCTGTTAACATTTGAAACTCCCACCTGGTCCCCATTACCCCTGTTGAATAACTTAGATGAGGTATATGATAGTTTAATCGACAGCAAAGGTGGTAAAGCTTCTGGAACAGATGGAGTTCCCATAGACCTCTACAAAACTGAAATGGATTTATAGGCACCCATCCTAACCAGGGTTTTTAACACGGCAGCAGAGGGACAAATCCCACTAACCTGTTGCCAATCGATCATCGTACCTCTCTTTAAAAAAGGTTCCAAATCCGAGGCGAGCAATTATCGCTCTATATCCTTGTTGGACACTTCCATCAAGGTGATGAGCATAGTTTTGTTAAGGAGATTGGAAACCCGGGCCGAAGAACAGGATATATTAACTAAGGTACAAAATGGTTTCAGGAAGGGCCTAGGCACCTTAGAGCAATGCGCCAACCTAGACCTCTTGATCAATAAATATACTGTCGCAAAGAAGGGGAATTTATTTCTCTGCTTTGCGGACTTGAGTAGCGCCTTTGACCTTGTGGACCATGCCATATTATGGAGGATCCTATTGGACTTAGGCGCCCCCAAGAAAATAGTACACCTCCTAGGGAGGCTCTATGAAATGCTGTCTTGCAAAGTCCGATACGGCCCATCCGGAGAATGTACCCCTTTTTTTTAAAGTTACCAGAGGCATACGCCAGGGTTTTGTTTTGGCTCCTTTCTTATTTTCATTATTTATTAATGAAATAGACTCAACCCTAGGCCAAATTTCCGCAGATGCCCCGCGCATTGATGGTAAGGTGGTACCAATTTTATTATATGCGGATGACGCTGTTTTAATATCTGGTACAAAAATCGGACTACAGCTCCTCATAGATAATTTTGCTGAATTTATTAAGAGCAGGAAACTAAAGATTAATAAAAGCAAAACTGTTGCCATGTCCTGCGGTAAAAGAAACAATTCAACAAGCACTTTTTTTATCGCTAATGAGAAGCAAACAAAAGAAATTTTGTTATCTCGGAATAACATTTTCAGATGACGGGAAATGGACACAAGAATTTAATAACATAGGTCTAAAGATGTCCAGGAATACAAACAGCATCTTTAGTTTCTCCACCAAATTGGGTGGCCCCAGAAGAATTAAGGACCTGGTAACCATCTACAATGCTAGATGTGTTACATCAGCATTGTATGGGGCAGGGATCTGGGGTTAGCATGATGGGAAAACTATGCAATGTGATAAAAATAAATTCCTAAAGAGAGTACTGTGTGTTCCCCAATCTGCTTCTACTTTATTAGTGCATGAAGAAGTAGGAATTAACTACATTACAGATCTAGCAGCTTTGCGTCCTTTAATATTATGGGGATCTATCTGGGCAAAATCAGAAACGTTGTTTACACAACAAATAATACAAGATTGTTTAAAACTTGATTACTTTCTCCTTATACCATGGTTGAAATATATCCACTATTGGTATCGTATTTTATTTAACAATGATATTCTGTTACATCCAGATTTTGCCGCCTCTATCTCTAAGAAGGAACTAAAGGAGAAATTTTTATCTTGCAAAAAAGAGAATAGAGTAAGGCAATTTAGGACGCTATCAACGGTTGTTTTTTATCAAGAGCTTGACTTAAATAAAGGCTTCATGTCGTATCTATCTGAGGTCACATTTAACTCACACCGATTTGTTTTAACGCGTCTTAGATTGGGCACTGTACATCATTTGGTGGCATTTCCTGTCATGAGAACTTGTTCAAATTCTGTATGCCTAGGGTGATGGAATTTCAAGACAAAGCTTTGTAAATAATATTACTTTTTAGGGCTTTTTTTTTATCTCAAACCAATTCTTTTAAAATTTTATGCTCCATCCGTAGATATTGCAATGAAATTAATTACGCGCTTGAAAAATTCAGATACCTGCTTTGCTGTTTCTATGTATATAATGAAATGTATTAATGCTAGGAAATCCAAAATGCATCTAGGCCTTATACCCCTGAATTATATAAAGCACTTTTGCACTTTATAGACGCATTTATTGCACACGTAACCTAAGCAATTTCTGGGGGGGGATTCGGCTTGTATATATGTATTATACATAAGTGAAATGTATTGGCTACTCTGTGTATAATTTTCTTATAATTTTTTGTCAGCCATAATATGTTGTTGTGATTAATAATTATGTAACTTGCTGTTTTGTTTTTTGTTTGTGCTTACATGGATTGTTATGACAACCCAAATAAAAGCTTTTGAATGAATGAATGAATGAATGAATGAGCTTGCCAAAGTGATTTGGGTCCGTTCTGCTTTTATACCAGTGTGCTAGCATCATTTTTAAGACCAGCTTTTCCTTACTGGTAAAAAACTACTGCTAATGGGAACTAGTGCCTGTTTTTGAAAAGTAGCAGCATTTCCGAAAATTCTTGTACTTATGGCAGTGTCAGTTTGGCAATGTTTTTTATGAGTGGATGCCTACCTTGCATATCATTACCACAAAATGCTGCTAGCAGATCTGGCATAAAACAAAATAGGCACGAGCAGTGAAAAAAGGAAGCTAAAGGACTCTAGAATCCGCGGTAAATATTGCGATAGTGAAAAACTGCTGCACCACCAAAAACGGGATGGCATTACCTCCTTGTAAATATACCTGTGTTTGTTTCAATCGCTCGGATTTATATATATATGACATACATTTATGTTTACATTCGGCCTCTTTAGGGAAATCTTTGTAGTCTTGGTGTCATAAATATCAGGATTTAAGAGAAAAACATTATTATTTGATGGGAACAGGATGAATTCCTAGCTAATTTTATTCCAAAAATGTTTTCAGTGCAAGTGGTAAAACACGAGAGGGCATATTCACAAGGAGCCATCGCCGAATTAACAGCACTTTATCGTAGCCAAAGTTGTGATAAATTTAACCCACCATTCACAAGCCGGTGCTAACAGCCCTCAGCACCAGTTTTCCCGTGATAGCAGCCACAAAAAACATTGCCACAGCGGACCCCAGCAACTATCGCTAATGAGATGCAGAGTAGGCGTTCCCGTGCAAAAAGCTGTAACAACACCACACCTCAACATTCACAACAACCAGCCAGATCGGCGATAAGAACACAAACCACGTGATAGGGCACGTTAGCAGTAGGAAATTAACACCTGCTCTGACCTTGTGTAAAGTCAGACCACAGCCTGTACCACAAAAGGGAGCACAGTCCACAGCCACACCTGAAGACAAACAGATGCCATGGAGCAACTGAACATGCAGCACGGACACCCAAGAGGGCCACAACACCCACCGACACCCCACCAAGGCCTGCAACACCCCCTCCGCGCCCACTCCCAACTCCGGACTAAGAAACAGCACACCAACACCACGAATCCAAAAACTAATATTCTGCCTGATGTTGCACAAGCAGGAAAATCAACATGCATGCGTGGCCAGAAAATGAAGATTCAGTCAAACAGCAATGCAATCACAAACACAAAACAACATACAAACAAATGCCAAAACAACCATTTGGATGAGACCTAGCGGGTCCTCACTGGACAATCTCTATGACACAGCCTGAACCACTAAATTCCAAGAGAAGAAGGTGTGCCATGCACCCAACAAAGTAAAGAGAGGGAGAGAGCATGGTAGAGAGACAGAGTGAAATTACACAAGCATCACAAGGCCTTGCAGGGCACCTGGCTCCACATGCCAACATGTGTGTGTGCATCGCCATCCATACACCATGAGACCAAGGCCGTGTCCAAATCTCAGCGCCAAAACCACATCACATTCTGAAATTGCAAGTAGGAGTCAGACAAACATCAGGGATAAAAGCATTGTACCAATGAAGAAGGCGGGACACCTGTATCTCTGACCTTGGTTCAGAATGCGCCTGGAACACCATGAGAGAGATGCATGGCAGATGTGGACGACTCCCACACCCCACACACACAAGCCCCTGCAGGAGGTACCCACAGATGGAATGCCCTTGACACACACTGAAATAGCAACCCATTCAGCCCAATATTGCACCAACATTCAAATCATTGCTCAAAGCTGTCGCATATCCTCCACACTACTACCCCAATTAAGAAGACTGCTGGTTCCACGAGATGCACCAAGGCAATGGCAGGCCATACCAGACACATGCACAACCTCCGTCATGTGGAACAGTACTGTGCACGTATGCTGCATTTACTGGGCGCAGTGCCACTGGCAATGCTGCAAATCAGTTACGGGCTCAGCTTCCACATTGCCTACATCATCTGCGTCTAGCCCTGGTTCCACTGCTGAACTTGCTCATTCGAGTGTCCCATCGATGTCTGCCTATCCAACACAACGGTAGATGAATTGGACTATGACTTGAGTGTGCACCCCCTGTTGGAACACGAACAGGAGTGTAACCGAGACAACCGTGCATGGGTAGCCTTAACATACTACGTATATGTTAGACCTGGCACCATTGGCGTGGGTCTCCCATTCATTTTTGCTGTTGCATCATGTTTTTTTGCTGGTATAAGATGCTTTGGACACTGTGCCACTGCCATCCAGGGGCACAGCGCACCTGCTCCCTGCTGTAAATTGGTGTACTAATCAGTGGTTCCATGTTTGGCTATTTGATTTACTTGTCAGACCCTAGTCGAGTGCACTGAGTGTGCCCAGGGCGGGTAAATCCAAATGCTGCTGGTGGGCCTGCTGCACTGGTTGTGCCACCCACAGAAGCAGCCTTGTAAAATGTGTCTACGTTCTGCCATTGCAGAGCGTGCATGCAGTCTGCTACTGTCATGCTGACTGGGCAAGTGCACCCACTTGCCAGTCCCTACACCTTCCCTTTTCTTCCTTTCAGTCACCTTTATGGTAGGCCCAAGGGCAGATTGCATTGTAAGTATAAGGTAGGACAAGCCCTGATGTGTGTGGCATGCCCTAATAGTGAATTACAGCCATTTTCATTTTCCACAGGCCAGAATGGGATGTTAGAGTTATTACATTTTAGATTCCTAACTGTCTCAGAGAACAGGGTAGAAATTCGAGTTTAGAATGCCTGAACACAGAATAATGAAATACATCTTTTAGTAAAGTTTATTTTAATATTCTGTGTTTCCAAATACCACTTTTAGAAAGTAGGTATTTGCTTGTCTAACCATTCAAACCTTCCTCTGCTAGGTTGCGCATTGTGGGAGAAGAGTGTCGCCGCTGAAGCTGGTGTTGTTGCATTGTAAGGGTGCCGCTGCTGCAGTCCACACATTGAACCGAGAACTTATCGTATCTCCGAGAAGAGTGCCGCATCTGGAAGATCTTCAGGTCTTTATTTCTTTGTATCTGAACCTTGCCGCATTTCCCTTCGCTGCGACATTGCTTGTCGTGGAAGCGCAATGCAACCTAATGTACATTGACGCAGAGTGTTGCATGTAAGAACTGAACTGAACTAAACTTAAATCTTCCATCTTAAAGTAATCATAGTCTGTATTTTTGTCGTTTATGGTCTTGTGGTAACTCTATATAAAGTCTACTTATTTTTTATATAAAACCTGTGTGGTGTCCATTTGTAGTGTTGTCACTGGGTTACTGTATGTGGTCACACCTGCTTAACTTACAACACCTCTGAAGTAAAGCCCTTCTGCTCGTGCCAAGCTACCAAGGGGGTGAGCAGGGGTTATTTTAGGAGTGTAATCCCCTTATCCTGACTAGAGGAGAGGGTCCTTATTTGTCACAATTACCTACCTTTGCCAACTAGAGCCCCCCAAATCCAACAGTATGTATTTGCAGTTGTGCATGGGAGATTGCACAATTCCTTGTGTGCAGTGACCACATAGAGGCGCTCCCCTATTGGGCTGTATTGCGGATTGGTGAAACGGCAAGAGCTGAGCACACCTGCCCGGACCAGTTAATGGATTGGCTCACCCTGGTGTTCCTTGAACACGACAACGACGTACTATTGGAACACATTGCACATGAAGCAGGGCAGTTATTCATGGATGAGTAACTACGTCCCTGCAGCCACATCCGATTGTTACCCACAGCACATGTCCCAACAACTTATTGCATCGTGGGGATTGCTCACATATCCCTACACAACAGAGGACACATCTGCCATCGTCCAGCCCTGGATGCATGTGCGCGGCACAACGAGTGTGTACACACACCTGTGCAAGGTAATGCATATCCATGGTCGGAGCAACACAGCATCGTTTGGCAACGTTGCCAATTCGGACACACTGCTGGGGGATAGCACACCCATGGCAATGTAGCATGACATGTGGACCTGTTGGACACTTTAACCTGAAAACTGTCAGCAGAGCAGACAATCAGAGCACTCTGGTGGTAGAGCACTATGCAGATCCCATGGGCGGTGAGTTGTGCCCCCTCACAAGGGAAAATGGGCAGACACCAAACAATACAATACTCATCAAGCAAGGCAAGGTGGGCTGGAAGCGTTGCCATCCGTGATGATTGTTGTACACTTTTGCACCACCATTTCCTGAACCTCAACATGTACCCATGCTGCGTACAAGTGTCTTATGCAAGTCACTGACTGTTGTGGCCGTTGCCTAGTCCACATTGACACGCACATCCCAATAAAGTTTATGACACCCCACTGGTGTCTAAGTGTGAGGTGTGTTGATTTGATTGTCTACTCGTGTGCCACAATGAGCATCATCCATACACAGGGAGTAACTGACTGAAACATATGCAGTGGGGTGGATCCCTTTTGCAAGCTCAACCTCTGTGAGCCAGACATTGTTTTGGGATATGCGCTAGCCAACAGGTGCACTTACGTGACCAGCGATGTGAGTATGGTGTCCAACCTCTGACCATGTGGAGAAATGTCATGCATCGTAACAGAATGTGTCCACACAGATGTGTGTAAGTTGATATGTGTTGTGAAGTTCTGTTTCCACATGTGATGTAGGACACCACTCCTGGCCTGCTACAGATTTGGCTGCATCACTGTGAGCTGCTGACACAACAGACTGCGAGGGTGATGGGGCAGCATCACTGTGTGCCATGGACACATCAGGGTCGGAACTGTGTGAGTCAATGTTCCTTCTGCAGTCATCTGGTAGCGGCTCGGTAGCAGCAATGGCAAGATGAAGTACTGCAGGGCATTGAAGTTCCCAGATACTACTCGCTGGTGTCCAGCCGTGCGAGACATACTTCCAGCCTGCATCTGCTCCATGGTCTCCATTGGCCTCCACATCAGTGCCAGCGTTGTGCTGCAATTGCTGGTTCCTGTCTGACCAGACAGTTCTTGTAGTAGATTCATGGCCCCAGCGAGGTCAGCCAAGGTCTGTGGCAGAGCATGGTGCGTAAAGGGGGTGTCTGATAGGGACTGTACGTGGTCCCTGATGGGATTCAGACACACACGTATGGCATTGAGTTTGGCTGCCATGAGTTCAAAACCCACCCGCAGGTGTTCAGCCAACTCCACCTGGAAATTCCACAAACATTGGAACTCCATGTATTATTCGGAGGGGTGCTGGGAGACAGCCATGTGCAGGTGGTGGGCTCACCTCGGGGCAGCTGGCCTGCCTGCTCCGGAGGATGGGGTGCGGCGGCTGTCCACTATCCTTTGGAGGGTGTCTTGACATATGAGCAGGTTGTCCTCTTCGTCAACAATGATGTGGGTGTGGTGTGCCCTGCAGGAGGTGTTGTTTGTCCCTCTGCAATGTTAAAGGTGAGATGCAGGTTAACAGAGTAACACATGCATGTTGGAGTTTTGCAGATGTTTACATACAGACTGCTAGCCAATGTACATTGTCACAGTTTTGGTGGAGCTGGCTATTTAATGGCAGTCAGTGTTTTGTTTGACAACATGATGGTTGTGTGGTACTACCCGTGCATTATCATCACACAGTGTCAGGCAATGCCAGATGTGAGTGGACAGTTACGATGCACTTGCAGGACCTGTTGTGAGCCGTGGCCTATGCTGTTTGTGTTGCACTTTTTACCATATTGACATCATTGCTGATGTTCTGTGATTGCTATGTGTATGTGCTGCATTGTGGGGGAGTTGCCCCTGCAGCTCTGATTTCGTGTAGCCTTCTCCCTTTGAGGCGGAGTGCCTTGAATTGTGTGCTTTTCTGGGCCTGATTGGTTTTTGACTTGGGTCTTATGTGCTCTCTGACAGATTTTGTGGCCTGGTGTATTGTTTGTCTGCTGTGTGTATTGTACAACACAAAAGATGAGGGACGGAATGTTGCGCATTGGCAAAACATTCACCCCCAGTCACGGATCTGTGTTTAATCCATCGTTATTTTACTCACCACGCCACCCCACTTCAGACATGGCCATATGCAAATCAGTCTTGACCCTGTGCCTCATGGGAACAGTCCAGCCCGAACTGCCAAGCCATGTCTTCCCTGGACCGGAATCAAGCATCCTACGACCGGTTTCTGGCTATTAGCTGTCATCAAGCCAGGATAGCTCGACTCCAGTGGCGTAGTGAGCACGGGACCCACCTCTGGGCATACCCTTCCCACATAGGGCGAACAGCAAAACACACAAGATGATGGACAGAATGTTGCACTTGGCAAAACATTGACCCCCAGTCACAGATCTGAGTTTAATCCATCGTTATTTTGCTCACCACGCCACCCCAGTTCAGACATGGCCATATGTAAATCAGTCTTGACCGTGTGCCTCATGGGAACAGTCCAGCCTGAACTGCCAAGCCATGTCTTTCCTGGACCGGAATCAAGCATCCTAGGACCGGTTTCTGGCTATCAGCTGTCATCAGCCAGGATAGCTAGACTCCAGTGGCGTAGTGAGCACGGGACCCATTTCTGGGCATACCCTTCCCACATAGGGCGAACAGCAAAACACACAAGATGATGGACGGAATGTTGCACATTGTCAAAACATTCACCCCCAGACACATATCTGGGTTTAATACATCGTTATTTTGCTCACCACAGCACCCCAGTTCAGATATGGCCATATGCAAATCAGTCTTGACCCTGTGCCTCATGGGAACAGTCCAGCCCAAACTGCCAAGCCATATCTTCCCTGGAACGGAATCAAGCATCTTAGGACCAGTTTCTGGCTATCAGCCGTCATCAGCCAGAATAGGTTGACTCCATTGGTGTACTGAGCACGGGAGTTCGGGCTGGACTGTTCCCATGGGGCAGAGGGTCAAGACTGATTTGCATATGGCGGAGATCAAACTGGAATGGCATGGTGAGCAAAGAAATGATGGATTTAGGCTCAGATCTCTGTACTGGGGTGAATGTATGACATTGTTCTGCATTCTGTCCATCAACTGTTGTTTTTGCGTTAGTCGTACAGCATGGGTTGTGTGTACGAGTGGACATGTCAGAGTGTGACGTGCTCTTTTACAGATGTGATCCGCACTGGGCTACCTCCATGTTGATTCGTGGGCCATCTCAGGTTTTTGGGCTGCTGCCATGCTATCGGGAATGCAGCGTTACTTGCATAGTCAGTGTGGGTCACAGAGCCGCTGCTTTGCTGGATTCAGCACATTTGCATGGGTCGGTTGTTATATTGGTGATCTGGAGTGGACCCCTTTGTGCACATTGTGGACGGGGGCCTACTTGGTGTTTCTATGTGTTCTGCGGTCTGCCATGGCTATCAGTGACATGTTCCATGATCATTGTGGGTGTGCAGTGTGCTACATATAATTGTGCATGTGTGCCATGTGCCCATCTTGCCCCGTACCCCCGTCCCTGGTCGTTACTCACCCTGATGCTGTGGGTACGGTCATATCGTGCTGTGTCCAGGCCCCCAATTACTGCCAGCATCTCCACAGTGTTGACAGTGTCAACCATTTCCTCCAGCTCATCCAGCTCCTCCTGTGTCGTAGGACTCCCACCTCCAGTCGCCCTTGCTTCCTTCCTGTTGGCGGAGAGCTTCTTCTTTCTTCACTGTGCACTTCATGCCAGCGCCTCTTGACCTCCTCCAGTGACCTCCTCGGCACTCCGACTGCATTGCTGTTGGTGACGATGGCCTGCCATACTTCAGTTTGGGTTGCCAGTGCCGCAGTGGAGGTGCTAAGCAGTTGTTGATGGTGTCCTATGACCTCCATGACGATGATCCAGTCTTCCTGCGGACTGAACCCCGCTTTTCCTCTTCCTCTTCTCCTTACCTTTCCCAGAACACAGGGTTCCATGCTGGTTATGTGGGGGTTGTGGGGTTCAACTTGTCCTCTGCACTCAGTCCGGGTGCATCCATGGTGCTATGCACTTAGAATTGGTTCTTTCTTTTTTCTATTATAGTGCATTTTCCCACAAGACGCGTGTGATTTGCTGGCCTGTGGCTGGTTTTCTTTGATTTTTGTCCCGCGATTTGCCTCATCGCATGTTTTTTGCGTTCGCTTATCACATTTTTGCAGCATGGCGTTGATTTTCACGCCGACATTTGATGAGTTATCTGGTGTCTATCGCATGCGACTGCCTTGTTGTGAATTCCACGTTGACACAGAGTTATTTTCCCACGATAGGCTGTGATGTTGAAAGTTGCGTTAAGCTACTCTTGCAGCAGTTATCACACGTTCTTGGGAATATACCCCTAGTTATTGTTTCACTTTTATAGATAGGATATTTTCTTCCATTTCTGTCCTTAGAGGTAAAAAGGACCAGCAATGCTCTAAACAAGAGAAAATCTGTTAATAAAAACGAGATACAGGAAAATGTCTAGGATGAGATATTAGTTCTAAAAAATGTGTTTTATTGTTACTGGTGGTATTTATTTACACTCATCTCAACAGTTACCCACTTTTCAAACAATTGCCATATATATGCAATAGTTATTGACATTTTATTATACCAGTGTCTGTGTTGTATTTGTGAACCATCACTTATGGGCATAAGGAATCCAAGTAGACACAGATATCTCTTTCAATTTGCTCACAATCAATGTCCTGAAAGAGCACAATGTGAAAACTCAGGCTGATTACACAGATAACATTACATTTACAACTGTTTTGATATAGCAAAGCATTGTAAGAGAGTAGGTTATCAGCAGTTAAATTGTTTACTAGTTACAAGACATATGGCTCCAGTGGGCATGCTTAAAGATATGCTGTATTCAAATACAAACCATTATCACAGCAAAGAACTCCTTCCACACCGCTACATGAGAGACTTGCTTTCTCCCATTAAAAGTGCTGGAAAGGGTAACATATAAATATAAATAAAGAAAGCATGCCACGCTTATAATTGATACCAAATGGCAAGAGTACTAGTGGTTCAGAAAGGAAGCACTGATCAGAAACCTTTCATTTTTTTGAGATTCAAATAACAAAAAAAGGGTATGCTTTTACGCTTTTTAGGTAATCATGTATAGTAGTCTGCAATCGTTCTCATCTCTTGTCTCCCAATTGTATAGCCTCAGGACAATCAATCCGCTGCACTATTGGCCTACAGAAAATAAAGCTTAATCCAATGTGCCATTTACTTTTGCCGAAACAATATGTATTTTTATATTGATAGGGAATATTTTTTAATCAAATTTAAATTCGTGTGCTCGAGAAACGTACATGAAGCTTCCTTTCTGTGCAGGCATGCTCTTACTGAAGTGGGTGTACTGCGGAGTAGCCAAGAAGTAGTAATGGATAGATTCTTATTTCATCCCCAAACGTCTACTTTCCACCTCATGTCATTCATTCAGTCAGAGAACTGATGTTCAAAATTGTGCCTTTCCCAATACCTGGTGTCTTTTGAGTTCATTGTTTATAGACATATTACAAAATGATACTTTCTAAAAAGATTGCTTACAAATAAAAGGACCAATCACAAGAGTGAAATAAATAGCTTCATCTCCTCCTGTGAACGAACCAGAGGTAATAGGGTGAATGGTGTTGCATCTGCTGGCCCAATGATTTTGGTGCATAGATGCCACTGCTCTCAAAGATGCCATCTCGTTGCTGTTGTTCCTTGTCGTTACTCAGAAAACAAAAGTATTTATAGAGATTCTTTTTAAGATTGTTCGTTTTTTTGGGCTTATACAACTACGTAAGGTAATTCATCTCTGACCAGTATGTTGCTTGGAGGTTGGAATTAACTGAAAAAGCATTGTTTAAGGACTTCTAAACATTTCATGATTAATACTACTGCATATATGGTTATAACTTCGAATATTTTCACAAGGTATTTTCAAACTGATTTGTAGTGCACTTTAAGGTAGCAGAAGGGACTTCTAAGTTTCTCTAGGGTAGGCACAGAAGTCACAGACAATTTTGAACTGGATAAAAACTAAGGTAATCAATAGTGTCACCCAAAAGTGACAGCATTAGAATTAAAAGTATTTATAGAGTGTAATAGGTATTTAAGGTTTTCCTAAAAGTTGACTGTTAATCATGTACTCTGTTGCAGTTCGGAACCATTTTAATAATTTCAGAATATTTACTCATGGCTGTAATTATACATATTTTACATCTATTCAGAAGGTCTTAGCTCCTGAGGGAATGAGCTATTTTTAAAGACACTCCTGCATCTTAAAGATTTTTCTCCACGCATTTGCTTCTTAATAGGTTGATATAAGAACCCGAAACAGATATTTGATTGTGTTTTCTTTTCTAGTGATTGTAGTTGTTTGGAACCACAGTCTAAAATACCAGAAGAATCAAGCCAAGTACATTGAAAGTTATTCTGAAGCCAATTTATTTCCTGTAAAGGGGTGGCAGGTGGAAACCATTACTTAAAAAAAAATCAATCGTGGGGCTGCCTTTGTCATCCATTGGAGATTGTTTCTGAGTCTGTTAATAGCTTGTAAATAAGACTTTAAAGTAGTTCCAAAGTGGGTGCTTTATTCCCTCACAGAATATCCTTCAGTTGTTGGTTGAAGAGCAGAAGAGTATTGTTCAATGCCTCCCTTAGCCAATATTTTGCACTTTTTATAAGCACTGCACCATGTGGTACAAAATGTAGTTCTCGGTCAAGGATTACTCTAAACATTATTAGTGTGATGACTCGAGTAATTTCCACTTTCTATTTACTTAAATCTAGGAGATTTATTTGTATTCAGTATTGGTATGAGATAGTTTGTGATTACCATAGTGTGGTCAGAGGCATGTGCAGGTTTATAATATTTGAAAGTACAGGTGACAGAGGGGAACCCTGAATAATGCATATTGTCTGTTTGGATGCAGTTTATCTTTAAAAATATGAGAAGAATGAGGAGTCCTTAAGGAATAGTTTAAGCAAATATATGGATACGTCCTCTAATACAGTGTAAGAAATTGAGTTATTGCTTGAGGGGGATAAAGACCCATTCAGGCAACAACCACAAACATTGTTAGGGTGAACCACAAAAGTCATTAAATTAACCTGTGCTTAGCCCTTTAGCAGCTTGGCACAAAAGCAGCCAGGCTTAACTTAGAGGCTATATGTAAAGTATTTAGGCAGCACGCAAACCATAATAAAGTGAGAAGGTAACAGAAGAAAAATCCCCCACCAAATAAAAAGAAATAGAGTAAATTTCAATAAATAAAATGAGAACAGAATGTCAAAATTCCAATAAGTCGAACCAGAGATATTCAATTTTAAAGTCTTTTGTGAAAATAGCACCTAAAAGCAGTCCTCTGGTTGCGCTAGACTGTGAGAAAGCCACAGATAAGGCCAACTGTGATGGACTGTGGGACCAGGTTAGTCCAGCTGAAGAGTTACCTTCAAAGTTCAGAAGGAGGAGGCTGAGCGTCGAGGACGGTCATCGCAGTAGTGTGAAGAGCAGGTCAGACATCGTAAATGGTAAAATTGAATAACATATTTGACACCAAAACGACAAACATCTGTCTTCAAATCAGTAGAAATTGAGTTTTTTAATTTATTTTTTAAAGTGAAATATAGTGCCTAAAAGATCAAAACCCCACCCACAGACATCTAGACACACAAGACTGGGGCAAAGTAAAAGAATTTTGGCCGGCCGTGATGGCGTATGGTTCAGATACACAAAATGATTGGGCCAGTTCTACTTACCTTTGGACTTGAATGACATTTTTAAGAAAAATATCTGAGAAGGTAAAGTTTAGTGGAGCAAGGCTGTCAGCAGTGTCTGAAAAGGAGGCGTCTTCGTCGGCAAGCCACTGGACAAACTCATGGTGAGGATTTCTACTTTCCGGTTTAGACTCTTTATTGGAAATCGAAATTCTCCAGCATGTAGAAACTGCAGGCTGAAGCCATCAAGGGCTCCATGAGGGTTGATACCCCCTCTGTGAGGTGCCGCTGAACAGGATTCAATGCTGTGGAGAAGAACGTTGCAGGAGTTACTGCAAAGTTAGGCTGACCGGTAATGTACCTTGGGCGGATGGACAAGCAGGTAGGTCTGGTCTCCTATAGGTTCTCAAAGCACTTTTTGGCTGAGAATTATCTAAGTCCCAAGATTTTGTTTTGGGCTGTTTGGGCATTTAAGCACTGCTTCCAAGGGTCCCTGACTGGAGGAGGACTACATGGAGGGTTAGGACTCTCTCAAGTTGCATTCAGGTGCAGGTTAAAGGTAGCTGGAGACTTTTCTGTCACTGTGGTTCTGATCAGAAGGCCAGCCAACTAGCCCATAGAGTCAATCTGGCCGCCCACAGTTTAAGCAGGAAAGCAGGTCTCAAGCAGCAGGGCAGTCCTCTGTGGGCAAAAGGAAGTCTTCAGGCAGCAGGAAAGTCCTCTTGGTGCAGTAGGATAGCCCTTTGAAGTACCCACCAGCCAACAGGCAACAAGGCAGTTCTTTGAGAATCCTCTGTGGTCCAGAAGTGAACTAAAGAGTGAGTCTGAGGGTCCTAATTTATACCTGGTGCCAGCTTTGAAGTGAAGAATCTTCTGGAGTCCCCACCCAGCCCTCCAGAAGTGAAGTTCTTTTTGTAGCTGATTTGAAGTACAAGTGGGGCTGTGCACAGTTCCACCCTCCCCATTCTGCTAGCATTGCCCATTATGCTAAAAGCCAGCCCCCCCTATTGTGTGGCTGTCTGGAAAGAATACACAAAGCTCAACTGACAACTGCACCTAGACATGTTTTGCAGGAACAGGTTGCAAGCACCAAATGGCCAGGACAAGAAAATTACAACTTTAGAAAAGTTAGTAATGCAAGGGGTGGGCCCTATACCACACAGCTAGATTGGGCCAGTAAATATTAGAAAAGTCAAAACATCTAGCTGACCATTTGTTGGCTGCTAACATTTAGACACACTCAGGTCAAATTCACAAATCAGTTGGTCTTTTACGTTTACTTTTCATTTTCAATCATTTTGTTTTATAAATCCTCAAGACAGAGGTCAGATACACATAACATTCACATTACATCAAACCAATCAAAATTGAGACATAGTGACACGTAACAAATAACAAAAACATTTTTGAGATGGTTTCCAGTCCTAAAGCAGAAAAAACAAGTAACCCATGAATAACATTTTCAGGAAGAACTGGGGTTACCGCTCAATGAGGTACACATCTTTTCAGGTAACAAAGGGGTACAGTTCTCAACACATATGTTTCCCTAAGTTGATACACATTCTGATTTAAATTCATCCTCTGTTGGTTAGGTGTGCCAACGCATATCAAGTCCAATGCTATTTTTGGGGGCTCTCTTCAGGGCTGTGACTGGATTCTCAAACTTGTCTTGGGCATCCCTTCAAGCAAACGGGAGACTGCTTGGTATCTTCAGCTTAGTGCTATATTTAACGTGGCTTGTGGAGTCAATTTGTTTAAAAGCTTGCTGTTGAAGTTATTACTGGCAGTTAGTGCTCCAGAAAGCTGGTGGAATGCAGAAAGAAGGATTAAAGAAGTTTGCAAAAACGTCAGAGCCATGATTAGGAACAAGAGTGATTACTATCCTTGTATTTCTGCCACGGCGAGCACTAACTGCCAGTAGTAGCTTCAACAACAAGCTTATAAACAAATCAGCGCCACAAGCCACGTTAAATATAGCACTAACCTGAAGAATAGGTGACTGTTGAAGCTAAAAGAAAATTTCCTCCAAGATACCAAACACTTTTAAAAAGTGGCATTTCCAGAATTGTGAATTAAATTCTAATTTACCATTGAAAAGATTTTCAATTATAATTCCTTAGACACCGAACATAATGTTTCTCCCTGCTCCCAGCAAGCATTATCACTTATTAAATGGAATAAGGTTACCCAATATTATTCGACAGGAGGTTCAGGCCACACTGTAGTGAAAAACAAATTTGTGGGTTTTTAACTACCAGGACATGTAAAACATAGCAGTACTGTCCAACGTTTTAAATATAATTCACCTTGCCCTATGGCTGTTTAGGGCCAACCTTAGGGGTGACTTAGATGTATAAAAAAGAAGCTTTAGGCCTAGCAAAGAGTTTATTTTGCCAGGTCAAAGTGGCAGTTCAAAACTGCGCACACAGCACAATGGCAGGTCTGAGACGTGTTTATGGGGCTACTTAAGTGGGTAGCACAATAGGTGCTGCAATCTCACTACTACCATTTAATTTACAGGCCATGGGTACATGCTGTAGAACTGTACAAGTGGCTTACAAGTACATTTAGTGTTCCAATCAGGTGTAGGCCAGTTGAACCATGGATTAAGGCTAGAGCACAAACATATTAGCAGTAGTGCTAAAGTGACCAGGTTCCTAAGAGCCAACACAAACTGGCTCCGAAAACTGAAGCAATAACGGCAGAAGATTTGGCGATGACCCTGCAGAAATGCCAAGTACAGCAGCAAGGCAGTACTTCAAACAGCAGGGCAGTAGTCTGATAGCAGAGCAGTCCTTCTTCTGTAATTTCCACAGGTCCACAAGTGTTCTGAAGAGTTGCTGTATAGGTCCAATATGCATGCTTGGTGCCAGCCTTTGTATGTGGGGACTTCCTGTCTGTCAAATAGCACAATTACTGAATAGAGTGACTAACCTGTGATAACCGGCCTGGCAGGAGCAATGCACAATGTTTGTCCTTCCACACCTTCTGATGCTCAAGCAAGCCATTTCTACAAAGCACTCATTCTGGGGGAACACCATGGGGAATGGGACAAAATAAGAAAAAAGCCGCCCGCTGACTGAGTGACAGCTTACCTGTATCACCCTTCAGGCTTGTCTGTTATCTGCCTCTCTGTGTGCGAGTACCTGAACACCAACAAGAACAATGTTCAGTTTTTTCAACAAAAAAAACCCTTTCAAGTTTTTTGATTTCCACTTTCAATTCTTAACATTGTCTCTCTCCATCTAGAGTCAGTATACCTGTGAATACGCATGAGAATCCTTTAAAATATTTGTTCTTTCTCTTATAGTTATCTATTCACTAGAATTGAATGAGTCTCTGGATTTGGCACACGCTGCATGGTTTCCTAATGTCTCTCTCTAGTTAGTACAAATTGTGCGATTCACTGAATAATATTTAAGTACCTTGAAAATATTCAAGTATCTTGCATTTTTGTCCACCAAGTTCTTTTACTGATGCTCAATCCTTATTCCTTTGTCTCAAATTCCTGACTTGCATGTACGCATCAAGGAGATAAACATTAAGGGGGCAATTCCGATCTCGCTCAAAATGGCTCCAAAAGCGATCCGGCCGGACTTGTTTTTTCCGACAGACTCTTACTACTATATGAGCGAGCAAGTACAATGCGGGAAACGTGAAATCGCAGACCGAGACGTTTTTGGGTCCAGAACACTCCGTACCTATTGGCCGTAAGCGAACCGTGTCATGCAATAGAGTTGATTTCTGACCGAGCCAGTACAATGCACGATTAAGACAGCCAGATCGAGACGGAGTTTCCGACTCGCAGATGCTCTGGAAAGTGGACTTTGATGGTCCCCACCGGACCCCCTTCACCTGTAACCATACGAGTCGGTCACAGGGGGGACCCTTGTCCCCCCAACACCTTCATGTACGGTACAGGTGGCACAGACACGTCCCCACTACAGGGGGCACCCTTTTGCGCAACATACCTTTTTCGTCAATGGGAGCCTATGTACATGTCGTAGAACAGGCTCCCATTGACTTCAATGGGGCTTTGAGCAACCCATGTCCTTAAGCGCGTGTTTGCATCATATTCGGACGTTCGGAGCCCCGGAGTGCAAGTCGGTCGGAAAGCACTCTGGATCCGACTCTGACGGAGGGCTTTCCCAACAAAATCGGAATTGGCCCCAAAATCGAGAACTGTCTCCAGGAAGTGCAAGGTTCACAAAGGAAAAACATTTCCTGGATAAGGCTGGTCAGCTGGGTCCATGGGAGAAAAACAGGTGATGTTTTTGCCGGAACAAAGGGTGTGGTCCAAGGAAGTGGTACTTATACCCTTTTGCAATCAAAGATCGCTGTCACCATCATATGGCGGTTTTCAGAATCTTTTGGCTTGTTCCAGAACGTTCTGGTTTGGTTCTGATGGATTGCCATATGTTATCAATGTATGTTTACTGACTTGTTCTAGAACCTTGTGGTTTGTTCCTCAACCTTCTGGCTTTTTCTAGAACCATCTGGATTGTTCCAGATAGATTGCAATGTGCTTTCAAAGTGTATTCACAAGTGATAAGTTGAGAACCTTGTTTCCTTTTATCAACAGTCTTAAATTATGTCTGTTCTTTACAGTTCTATTACATATTAACATGTGTGACTCTCCCCAGCCTTCAGAGTTTTGGGAACCATCTTTTTGTATCTCCTCAAATGTACCCAGAAATATCAACCGCCTGGGATGTTCTGTGAAGTGCCTTGCTCTGTGAACTGGGTGGCCATGAAACTGCCAACCCCCACATCTGGTTCTGGAAATTTCTTCCATTTTTGTGTCATGGCTCCCAACTGGGGGACAAACAACAAGGCAGGGCTGTTGTGAGGTTCCTTTGTGTGTGCAGGAGGCAACGCCTTTTAAAGTGTAAGTGTGGCTGGGTACATCTTGTCCCCGTAACCCTGCCAGGATGACCCCTCCTAGCCGCACTTAAGCCCCCTTGCTGTTACTATCTATAAGCAATACACAAACCTCAATTGCAGAGCCATTCATTGTCATGTGACCATGGAACCTAGCAAAAGATCAATCCTGAGGGCCCATGGGGGCCAACTAGTCTACCAGGTGCTTCCAGTAAGCACCACTGTGCTGCATTGCAGAGAGGTGGTCCAGGCCGTGCCCATTTTCCTTGCAAGCAGCTCTGTGGTGCTAACTAGAGATACCTGATGGGTTAGTAGTACCCAAGGGACACTCAGGATTCAAGGGGACTTTATCCCCCAAATTAAAAGGGCCACAGGGCGTGTTTGCACACTTCAGCTCAGCCAACCCCTCCCTTCACCAGTGTATAAATGCGCCCTGTGGCGCGTTCCAAGAGGTACTTTTAATCTCCCTGCCCTATTATTGTTGTATTTCTATCTAGGACCCTAATTCGATATTCCCGATTCATGCCGTTATGTGGTTATAACAAATAGTATCCTTATAAAGGCATAAGAATCATATCCATATTTAGTAATAGCCCATGCAGTCCAAAACACGGCAAGGCTACTCCCATAGACTCCTAGAAAGCACAATGCGTTCTTTAAACAAACCAAGCCTCCAGCAGCCCGGGATTTCCCCCTGCTTTTGTTTTGATTTGCACAAGAACTCCTAGAGTCCAGAAAGAACTGTTAGTTCTTAGTGACGTCTTATGTCCAACCTTACGACAAACCTGGCACCTTTCAGGTATAAATATACCAATGTTGCCTTAAGCAAACACACGGTGGTGTGGAGCAGAGCGGCTATCCACTTATCCGAAGCCCAGCTGATGCGAGAGCCGACGGAAGCCGCCCCTCCCTTTTGACGCACTGAAGAAGCTGTCTTTTCTCACGCCAAGAAATCCAGCTCTGGTGTTCCCGAGTCACCCTCGCGGGTTGCTGGGAGATCGAGTCCTGAGAACCAAGATACAAGACCTCCTTCATTCTATAACCAAGGTATGGAGCTGATTAAAACCTTAGAGAGAATTCTTGATTCCGATACTTGGCAAAAAACCTAACTTAACTTAAAACTGCAACTTACTTACTCCTTCCCACGTATTAGGCTTAGGTCAGGTACACCGGGGTAGGCGTATCTTAGAAGCACCAGTTGAGTTCGATAGTCAATGTTTTTATGTATGTATATATTTTATCCATTTTAAAGTATCATATATAAAGAAACCATATCAATGCTTTTACAGTATTATTTCATAATACTACTTTTAATGTACGCACTTTACTTTATGATAAGTATTGCAATCGTGGCAATTCATTTCTCTTGCATGAGAAAGAAGACTGCTCAATAAAATAACACCTTTTATTGAAAATGCCCGTCTCTCTATTTCTCTGCACTCTGGTGAAATTAAGCATGCACGATTGACTGAGTGAAATAGCTGTCTATTGTTTTCACACAACTCTAGAGACACACTCTTCATTCTGAGGGAGCAAAGTTGCATGTTTATGCGGTTGTCAGAAACGAATCCCTTCTTGTCTAAATCAGGACGGTTAACCCTTTCCTGAGCATTCATTTGGTAAGGCAATAATCTAACACAAGACACTGGAGTAACTCAGTCGTGCTTTTCACACAGACCCCTTTCTCCCGTAAAAACTCCAATAGACGTCTGGAGTGGGTGAAAGGTTAATATCCGCCGGAACTTAGTAGGATGAGAATCCTATGTATTAGTTTTTGGTTTAGTCAACGTTGAAGGATACAGTGTTCCAAAATATTGTGCACCTAATCTTTGTTTCCTTGAAACTTGATCTGCAACAAAAAACTTTCTTAGTCAATAAAATGACGGATAGTGAAGAAGAAAGAGATAGAGAAGCATTAGCAACTCAACTCTTAGTGGAAGACACAAGTCTCCAGCAAAATGACCCGAATGCTATAATCATTCCGATCAATATAAGAAAAACTATAATTCTTAAACTGATAGAAAATGGACTATCACCAAGAGGTGATACGGTCATATTCGTGATAGAGGCACATGAGTATCGGTAGACAGAGGTATTCTATTCATTGATACATTTTCCAGCAGCACACGCTGTGACAAAAGATTTCCACTATTACAAAATAGAGGAACCTCCGGATATATATACTCCCTTCGAGGACGTTGAAATCCCACTAACTTACCAAGAGCACCTGCTCTGGTTTAAAGGCGCCCTAAAACATCAAAATCACATCACCAGGCACGGTCCACTAGGTAGACCAGGAGCCACGTGGCCGGTTCTAGCCAGCTACACACCACACCCAGACATTGAAACAATGTCGAGCGAAGAACTTCTGGTTAAACTAAAAGAATTAACAAAGGCATATAGAGAATTAGTTCAATTGGCAAGGGACGATATAAAGTACCTGCAGAAATTGAAGGAGACAGATATAACAGATCAACCATTTGAACTTGCCAGAATCATAGAAAAATCCTATGAAGAGCTAGGAAGAGATAGTTTGGGTTGGAAACCAATAAAACCCCAATTAACAGAAAATCCTGAAAAAACATTTATTAAAAATAATCTAAATACTCCAAAAAAGAGTTGGGATGGTAATAAACAATCCACTGCCAAGGAAAAACAATTCCAGCCCAGAGGAAGGTCTCTTCAATGGAGAGAAAGATCTCCTGGCCGAGGAGGCAAGTCTCCCCAAAGGGAACCCTCTGAGAAAAGATACAATCTTAGAGATAGGGATAAATTGAGAAAACCTGATAGATATCAAGATATTGATACACGTCCCTCTCGCTCTTTTCAGACTTCCTCACAGTAAGTAAGTAATGTTTATTGTTTAGTTAGTTAAAACCATAACAATTTAAAACAAGTAGCAAAAGCGCAATTTTACGATAAGCAGTTAAAAGCAGGTATTTAAGTATAAAATCATTTTGTTTCTTTAAAAGTTCAATGCAGAAAGTTAGACCTCATTTGCCCAGCTTCCGAACCTTTTAATAAAGCTTTTTAAAGGCTTTAAGGAATTTGATCAGTCTGCCATGCAGTCGGGGGTCTGATGGGCTCAGGCAAGCCATTATTGCGGCTCTGCAGGATCTAATACCTCTTTCGTTGAAACTTGTCTTTAGAAAGATTACACGTTAAGCCCGCAGTTTTTTGCATGTGCAAATTATATGGATAAAGTGTTCTTTGTGATGATCGCACAGCCGGCATGATTTAGGGCCTGTGTTCAGCCAAGCTGGCTGCTCAGCCTGGGATGGTAGTGTTCCAAAACGCAGTGCCATAACTTCCTCACAGAAATCGGAAAGAAGAGGACGGTCAGAACACAAGGAAGAGCACGTCAAGTCCAAAGACAAAGAACCTGCTCATCAAAGTAAAAAAATCACAGTTTCCCAGAAAGAAGGTAGCAAGTATTAAAATTAAACATGCCGAGGATTCTGAGGACACAACTGAAAAACGGAGAGTGGGCCCAGACAATGCTAAACAGCGCAGCAAAAGTGACCATAGCTCGCAAGATCCTGATGAATCTTCTGGAGACAGAGGACACAAATGAATACATTCAGGTGGAAACTGCAGACACACAAGTTAGCGTGCCCCATAAACTATATGAAATAACATTACATATAGAGGGAGATAAAACTAGGAAAATAAAAGGTCTCTTTTGGGAGAATCTTTCTAAAGGCTATGACATCCTGTTAGCTGAAAAAGACTGGCCACCAGAGTTTGTCAGGGAGTGCCCTCCTGGCGAAGCCATGTCTGAACTGGGGTGGCTGAGTGAGCTAAAGAATGGTGATGGATTAAACCCAGATCAGTTGACTGGGGGTGAGTCTTTGATTTGCTCAACCACTCCGTCCATCATCCCCTTTTGTATCGCCTTGTTCGCCCTAAGTTGGCAGGGTATGCTCAGACGTGAGTCCCTTGCTCACTTGGCCACTGGATTCAAGATAGCCTGGCTGATGAGGATTATGAATCAGAAACCGGTCCCAGGATGCTTGTTTCCAGTCCAGGGAAGACATGGCTTCCCCGTTCGGGCTGGACTGTTCCCATGAGGCACAGGGGTGTGACTGATTTGCATATGGTCATGTCTGAACTGGGGTGGCTGAGTGAGCTAAAGAATGGTGATGGATTAAACCCAGATCCGTTGACTGGGGGTGAGTGTTTGATTTGCTCAAACACTCCATCCATCATCCCCTTTTGTATCGCTTTGTTCGCCCTAAGTTGGCAGGGTATGCTCAGACGTGAGTCCCTTGCTCACTTGGCCACTGGATTCAAGATAGCCTGGCTGATGAGGATTATGAATCCGAAACCGGTCCCAGGATGCTTGTTTCCGGTCCAGGGAAGACATGGCTTGGCAGTTCAGGCTGGACTGTTCCCATGAGGCACAGGGTCAGACTGATTTGCATATGGCTATGTCTGAACTGGGGTGGCTGAGTGAGCTAAAGAATGGTGATGGATTAAACCCAGACCAGTTGACTGGGGGTGAGTGTTTGATTTGCTCAAACACTCCATCCATCATCACCTTTTGTATCGCTTTGTTCGCCCTAAGTTGGCAGGGTATGCTCAGACGTGAGTCCCTTGCTCACTTGGCCACTGGATTCAAGATAGCCTGGCTGATGAGGATTATGAATCCGAAACCGGTCCCTGGATGCTTGTTTCCGGTCCAGGGAAGACATGGCTTGGCAGTTCGGGCTGGACTGTTCCCATGAGGCACAGGGTCAGACTGATTTGCATATGGCCATGTCTGAACTGGGGTGGCTGAGTGAGCTAAAGAATGGTGATGGATTAAACCCAGATCAGTTGACTGGGGGTGAGTGTTTGATTTGCTCAAACACTCCGTCCATCATCCCCTTTTGTATCGCTTTGTTCGCCCTAAGTTGGCAGGGTATGCTCAGACGTGAGTCCCTTGCTCACTTGGCCACTGTATTCAAGATAGCCTGGCTGATGAGGATTATGAATCCGAAACTGGTCCCAGGATGCTTGTTTCCGGTCCAGGGAAGACATTGCTTGGCAGTTCGGGCTGGACTGTTCCCAGGAGACACAGGGTCAGACTGATTTGCATATGGCCATGTCTGAACTGGGGTGGCTGAGTGAGCTAAAGAATTGTGATGGAATAAACCCAGATCAGTTGACTCGGGAGGAGTGTTTGATTTGCTCAAACACTCCGTCCATCATCCCGCTTTGTATGCCTTTCCGTGGCGGCATCGCTGCCACGGAAAGGCATGTGTTGCAGCCCATCGTAATATGACTGGCGGTGTCTGATAGACACTGCCACCATATTAAACCTTTTCCGCCCCGGTCGCAAGGCGACCGGGGCGGAAAAGTGGCGGACGGTCTTTCCGTCCGCCACGGACCCCTCAGCCATGCTAAGATGGCGGGGGTCATTCTGGTTAGGATGGCGGGTGGATTGCCCCCACCAGGTCGGCGGTGGCTACCGCCAGCCTGGCGGGGGCAATCCGCCTGCCATCCTAATGGGCCCCAAAGAGTGATCCTTCCAGCTCAAAATCCAAAGGCAGAATGAACAGGAGATGGACAAAGCACTGGGAGGAGCCTGCTGGACAGGAACAGGAAGTTAGAGACTCTGTGGCACTTCCTCCCTCTCCCCCCAAAAAGTTTTAGTTTTTTAAAAAGGACTCCTTGCACAAAAAAAGACAGACAAATTTCAATCTAAGGAGTTTTTTTCATCCAAATCATCATTTACAGAAGGTATTATGCTGCTAGAGATAATGTTCTTCTCCGGATTAAAAATTTTGCGTGTTTGAGATCACGAGCTTCACCACACTCTTACCGGATGTCGATGGCGAGTCCAAAATGACGTGTTCGTGATCTCACGCTCTCTGTCGCGGTGGAGATTGACGTGTTCGCGACCTCACGCTCTCTCTTGCGGTGGAGAATGATGTAATTGCGATCTCAGACTCTTGCGGTGTCTGATGGCGAGGCGAAAGACGCGATCGCAAACTCTGACGAGATAGTGCGACCGGCTACCAATATCTCGTGGAGCACGTGAACGGATTGGAAAACTCGTCGCTGAATACGGGGATCCCGGTAAGGCGATTGCGTGCACAAGAACGCAAACATGAAAAAAATGCCCGCTATGCTGCAAATCGTGGAAATTTCTGCATTTTTTCGCTCTCCGCGGAACCGAAAATGTCAAAATATTGCAATTTGCTCAAGCAAAACAGAATTTGACGCCCACCCCTAGATAATATGTAATTACTTCTTTGACTACCTTTCCTTCTGAAGGTTATAAATCTGTTATTAAATCAATAGTGATCTAAGACATTGGTTGTTTAGGGATGGGTAAAGACAGTAACAAACCAAAGGCTTCTTTCACGGTAACTTCGCTAAGTGCAAATTGCACATTGATGTGAATGTCTTTTAACATATTTCCTCATTCCAGGCCACCATAACTGTTGAGATATTAATTCCCTGGACTTCTGTATTCCTGGTGTCCCAATACTGGATATTAATCCCTCCATTTCATAATGAGGAGTGCTAGAAAGGAGTAGGCTTACAAATGCTGTCTCTCTGCATTCTAAGCATCATAAATGTTCTAATTTCCAATTAATGATATTGGACTACATTTTGTTGGAAACATTCAATCTAGGATATAACATGAACCAGACTGCTAAATTTATCGTTTTGAATAGTTCATCTCTATGCTTAAGCTTCTGTGATGTTTGGCAGTCAAATATTCTACCAATGCCCAATCAGTTTCATTCAGGAAGAAGGTTATTTTTGGCTTCACAGCCTTACAGATAGATAACTCATGCCTCAGCTCCTTGCAGAAGCCATCTAGATCAACCATAAAGGTATATAAATGATTAAAAACAGGGTCTCTTTAGCGGCATCTAAATAATCAGTCTCCAGGAGCAGATCCATTGCAATTAGGAAATTAGGGAGATTGTAGCTGGCAAAGGGATATGTCTTTCCAGCTCTATTGTGGTTGGCATTTAAATGAATCTTTATAACAACCAACTTGTTTGTTATTCTATGGGCATTAAAAATATGACAAGAGTCAAAGCATGATGAACACCGCTATACATTCTTCCCTTGTCGATAGAATTCTCAGTATCACAAGCCATTAGTTATTTTTCACTGGACATCACACTTATATTTGCTGCTTGTCAAAGATCGTGGCTCTATGAAGTCCCCTATGAGATAAACAAAGAAAGGGTATCTCAGTAAATCCCTATAGTTACCCTAGACTTTTCCTGTTCTGAACCGTTTTGTTTTTAGGCTACCATTAGTTTTAAGTGCATAGTGGGTGCTACTTCTTGGATCCAGTGCCTCAGAGAAAATCCCATCTACTACAACTAGTACTAGAAATTGGCCTACATACAAAAAGTTATTTTACCTGTCCTTTGCTTTGTTCATCTTTATCTCTCTCTCAGCTCAGAAATGTCTAGAGGGACAAATGTTAAAATTGGACTTCATGCTTTTGCAGACGATACATGTAAGAAATACTTCTTTTTGCATATCACCCCATTTTGGCGCTGATGCACTGGGACACTTGTAATCAGGCCCCAGTGCATGTACTCAGACCCCTTAAAAAATATCAAAATTTGCTATGTTCCTAATTGACATATATAACTAACCTATAAATCTGTACATCGTACAACGTGTACCAAGGGTCTGACCCAGTAACTTGTCTGAAAATTCAACCTGTCAAAATAACCCCTTTTGTCAGTATTTAACGCTCCTTTTAAATATTAATAAATCACCCCTAAGTAGTACTTAAATCCCTATAAGGTAGAACTTGTGATTTTTATATAGTGCAAACTTGACCTGAATCGGGTATCAGAGTACTTTACATAGCACCAGTTGCATTACACGAGGACACATTCATTTTTGTTAGGCACGGGGAGTTTAAGTGATTTGCCCAGAATCACAGGATGCTCAGTGTAATTGCCGAGACTCAAACCCAGCTCCCCAGATTAGAGGTCGACCTCCCTAGCCGTTAGGCCATCTCCTCTTTCCTTACAGTGACAAAGCATACAAATATTTTTACTGTTCCATAGCAAAGCATTTGGATACATTATTAAAGTTAAAAAAGTTATCTCTGCCTAAGAACCAGATAAAAACTTAATTATTTGACTTTTTAAAATATTTATTCCAAATCCATTGTATTGGTAAAGTCAGATGTGTTACAAATGGTTTGCAATCATCACTGTCATCCTGCCTAAAGCCTCGAGAGGCCTATCTGCCTGAGCTTCCAACTGTCACTTAGTAGTTGAATAGCTCCTTGATGAGGTCTGAATTTGCTCCTGGAGCTGAGACAAACGACTTCGGTGTGACGAGGTTTCCTGTTCCTCTGACTGGATGACCATCTGGGCAGTGGCAAAGAGCTTAACCTCAAAGTGACCTACCCTGTCACAGGCAGTTATCACTCACACCTTACCTACTCCTTGTATTGTTCTTCTAGTCAGCCTGGCACCAATCCCACTGGAAGAGGAATTGTCCCCAGAACTGGGTTTAAGTGACCATAGGAGACGGGTTGCACATTTCCCTGATCACACCTCTAGGATGAGCACAGACGTTTTGCATAAAGGAGAAGCTGCTTTGCAATGTTTGTTTTGTGAACAGGAAGGCAGAACGGTACTGTTTGCTGCAATGTAATCAGGAAGGTTGAAAAATGGGTAGGGTTGCCCGTGGAAACATTACGGAGTCACCCTACCCACAAACTACTACCAGGCATAAATGTGGCACTCCTGGACACCTTCTTCAGAACACTGCTAGACCTGTGGAAAACAGAAGAAGGACTGCATCTGATTTTGAAACCTCTGAGGAGAACCCTAAGGTATCCAGCTGCTGCCACCTGTACTTAGGATGAAGAAGTGGACTTCAAGGGCAGTTGGCTGTCTTCCTATTAAAGTAGAGGAGCTCAAAAACAAGAAGCCTAACTTTTCTGAAGAAGCCCAGCTGCTCATTGTCTGCTGGACCTGCCCTGGACCATGCTGGTGGCGTCAGTATGAGTAAGTCCTGAACCCCAAGAGCTGTCCCAAAGTCCTGAAGCCTGTGGCTGGAGTCAGATGTGATTTAAAAGTAGGTCATGTAAAAGTATAATGTTAAACATGTCCTTACAGCGCAAATGCCCAGAAAGCTATTTTCTCTGTAGCAGGATTATTTCTTCCTTTGGAAAGCATTTGGATACAATAATAAAGGTATTACAGTTATCTCCAACTAGGAACCAGTTAGAAAGTTAATTCTTGGACTTTTAAAAATATTTATTAAAAATTCAATTTACTTGTAAATTCGCATTTGTAAGTAATATTTTGCAAACTATCCCCCACATGCATCAAGCACTTTTTCATTCGCAAACGGTGCGATTCCTTAAAATCGGCCGTTTGCGAATGCAAAAGTGCTTTTTGGGATGCATGAAGCAATTTTAGAATTCGCAACATTGTTGCGAGTTCTAAAATTGCGGGTGCTTTTAAGAAGTCGCAGATGTGCGACTTCTTAAAAGCAATGCATCATCACTTTTGACAAGTGAAAATTCGCACTTAGGGTTCCAAATTTACCGAGTGGTTGAACCACTCGGTAAATTTGGAAAAAGTGTTTAAAATGCTTTAAATGTTTTTTTTTCAACATTCATGTTACGGACACACATGTCCTTAGGACATGTGTGTGTGCAACATGATGCGAATAATACATTTCAGGGGTGCAGGGGGGGGTCCTTTGGACCCCCCCCTGCACCCATGAAATTTTCTAAGTGCCACTCGCAATTTGCATTGACTCCTATGGGCCTTTTGGCCCATAGGAATCAATGGAAATTGCGAAAATTAACTTAAGAATTCGGTATTTCTTTGGGATTCGGTAAAAAATGCGATTTTTACCGAATCACAAAGAAATACCGAAAAAAATGATGCATAGCATTTTGCATTTCCTAAATAGCGATTCCTTAATTTTCGCTATTTCAGAAATGCAAAATCCTACATTGATGCATGTGGGGGTATACTTTTAAAGTGTCACCTTTAAACTTCCTAAAGCCTCCAGAAGCCCATTTGCCTGAGATTCCAACTGTCACTCAGGAGCAGAGTAGCTCCTTTGATGAGGTGGCAATTGACTTCAAGAGTTGAGACAAAGGACTTGGGTGTGGTGAGGTGTCCTATTCCTCTGACTGAATGACCATCTGTGCAGTGCTCAGAAACATAATTAAACTCAAAGAGACCTGACCTGTCAAAGACAGATAAAACTCACAACTGGACATGCCCACTCTGATGCACCTATAGCCAGCCAGGCACGAATCCCAGTAAGAGAGGTGCTGCCCCCAGAAGCTGTTTTGAGTGACTACAGGGGAGAGTTTGTTAATTTTCCTGGCCACACCTCTTGTATGGGCACAGTTCCATGTACAAGGGAGAAATGCTTCTGCTATGTTGGTTTTGGCTAGAGAGATGCAGGGTGGGAATGTTTTCTACCAGAGAATCAGGAAAGTGCGAAATAGGCAGAGTTGCACTGTTGGCTTTGAAGGGGCCAGGTGTCACCCCTACCCACAAGATAGTGCCAAGCACAAATGTGACACTCCTGGGTGCCTGCCTGAGAACACTACTGCACCTGTAGAAAACAGAAGTTGGACTGTATCTGCTGTTGAGACTTATGAGAAGAACCCTAAGGGCTGGACCGACTTTTATGGCTAAAGAAGTGGACTTGAATGATACTTTGGCTGACCTCCTGTTAACTACAGTGGCACAAAAGCTGCTAGAAGCTCACGTTTCTCAATGAGCCCAACAGATTAGTTTTAACTGGACCTACCATGGACCCTGCTGATGAATTCTGTTGGAGTGAGTCCTGCCCCCTAAGCGATGTTCTTGACTTCCAGGTCTCCTTGGCTGTAGTCAGAGTTCCTGCATAACCCTAAAAGCTGGGATTCAGAAATGTTTTCAAGCCTTTTTGCTGGAGAACCATCATGGTACCTGGATCAAACTGCCAGCCAATCTGCTGAGGTTGCATTGCTGGTGGGCCTGGCTTCACTGCAGCTCTCACTAAATTCTTTGCCAAAGCAGCAAATCCAATTTAGCAAGCATGAATCCAGCCTGCATTCAATGACATTGACCCATCTTCAGCTTCAACCTGCTGCCTTTTCCCGGTGAGGAAACCAAATTTCAAGAAAAGAGTCTGACAATTGAAGTCTTCACCTGACCCAGTGCTGTGCATCATCATGCTACAAAACAACACAAGAGCCAGTACTGTGAATTCTATTTAACTTCAGTTAAATTAACATAATTTAGAAAAAACAAACAATACAGGGTACAATATTCATAAAAATGAAATTTTCATCAAACAAACAATAATGAGAAAAACACGTTAGTGGAAAAAAACAGACAATCATACATAGTTGATCAACATTTGCATTCCAAACTCACTCTCTCATACACACCATACATACAAAAGACAATATATCCAATTTAGAATGTCACAAAATAATTTTTAAAAGGGAGGGGATCACCATAGAGATAAACCTTGGATTAAATGTCCTATTTTTTAGGGATTCACAAAACACTATTTGGAATTCAAGATCTTATGGTGTTGTAAAATGGTCTACGCGTTTCGAACCCCTGACAAGTTGGGGGGGGGGGGGTTCTCATCAGGACCTGAAAATCCACTGGAAGAGAGAGAAAAATGAGATCAAAGTCAGAAAAGTGAAGGGTTGTGTGGGGGAATTCCTAGCTACCCCAACTGATTCTCGCCTCCTACCTGGAATGAGAGCGTAAAACTGCGAATGAAAAACCGGGCGATGGCCAACTGAAAGACAAATCAATGAAAACACCAAGTCAGCCTACCACTATGTATTCTAACCACACAACGGATGCTCACCGGGCTTACAGAATGCTACTTAAATGCTTGCCAGGGAAGATGTACACAATATCTATGGGAAAACAAGGAAGGGCTTGTGAGAGCTGTTCGAACAATTAGGGAGCGGAGCGGGTGAGTATAAGTGCGGCGTGCTGCGCGAGGCTTACTTGTGGAATTTGTATGAGTCAGATTCCACTGCGGGGCTGTTGTTGTTCACAACACTGCCAGGATTGCCGCGAATGAATCAAAAGCCTGGGGAGAAATGTGAGCGTTAATCGCGTGTGGGCTTCGGGATGGCAGGCGGTATTTAAGGCTCAGAAACAGTTAGATTCTGAGGGCAGGCTGGGCATACCTTCCGTCAAGACGGCGTCTAGTCCTCTGTATTGTTCTCAACGAGACACGAATCGTGAACTGACCTGCCATCTGTGTTTGATTGCTTCAAATCTTCTTCCGGGATTCTCGGGCTTCTGGGAACTGGTGTTCCGCTTCCATGCGCGTTTGCGCAAGTACTTCTTTTCCAAGTGTTTTCGAACTGTTTTTGGAACTTGGCCCCCTGTCAGGGCAGGTACATGGTATTTTGCATGCTTCTAATTAAAGAGGGTTTTGCTTCGATATTCCGTTCGCAATGATGATAAATTGCAATGGTTTCCTGGCTTCTGATTACAGTTGGATTACCGGCAGTGTGTGCGTCAATTCGAAATAAGAAATATCTAAGCATTCAGGTCTATTTGTTTGCGGTGGTGCATCATCCTGGCAACAAACTCTGAACTTTTACCACTTTGAGCTTTTTCCACCTTTGTTTATGCCTTTCCCATCATCGAAGAACTCGGACTTGGATTCAGCCTGCACATTTTCCAATTGAGGACTTTACCTTTTCTCAAATTTTCTAAGTCCAAAGGTAAGACTTGGACCAGGACCAACATGTTCCTTGGAACCAACCAGCGCTCCACTGCAGTCAACCTTAAAACATATCCTTATCCCTGGCAATCATAACCAGTATTCCAGCTTTTGGCGCTATTTTCATTTACAACTTTCAAACTTAGGGGTCCATTACGATGGCGGGTGGATGCCCTCCCTTGCACCGGAACGCCCCCTGCTGGCGCAGGGATTTACAACATGATGCATCTCCCATATGCGTCACGTTGTTATTATACGCCGCACCATGGCGCTTCTTTTGTTCTGCCGCTGCGTCACAAAAGTCACGCAACAATGGAGCAAAAGAGCCGCATGGGGCTTCTAAATCAGCCCCTACAGACTCAAGTCCAGTCCTTCCTTTGTACACATGGCGATAAGAAGAAATAGTGGTGGTGGATTGATAGTTTGAGTATTTTAATGACTGGTTAATGTAGTAGGAAACTTTTTAGTGTTGTCGCTGATCTGCAATCACGATGGACTTTGTCCGTCACTTCGCGTGCTGCGGACTGCTGCCTGCCAGTCCTAGGCAAACCTTTTTAGTAGTTTGTTTAGTGAGTTACATAAGAACTTTCCAAGTCGACGGTACGCAAATCAAGCAATACTAATAACGTAGTAGACCACATGAGATCGGTCAATATATCCCGTGGAATAGTTGTCTATTTGCTAATTCGCCAAAATATTTTGTTATTGTTCTTTTGAAATGTTTGATTTGGTTGACAGATATCATCCATGTTTTCTGGTCTTTATTTCTTTCATGTTGTACATCAGCTCCCCCCAGGGGCAAGAGGGCATTGGAGGAGGCTGTTGCTGCTGAACAGGATCGGTACCTATTTTTTCCTAGTGTTCCTCATTCGATTTTTTCTAAATCGTCTTTGATCTTCTTGTAGACTGTATCTAAATTCCTATCCTGCCTCGACTATGACTCCTTGTGGTATTACTAGATTATTCTTATTAGTCTATCTGTGTAGCTAAGTAAGATGATTGCACATTTGGCAATTCCATTGGACTCCCGTTCTAGTCAGCAATAGCTCTATGCACTGAGTGCAGTCCTCTGGGATTGTCCATAATGTCTTTTCAAGTCTTCTAAATGTTTATGCTTTGACAATTGCCAACAATAAAAAGGTGAATGACCACCAAGAAAGAATAAGATACTACTTTACTTTTGGTTTGGATAGGAGGACAATCCATTCTACTACTGTTGCAGGGACAAATCTGCACAAACAGAACTATGGACACTAAATAATGCATTGTTTATCAATTATAATAGGCGCAGGTAGACTTTCCACCTACTGTCAGACTCCACGCTGCCGAATCCGATTGATGCACATATGACTCCACCTCCCGATCTCACCAACACGCTAGTAATAGCAACACAGCGTGTTCGAGTGATAGGGCGAGGGAAAACAGGAAACAAAACAAGGAGGGGACGGAAGGGAACTGCAGGGAAGGGACAGCTGAAAGACAAGAAAACAATCATACAGGTTATTCTTATTCACCATGAAATCCTACTCTCATTTTCTTCTCACTAAGTATACGTAAATTTTCACCTTTACAAAAGAAGATTGCTCCTCCTCCTCCCTGTTTCCTGAATGTTGATGTTCGCCACACTAGTCCCTAAGGAACACAATACACCAGTTATTGTCTAGTCTCTCCCAGAACCAATATACAATGCTGTATATTAGGGTTGAACCTACCCTGCCTTGTGTTGAAGAGTGTTCGAATAATAATCAAGTGATAACCCCAAAACCTATGTGAATTCAGCAACACTCCTCTTCTTCAGATAAGTCTGTTCACCTATGTACAATAATCTCAATATATTCCATGAAGGACACGGTAAGACGTAGCCTCCTACTACTGTCTTCCGCTCTCTAGTTCGCACTACGGCGTTCCTTTAATAGTTCCACTCCAAATACGGAAAGGTGTAGGATCTCCCCCCACTACCTTCCGTTTTGGCACTTGCTTAGGTAATCACTAGTGACTCTCTTCTTAACGGTAGTACGCAGAAAGAATAATCCGCTGTACTCCGTTCTCACTGTAAATGCTAAACAAATCCTTCAATTCGACTTCAACCGTACATGCGCTTTACATTTCCTTTGCCTTTGAGCAATGCCGCCTTTTAAGTACACATCAGCATTTGGCAAAACAACGCGTTAAACTTCACGCGTTGTTCAAAGAACTCACTGTACTGACGCCGCGTAGTCCCGGTCCTTCGTTCGCCGTACTTCTCTTTCACCAGCCATCAATACCGTGCAAGCCTCCTAACTCCTGAGAGGTATCAAATAAACATAAAGCGCCGACCACGCGCTACGGGGAAATTTCCAATGTTTTTCAATCCAAAGCGCTAAGTTGATCTCTTCGCGCTAACGCGCCAACTGTTAACCAGGAACTAAGTCCTCCTCAGAAGGATACCTAAACAGCACACCACTCTAGACTCTAACAACACGGTTGTTACACAAAATCACGAACAACGTGTAGAGGGTCCGCCCTGCCTTTATAGTGCCCCGCCCCCTCACTAGATTTCTGGGAGATGTAGTTCAAAAGTTAGGTGGCGCAATTTGGTAAAACCTGACAGAATGTCCCCCTCCCTAGCGCCTTCTAGGGCCCGGCTTATTTGGAAACCTCCTGTGGAAAGAACGCACAGCGGCAGGAGCATGCACATCCGAGCTCAGCTCCCAAGAATCATCTTTAGCGGAATACCCCTTCCAGGACACCAGGTATTTCAGCACTCCCCGGCACCACTTGGCGTCCCTGATACTCCTCACTTCATACTCCATACCCCCATCACACACCACTGGTGGAGGGGCCACTCTGCGCGATGTAAGGGCAGGCTTCAACAATTGAACATGGAACACTGGGTGTATGCGCATCGACCCTGGCAATTTCAACTTGTAGGTCACGGGGTTCACCTGTCTCACTATGGTGTACGGTCCTATGTATCGTGGGTGGAACACGCTGCGCAACTTAAACCTGATGTTTTTTGTAGACAGCCATACATTATCCCCCACCACGTATTGACGACTCTCTATCCGGTGGCGGTCTTCCCACTTTTTGTACACCTCCTTCGCTTTGTTCAAATGTACCTGCACTCCCTTGTGTATCCTTCTCAACATCAAGATTCTGTCTTTCACCGCAGGCTGGTCGCTAAGATCAGAGGGTATGTCAACCGGCAAAGTATTAGCATCAAAACCATAATTGGCTTTGAAAGGTGACATCCCCGTTGAACTATGCCATGCGTTATTATAAGCTAGTTCTGCCATCCATAACAGATCCACCCAAGACTCATGAGCTTCTTTAGAATAGCACCTCAAATATTTCTTTAACGTCTGATTCAAATGCTCTGTCTGCCCGTCTGTCTGTGGGTGAAAACTGGTGGATAAATTGGACTCTATATGCAGGGCACGACACCACATGCGCCAGAAGCGTGCAATAAACTGCGGCCCTCTGTCGGACACGATAACCCTAGGAATACCGTGTAACCTGACCACATTACTGGCTAACAACTGAGCCGTTTGGCTGGCATTCGGAAGGGTCTTACAAGGTATAAAGTGTCCCATTTTGGTGAGACTATCTATCACTACCAACACGGCTGATGAGCCCTTATCCATTGGAAGACCCGACACAAAATCCAAACTGATATGCTGCCATGGTTGGCTGGGGGTAGGCATGGGTATGAGCTTCCCTGCTTTCTTGGTGGTAGTACCCTTGGCTCTAGCACACACATCACAACGAGCCACCCACTCCGAAACATCCTTGCTCAGGGTTGCCCACCAGAAATGCCTTTTGACTGTATCGAGGGTTTTACGTATACCCGGGTGTCCTAACAGTCCCCCCTCATGACACCAGCCAATAGCTTTCTTCTGCAAAGAACTTGTGGGTAAATACAACTTCCCCTGAAAGAATGGCAACCCGTCTCTCATTTTGCAATCCAGTCTGTCATGCGCCCAGGACCCCCATCCACCCGGATACTGATGGTTCCTCACCTCATCCAAAAAGGTCTCAGCCCTCACCACACACAGAACCTTCCCTGTTGGAATGATTGCCTGTTTCTCTTCCACGCATTCCACTGGCATTGTTTGTCTAGATAAGGCATCTGCCTTCCTATTCTCAGACCCCGGGCGGAAAGTGACCACAAAATTGAACTCTGCAAAAAAGAGCGTCCATCTCGTCTGCCTTGCTGTCAAGTGTCTAGCAGAAGACATAAATTGTAGATTTCTATGGTCTGTGTACACTGTAATGGTATGTAGGGCCCCCCATAGATAATGCCTCCATTCCTGAAAAGCCCGCTTTATTGAAAGCAATTCCTTTTCGGCAATGGTGTAATTGAGTTCAGCCGAACTCAATTTCTTTGACAGGAAGGCCACTGGGTGCAACTGACCTGTACTGATGCCCCTCTGAGATAGAACCGCCCCGATTGCTTCGTCCGAAGCATCCGCCTCAACCACAAAAGGATGTTCTAAATTGGGATGTGACAGCACTGGGGCAGTAATGAAAGAAGATTTAAGAGTTTGGAAAGACTCCTCTGCAGCAGATGTCCACTCGAAAGGAACCCCTTTTTTCAATAGTTTTGTAATGGGCACTGCCAGCAAGGAAAAATGCAAAATGAAGCGGCGGTAGTAATTGGCGAAGCCCAGAAAACTCTGGACTTCCTTAACGTTCTTCGGTACAGGCCAGTCTCTCACTGCCTCCACCTTGCGCTCAGACATCTGCAACCCCGAAGGACTGATCATCACTCCAAGAAATTCCACACTGTGTATGCTAAACTCACATTTACTGAGTTTAACAAAGAGGCTATGTTCTCTCAGTTTCATCAATACCTTGCTGACCTGTTCCACATGACAACCTTCATCCATAGAGTACACCAAGATGTCGTCTATGTACACTACAACGAATAAGTCGATGAACTCCTTCAAGACGTCGTTGATCAGAAATTGAAATGCCGCAGGGGCATTACATAGCCCAAAGGGCATGACTAGATATTCATATAGGCCATACCGCGTCTTGAATGCCGTCTTCCACTCATCCCCCTCACGTACCCTGACCAAGTGATAGGCTCCTCGCAAGTCCAAGCGAGTATAGATCACTGCCTCCCTCACTTGATCAATCAGTACCGTAATGAGGGGGAAAGGGTATCGGTTACGAATGGTGTTTTTATTCAAAACGCGGTAGTCCACACATGCCCTCAGATCACCATTCGCTTTAGCTATAAAGAAAAGTGGAGAAGCTGCTGGGGAACGGGAAGGTCTTATAAAGCCTATGCTTTCATAGTGCTCAATGTATTCCTTTAGGTGCACAGTTTCAGGAACAGATAAGGCATACACACGGCACGAAGGAATCACTGCCCCATCAATCAGATTAATCCGGCAGTCATAAGGTCTATGTGGCGGCAACTCCTCAGCTCTGCTTTCACTAAATACGTCCTGAAATGCTTCATAGTGTTTCGGGAGGTTCACCTCCTTCTCGGCGGCTGTAGCCACCACAAACTGCAATGCCAACACGGCTACTGGGGAAGACACATAAGGTACCAAATGTTCCTTGCAAAACCCCGAAGAGAAATGCACCGTGCGAGATTTCCAATCGATGGAAGGGTTGTGAAAGGTAAACCAAGGCATCCCTAGAATTATCTCGTACTGGGGAGCCTCTATTATGTTCAACTTCACCTTTTCCACATGCCTTCCCTCTGACACCTCAATAGACAACTCTACCTCAGCCGTTTTTTCAGTTATCAGACCTGATTTAATAGGCTGCCCATCTACGGCTAAGACCTCCTCTGGATTACCTCTTGGTATTCTAGGAATCATCAAACGAGCCACCAACCCATTGTCTATGAAATTTCCGGTGGCCCCGGAGTCCAGCATGACCATTACTTGATGGGATTTATGTTCGCACTCCAAAGTCATGACTAATACCAGATGGGATTCGGTTTCCCCTATGCCCGAGGAAGATAATGATGTAAGTTTCCAATCAGGGTTCTCCTCTTTAGTTGGCAACGGTACCAAACCCTCATCACTCTCTCTAGCAGTATTAGAAACAGCTACCCTTTGGTTCTTGTTCCAAGTGTTCGAAGTCTTGGGCTTAGAAGGGCACTCTCGTACATAGTGACCCTTCTTCCCACAATACATACAGAGGCCTTTAACCCTTCTGCTCTCTCTTTCTGTTTTGGACAAAGGGGGTCGGATAGCTCCTATCTCCATAGGCTCTGCCCCTGCTTCGGCGGAGCCCAAAGCTCTAGAAGGAAAACTCACATTACGGGCATAACCCCTGTCCCATTTTCTTCGATCCCCACTCCGCTCAGTTAGCCTACCATCCAACCTCATGACCAAATTCACCATATCCACACATGTCGTGGGTTGAGGATCTATGTGTGCCACAGCGTCCTTCAATTCATCCCTCAAACCCTGATAAAACAGGGTCAATCTTTTGCCCTCCGGCCATTCAGTTTCTGCAATCAAACGATTAAACGTAGTCAGATAAGTAATCAAATCACTCCTACCCTGCCGAAGGGACAATAACTCCTTATCTGCACTGAAATTTGTGGCCCTCCTGTCAAAGACTTTTTCGAATTCTTCTCTGAATGCTGTCCAATTGGACAACATGGCATCGTCTCGTTTTATTAGAGGGACTGCCCAATTGGCAGCGTCTCCCACTAAATAAGATATTGCAAACGCTACCCGAGAATGGTTATTAGGAAAAGAGGAAGGTTTACAAGAGAAATGGAGCATGATTTGCGTCATGAAGGCCTGTGTTTTACTAGGATCCCCCCCATACCTCTCAGGGGTGGCTAAAGGGATAGGGGGAGGAACAGTAACCTGAATCTGCGAAGGACCTGTAGAAAAGGGTTCTTGGATAGTTGTTCTACCCTATCCTTAAGAAGAACAGCCTCTGCCTTGGATGCTGCCAGTTCCTGTTGAACCAAAACCAAGGCCCTTAACACATCATCCAAGGTGGCCATATGTACTCCAAACCGACCCGGCAGAATGCAATTCGTGGGTTCGTGATTCTGTCAGACTCCACGCTACCGAATCCGATTGATGCACATATGACTCCACCTCCCGATCTCACCAACACGCTAGTAATAGCAACACAGCGTGTTCAAGTGATAGGGCGAGGGAAAACAGGAAACAAAACAAGGAGGGGACGGAAGGGAACTGCAGGGAAGGGACAGCTGAAAGACAAGAAAACAATCATACAGGTTATTCTTATTCACCATGAAATCCTACTCTCATTTTCTTCTCACTAAGTATACGTACATTTTCACCTTTACAAATGAAGATTGCTCGTCCTCCTCCCTGTTTCCTGAATGTTGATGTTCGCCACACTAGTCCCTAAGGAACACAATACACCAGTTATTGTCTAGTCTCTCCCAGAACCACTATACAATGCTGTCTATTAGGGTTGAACCTACCCTGCCTTGTGTTGAAGAGTGTTCGAATAATAATCAAGTGATAACCCCAAAACCTATGTGAATTCAGCAACACTCCTCTTCTTCAGATAAGTCTGTTCACCTATGTACAATAATCTCAATATATTCCATGAAGGACACGGTAAGACGTAGCCTCCTACTACTGTCTTCCGCTCTCAAGTCGCACTATGGCGTTCCTTTAATAGTTCCACTCCAAATACGGAAAGGTGTAGGATCTCCCCCCACTACCTTCCGCTTTGGCACTTGCTTAGATAATCACTAGTGACTCTCTTCGTAACGGTAGTACGCAGAAAGAATAATCCGCTGTACTCCGTTCTCACTGTAAATGCTAAGCAAATCCTTCAATTCGACTTCAACCGTACATACGCTTTACATTTCCTTTGCCTTTGAGCAATGCCGCCTTTTAAGTACACATCAACATTTGGCAAAACAACGCGTTAAACTTCACGCGTTGTTCAAAGAACTCACTGTACTGACGCCGCGTAGTCCCGGTCCTTCGTTCGCCGTACTTCTCTTTCACCAGCCGTCAATACCGTGAAAGCCTCCTAACTCCTGAGAGGTATCAAATAAACAGAAAGCGCCGACCACGCGCTACGGGGAAATTTCCAATGTTTTTCAATCCAAAGTGCTAAGTTGATCTCTTCGCGCTAACGCGCCAACTGTTAACCAGGAACCAAGTCCTCCTCAGAAGGATACCTAAACAGCACACCACTCTAGACTCTAACAACACGGTTGTTACACAAAATCACGAACAACGTGTAGAGGGTCCGCCCTGCCTTTATAGTGCCCCGCCCCCTCACTAGATTTCTGGGAGATGTAGTTTAAAAGTTAGGTGGCGCAATTTGGTAAAACCTGACACCTACCTCAGTGACATCAGACTTTGAAGAACCCCCAATCTCCTTACTGACTAGATAGTGTGGCAGAGTAATTTAGCTCCCGAATTCATCGATGATTGATCCCCAATGAGGATTATCCAACGCAGGACAAGAGTACGGAGTCAGAGTCCAGAAGTGTCAGAGGCACGGGCTCATGCTTGCAAATTGCAAACCTTTTGCTCATTCACTCATGACCAAAAACCACAGAGTCTATTTAAGTTTTAAAGCTTCATTAAAAGTAAAAATATTTATTAAAATCAAGCTTGTCATAAAACAGAAACGGTTGATTAAAAATGGAAATGTGCTAATAGTGATTTATTTCACACATTTATTGTGGGCGAACCGAGCCCTCACCTGGTTTGAACTTTAATTTTTCTTTTTGGTGATGAATCATTGGTGCCTCTGTCCTAGTGGTGATGATGATGATTTTTTCTTAGAAGTGAAGCTTCTGTCTGTTATGAGAAAAATGGTGCGTGTTAAAAAGCAAGCATTCATCAGTTGTGCCAAAAAGTGCAGCAAGACAAGACCCTTCACTGGAAAATTTTACTTTAGACTAGACAGTCACAAATTATTAGATTGGTTTCTGTATTCACATTTCTTCATTCCTAGGCAAAATTCTAGTGAGTGGTGTATGTCTAAGAAATCTAACATTCTTAAATGTACTTTGTAGGTGGAACATCTGGTGCTGGGCCCAGCGCGGAGGTGGAGGAGGAATGCTCTGGGGAGGAGGCGGTGGAAGTGCCGGACCAAACTGCTGTGCAGGTTGCCACGGTAGTGGCGGGCAGTGGTAAGCTCTTATATTCCTTACTTATTGAGATTGCAGACTGCATAGTGTGCTGCTCCCCATGAGAAAACTTAAGGTTTGTCCAGATGAGAGACATGAAGAAGAATGATTGACATTTAGGGGCCTATTATGATGTCGGGCGGACCTGAGTCCGTCCGCCACCATAGAGTAGGAGGGACCGTCCGCAGGGGCAGTGGCGGTCCCTCCGTGGTAATTAGGATGTGACCACCACCCTGGCGGTCACAGCCTGTATTTTTATCATTGCGGCGGGTGCTGCTTGAAGCAGCACCCGCCGCAATGATAAAAATTTAAGTTGTGCATTTGCATGCACAAAGCAGCAGGCACCGCGTGGTGCCTGCCGCAGTGCATGCAAATGCAGGGGGGTACCACAGGTACCCCCCATGTGCACCCCCCACCCCCCCTTCACCTCTGGGGGCCCGCAACGGGCCCCCAAACAAAAATCTGTATGCCTTTGCACGTCGGAAATGCCGCTGTGTAAAGGCATGTGTTCCTCCAGACATCCTAATATGGCTGGAGGTGTCTGATAGACACCGCCAGCCATGTTAGTGCTTTTCTGCCGCGGACGGGAGGCGACCGCGGCGGAAAAGCTGCGGACTGAAAAACGATCCCCCAACCATCCTAATCTGGCGGGGGGTCTTTTTCAGTCCGCTGCGAATTTCCCGCATCCTCCGGTCCGGCGGTGGATTCCGCCGGCCTGGAGGATGCGGGAAATCCGCAATCCTAATCTGCCCCATAGTTTGAATGGATGGATGCCTGGATCATTGTACTATCTGACTCTTAGATAGCATATGTGTATATAGAGAGAGTAGACGGTCACTGGATGAACTAAGTGTTACTTTGAAGAGCATGTAACACCGCACCCGCACGTCCGGCCCAGTGTAGGAAAGGCAAGGAAAAGAAGTTGTAATTTTGTCCCAATACTACCATGCATAGTAGCAGTAGTTTGTATTGCAAGCACAGCATATATCCGGCTATTACGATGGCCACTCACTACCTCTGTTAATAAGTTTAGTAGAAATCGGTCATTCATGTGTGGATGTATCACTGTTCACTCAATAAAAAGCAAAGCACCTAAAGTCATCCCATATGTAAGTAAATACATACCATGTGCAGTGATAGATAATCAGATTATTTATCTTCTTCATTTTCCTTTTCTAGTATTCATTGGCACTGTAGGGTGAAACTTAAATTAATTAAGCAGTAGCCCTTGTAACAGTGTATTCTCAGTGCCACCCGTAATAGAAAAGTAAGAGCATCACCACCTGTATGTACTGGACTGGTACAGTAACGCAAGTCTGTCTCACTCATCATGGCGGGCGTCTGTTTTCCTGGGGTGCAAGTTGACTGCGCTGGCATTATGCCGGCTTGCAGAAGTTAACGTACCAATTTTGCCAAACAAGAGAGAAGAAGAAGAATAAGACTGGTGTACTGTCATAGTCAACTCTAATGGAGTGAGTCCATAGTGCTCGTAGAATTGATTCCTTAAACTCCCACTAATGTTAGAGCAAGGGTGAAGAAGTGGGATGTTAGATAGATACTGGCCACAATAGTTATGTACTGCACTTGCAAGTTGCTAGGTCTACTGTGACACAACTTTCTGTTGAATAATAATTTTTGTTAATCTTAAAGAGCATTGGTTACAGACTATGTCTTTCTTTCTTCATATAGATGCTCCTTCCAAACCAAACCGGAAGGAGCTGGCTAGACGGGCCTGGCAACGGAGGCTGGAGGCCACTGTCACTGAATATCAGCGGCTGGTGGCCCAGGAGGAGGAGGACGCGCAGTCTACCACGACATCTACCGGGACAGCTGCATCCACCTCCCTGGGTCACCCAGACGGCGCAGGTCTCCAGCGGTACGGAGCCGTGGTACCGCAGCCACCCGCCACCGCCAAGCAGCCAGAAAATCAGCTGCCCCCCACAGCAGTTGCAAGAAACATATGCACCGCCTTTCCCTGAGGGTTTCCTACCTCGAGCAGGAGCTGCTCAACACCAAAACCCTGCTCGAGACCCTCCGCAAGGAGCATTCCGACCTGGCCCGAAAATTCAACAGCAGCAGCCAGCAGTAGGAGGAGACTGTCCCTTGCCCTTTTTTTAAAGACTTTTGGGGGGTGGGAATTGGGAGTTGGGTTTTTTCACTTTTTTGGACTTTTCACGGACATTCGTTGGGTTTAGGGAGTGGGGGTGGGTTGGGTCTTGTGGGAGATTATTTTTGTCAGGGATATAAATATACTTTAAACTTTATCTTAGCATACGTGTTTTTTTTACTGCTTTTGAGGCTGGTGGGTGGGGGTTTAACAGTAACTTTTAAGCATGGGCGGAAAATCTGTTCCGCTTGCGGATTTTGTGGATTTTCGGTAAATTCGCAATCCGCGAACTCTCGCGAATTTACCGAAAATCCGCAAATTCGCACCAGCGGATTTTTTTTCTTGGTGATACAATATTGCGGCGTGCGGCGTTCACTTACCGTCATTCAGCGTTTGCCGAGTTGTTTTTCTCGATATTTTGCGAGTGCTGCGCCATTTTGGATCTTGCTGCGGGAACCCGCTGGAGTTTGGCGACGCATCGCGAGAGTTCGTAATTGCGAACATGTAGGTGCGGCGGGCAGCAACAATATCGCACTTGCGAAATTACAAAATTTGCAATTCTGCACAAGAAATCCACTAGCAAGCAGCATAGACCTTATGAAAAAGATGATTTTTATCAGAATAACTCCTCAGGTTGACATTTGCCTGCACTTTTTTGGATTTGAGGCCTTTTGACTTTCTTTGGATCACTTTTGGATTAGAAATCAACTTTCACAAGTAAGTTTGTTTGGGGCATTACAGTTGCTGTTCTGCAGAAAAACGAGTTTTGCAAAACTGAAAGCACTCAGCAGGTGCAAAAGTTCAAACTCATCATTAGTAATAGTAACCATTCCCTGTAGTGCTTCCTGACTGGGGCCCCTCCAGAGTTCAGTTGCTAGTTGCAACAATTCTATGACCCTGCTCTGACCATCACAGCAGGCTCATAGAATAGCTACAAGTAGGCCACAAAGGTCCTGGAAAAAAAATTGCACTGCAACAGAAAGCAAATTACAGATAAGGAAGCAGGTGCCAGACTGGAATTTTAAAACAGTGACACATTAATAAATCAACCCCAAATTAATTCATGTCAGTTGAAGCAGGGCAGGTGTGCTTGCTTTTCCCCCCCATAATCTACAGTGACGATGAACCAGAAGGTGGCATTGATGTACCAGAGGGTGGCATGGGTGAAACAGAGGGTGGCAGTGGTGAAACAGAGGGTGCTGGGAACCTGTGATGATGAACCAGATGTAGAAACAACATAGTCGCGACCGTTGCGAGCCGACTAGTAAGTTCGCAGTTGCGAACTGGTACAAAACCCTCGCCAACTGGCAGAAACCCTTGCGAACACACAAAAAAATCCACAAATTCGCGAGAATTCGCTGATTTTGCGGATTGCGAGTTCGCAAATGCGCAAATTCGCGAACGCCAGATTCGCAAAATTCGCCCATGCTTAGTAACTTTGTTTTGGTGACACTTAACCCTATTAGTGCCCATTGAAAATCCTTCAGTGCTAAGCCATTTAATGACTTTTTGGAGTGTTTTGCTTTAACATGCTGTAGTTTGTGTAATTATGATTATAATGTTGGGAAACTATACATTTTTGGTTTCAGTACTTCTTGAACTATTAATTTGCATATAAAACTTACATTTATAAAACACCCTGAAGTCACATGACACAATTCAAGATGGCCGCCAGGTGACTGAGCAAATGATAAGTGTAAATGACCGCGTTGGTAGGGTAATAAAAAAAATAGTGTTTTCCAAAAGCAGATACTCAGAAATATTTATTAGTTCGTTTTCTCAATGGTAATAGGGCAGATTTTTATTTTGATTTTGTTTTTTGTGTTTTTTATGGCTCTTTGTCAAACTATGACATAGATATAAACACAAACATTTGTCATGTTTTTTCTATTGTTGTGCAGAATCTAAACTTATAAGCCTAGCAGAATTGGTTCACAGAAGTAAAATGGATGGTTCAGAGACTACCGTTAGTAAATTTATGAAAATACATATTTTTGCTGCTTTTGACAGCACTTTACATGCTACAAAATGGCCGACATGCTGTTTCGTCTGTTGGGGTTTTTCATATAATGATCTCAATCTTGTTATTGGACATATGTTCAACATCTCAAAATAGATTTTCTGACTTTTAGGCTCAGTAATGATGCATATTATGTGAATGGTTGGCATATGATTTCATGCATATAACTCCTGAAGGTCACAGTCCTTGACCTTTGACCCTAAATGGTAGCTACTGGAAGTGTGCAAAGGATATATCTTTGTAACAGTAAAATTGTTTTTGCAAAGTGAGGTATCTTTGTAAAGGTCGTTGTCTGATCTCTCAGGTCAACTAGTCAAATTTTATAAGAGGTGGAAAAAACGTGACCTTTGACCCCTAAATACACGTTTTTTTAACCTTTTTTCTGTTTATTCTGTTACCCTTGGATCAATTTCAACAAGTGTGGCATTATTGGACTCGGCATGCAAAGTACTATTTTTTCCCTTGTTCAAATTATTGTAGAGGTCATAAAATTTGACCTTTGACCTCTATTTGCCCTTATTGCAGATGTATACGGAGTTTATTCCATTACGGTGAGACCATTGTTTACAAGTGTTGCAGTGTTTGAATTGTAATGATAATTACTTACATTTTTGTTCATTAAATTGGTGGGAGGGGGGGTCATGTGGTTTGACCTTTGACCTCTATTTACACTGTTCTAAGTGTTTCATGGCCTTTAATCCATTACTGTTAGATCATTTGTTACAATTGAGGCATTATTGGAATTGTAATGATGAGTACCTGCATGCTCCTTAGTTATAGTGTTGGAGGGGGTTATGCTTTATGACCTTTGACCTCTAATTATACTTGTTTAGGTGTATCAAGGTCGTTATTGCACACTACCCTTGGATAATGTGTTACTAGTGTCGCATTATTGTAATTGTCTTGATAAATACTTGTGCCTTCATTGGTTTCATTGGTGTCGGGGATCATGTCTGTTGACCTTTGACCTTTAATTACGCTTTTCCAAGTTTTTCAATGTCATTAATGCATTATGGCTGGATCCTTCCTGCCCATATGACCCTCTACACCTCTACTTACCTCTGCTATCATTGGTCTCTCGCCTGCAACCTCCGGTGCCATGCCTGCAGACTTTTTGGCAAAAGAAGAAACTCTATTGAGAAGCATTGGGTGCCTGGAACTTAATTGGCATCCTGCACTTGGCCACCCCTGTGCCCCTGGTGGTGTATGTTTGGTTCTACTCTGAAGCCCCCCCCTGTCTTGTGCAAACCCCCAAAGCTTGTACAAAAGGGGGTGGTGATGGACGGAGCATCCGAATCAATCAAGCACTCACACCCAGTCAAAAGATCTGGGTTTAATCCATCACTGTTCTTTAGCCCACTCTGCCACCCCAGTTCAGACATGGCTATATGCAAATCAGTCTGACCCTGTGCCTCATGGGAACAGTCCAGCCCGAACTGCCAAGCCATGTCTTCCCTGGACCGGAATCAAGCATCCTAGGACCGGTTTCTGTCATTCCAGCCGTCTTCAGCCCGGCTTGCTTGAATCCAGTGGCAAAGTGAGCAAGGGACTCACGTCTGAGCATACCCTGCCACACTTATGGCGGCCAAAAGCGGTACAAAAGGGGGTGGTGATGGACAGAGCATCTGAATCAATCAAACACTCACACCCAGTCAAAAGATCTGGGTTTAATCCATCACCACCCCCTTTTGTAACCCCAAAGCTTGGCACCTGCAACCAATCTACTTCTCTGCAAGCAGTGTAGCTCTAGGCATTCCCAGTCTCCATTTGAATGCATTGGGCCAACCTCCGACTTTGACTTCTGCACTAGGTCGCCCCGGTGCCACTGGTGGTGCAGTTTTGGTACTCTCCTTACCCTTTGCCCTAGCTGACCTTTCCAAATATACTATGAATCCTTAACGGCCACTGCAATAGTTCCTATCTAAGACACATGTGAAGCACTGCAAAATGGCAAAACATCTTATACAGTTTCCTGGTATCCTGGAAACTCCCTTAGAGGTATTCTGCACACAGGGAGAAAAAATGACTAACATTAAGGTATCTGGATGAATACGTCAGACAGGCAGACTCAGTATCCCATGGACACATGTTGAAAACCTGTGGTACCTCCAGTCGGGGTTGCATGTGCGGTCATATTTCATACTGGGGATAACTGTAAGGTGATTGATTAAATCCTTGTTAAGTGCTATGAATATATGATTCAAATGTATGTTGTGAAATAAAGATATGTTAAAAAAATAACATTCTTGGCAGAGCCAGGAGAGACAAAACAAGAGCGAGGTTGCCTTGAACCAACTGTAAAAGTGGTGCTGTGGCTCTGCTGGCAGTAAACGCAACTCAGTGAGGGCATTAGCTCAAGGAAAGCTGTCCTACAAGCAAGGAAAGCTGTCCTACAAGCTGTCCTTAGGCTAAACATATGTAGTTGACGGTTGTTGAAGTTCTGGTCCACCGAGAAGCGGAAAAAGAGAGAGGGAGTGTGCCCTCAACCTGTCTCTGTTCAAAACATTCATGGCAGAGCAAGGAGACAAAAAAGGGGAGGCAGCGCACCTTGAACCAAATGTACAAAGGGGTGCTGTAATAACTGACTAACATGTCCACCACTCAAATTACTTTCACTTTTCACAATACAAATTCACCACTAATCCTTTTTGGGTTCCGGAGGAAAATAAAAGCGATTTGACGTCTGGTCAGGGATAGTAAACGCTAAATAATTGCAATTATAATTACACTTACAATTGAAATGTTAAGAATAGACCTGTCTTTAGCCTCCATCACTACTATGTATGGGTTGCACAGTCCAGCCACAGATATGCAGCCACTTTTAAAACTCCTCTCACTGTGCAGTCAGAGAAAGAAAAGTAAAGCTGGATACAATGGAAAGATTCAAAGCGATTAACTATCAGGAAATGGAAATAAGACCATCATTACAGTAGAGTTTAACATTACAAACAAATTCAGTCACCAGTATTAAAAGTATTATCAGCTATTCAAAATTAGCAGAGAAAATATATGTACAATACCTATTTCGCTATAAGCAGAATTAGCAGAAGAAAAATAAGTCATGTTGGTAATATCAAATTTGTTTTAGGCTATCTTTTTCAGTTTGTGAAAAATATATATGGCTGCGTTGCTTTTGAAAAATTACCTCAAACAGTTATTACAAAATGGCCGACTCTTTCCACTGAAAGGTGCACTGTGTCTGCTTGTCCTTCTTCTCTGCCAGCGTACTCCTGCCATGAGCAGCCAAAAAGATACATTAGCCCCCTCACTGACAGAAATTTCTCTGACAGGGATTTGGGTGTGCTGGAGAGTGGTTGGGTTTTTAGGAGCTTGTGAGAGAATTACTAATCTATAATTGTTTTTTTTTTCAATACTACAGATTCTTTTTTTGTGAATATATAGGGTGTGTTAGAATTCATTTTTCAATTATTTTAAGTAAAACTTGGGCAGTGTGAAGGAGGGTTTGGATTGTTTTTCTGTTTGGTTTGGTTTTTTTTACATTAACCATAGTCCTCAACAATTTTTGGGGAGTAGGACTTGTTGGTTAATCATTTTTACCTCACAGAAGTTACACAACTAAGGCTTGTCAGGGAGGGTGCTAATTTTTTCACCTGTGCATTTTTTCAAATTAAGAACATGAACACCAAACGATTTAAGATTGACACAGAGGAATCTTTGTTCAAATGTTTGGATGAAGCTCCAGATATTTATTCAGAGGGTGACAGTGACATTGAGGTGGATTCTGGGGAGGGTCTGGAGTCCAGCAGTGGGGAAGAGAGTGTAGGTGATGAGGACCTTGGTGAGTGTGGAGGAGAAGAAGAAGAAGATTTATCTCAAGAAGATCTGTATGAGACTGTCTGGGATGAAATTGCACCAGGCAATGATAATAACAATTATGTTATTGAGTTTATTGTGAGGAATCCAGGAGTCCGGAAAGTTCCACCAAGAAATTCCCCCCCAGTTGCATATTTGCAATTGTTTTTAACTATGGAACTGCTTGTACACATAGTTCGTGAAACAAACAAATATGCAAGAGATTTGCTGGACAAAATGGCAAACTGGATCAGTGAGCATCCCCATTCACGGCTACGTCGATGGATGAATGGGGGCTTGACTGTAGGCCTCTTGAAAAAATTGATTGGTTTATCTATTAACATGGGCCTCATAAAGAAACGTAACGTGAAACATTACTGGGATTTGTCACACCCTTCTCAGGCCACACCTTTCTTTGGGCAAGTCATGCCATTGTGGCAATACCTTATTGTCACAAGAATACTTCACATAAATGACAATGCCACGGCAAAGGTGAGGGGAGTTGAAGGTTATGACCCGTGGCATAAGATTAGGCCAGTACTTGATTCATTGAACCATGCTTTCAAGCGGTACTATGTGCCACATCAGGTGATTTGTATTGACGAATCAATGATTGGCATGAAAAATAGGGTGGCTTACATTCAATACATGCCTAATAAAAGGCATGCTAGGTTTGGCATTAAGAAATTTGAGGTATGCGACAGCAGTAACAGTTATGTCCTTCATGTAGATTTATATACTGGGAAGGATAAAACAATAGGAACAGAAAAGGGGTTTGTGTTCAACAAGGTGATGAGTCTTCTCCGCTCATGTGATTTACTAGGTAAAGGGTATCATCTAATGACTGATAACTATTACACAAGTGTCAGTCTAGCGGAGGAGCTACTTGAGAACAAAACTCTATTAACAGGCACAGTGCGGGCAAACTCTAAGGGGCTGCCTCCAGAGATTGCAAGGGCAAAATTGCAGGCAGAAATGTCTAAGTATATGAGAAAGAAAGGGGTATTGGCATGCGCCTTTAGAGAAAAGAAAAGCCAACGCAAGCCTGTTCTACTGCTGTCCACCTCTAGCCTAGCAGATGATGTGACTGTACAGACAAGGTCTGGGAAGTCAATCATCAAACCTCAAGTCATTCTAGACTACAATAAAGGAATGGGTGGGGTTGATGTAAGCGACCGCAAAATATACGAATTCGCAGCAGAGAGATCAACACACAGATACTGGTCCAAGGTTTGCCGTAATCTGATTGATGTGTCGATCATGAATGCTTACGAATTGTATAAATTGAATACTGATCCATGCAATGTTCAGAGTCGCCACAGTTTTATAGTGAGTCTTGTAGAGGCACTTTGTCTACGGCAGGATGGTTTCTCTCAAGAACAAATACCTACAACACCACTACTTTCTCTTTGTAGTGAGGAGCACGGCTTTGCGCTGTTGCCTGGGCGAAAAGAGAGAGACTGTGCTGTGTGCTCTGACAGGAGTCAACCTGGGGGAGAAAAAGGTCCCGCCACTGGTGTCCTGCCTGTAAACTTGGTGTTCATGAGCAATGTTATCCCCAGTTAAGTCACTGTCATCCCTCTCCTAGTGTTCAGGAGGAACAGATCTAGCTTTTTGTTGCCTTACAATTTTCTTCATAACTATCATAATATTTTACATTATTATTACTATATTACTATTTTAAATATTTCAGTGTTTGCAGTTTATTTGAAGTAGTTGTAGGTTGAGTAAGTAACAGTTATAAAAAAAAAATGTAAAAAACAAAAAAAATATAAAAATGTAAAAAATAAAAAGAGTTTATTCTTTTTTTGTTCATTCTTTATAGTTCAAACCTGTAGTATAGTATATGTAAAGATTTTTTTAGTACCTTTTACGGAGGTTGCCTTGAACCAACTGTACAAAGTGGTGCTGTGGGTCTCCTGCCACCAAAAGCACCTCAGTGAGGGCATTAGCACAAGGCAAGCTGCCATAAACCTACAAGCTGTCCCTAGGCTAAACATGTGTACTTGACGGTTGTTGAAGACCCGGTCCACCTAGAGGGAAAAAAGAGAGGGAGTGTGCCTATAATCTGACCCTTTACTAAACATTGTTGGTACAGCCAGGAGAAACCAAAGCAGACGGAGGTTGCCTTGAACCAACTGTACAAAGTGGTGCTGTGGGTCTCCTGCCACCAAAAGCACATCAGTGAGGGCATTAGCACAAGGCAAGCTGCCATAAACCTACAAGCTGTCCCTAGGCTAAACATGTGTACTTGACGGTTGTTGAAGACCCGGTCCACCTAGAGGGAAAAAAGAGAGAGAGTGTGCCTATAATCTGACCCTTTACTAAACATTGTTGGTACAGCCAGGAGAAACCAAAGCAGACGGAGGTTGCCTTGAACCAACTGTACAAAGTGGTGCTGTGGGTCTCCTGCCACCAAAAGCACCTCAGTGAGGGCATTAGCACAAGGCAAGCTGCCATAAACCTACAAGCTGTCCCTAGGCTAAACATGTGTACTTGACGGTTGTTGAAGACCCGGTCCACCTAGAGAGAAAAAAGAGAGAGAGCGTGCCTATAATCTGACCCTTTACTAAACATTGTTGGTACAGCCAGGAGAAACCAAAGCAGACGGAGGTTGCCTTGAACCAACTGTACAAAGTGGTGCTGTGGGTCTCCTGCCACCAAAAGCACCTCAGTGAGGGCATTAGCACAAGGCAAGCTGCCATAAACCTACAAGCTGTCCCTAGGCTAAACATGTGTACTTGACGGTTGTTGAAGACCCGGTCCACCTAGAGGGAAAAAAGAGAGAGAGCGTGCCTATAATCTGACCCTTTACTAAACATTGTTGGTACAGACAGGAGAAACCAAAGCAGACGGAGGTTGCCTTGAACCAACTGTACAAAGTGGTGCTGTGGGTCTCCTGCCACCAAAAGCACATCAGTGAGGGCATTAGCACAAGGCAAGCTGCCATAAACCTACAAGCTGTCCCTAGGCTAAACATGTGTACTTGACGGTTGTTGAAGACCCGGTCCACCTAGAGGGAAAAAAGAGAGAGAGCGTGCCTACAATCTGACCCTTTACTAAACATTGTTGGTACAGCCAGGAGAAACCAAAGCAGACGGAGGTTGCCTTGAACCAACTGTACAAAGTGGTGCTGTGGGTCTCCTGCCACCAAAAGCACATCAGTGAGGGCATTAGCACAAGGCAAGCTGCCATAAACCTACAAGCTGTCCCTAGGCTAAACATGTGTACTTGACGGTTGTTGAAGACCCGGTCCACCTAGAGGGAAAAAAGAGAGAGAGCGTGCCTACAATCTGACCCTTTACTAATCATTATTGGTACAGCCAGGAGAAACCAAAGCAGACGGAGGTTGCCTTGAACCAACTGTACAAAGTGGTGCTGTGGGTCTCCTGCCACCAAAAGCACCTCAGTGAGGGCATTAGCACAAGGCAAGCTGCCATAAACCTACAAGCTGTCCCTAGGCTAAACATGTGTACTTGACGGTTGTTGAAGACCCGGTCCATCTAGAGGGAAAAAAGAGAGAGAGCGTGCCTATAATCTGACCCTTTACTAAACATTGTTGGTACAGCCAGGAGAAACCAAAGCAGACGGAGGTTGCCTTGGACCAACAAGCTGACCCTATGCTAAACATGTAGTTGACTATTGTTGAAGTTCCTAGTACACTTAGGAGGGAAAAAAGAGTATGTCTATAACCTGACCCTGTGCTCCTCTTGTTGAAAGAGTAAAAACTAGATCCGGATTCCTAGAGCGTATACCAAGATGCTTCTCAGGAGGTCAACAGATTTGGTATACCTTCTAGTCACCGACTTACCTGAATGATGCTTCTTTGGCAACATCCAACAGTCTTTCCAGCGTGACATGATTATTCATCTTCTTCACCTTCATCACAGACACCATCCAAGTGTTCTCATGAGTACGGTTTCCAGCATGTGAAGAAAAAACATGATTTAATGATTAAGTACTAGTAGTCACACATCCCCAAATCACATCCATTCATTTCTTTTATACTCACTCTCTTACCACGCAGAGTTGGATAGTAATTATTATTATTCATAGGTTTTTTATCACGCTAGCTACACCCAATGGTATCAGAGCGCTTTACATATCGATCTGTGTCATTACATAGAAGAAACAAACAAAATAGAATGATCAACAACATAAAGGTAAATTATCAAAATAAACATGCCAAGGGAATAGATTATGCAGTCAATCTTTACAGGGCATTAAAAACAGGATTAAGGTGAAAGACAAAGCGGAAGCTGAAAAAACATCAGAATCATACGCCTGCCTGTAAGGACTGGAAGGATTGTGTGACTTAGGAGCAAGCTTAGTTAGAATCAGTATTAAAGTATTTGTTGTGTAAAAGGAGTTTAAGGTCCCGTTTGAAGCAAGGGAAGGATGGGTTACTGCGGAGGTCACTGGGGAGTGTATTCCAGAACCTAGGAGCATTACTAGAGAATGAGCGAATCTGGCCTCTATCCAGCATCACAGCTAATTTTCGACGGTAGATATGGGGAGAAAGCACACCTGCCCAGCCTCGACAAAGCTCACGATTGTTTTTGGGCTGATGAAAGCGTTACTAAACTTGAGTTTCAACTCGGGCACCTGCTTTCTTTATATCTGTAAGTGTTTCCTGTTGAGGTTTACTTTTTGTGACAGGAACATCATGCCAGAATGAACCCTGCCCTTCATATTTATCCAAGAAGAGGTCACCGGTGTGTGCGATACCTCTACTCAACTGCCCAAAATCCACCCTCGAGCGGATTTGCTAATTTTTCGGCAATTTCGCGAGATTCACGGATCGCGAAATTGCAGAAAATCCGCAAAATCCGAGAGCGGAACGGATTTTGCCTCCACACTTAGTGGCTTGGCAAAGTTGTGGTAAGGGGCTGAGGATATAGTGCTCTGATCCCTCGCTGAGGTAAAGCCCCGTGCAACGACCAGTCAGAGTGCATTGCAGCAGTGAAGCCGAGTGGAGCTCTTGATCGAGACACCAGGTGTGCGGTGTGTTCTAGCAGTCTGGGCTTGTTCCCTCCGATGGCTGGCAAGCCTTACATACTGTAACACTAATCGTAATCTGTTTGCATCTTTACAGCTCCTTACTTGCAGGTCAAAAGACATTTGGTATCCCCAGAAGGCCTATCTCCTTCAAATTAGCTTCACCCCTGCAGCAAAACAACCAGCGGGTATTGTCCCCATTGTTGTGAGTTAGGTTTAATTTTAATGGGGGGAGTGGCTAACCGTCAAGTATGGCGGATGTAGTTTAGCTGGGCTCCGAGCCAGGCCCTGTATCCTAGTAATAATTATGCTTTGGCTTGGCCACCTACTTTCCTAACCAGTTCAGAGTGACTCCGACACCACTGGATACCACAGCTGGAACAAAAGATATCTTCCAACTGTAACCGGCATCGAAGATATCAGGACTGGCGCTTGCAAACTTTAATCACAAAACCTATCTAGGAAAAACATTTTCTGACCAAAATCCACTGGAGATGACACTCAACTGGGGGACAATCCCCACAGCAGTACCTACATTGAGACTGCTGCCCTTAATTCTAGAAGATTCTTTGCCACACTATCAACAGCCAGCTCTAACTATTTTGAAGAGAAACACTGCGAGTTCCCGACAGATGGAATGGGAGGCATTTAAAATGGCAAGAAGGGGAGTGCCATTAGCACAAAAGTAGCTTCCCGTAGCACACTAGACAGAGAATTGCAAGAGATAGAGGATCGATTAGTTAGGCTCAAACAGGAAGTAACCTCTAACGATACGAAAAAGGTCGCTCTAGACGAGGCTAATGTTTGTCATGCAGAGCTTCTTGAACAGCTAAGAGTAATAGATTACGGCATGTAAACACAGAAGCAGCGAGAATTATAAAGGATGCACCGACAGTAACCCCTATACAGTAGATTGTTACTCTAGAGGGTATGATAGTAACTACGCAATAAGACATCAATACAGCATTCGGTAGATACTATGAGTCACTATATGCACTGCCAGCAGAGCTCCAAGAGGAGGAAATTGAAAGCTTCCTCGATGGGCTACAATTCCCCAAGTTACCATACAACCATAAGAAAGAGCTAGCAATGCCCCTACCCAAAGCAGAAATCAGGTCCGCAATTAAAGATCTTACATGCAACAAAATCCCGGCCTGGACGGCTTGCCAGTGGAGTTCTATGAAACTTTCTCAGCCTCCTTTTTGCACATGACTTGGAGCTGTCCTGGAATAGGGAAAAATTGGTCTGATACTGATATACTTTGTCTTGTTAACGAAATCCTTGCTACTCAATTATCCCCAACCCCACAATTGTGTCTCTTGGGCTATATAAAGGCTGTCCTACCCGGACAGCGAAAATTGTTGGCTTTGTTGCTACTCCTGGCCAAACGGGGCGTTGTGATGCACTGGTGCAAATGACAGCCACCCACTACCACCTCTTGGATATTAGATGTTACAACTCAATACCTATTGGGAACTCCTGCCTCTGGTTTCCCAACCCAAAGATATTTGGAGCCCGTTTCTTACATGGCTGTCCTCTCGCAGCACGGACACTACTCAAACTTCAGGAGCCAATATTGTAACTGATTGACTTGTCTTTCATATGTGTCCTCTCAACTTTTTTAACTTCTATAGACACGACACCCCGCCATTGATTTTTTCATTTTCTTTTTTCCAGCTCTCAAATAATTGTTTCATGCCGCAGGTTCATATTTAGATCAAATATGCATTGTAAATCTATTACTGTATTTTCAAAATGCTGCCACGTTTTTCTTTGCATTTCATTTTGTTAAATCAAATGTCAATCCTTGGGTTACATTATCATAGCATTCCTGTTATACGCTGTATATGACCTTTTTTTGCCAATAAACACAATTAAAAAAACAAAAAAGCACACCAATCACCCTGAAGACACTACGATACACCCAGAGATACCCTCATACACCCAAAAGAACAAAGACCAAGACTTCAGACATGAGCAATATCACAGACAGCCACATACATATCCACAGACAGCAACACCCAGTCTAACATATCACAAAACAGTACATATAAAGCAACACTTATGAATACTCAAACACTCTCACAATGTATATAATGTGCTATTTGTAATGGGAATCACCTCCCTCTTTTTGCTTGTTTCAGCATAACAGGGGAAAGAGGTTGATGGGGCGAGGCACAAGATCACAAAAACTCACCTTAGTGATAAAACCACCTACCTTTTAACCAAACTCTTCTTGCACAACACAGCCTTGTGAATACGTAGCTCCTTCCAACCCAACAAGGACTGCAAATTTTAGTCTGTGAGGATGTTTTATTTTTGCAAAAATGCATGCATCTATTTTTGCAAATGGGTGGGAAACCAAGCTTCTAAAGAGTAAACAGAGGCCGGTTGCTTTTGTGGCTTGCAATTGGGCCTCGGCTTCTAAATACTAGTGTGTGTCTTTGTATGCATTAGTTGTATAGTTAGCAAAAAATGTGTATGATTGCGATATCAAACAATAACATCTAACACAGTAAAAAAAAACTCACATACAACTACATATGCCAATATTCATATGATAGGTAGTGGGTAATAGGAGCCAGGTGTCTATAGCCACACTGGCCTTGGCATGATGTTTTGTACAAGCAGATTCCTTGGAGCTGCTAAATAATAACAGCTTGTGACATCAGGGAGCTAGACACATGAAGTGCTTTCTCAGAAACTGGCTAAGCTTTATGTGCCTTTTTCATCTCTCAACTGGTATTCCTGGGTGCAAGACTCTGACAGTCTGGGGCAAATTTCATTGCTGCTGGTAATTACTCAGCCCACCTCCCTGACTCAAACCTCGTCAACCTTGTCACTGTGCTTGCTCCTTACATACAACCTGAATTCACAAAAAACGTACAGGTCTTTCTGAAAAAAGTAGTCTGAAGCCTATCAACAATTGCGGCCACAGTATTGAAAACACATGCATTTGTCCTTCCATCAATCCTACATGAAATAATTAAACTAGTTGTCTCCCTGTGTGTTCAAGTTGCAGGCTGCAAAAACATGTACATGCCACAACTTGAAAAAGTGTGAAACCACAGCTTTCAACCTTGAGCCTTTCGTTTGTAAAGCTGCTTTATGGGAAATACCAGTTAGGAAGCAGCAAATTGTGTTTTCATTTCATGAGAGAGATCTTTACTCATAAATCGTTCTTACTGATAAGCTTGTCAGGTAAGACAGGCAGAGATAATGGCACATCTACTAAAAATTAAATAATAGCGAAGTATATCTTCAGTTTGAAGAGGTCAGATTGCAAAAGCACACTCAACTGAAATGTACCCATTAGCGCAGGAAACATTACTTGTGTCACATGCATGCATCACTGTTCTCTTATTTGATCCTTTTTATATTTTATAAGATATTCACTGCACACTTTGATGCTCGAATTTTAGCACAAATATTTTTTTAAAATCGGCCTGCATGATTCAATGTAATGAAAGTATGGTGTGCCCTGCTTCATTCATGTCACAACCCCTGATTACTCTATGTTGTACTGCCCCATAAGAACATTACTAAATTCACCCGTGCTACAAATGTGTTAAACTTCAATACAACTCTGGAACTTGCCTGCGTATGCTATTTTCATTGTGCCATGCTTACAAGGCCTGCTGCCACTGCTGGGATATGAAAGAACGGAATGGACGAAGCTATAGTACATAGCTGCCATGGTTTCAGGTCAGTGACTATGAATTGTCATGAGAACATGAAGCAATTAAGACGAGGTAAACATAAATAATATCAAAAATTACACCCATTTGAGCAATTAGAAACTAAGAAGTCACAGAACTAAAGTGGGCCGAAGGCAGCAGCTATAAACTGAGCAGACATCTTGTGCAATGGTAGCAGGCTTCGTGTCACTATTATTCAGTCAGTCCGGTGCTCCATGTGTGATTTCCAATTGTTTCCTCTCCCGGCTGGAGCTTTGGTGCTACGTGTTCAATAAAACTACATTCATAAGTAAAATGGAAAGCATGGAGCCTTTTTCTGTGTGTGGGCTGTTAGACTCAATTCAGAGGGGAGGCACCGGCCTGTGCCTTTTGAAAGAATAGTGGTGCAGTGCTACTGGCATGGAAGGCAGCAGGTGGGTTTGAACAACTTAGCCAAATTGATTCTGACAGCCCATACACAGAAAAAGGCTCAATGGTTTTAATTTTACGTACGTAGCCTGAGGCTGAAACAATTGGGAAACAAGCAGCTGCACTCATGGAGCACTGGCTCCATAATAGTAACGGAAATGGGGAATCAGGGAAAGAGCATTTGTAAAAAAAGCAGAATACACGTATCACCCGAGATTCAAACGTAAAGTGAAAGTATTATTTGGGAAATAAATGAGCCCTACCTGCGCTGGTTTCTGTGTGTTTCTGAATCCCAAAACGATTAAGTCAAGTCACGTGGCTGCACTGTCTCTAGGGCTGACGGCAGATTAGAGCAATGTCTCTGCGCCCTCTGCTGGTGGAGAAGGACCTGTGAACCTTTGAGCAGACTGGGTTCTATCCTGTAAACATGATTTCTACGCAACGTTTTAGAAACAAAATATCTGCAAGTCTCACTGAATTAACACAAATACAGCTATGTGAAGAAAGAGGGACATGTTTCTGAGTGGAATTAGAGGTTAGTTTCAATTTTCAAGAGGCATAACAGTAAATAAACCCCTCCCAAATGAGTGCCTGCTCATGGGCCGATAAGATCCGGCTGAGCACTTTCACTTTTAACACAGGGCCGATTAGATCGGCCCGTGGCACTTCTTAGGTTAAGTGGCATCTTGATTCAAGTTGTGTAATTAATTGCCCAAATGTTTTCAAAACTAAGTGCCTCTCACAGAGTAAGTGAATTCAATAGTCCTAGGACTTTACTAGTACTAGCGTCAGTCTCTCGTCTCTCCTAATACTCCATTATACTTCCTCCCCCCAAACGCTTATCTTACCTGTAATTTGTGCTTGGAAATAGGGCTAGCCACAGGGGTAGCTGCACGTCAAATGGCGATATGGCAATCCTGGGCGGATGAAATGTCATCATTGTGTTGGTACTAGTGGTGTTACACAGTGGCAGTTGCAGCATCTGAATAAAAATAAAATGAAACCTTGTTTGTCGTTACTGTAGCATCAGAATGGTACGATACAGAATATAGCAGGTGACAGTACACTAGAACAGTGCCACAATGTAGCCTAACAAATGGTAAAGTATTTCGAAGTATAACTAGTACTTGCGTTGAATTTCTTTGACATTGGCTACAACTACAAGAAATAGTACTGAAGCTGAGTAAGTCTAGAATATATCCTCGGATTCCTTCGCCAGCTTTTTGCTATGACCTTATCCTCCTTAGCAAGTATGTGGAATTATTGCTGTCATTTAGTCACACATCAATCAAAACCACACAGCCCGGGGGAAGAGGGTTAGGGTTTGGAAAATGGATGGGAATGGGGTTTCTTTTTGGGTAAGTTTTGTTGAGAGAAGAAAAAAAAGCACAGCATGGACAAACAATAATTGAAGATAAAGACATCTTTGGGTACAAAGCTAACCATAAATCTTTTAAGTGACATAAAGGAAGTGCATGCACTACTGCATGCATTGTTACTGAAAAGTAAGTACTACTTTCGACAACTGTGAATGACAGGATGCGACAGTACAGGGCTGCAGCGTTTTCACTTGCCTATCTCTGCACTCAGAGAAACACTTCTTACATTAAATTAGGTTTAAAAAATAGCCGAAGTAAAACCTGTAGAATGGATGTAGGGATTAATTTAGAAGCAGAGAGAGATCCAAGAAATGCAGAGTCACACTCATAGAAGTTCACAGCAATAACATTACTTAAAAAATAATTTGAAAAGAATGGATACTGTATCTGTATGTTGTTGTAGTTGTCCTGTTGAATTTGGTAAGTAAGTTACACGCATCAAACCATTCCTCTTATTAGCGGCACTCCTCCATTCCAGCTGACGCTTCGTCCATCAATGTTGGTGACCAGAAGACACCCTGTCCACTGCCTTCCTGGCGGATGCTGAATTGCGGCTCGCTAATGTGAAGCCTGACTTCATCCTTTTTTTCCCATTGCACAGACTGAAACCCGGCCTGTAATTATTGATGGAAAAAGAGGAAGTGATATTAGAACACCACTGATAAATAAATATAAGGTATGTACGCTGTGTAGTGCGAAAAGTCACACTTTGAGTTTCCTAATAGACAGTACAATATTTTTGAAAGTGCGTACTCTGTCTGAGTCTCCTTTTGAAGGATAAATAAGTATGGGCAAATTAATTTAGGTGAACTGTAAAGTGTGTTTTAGAACAAAATTAGACCTTCCCAGCAGTGCTCCCACCCAGACCCTTACTAAAGCCAGTCGCAAAAATGTAGAAGACCCCCAATCAGATCTCAAAAAACGAGGCCTAGTAGAAAACTGGTGACAAAACGTACTTTGAAAGTAAAAGTAGGCCCAAATACCCCCTTATCCACCGTGGATTGCATTCAAACCACTTGCAAGCAAGCAAAAGTATCCATACCCAGCATCGCTCCAAGACTCGCAAACCCCCCACAAACAGCCCCCCACCCAAACTCATGCAATACAAATACTGCTAACCCTAACGAGCCCTAAGTTAAGAATAGTGGCAAACGCTTTCTTTAACTATGCCAAATCCCCCCTTTCCCACCATGGATTTTCTTCAAATCACTTGCAACCAAAATTACACATTCCCACGAGTGCTCTAAGACCCCAGAACTCAGTTGCAAAAATCTAGAACACCCCAAAACACATGCAACCCTGCTGCTAGGGCTATCCCTAACGAACCCTAAGTTACAGAAAGTGTCAAAAGGCTTTTCCTCATGGATTTTGTCCAAACCAGTTTTATACGGTATTAGACCTTCCCAGCAATGCCCCAAGACCCGCCAACCCACCCGCAAGAAAGCACAACACCCCCAAACAGCCAAAAAGGAAAATCTCATACTTACAATATTTATCGGCCTTCGGTCCAAACGCGCTGTGCAGCTAGGTCATAACTCTTGTTTTCCAACACGGATTTCCTGAAAAGCAAATACAATCTAAATTAGACTGTCCCAGCAGTGCTCCCAGACCCCAAATCCCACCCACAAACACCCTGAACCCCCCCCAAAGAGCACCTCAAAGGCAAGCAAGTCAGCAAAAACGCCCAAAAAATTTCACCTCCGGTTTGGTCCAAACCACTTTTATCCGGTATTAGAGCTTCCCAGCAATGGCCCCAGAGCCGTCAACCCAGGCTAAAACTAGTAGAAGACCCCCAAACTGCCAAAAAGCAAAAGTACAAAAATGGGGACTTAGTATTTTCATGGCAATTTCCAAAATCACTCCGCGCGCGCTATGCAGCTAGGCCCTAACTCCCCTCTGCCACCATGGATTTGCTTCAATCCTCTTGCAATCAAAAGTATCTATAGCAAGCAGTGCTCCCAGACCCCGAAACCCACCAACAAACACCAGGAAGCCCCCCAAACAGGCCCCCAAAAACGCTACATTGAGCGAAAGGTCAGAAATAGCAAAAACGTTTTCCTCATGGATTGTGTCCAACCCACTTCTATCCGGTAATAGACCTTCCCAGCAATGCCCCAAGACCCGCCAACCCACCAGCAAAAAAGCACAACACCCCCAAACAGCCAAAAAGGAAAATGTCATACTTACAATATTTATCGGCCTTCGGTCCAAACGCGCTGTGCAGCTAGGTCATAACTCCCATTTTCCACCACGGACTTCCTGAAAAGCAAATACAATCAAAATTAGACTGTCCCAGCAGTGCTCCCAGACCCCAAAACCCACCCACAAACACCCGGAACCCCCCCAAAGAGCACCTCAAAGGCAAGCAAGTCAGCAAAAACGGCCCAAAAATTTCACCTCCGATTTGGTCCAAACCACTTTTATCCGGTATTAGAGCTTCCCAGCAATGCCCCATGACCCGCCAACTCACCCGCAAAGAAGTAGAACACCCCCACAAGTGCAGAGTCTTTCTTCATTGGGCATAATCCAGCCCTCTGCTTTGAGGGAAATAGGAGTCTGGAGGAGGAGGATAGAGGAGCATGTTCTTGTGAACCTGTGAACCTGAGGAATGCAGACTGCGGCACCTTCAAATCAATAAGCAAACAAGTGAAGACAGTTCTGCTGATGGGTTTTTGTTATTAGGTGATTAAAGTTTTAATTATATTAACTGTGCAAAACAAAGAAAGACAGACACACAGGAATAAAAGTGAATAAGGACGAAAAAGAAAGTTATTGATTCATTGGCTCATTTTCAGGGCCCGGTGTCAGGGAATAAGAATAGGAGTTTGTCCTCATACTCTGCAAATTCAGGCAGGAGTAGGTCAGTGTCACCTAACAGAGAAGAAATTCCCTCATTTAAGTTGATGTCTTCCTCATCTTCATCCAGCGTGTGTTCTCGTACTTTGTAATCTGGTGGTATGAGGTGCTGATTCATCTTGATCATTGTTAACCTCTCCACGTTTTTGGGCGAGAGGCTGGTCCGTTTGGAAGTTACAATGCCACCAGCAGCACTGAAAACACGTTCAGAAGACACACTTGCGAGTGGGCAAGACAAGTAGTTGAAAGCCAGGTTGGAGATCTGTGCCCACAATTCTTTTTTCCCGTGCCAATACGCCAATGGGTCAGCATTAACATAGACCTCTGTTGAGTCATTCAGATAGTCCTGCACCATCGACTCAAGGTTCTCCAAGGTTCCTCCACTTTGCTTACTTTTTGCTGGGACCTTTTGAGAACCAAACCCAAGCTGAGTTAGCCAATCCTCTTCTTCACCCAATGTTACTGTTGTGTCTGGTGCAGATGATCCGATTGCCGTTGTCTTTAACGGCTGAGAGGTCATTGTACCACAGCCACAGGTGCAGAAGTGGATTCTTTTGACTGGGGATGGCCTGCTGATGCTGATGTACTGCCTTTTCCTTCAATTTGCTGCCGTTCTCTTTCAAACCTCATGGTTGACAAGGCTAGCCAACGTTTGCACTTTGTAACATCTTCATCATCAAAAGGAAAGAATGTTCCGCCTGCCAGCGCCTTTTTGTAGCGTGGATCCAGAATTGTAGCACAAATGTAATGCTGTTCTGAGTGGATAATTTTAAGACGTTCATCGCCAAGTAGGCGCTCTAATAATTTCTCCGCCAAAACAAAAGCATCTTGCTTTTTAAAATCTTTTTGAAACATAGAAGACACCGCCTTCAGTTGGTGCTCCAGCATGCGCAACAATGGGATAGCTTTTCCCAAATTACAGTCCTCCTTGCTGACTGCACGCGTGAAGACCTCAAAAGGACGAAGCATGTCTGTCAGGCTTTTAACTAGGTTCCATTGCGCCGCATCTAGCCTCAGGTCCTTCCGAGCTGTACCCAGTGTTTAGAAATAGTGATCGAGTACCGTATACTGCTCATACAGATGCTCAAGCATGTAGAAGGTTGAGTTCCAATGTGTTGGCACCTCCTGGATGAGTGCTTTCACTGGCATTCGACGTTCATGTAGCAGGCTCCTCAGATGCTTCCGGGCCTTTTAAAGAATGGCTGAAATGGTTGAACATTCTTTGGCAGGTGGCCACTAACTCGCACGCTGGACTGTCTTCATCACTCAAGAATTTTTTAACAACCAGGTTTATACAGTGCGCCAAACACCGCACTCTGACATAGTGACCCAGATCCATGGCCTTAACTACATTGGCGCCATTATCCGTGGAAACATAACCAATCTGGTGTTTTTTTGGGGACAGCCAGTGAAAGACCTTTGTGTTAAACTCATTCAAAATGTTTTCTGCTGTATGACGTTTCTCCAAGCCAAACATGGCTAGTGTTGCATGTTTCCTAGCAGCTTTAAAAACTTGGTCCGGGTCAACTCCTGCGTTTAGCTTTGCTTTAACCCCTGAAAAAGAGACCCAGTGTGCAGTGATGCACATGTAATCAGCGCCTGTGCCACAGGTCCACATGTCTGTTCTCAGATGTATAGTGTGAACAGCACTCTTCTGCAAAGCTGCCCCAATCACCTCCAGCACATCTTCATGTAGTGCTGGAACCGCAACTCTGGCAAAATAGAACCGGCTAGGAACCTTCCATTTAGGGCAGAGCGCTGCCACTAATTCTAGAAAACCAACCCCTTCCACAAAAGAAAAAGGGAGAAAGTCCAGAGCTAGCATTTTAGCCAGCTTAGTGTTATACAGACGTGTCAGTGAATGGTTGCGATCATATGGCGCTTCTAAAAACAACATGGTTCTAACGTTGGCCTGGACCATGCTTTTACGGGATGATGATGATGACTTCTTCGACCCAGTTACGCTCGCTGATGAACTTTTTCGCATTGGTGTCTCACTCTCTCCCACACTCTTAGTGTGGCTCACAGGGGGTGTGCTGCTGACAGGGGTACTGGGTGTAAGTGAAGTGTTTGACACTTCTTCCTCCTCGTCATCATCAGATTAAACATCAATGTTTTCTTAACTTGCAATTTGGGCTTCCTTGATCTCCTTTAGGTGTGCAAACCATTGGACAGCGTGCTGTCTCTTAAGATGACCTCTCTGGCCTCTGGTACCATAGTTGGTACCAAACTTACCACGACTAACTGCAACCTTACAAATGCTACAAATGGCGAAGTTTTCCTTTTTTGGGCAAACACTAAAGAAGTCCCAAACTGCGGACTTGAAATGTCTGTGGGGGCCGGAGGAGGTGGCGATACTGGTGGTGGTCATGCTGCTAATGCCAGATGAAGTGGAGGATGTATATTGCCGAACTTTACTACGTTGTGCACTTTCACCACCATTAATTGAGGTCGAGGTGGATGGAGGTCTCTTCTGGCGAGGAAGAAATACGGAAGTGATAGGTGTTGGTGTACTAGTTAACTCCAATGATTGTGGTGTTTCCATTGCCTCCTCGCCGACAACATCATCACGCTCAGCAGCTTCTCGGGCTAGGGTCAAATTGTCTGTTTGCTCTATGCCCGCTGGGGCTGCAGTGACCTTTATGATGACTGCGTCGTCGTCGTGAGAGTCTTCATCAGCAGGAATATCCACCACTTCTTGTTGAGCCTCATCACACTCCTTTCAACGACCTTCCTTTTACGCTTAACTACCTTTGTCAGATAATGGTGTGCCTCACTCTCAGGCGGCAGTGATGGTTCCCAATTTAGATCCGTATCATCAGAAGGAGGTGGGCTTGAAGAAGATGTAGACACCACCCTTGATCGTTTCCTTGCTAGGGATGTGGAAGACAATGAATGATCATCAGGAGGAGTGGCTTCCTCAAATGATACCTTGGCTTGATTGTCGATTTCCTGATGTGCCCCTACTTCGGGAGGAACAACTATTGTGGGCACTTGTGACCCTCCATGCACCTCTGCTTGTGCATCTCCTTGCGCTGCCTCTCCTTTCACATGTGGTTGTTGTTTCGGCTGTGGTTGTTCAACACTCGTCAGATGAGTTACAACAACCTGTGTTGATTAAGGGACATTGCTGCTACTTTCTTGCGATGAGCCAACATCACTGGTCGATGGTGATTGAACAACTAGACTAAGTGCCTCTGCAGCACTCAAGGGCTTGGACTTAAGTTGGCGTGGTGGTGGTGGCACTGAGCCCAATGGTGCGGGGGTGCTGCTCCCAATTTGGTCCCCAGCAGATCCCGCTGCTGCTGCAGGCGTACTTTTTTTTTACTCCCAAAAAATGTGGCGGGCGGCACACCAGTCTCCTTGGTAACTTGCTTCTTCTGCTCCTTACTGGCAACTTTCTTGCTAGAGGAGCTACGGGGAACTTTTTTTGGGGCCATCTTCTTCAGAGGCCAGAACAGCAGGCCGCAGTTGCACGAGTTGCAGAGTTGTCTGTGTCCAGATGTGACGTTGTGTCACATTATGCTGCACACACACACACCGCTGCAGGACTTCTTCCTGGCACTGGTGGTTCTCTTGAGTCTTGTGCACCTAAAAGCAATGGAAGACAGAGGAACATCAGTTCAGTTATACACCCCAAAACTCGAAAACCACATAAAAATCAGCACTATCCCATGCCATCCAAGCCCTCCATGATGTTTAAATTCAAGGCACCCCACAGAAAGACTAGGCCCATGCACCACTCACTACCCCTGGGCCTAATGTATGAAAGCTAGGCAAAATGGGTGCAGGCCTGAGAACACTGCCTGCATTCAAAATGGCCCCTTGCCTCCCAGCACATGCCCAGGGCCTGCCTGTACCAGCACTCAAAATGGCCCCCACCCACTGGCCTGTCCCCATGAACACCCCAAAAAATCGAGAAAAAAAAAATGAGCACAATCCCATGCCCTCCATGCCCTACATGATGTTTAAATTCAAGACACCCCACAGAAAGACTAGGCCCATGCGACACTCACTACCCCTGGTCAAAAGGCCCCAACAACAGCCCAAAAAATCAAAAAACACAGAAAAATCTGCACAATCCCATGCCATCCATGCCCTCCATGATGTTTAAATTTACGACACCCCACAGAAAGACTAGGCCCATGCACCACTCACTACCCCTGGTCAAAAGGCCCCAACAACAGCCCAAAAAATCGAAAAACACTGAAAAATCAGCACAATCCCATGCCATCCATGCCCTCCATGATGTTTAAATTCAAGACACCCCACAGAAAGACTAGGCCCATGCATCACTCACTACCCCTGGTCAAAAGGCCCCAACAACAGCCCAAAAATCGAAAAACACTGAAAAATCAGCACAATCCCATGCCATCCATGCCCTCCATGATGTTTAAATTCAAGACACCCCACAGAAAGACTAGGCCCATGCACCACTCACTACCCCTGGTCAAAAGGCCCCAACAACAGCCCAAAAAATCGAAAATTCCAAAATTTTAGTTGCAGCAACTGTAATGCCCCAAACAAACTTACTTGTGGAATTTCTAATCCAAAAGTGATCCAAAGAAAGTCAAAAAGGCCTCAAATCCAAATATCCAACAGCATCCACAAAAAGTAATCCTTCCAGGTCAAGATCCGAATGAAAGTGACCAGCACATGAAGAAAGCACTGAGAGGAGCCTGCTGGACAGGAACAGGAAGTTGGAAACTGTGGGGCACTTCCTTCCTCCCACCCCCCCCCCAAAATGGACTCCTTGCAAAAAAAGTGCAGGCAAATGTCAACCTGAGGAGTTATTCTGATAAAAATCATCATTTTCAGAAGGTTTATGCTGCTTGCTGGTGGATTTCTTGTGCAGAATTGCAAGTTCTGCATTTCGCGAGTGCGAGATTGTTGCTGCCTGCCGCATCTATGTGTTCACAATTGCGAACTCTCGCGATGCGTGCTGTGCAAGGTGGCAAGCCGCGATTATGTAATCGCGGTCGCCAAACTCCCGTGGGATCCCGCAGCAAGATCCAAAATGGCGCAGCACTCGCAAAATATCGAGAAAAACCACTCGGTAAACGCTGAATGACGGTAAGTGAACGCCGCACGCCGCAATATTGTATAACCAAGAAAAAAAATCCGCTGCGTGCGAATTTGCGGATTTTCGGTAAATTCGCGAGAGTTCGCGGATTGCGAATTTACCGAAAATCTGCAAAATCCGCGAGCGGAACGGATTTTCCGCCCATACTTACAGGGGTGAAGCTCTGGTTTAAGTTACTGGTAACTTTACTGGACCTTACACATTTTCTCTAAATTAAGTCTGTTTGCTCTGTGTCATAGCTACTGAGGGTTGAGCTCATGTTTAAATTACTGAAACCTTTACTGGACCTCACAAGAATAAAACATTATTACCCGTGGTGGGCTACCATCCACCCCAACTAAAAGTCCTCTTTCTCACAATATCATAATGTAAGTTTTTAAGTTTTTCATTATCATGAACAAACTCAGTTTCTAAAATATCATCAGAGCTTAGCCGTCAATGTTGTAAGACAAATTACTTGTTAGCTCCCTAGCCTCCTGGGTATGTTCAGAGGTATCCTGGCATCTGAAACAGTGAGTGAGTCCTTGACTGAAGACAGCCTACTTTGGTGGTGGTGAACAACTGCAACTGTGGCAAATTTTGGCTCCAATGAGTGAATTCAAGGTCAATTTTGATGCAGCAGTAGCCATCACAGCCTTGGTAGCAAGATGGCAGCACAATTGTGTGGCAAAGAAGACCACAGCAGCCCCGATGAGTAAATTTGTGAACTGGGGAGGGAGAAGTACCTTTGGCAAGAGATTTGGTGTGTGTCCACCCTTGAGGCACACGTAGTTACCAAAAGAAGAAGTCTGCTAAAATGAAAGGAAAGCAAGGCAGGCCTCGCCAAGGAGGGGCCCAGAGATTTAACACAAGCACTGGCTCTAAGAAGAGGAGCCCTACAGCGTGTAGCCCCAGTAAATCTGGGAAGATCAGGAGGTCTGAAAGGATACAAGCTGTATTGTGACCTGATTGCTCCATGCATGTGTGGTGAAGACTGCCTCGTGATGTTGAAGAGGCCTTGCAGATTTGAAACGACTGCACTTCTAAATCGCCACAATTGCTGTTGATGGTGCATGGACCTGAAACACCCCTGAATGATATTGATGGTTGGTCATACAGCTGGAGGATGCCCATATCTATATCTTTTAAGGAGGACACCCCTAAGCACTAGGGCTATAGGGCCTTTGGGCCACTCAGTCTTGTGGCTGAGCCAGCACTGGTGGCTGACAGCGGGTTTGTACTACCATTAGTGGCCCATAAGACTGCAGGCAGCATGATGGGTAAAAGCCAAATTTAGAGAGAGAGACAATGGAAGTCACATCCAAGGACTCTATTGACTCAAATTAGGTACCGAAAAAGGCAGGTGCCCAACCTGCAGCTGGGGCTATGGAATCCGACAAGTAGGGCACCAACTTTGCTACAAACAGCTTCACCATAGAATCCTGGAAAACAAAATTGACACCCTGGCTGTTGATCTTTGTCCTCTATGAGGGATCATAAAACAAATGAGGGAAAGCAGAGCTAGAGTGGAATGCTCTCTCTGTGATAGAGCTTTCCCCTGCAACAAATGAGCTTAAGAAGTAACTCTCCAACATACTTGATCAGGTACTTATGTTGAGGGCTAGAGTTGACGACCAAGAAATGGTGATTTGAAAGGGTAGAAATACCTCCATGGTATCTTTTCTTGAAGATTGTCTGCAGGTGACAAAGGCACAAGACCGTCTCTGCACAGGGTGCAATTAGGCCCCAACGCCTGGTGCCCCACCAAGACCTGTAGTGGCTAGGCTATTGTATTAAGAGGATAAAGACTATCAGCCAGATGCATCAAACCAAAAAGTTCTCACAAAAATTGCAATTAGCTATTTGCGAGCACTTTTTTAGCATTTTCCAATGCATCAACCAAAAATTACAAAATCGCAAAATACTGAATCGCTAAAATAGGGAAATGAGATATTGCGATTCCTTATTAGCGAGAAACCAAAAATGGGATAGCAAATAAGGAATCGCTAAAATAAATCGCAATACTATGCATGAAAAATCGCAAATAGCGATTTTCTCGAAAATCGCTATTTAGCAAGTGCAGATTAAGGGAAATCACAATCAGGTGTTAAAAAAATATCTACACAGCTGCAAATCATCAGAAGGCTATTTAAACGGACCCATGAGCCCATAGCGGTCTTTCACAATGGCAGCACTCTACGTGTTTGCGAGGAGGATAAGGATCCATGCAGTAGGCCAGGCCAGAAGGAGAATACAGGATGGAATCTTCCGTCTGCGCATCTTTTTGTTGGGACAAACTGCTGAGCAAATATTTGATGAGTACAGGATGAATGCTGCAATGATTCATTACTTAATAGCTGAATTAGAACTACTAATGCAGCGCCAGACACTAAGTCCCCATGCCATCCCAACTCATGTCCAGGTACTATGTTGCCTGCACCTGCTTGCATCAGGCAGTTTCCAGGGTGTAGTGGCAGAAGCTGGAGGGGTATCACAAAGCTCCCTTTCGGGGTTCTTCCTGGCCCCCATGCTGGCTATGATCCACAACCACATCACCTTCCCCACAACCCAACAGGAATTGACCCAAACTAAACTCGACTTCTACCAAGTTGCCCAGTTTCCACACGTGATCGGATGCATAGATTGCACCCACGTAGCCATATGTCCCCCAGCAGAAAATTAGTATATCTTCCGTAAACGGAAATCGTATCACGCCATCAATGTTCAAGCCGTGTGCAAGGCGAAAAACATCATAACCGACATTGTAGAGCAATACCCTGGGAGCACCCATGATTCATACATCTTTCGACATAGTGGCATTCACACACAACTACTCAAGGGCAAATTTTGCGAAGGACATCTGCTAGGTAAATTAAATACATATACTCATCACTGAAGTATGAAATGGTAATGCATACCTGACACTAACACTTTGCTTAATACCCTGTAGGTGACAGTGCATACGCCGTGAGGAACTTTATCATGACTCCATACTTGAACCCAGCCAGCCCACGACAACAGAGGTACAACGCAGCCCACATCAGGACACGTAATGTGATTGAACTGACAGTTGGATTGCTCAAAAGTCGCTTCCTCATCCTGCATAAAACTGGAGGAGCAATGCTGTACCAGCCGGAAACATTCTGTAGGATAGTGGCTGCATGTGCAATGTTGCACAATATAGCAACAAGGAGAGGTATCCCCCTAGAGGTATCCCACACTGAGGACAACCAGCCCCCAGCACACCCACGACGGGCCCATTTGGCCAGTTCAGCTTAGAGGCAAAGGAAACGTACAGACATCACCCAGCATCATTTATGAGGTATGTAATGATGACACACAACACTTAATTTCAGGAAAGGAAAGGCCTTTATTAGCAAGTGAACCGCTAGGGGTGTTTAGTTAAACATAGCTGGTGGCCGTTAGCACAATAACTGCATGCACTAAAGGACAAATGAGACACAAAAAGGACTTGATACTCAGTCACAAAGAATGTCTTGGACATGGTTACGTCACCATGGAAAATTCCAGTAATCTAATTTTGTTTAGCGTTTCCTCCCTCGCACACCCAAACGTCTTTCACCTGCATCTGCATCATCACTCCTGGATGCAGCGGGAGGTGTTGATCTACAGGTACTGCACCTCCTGCCAGTGCTGACTTGCGCAGAGATGCTGCTAAGGCTAGATGCCTCACTACCCTATTCCCCTGTAACATTGTCGTGCTCACCAGTACTAGACTGCATCAGTTCAACTGCAGTGGTTATTTGGCCAAGTGCTTTGGATACATCCCCACAACAATGGCCCATATCTATTTGGATTGCCACCCACCTACGTGACAGCAGTGCAATGCTGTTGCATATCTTGTTGGTAGACCTGGTATAGCCAGCCATGCACATCATAAACTGGTGAGGCCTCCTCCTCTGTGTGTAGTATTTCTCCTGCATCACACGAGCCACCTCCTGCAGTGTGATGTTTGACTGTCTGTTTGCTTCCACAACTGCTGTAGTCAGTTCCCTCACACTCTCGGCCATGACTGATATGTTCTTGTTCATTTTTGTCATTTGCAGATTAATGGCTCCCATATGCCTCGCTTGTAGGCGCTGCACCTGCAACATCTGTGACTCCAAGCCACCCCACACATTGGGAGGTCCTTCCTCCTGTGCCCCAATAAGGGTCCTTGGCCTGCGTCCTCTACTCATCGGGACATGTGCCTGAGGTGTAGTTGTGGGGCTCACACTTGGATGGCTTGTCTCAGGAGCTGTTTCATGTTCATGATCTGTCTCCATTGGCTGCAGTGGTGTGACTGTGGCCCTGCGTTTTGGCGGTGCCTTGGGTATGGTTGGTGGTTTCTAAGCATGGGCGAATTTTACGAATTCGAGATCCGCGAATTTGCGGATTTGCGAATTCGCGATCCGCAAAATTCGCAAATTTGTGCGAATTTGTGGATTTTTGGTTTTTTTGCGTGTTTGCTGGGTTTTTTGCGTGTTTCTCGGGGTTTTTCGCGTGTTCGCAGGGCTTTTTGCATGTTCGCGAGCCGCTTGCATAGCGAAGTTACCCATGCAGTCGTTTATGGGAGAGGGAGAGAGAGATAGATAGATAGATAGATAGATAGATAGATAGATAGATAGATAGATAGATAGATAGATAGATAGATAGATAGATAGGAGAGAAAGAGAGGGAAAGAGAGAGGGAGAGAGAGAACGAGAGAAAGAAAGAGAGGCCGGATCTCTGAAGGGCCAGATTCCTGAGTTGCCCCTACAGAACATACAGCTTTTTATTTTTAGCAAAATGCATATGAAAATTGTGCTGTAAAGGTCTCTTTTAGTTTAACCCCTCCTGACAACTCAAAATGGGTGTGTTTGCCATCCTCTCCCTTCTTCCTGTTTTTTATATCTGTAAGTGCTTCCTGATGAGGTTTAATTCCTTGGACAGGTGCCTCGTTGCCTACTTGTAACTATTCTCTGACCCTGCTTCAAGGGTCAGAGCAGGGTCAGAGAATAGTTGCAAGTAGGCAATGAGGCGCCAGGAAGCAATTAGCAGCAGGTGTCCAAGTTGAAGTTAATTTGTTTGTAACCCTTTTGTAAAAGGTTTCAAAGAAATTAGGTTCAACTTTTGCACCTGCTGCTGTAACCCTTGCTTGGCTGAAAATTCATCCCCGCTGATTCGCGGATTTTACCGCGATTTCGCAAGATTCGCGGATCGTGAAATTGCGGAAAATCCGCAAATTCGCCTGCGAAACGGATTTTACGCCCACCCATAGTGGTGTCACAGGTTTCGACACAGCAGCCTCTTCAATAGCCTGTGTGCTGTCTCCACATTCACGGTCATCAGTGTCTACTTCTGCTGCATCTGTGATGTGAAACAGTGCAAAATGATTTTGTGTTGGTGCTAATGTTGTACCACATTAAATTACTTTACATTTAAGCTCTCACTGTCTCTATTCACTGACTGTACTGCATTTTTGTGGCATTTAGGCTTACAATGTTGTATTATGACTAGCAATTTAGTTCTGCAGCCTACAGGTCCCATAATGCATTTGGGTCCCTATGTGAAATGTGGACTGGACTTTATTACTGTGATTTTGGTGGTTAATTACAGATTGGGCACAATTAGTATGTACATTGATATGTTAATTTTCATGCATCTTACCTTGTGTACTACTGGCCGCCCCAGATGTATCCAGTTGCGATACTCCTACCACTGCTTCAGGATGGATAGTGCCCTCAACCAGGTCCTCCAGGGCTGTGTTGTCTGGGACTGTTGAGGTTCTTCCTCCGATCCCCTTAGCCTCCTTCAGCCTTGGCACTATCCGCTCCTTGGCACGGCTACGCAGGTCGTACAATCTTTTCTTGAAGTCATCTATGCTGCGGTGTGTCATCCCACAGCATTTACTTTCTTCTTGATCCTGTTGCATATTCTTTGTTTTTCTGCTTCAGGTACTTTCAGTGAGAGCTTCCCAGAAAGCTTATCATGGCTCTTTGTCACCTCCTCAATGAGGTTCTCCAGTTCACTCTCACTAAACTTTAACTTTCTCTTCCTGGTCACTGCACCCTCTTCTATTGTTGTTTGGGACATTTTGGCTGCCTTCACCTGTCAGCAAACAACAATTTGTATTTGTTACTCTCTCCCCAGCACTCTGCTTCTGCCTCTCAGTTCCTCTGGGCACAGAAAGCAGCATGGGCTGATTGTCTTCCTGGTTGTGAGGTCATCAGCCTGCTCCCAAAGCGACTCTGTAGTTTTCCCGATGTCGCAAATAGCGAGATCGCAATTTGCAAGATAGCAAATTGCGAGAATACAGGTTTTACACATTTGCGATTCCTTATTACGAAATCGCTAATGTATTTAGCGATTTTTACTGAATCTTTATTTTTTCGCATTCGCCATCATGCATAGTTAATAGCGAGTCCTTATTTACGATTCCTTAATAATCGCAAATAAGGATTCTCTATTTCTTTTCTTGATGCATATGCCTGCAAATCCTTCGACAGGCATGCACCACTGTTCATTATATCATTGAGAATGGGAAAGTGTCTATCTTTTTTGACTTTACTGTGGCAGTCCAGAAACACAAGACATTTTACATAGCTGTAAAGAAAAAGCTATGTGATGTTGCGGTACTCAGCAAAACTGTGAGAACAGGTAGATGGAATTTTTTTTTAAATCTCTAATGAGGCTTGGGGCTGTCAGTGGGACAATCAATTGAGACTTAAAAAGTTATGCCCAAACTTCAAAACCTTAAATACAAAGATTGGGAAGAACATTGTGATCATGCACATCATTGCAGCAGAACAGGACTGGTAAAGAACAACCAGATGCTGCATTACTGTCAATGAGGGGTGCTCTATTTGGTCCAGTAAAGGTTGAGAGTTCCAGTGTAGTTTCTCAATCTAGATGAGGTAGCACTGGACAATCAGATGATAATGATGACATTCCGAAGACTACTCCTAGAACAGCAGATTAAATAATGTTCACTTTGAACCATGTTTTCCACTTGCTTTACTCATATGTTCTCACATGTGTCATATGAGATGTGATATTCTTCTTACTGGTTCTTATATTTCTTGTGGGTGTCCAGTTTGGCAAAAGTTTGGATTTTCACTTAACTTTTCCCCCACCAGCATTGTCTGGAGAGGGCACCAATTTGGCATCTCCAGTGGTGCAGTATTGACATGTTCAAACACAACTTGAGAAGTGTGATCTTGGTATTAAGTCATGGAAAGGATATGTTGGGAAATTTTATTTCTGAAATGCCAATTACAGTTCTCACACATTACTACTGCTGTGACAAGCTCCATGTGGGCATGGAGAGATGTGTTTGAAGAAGGGATCATTGCTACTCACTACAATGGCCTATTAGGGCTAGCAAGCTCATTACAGAGGGACATTTCAAAAATGACTGTCCTAGAATATAAGGGGCCTCCACTCCCCCAGAATATGGTATTATGCACAGGTATATAGAAAGAGGAAAGGGATGCACATTGCTTTCTTACAAGAAATGCATTTCCCTAAATCCTAAAGTCAGGCGCTCCAGAAAAATTGGGTGAAAGTTTGTCAATTTCTCCTCCTGTATATCTTGTGTTTGAGGGGCTGCATTGAAGGAAAAGGCATTGCACTGGTGAAGATTTACATACCTTATTTGTTTTTTGGTGTACAAGCCTTGCAACTTTCCTCTATTTTGCATTCTCCCAACATGGTCAACGGGTCTTTAATTGTTTTACAGATGTTAGACTGGATGGTCTCATCCTCCTTTCTCGATGATGCACAAGACAATGTCTGGAGGGCACAGTAGGGCATTATAGACACCTGGAGGGTACATAATCTGACACTGAGAAAATGTGCATACTACTTTGGTGTGCATGATGTACATGTGCACATGGATCAATTCCTTTGCAGCCGCCAGAAATCTTAAATTATTGGAGCAGAATAATCATACAAGACATTGTCTGCTCATAATCTGCTTGTGCTCAACCTTTCATGGACCAACCCAAGAGCAATTATTTGTTCGTGGAAATTCGAAATTGAAATGATGGAGGATCTAGTCTTTAGGACAGAGCTTGGGGGCTTAATACATAACTAGTTTCATGAAATGAGAGTACTGCCTCAATGTCTTTGGTTGTGTGGAAGAAATATAAAATGGTAGTCAGGGGACACTGAATAGCTGTCGTGGTAGAGAAAGGGCACAGCTACATAGGGAAATCCATACCCATGAGAAGTTATTGAACAGTCTAGACATAGACTCGGTGCAAAGTCCTTAGAGGACACTGTGTTTCAAGATATATTGGCTAACTCCGCTGGAACAAACAATATAGAAGGTCTAGGTTCTGAGATACTGTTGCAGGAACTGGATTAAGGCAAGGAGATTGACTTAGATAGGTTGCCCATAGGTTTTTTATGCAGCATTTGTAGATAAGCTGACCCTCAAATTCTCCCTCCTTAATAATGTGAAGGACCTCATGCATGTTGCTTCCTACATCCCTCTGTTGATGTCTGAGCAAGATCCTGGTCAATAGGTTTCTGCCCAAAATTGGTGGTCTGATCCACCCTGATCAGCAGGGGCGGATTGGCAAGGCGGGCATTCGGGCATGGGCCGAAGGGCCGGTGCCTCAGTGCCCTCTGTGGGCCGTTTTTTTTCTCCCCTGTCCCAGTCCACAGAGAGTGGACTAGGAAAGGGGAGAAAAAAACCGGCCCACAGAGTGCACGGAGACAGACAGAGAAAATGAAAGCAGGCTCGCTGTGCGGCCGGACATCGATTGTCAGCTGTGGCCTCTCCTTCACCCCTACCCTGCCAAGCAATCCAGCTGAGGCTGGGCAGGGGTGATTGTTTGCAATAATCGGCCTCCCTGGGGGCCAGGTATTTCTCAGGCCTTTGAGCCATTTGCACCTCGGCCCCCTGGCGCCCATGCAGCCCAGAAACGGTGTTAGTCTTAACACCTCGCCCACAGCCCTTCACATTCAGGGCATAGTGGGCGAGGAAGAATGGGTCTTGCTGTGGGGGCCTGGTGATGTTTGGAATTTTTTTGTTTTATTTATTTATTTATGCGATTTTATGTAGCGCGGACTTTACCCGAAGGTGTCAGAGTGCTTGACACTAGGAACAGCAATAATACATGAGGAGAAAATTATAAGTGGACAAATTACAAAAGCAAACGTTAAGTTACATGAATCAAAAGTGACAATAGTGAGCAACCAAAATACAAGAGGAGCAAACGATACATTACAGGAGGAAAAAGTGATATGTGAGCAGGTTACAAAAGCGTACAAAGTACAAGTAGAGGTATAATACTGCAATAAATGGCAGACACTCCAGCACAAGAACAAATGTTACGTAGGCAATGGTGGCACTTGTGCAAGTATCTAAAGCAAACAAAAGTGAGAGGTAGTAAACAATGTGTTACAAGAGAAAAGTGACGTGTGCAAGTTACAAAAGGGTACCATACACAGGTACAAGGGTAATACTACAGTAAATGGTAAATACTCAAACTGCCAGAACACACTGGGAAGGCACTTCCCATGCACCAGCTTCACCTCAGCCTCCCCCTGTCTACCTGGCTACCTGGCTACCTTGGATGACCCAGAAAGCTGTGTTTTGTGCTCCCCTGTCAGGACATTTTCCCAAGGCCTGGAGGGTTGATTAATTTACTAATTGCAGGGGCCTTACCTCTGTTCATGTGCTCCTGAGCTGAAGGTCTGGGGAGGGCTAAGTAGGTTAGTAATAGCAGGGGCTTTGCTGCTTTTCAGGTGCTCCTGTGCTGGAGGGCTGGAATAATTTTGTGACAAAAAGGGGCCTAGTTATTTTTTTAGTTGCTCAGCATGTAGGCCATTGTCACCTTGGCCTTGTGTCCTGTGCAAGAACAGTATCCTCCCACTTTAATTCCTTGTCTATGCAAATGGTGTTTCATGAAAGGGCACGCCCCTTGAATGTGGGCCACGCCCCTTAAATATGGGCCACGCCTCTTGAATGTGGGCCACTTTTTTCGTCAGTGCCCGGGCCGAATTGTGATCCCAATCCGACCCTGCTGATCAGACCATATTTACTCCCAAGTGCAGCATGATGCTGAGTATCAGGAGGCTGGTACAGGTCCTGTATAAGAACTGCTGGATTCCCCTAAAGTGTTAGTGCTCGCTTGAGATATTAAAAAGACGTGTGATTCCCTGGGAATACCTATCTGCAGTAATGTCTTAGGTATGGTTTCCTAAAATTGATACAGTTGCTATACATTAAACCGCTGACCCAAATAGAAAAAGGGGTTCTGATCTCTGACATTTGAACCATTGAGAGCGGCACATTGAAAGGATGCCCCTTTTCGCCAGTCCTATTTTCCTTCATGGTGGAACCTCTGGCTTCCACTATTAGGCAGGGTCTTTTCTACTAGGGGTTCCAGGTCAGAAAAATATGCGATACAGTTTGCACTAACCTGACAATATGCTAGTGTATGCAGGTGAAAAGAGAACAGAGATACAGGATGTGACTTACAGTCTGAAGACTTTCAGAGGTGTGTCAGTGCTAAGAGGGAATCGGAATAGATTATGTGGGTATCTTGTGTATAAACCCTTAAATGATGAGACACCATATGAGCTAGGGGAAGGACTCCAATGGCAAACAATCCATATATTCCATTTGGAAGACTACCTCCTAGAAGATAATATAATCCTTGCTCTGACATCTCTGAGGTAATCCAATAAATTTTGACTAACACTTCCTCTCTCTCTGTTATGGGATGTGTAGTACATTAAAAAATGGTCTTATTACCTAGACTGTTATGCTTCTTCTCTGCCCTGCGCATGCAAATCCATAAGGTCATTTCACAGGAATCGGATGGAAAACTTACAAAGTTAATTTGGGTTGGCTACAGATGTACGACTTATTTGAATAAACCAAGGCTCCCTGACAACAAAGGTGGCTTAGCAACCTTAGCAGCAGGGGCTGCTCAACAACAGTGGGTGGCTAGGTGAAGGGTGGATGGCTGGGGTGCTGATTTGACACTGGCCTTTGGCCACCTTATAGGCTGGTGGTCACTGGACTTTTATTATTAGATCCCTTGGCAAAGCCTCAGACAGGTACTGAAGACATGTTATTTAGAAAGGCACGATATGTGTGGAATAGACCTCTGCAGAGAACAAGTTTCAGACTTCCCTATGCATGTGAAATACCTTTAATACCACTGAATGTGTCTCCTCTTCATGGAAATGTGTCTGGATTGAGAGAATGTGAGGGGATAGTCTTATGGTGGGTAACCTCTAGATTGGGTGGTAGCAGAGTTGAATTTCATGATATACATGAAGAATATGAGAAATTAGACATGCATTTTTTGATGAATAGGGCGGTATTGGCGACTATCCATCATACCCATTGTCCACCACAAATCCCATGACCACACTTCTGCCTAAATAGTCTATATACACTTAATGGTAGACATAGGGAGATAACTCTGCTATATCAATATTAATCTTACAATCTAAAACTGCTCTGACTTAACAGCAAAATTTGATGAAGAACTTGGATCCCCGCTGGACTACAGCAAATGATCAAATATCTTACACTATATACCTAAAATATCCTGTAAAAAGAGGTTCATGCTGTTTCTATACTATGACCTAGATAGGGTGTATAACCCCGAGAAAATCTATTGCATGTTCACCAGGGTGGATGTGGGCTATACTTGATTCTTGTTGTTGGTGCAGATTTATTTCTCATAATGTGGGGCTGCTTTGTGCTGAATGTATTCTGGGATACTCTGCTTCAATTTATAAATACGGTTATGGATAAAGATATCCCGGGACCACCAGCAATGTCTTGTCTGTGACTTTTCCCAAGAACAAAAGCCAAAAAAGTGACCATCTGCAGTTATAGATGTTATGCTCATTCTTAAACACAACAATTCTCTATCAGTTGGATGAGGGAGAATTGGCTCAAGTGATGGAAGTGGTATCATGAGTATACAAAATGGGCTGAATTTGAGGAAAGTGTGCTTAAAAAAGGAAGACAGAAGGGCATTAGATGGCCCAATGTCATCCATGCCTGGGTTAACTTTATTGAGGCAATGCCAGTAATTGACGGAGCAGGTAGCATGATTCAGGCTGATACTAGTGAAGTCAGCCAACAATGCTTGACAAATGGGAGCCACTAAAAATACGAATAATTAGGCTGCCTAGTTCTTTTATCCTCAAACAGACCACCTTGCTCCACACAAATGCATGAAAGAACATATATATGCTCGCCTAACATATGCATACTACCCGACCACTCCACACAGCTGATCCCTTGACTATAATTGTGTGATTTTCTTGTCTGACAGAACAGTTATTGTAAGTGATTTCTTAATCTCATCATTTGGTTATGATGTACATTGTACATAATGATGTGATTATAGCCCAACAATGGGCTAATCACAAAAATATATATTTCATATAATCTTCACAGAGTTCTGTTGAGGATTTTCATGATGATAATACTCGAGGCAGGGCACACTTGCTGCCAATTTGCCTGTTTGCCCATGTGATGGACAGTCTACACAAAGCTCAACGCACTGTATCCTTTTTTTTGTAAATGTTATTCTCCGCTAAGGAAAGTGCTTTTTTACCTCTCCTGATGAAAGTGAACTATGGACAGTGCAGGTCTGCTATGGAGTTTTTACAAACATTGCCATCTGTAGATGTATGTTTTCGGATTGAAACCTATTTACAGCGATCAATACACCTGTGTTCTGGTTATATGAATTGCCACTTCTGAATGATATGTTATTAGCCATTCTTGCCATGTTTTTAATTGATCTTATATGACAATGGACTTAAATAGGCCTCATATTTTTTTATGTGATTGCATTGTATTGTCTATCTTTTATGGTCACTGGATGACCAATTAAAAAAAAGATTGATGATAATGGACGTTGTTTTAAGAGGGTATTTTTACCATTGTCTGCAAAAATGCTTTGAAACTAAATGTGAATGTGGTTAGTACAATAAACATTTTACAAAAAATCTTCTACAAGGTCATAGTAATGATGCCTGCCTGCATGCTCTGGAAATTGGTAGACATCAGCAAGCAGAATGCCTCTTAGTAAAACAAGGCCATCTTCAGCTCTGGTTGGCTCGGATCTGTCATTAGGAAGAACTAAGCAGACAACAGGGCTTTTGAGAGAGGATTACTATAAAGTCTGGGAAGGAGGAGGATGCTGCATTGTGGAATAGGAAGCTGCAGAAATGCTGCCATCGGAGGAGAGCGAGAAACTGTCAAATATATTTAACCTACCAAAATGTAATATTTCTCCCACACAACAATCATTCATCTTCACATAGAAAAATTAGGCACCACACACAAAACGCTGGATTAGCTGTAAGAAAATGGTTACACCACAAGTAACTGTGCCTACTCAGTGCAGTATGTCTCAATCAAGAAAAACCCACTGAAAAGCATGTGATTCGTGTGCCAGGTCAAAGTGACCTTCACCGTTTTTTGTGACAGTGAATTAACTATGAGAAATCTCATGCCAAGAACATGTGAAAACATATGCCTTGATCTTACACTACATACTTGAAAGTTGATTAAGAATTTCCTGGAGCCTTGCTGGGCCAGCTCAACACGGATATTTCATAGCTCTATGAAAAAGCCATGTTCAGCATGGTAAGCACAAATGGCCATTTGAATTTAACAGTGTTGTGAGTAAGTAATGAGTAAAGCAGCGTAAACTCATGCATTTTAAAATAACACATACTGATAACGTTGGGCTCATCGACTCATCAATAATAACATCTAGTCAATTTGAAGGAATATCCACAGTGGCTACATATGAGGTACACCAGCTTTAACTGTATTTATAAGACCTGTGATTCTGCAATCCTTGTATAAACACCCGTCTCTAATTTCTTTATAACCAGCACCTTGTGATGCACCCAGTTGGGAATGTAAAGAAAAGATGTCAGAAGTCAACTGCAATAAGTTATACAATCGAGTTCTGACATCATAATGCCTGCTGTCAGCGGCCAAGGGAAATGGCAGATCAGGTCTTGGAGCAGCTGTTTAAAGCAATGCTCTATTTTTCTATCTTACAGTGCCAAGCAAAAAGAATATCTTTATGTTTTGCACACTTTACATAATTATAGAAAAGTTAGAATTTTTCTGCATGTTTCTACACATTCCAAACAGCGTACTGAACTGTTTCTAATGAATTTTGTAGCAAATAGCAGGCAGATTGTAGATGTGTTTAATTTTGCACTATAGTTATTTTTTATGTTTGCAAACATACTCTTTTTTTTCATATGAAAGAGCTATGCACCAAGGTTTTCAATGGTTTGTGGGAATGGTGATGGAGTGACCATGTATTATATGGGATAGAGTACCCCAGCAAAACATGATAAGGATATTTCAAGTCACCTCGGAGTTCCATAATCTTATGAAGGAACTCATCCTTTGGTCTAGTTCATTATACGATTATGGAACTCCTCAATCACTTGCAATACCCTTAAAATGTACAGCAGGTAGTACTTTATTCTTGATATATATCTGCAGTACGTTTGTGAATGTTTGATGACAGTATAAATGACCATAAAAGTGTTTTACTGTGTTTCATAGAGCTCCTACGGTTTCTTCTGAAGCATCAAAAATTATGTTTATACATTGTGACAACATTTTAACAATTTTGCGTTCCAATTAAGAATATCAACAATCCCTGTGATTGCACTAACACATGGCACAGTGTTTTAATTTCTACAAATCGTAATTATTAACTAAAAGTAACAGCTAAGGTAGATTTACACGTTTGCTGAAAACAATTAAATTGTATTTAGACGCACTGCTCAAAATCAATGCTCCTTGTCGGTGTTTTGGGCAATACTGTCAAATATAGTTAATCTGCTAATAGGCAGAACACGGACATGTAATGCTTTCTGTGCATAGCATATCCAACCTGAATATATAAATACGTTGTATTTTTCTGCACGATATATTTTTTGGAATGAATTCATGAAATAAATATATTTAATATGTATTATTCATAGGACTACGTAACATTGATTATGCTAAAAACAAGAAAGTATTGCAGAGTAAAATGAAATTAAATATTTTTCTTTGAGTGACCAAGGATACCTTTCAGAGTGAAGATTGTTTTTATACCAAATATATTTTCTTTCATTTTATGTAAAATGTGTGGGAAAAAGATTATGCACTCAAAAAATTAAAGTCCAAAGACTACAAACCAGATTTGCAACACACAAAAAAGTGCAAGGAACAATAATGCTTTATTTAATGACTGAGCAAATAAATGGACGGATAAATAAAAATTCCTTGCAGGGAAAGGCAGATGAGTGTGATGGTGTTCTACACTAATTAGATCATTGTATACTTGGCCTGTGAAAGAATGTTAGACTACTTAGCCTCCATTACTTGCAGAGTAGACAGAATGAGCACACATTAACTAGATAAAACAAGGAATATGGTACACCATCAATCTAGGTACAGTACAACACGACTATCACAATCACAGTAAAGATGTGAGTATGCAGCCAGTGTTGTGAGTACATGACACTAGACCATGGCAAATGTTCTGTCATGCAATACATGTTTGCAAAATTTACATTACTTGAATTTGGCAAAATATATTTAACTTTGCATTTGAAAACATTTTTACTGGGTCATGTAAAAAAAATGTTGATGGCGACATTTTCTCCATAAACTTATCGTTGCTGTTATTTTGCATCGCTTTTGTAAGTGAGGTATTCCCTTAAATTCAGTTTACATTTGAATACCGAGAAGTACTCAAACACTACATCACAGATTGTACCCATTTCAAAGTCAATAACTTTAACCTCATCAATGCAGCCTCATCCTCAAGCCACTACAATGTCCCAGTACACCAGAACTGTGTGGACAAACTCTCCGTGCTCTTCCCCATTCTGCACATTGCATACAGGTATCTGGGTCCACTAACATGAGTAACTCAAAGTGTTGCTCCTTTAAAGACCTTCCAGTGCACACCAACCACAAAGACCTCAGCAACATTTTAAACTGCCATCGGCCCATAATAGTATTCAGTATTATCCTCAGAAAATATGACTGAGCCCAGAAAGACTATGGGTAGCATAACACCTCACTGAAAATATGATCCTTAAAGCTAAAACCATTGGTAGCATTTTGCATCCAAAAACCTTTCAGAGAACAATCAATCATATGCAGACAAGAACAGACATGTATATGGATCGGAACACCAAAAACCCTAATCCCACTCAATGTACTTTGCTTAGCCCTCGGATCACCACTTCCAAAGTCTATGCCTACTAGACTACCTTCAACAAAGTGACTACTAGAAACAAAGCACTCTTCAGGATGTCCATTATTGATTTAGCCATACAATCCCTCAAAAAGGAGAGGGCTTTTCAAGGACTAACTAGAACACACTCAAATCCCATACTGCCACCATGAAACATTCCTCTGCTTTACATCCCATTCTCCAACATGCCATCCTCCCCTTGAAGTGAACATTCTTCATCCTTCTGTCATTTGCTGAACTCACCAGCGCCGTTAATACACAGAAAGCCACCTCTTACAAAGACAACATTCTGCCATTCACAGTTCTACAATCTGCTCAAGGAGATGCTCTCACAATCCTTATCAATGTGAACTACCCCCTGAGCCTAGGAATCCCTTCAGATAAACATAACATACCACCCTCCCCACAGCAGGGGCAGGAAGTATTACTATGAACAGAGGTGGCTAGTAGCAGGACTTTCAGCAATAATCTTTACACTTCCTAATGAAGAGCATCTAGATTCAGGGAATCACTGCTGACCTTAAAGAGAGTGATTGATTGGCTGGGCAGCAGGCAAAAAAGCAGAATGTTCTAGATGCTTATTGTGCCTAAACCATAGATGCCTTCTTAGGACAGTGGTAGCCAACATAACCACTAAAGAAGTGGACAGATTTGGCATGCTTTTCTACTGGAGACAGGCAGAGTACACTCACATGACACGCAGACAACAAAGAAGAACTTGGCCACATGGTTGATGTGTTGCAAGTAGCTCTACAGTGAGAACATGTAGACTTCAGGATGAAGAAAATAAAAGAATCTCACATCTGGAGTCGTATACCTTGAAACAGACTTACTCAACTGTCTTTGCAGTAAATTCTATTGCACAGCTTAATAGCTATAAATCAATTATACCTCATGTCCTAGTCTTCAAACATTGCTATGTTAAACAGAGGAATTAAATGTAGACTTAGATTAACTTTTCCATTAATTTCCCTTTAAATAATAAACTGTCAAGTAGATCTTGTCCACTAATATCATCTACTTGAGTGATAAAATCTGAAATATTTTCATCTTTCATTTGATTACCTTGCCTAAAAATAAATAGCACGATTCCAAACTGAGTTTTTTTGCTAGTAGAAACAGAGGCATGCTTTGGGATGAATGTCTTATTGGAAAATAGCTTACCCAATAAAGTCAACTCAAGCCATATGATAAACGTAGTGCTTACTTGAGGTAAGATATAAACAGGAATTGTGACAGCAGTAACATGACAGACTATACTTTTGGTTGACACATTGGATTTTTAATCTGCATCCTAGTTTTTTTTAAAATCTCCAAGGCAAAATGAAAAGCACATGATTAACCTAAATAGTATTATAGTGCAAGTTATTTGTTTTTTTTAATTTACATTTTACTCGAGCCGTTTTTAAAACAAAAAAGGTGCTAATTTTTAATGGTGTGACCTCCTACTTTCCCAGCTAGCTGCTTCAGTCAGTTTCTACTGTTCCTGAAAGCAATGCACCTCAACTACTGCAATACAGGGACACTCTAGAAAGTGGACTAATACACCCAATGACCAATAGTATTATATGAAAGATAGATATTTATCTGGGCTGATCAAATATCGACTTGCACCATCTCATAGCAACGGCTGAAGCTGGCCAGCCCCCAAAATAAAATAGCTCAAAGATACTGACCCAGAGGCTAATCTGTCATTGTTTACAAGGCATCTAACATGCAATTAAATATGTCAAACTAGATTTAAAAGTATCCTTGCCACCTGAGTGTGATCAAAGTCTCTACAGCTTTTTAAACAGTCTACTCCTAGCACTGATCCGTTGATAAAAAACTGGCATGGATCTTGCTAATATGGTCCTGCATTTTTTTTACCTCCTTCGTCAACAACCACCATGAGCTTGTCCAGAAGGAAAGTTCAAGATCTTTGAAATTCCCCCTGGATATATTTATCCTTTCTCCCTTCAACGTCAGCATTTACATGGAACCACTTGTAGCCTTTCTCACTGACAACACCAAAGCCTACCAAATTGCTTACAAAACTCACGTCTATCTCAAATTGTCATGAACATAAAAAATGGAGTGATTCAAATCTGTATCACACTAACGCCGAAGTGGATGTCAGATACCTACTTGAAGGTCAACCTGAAAAGAACAAAATTGCTTCAATTCAGAAGCAACACTAAAGAACCTTAGATGTAACCTTGCTTTTCTGACATAAACCTTGAATGCTTAACCCCGAAGTAAGAGTTAATGCAAAGTCACTTAGGATCAACCTTTACACAAACCATTACTTCAGAGGTAACATTGCCAAAAACAGTAACACAGCATGGTACCAGCTATCTTTTTTTTTAAACAAATTTTATTGGCAGTTTTGAAATCAGCAGTATACAGACATATTGATATGCAATGATGGAATGTCCGCAAGTTCCTCCAGATTGTCCAGCCCAACCGGGCATCATGTCTCCCCTCCATACCCCCTTCTTCTCTATCTATGACTGCCTGCCGCACTATGCAGTGCTAGCTGTATGTGAGTTGCATCAACTTTAAAAACTTAACAATTCCCCCCTCCCATGACCCCCCCCACTACCCCCTCCCCTGCTGCTGCCGACCAACCCGCCAAATTGCCTCTCACTGTATACATGATCCGGGTCTCAGTCAGAGCTGTCTGTGCTGTGTGTCGTGCTCATAGAGCCCACCCTGTACATGGATGTTAGGAGGCTATGTCCCGTTCATGCTTCCCCCTCAGCCCCTCCTTGATCCAATCCCCTAGGGCTAGCCGGTTGAGATCCTGCCTGTGGCTTGCTAGGCGCAGACTCCCGATCCTCATTCTTCAGGTCGTCCACCAACTCCCCCCAGGCCTGTGCCTGCTCCAGTCACCATATGCCTCTCTTTGCATTCCGAAGAAGTATTCTATGTTCACAACTTGCCCACTTCACTAGCTCCCTTTTCCAGTTGCCTACCCCCAGACCTGCCAGTGCCTTCCTCTTGCTAGTGAGCACCAGCTATCTTTTGTGAAAAACTGAAATCTTTCCAAAATGCATCTGATTTTATAACAACAGCATGGCTCTGGTTATCTCCCACCTGGATGGGGGCAACACCAAGCTTCCCAACCATCCTGACTCCATATTGGCATCTGTGAAAGGCATCCCAATGTATTGGAGCTTATTTCATCAAGTGCCTTAAACTGTTTCACCACGTCATTCCTATGTCGAGAACATTTCTTTAGCTCATCTATTTCTGAATAATTTTCAGAAAAAGTTATATCATCTAGGACATTTGGTACTCACAAACTTTTCCTCTGGGGACAAAAGTACAGTCAGGATTGTGGCCGAGGGCTGCACCAATAGGTGGGGTCAGTGGGGGCAGGGGCAGTGGGGGCAGTGCTACAAGAGATTTAGAAAAAAATCACCTTTTCAAAACACTCCTATGCAAGTGCAGCATTCACCTGTAATCAGACAAGCATAAATAAGAGGGATGTAGGTCACCTGTGAACAGAGACAGAGAAGCCTATAAAATGACCTATAAAACTATAGAAAGAGATGTGTAGTGAAATGGTGTCATAAGGAACAAAGTCAAACTGGGGCACAAAATAGAACCCAGAACCCAAATAAAAGTGGCTGCTTTTAGTAAATTAGAAAACTAAAAAAGTGACCTATGTCAGGAAACTGAGACTTTTTTTTATCTAATAAAGATATACTGTATACATTTTTAGCTTGTTGTGGGAGACTGCATGCATTTGAGCTTGATAAAAAAAGCCTATTTTAATATCCTTGAAATCAACAGTAAAATATTGCACAGCAGACCGTAAAACAGGCCCACAAACATCCCAAAAACAGTCCATCACTGACCTGAAGGTGGACCTGCGAGGAAGGCAAGCTGGCACGAGCAGGCTGACAAAGGAGCTGGTCTGCGGACAGTGAGGAAGGGACCAGGCTGGCCCAATCCACAGGAGGCCTCCTGCTGCTGCAATCCTCAATGGCAGCGGAGAGTTCTGAGAAGATCAGGCTGCACGCAGCGAGGATGAAAGCAGGCTGGGCCGATCCACAGGACACTGTTGCAATCTTCAATGAAGGCGAGATCAGGCTGTGGAAAGTGTGGAAAAGAGCAGGCTAGGCTTCAACATTATCGGCAAAGGCAGCAAGAAGCTCTTGGAAAGGCCCCATAAAAGTCAGCTGTGAATGAGCAACAGTGGAATTTTTGAGGGCCTTTGCTTCCTGCTAGTGCATGACACATGAAACGCTGAGGATATGAGTAAACACAAAAGAAAGCCACTGGAGCATGTGCAGTAGAGCTGCTCTCGCACTTGCTCCAGCAGCCAGTTTGTGTTTACTGAGAGCCTCTGGGAGCCTGCTGGAAACGAAGCAGCTCTGCTTGGGTTTCATAGACAAGGTCAGAGGTCAGCGGGCTGCAATGGAAGATCTGCCAGGCCGCTGGCGGCTCACAAGCCATACTATGAGTACCACAGATTTAGAAGGTCATTACAAACAAAACTCCTGCATACTTTGATCAGAAAGTAAACAATTCAGGTGGACTTGTTATGAACCCCAATGTACCCCAATATAGGCCTAGGTGGTTATGCGACCTTTTGCCTACATTTGTCCTACCACTGTTCTATGTGGTGGCTCTGGTGATGACATTTTACCTAGTTAGTTGCTACATAAGTTATGTTATGTTATGTTATTAAAATATTTCTAAAGCGCACTATCACCGATTGGTTGCTTGGCGCTGTGATCAGCAGTAACATGAACATAGAGGGGGGTGAGTTTATGAAAATTCTTGTCTGAAGAGCCAGGTCTTCAAGGCTTTCCGGAAGGAGAGGAGGTCTTGACAGTTCCGGGTCTCCACAGGGAGAGAATTCCACATGCAGGAAGCGAGGGAAGCAAACCTACGGCCTCCTGCGCGCTTTAGTTTGAAAGAAGGCGTCTGCAGGAGGCTCTGATGGAGTGAGCGTAGGTTGCGGGAAGGGGTGTATCTGAAAATCAGATTGTTGATGAATGATGGACTTTTACAGTATAGGGACTTGAAGATTATGCAGCCAGTCTTAAAGGCACAGCGCTGGGCTACTGGGAGCCAGTGTAGTTTTCTTAAGAGGGGGGTGGCTGCCTGACGCCTTGGTTGGTTCAGGATTAACCTTGCGGCATGGTTCTGTACCATCTGGAGTCACTTAACTAGGTAGTTGGGAAGACCTAGGTAGATAGCATTCGCGTAGTCCAGATGGGACAGTACAGTAGAAATCACAACCTGGGTGATTGCCTCGGGTGTGAGCAGGCGACGTACCTTACGGATTTTTTTTCAGTTGGAAGAAGCACTTGGAGACCACCTGACCTACTTGCGTTTTAAGAGATAAGTCACAGTCTACAGTGACACCAAGTGTTTTAGCTGACAAGGAGGGAGTTGGGGCTTGGCCCAGTTCAGAGGGCCAGTAGTGCGGGCCTCAATACTTGCCGCTTTCACCGGTCAGGACTAGCTCGGTTTTACCCGGATTTAATTTGAGCTGGTTCTGGTCCATCCAGGTTTTAATGAAGCTCATGGTAGACTGGAAGTGCAGTATGGAGTCTTCGGTGTTGTCGATGGTAAAAAGCAGTTGTAAATCGTCTGCATAGTTGAAGACTCTCACCTGATTGTCTCTTAAGGTCTGAATCAAGGGAAGTATATACAGATTAAATAGGTGGGGAGACAGGGAGGAGCCCTGTGGTACTCCACAAGTGATGGCCTGTTTGACACCCATTAAGTCACCAAGGCGTAGAGTTTGGTTACGGTCTGTCAGGAAGGATCTCAGCCAACCGGCTGCTAGGTCCCGGACGCCGGCTTGTTCGACACGGTCGACCAAGATGTTGTGGTCGACCGTGTCGAAAGCGGCCAAAAGGTCCAGGAGCACGAGGGCTTGTGGGGAGCGTCTGTCGGCACAGTCGGGCAGGGTGTCCAGAACTGTCGTGACTACTGCTTCAGTAGAGTGTGCAGGCCGAAAGCCTGCCTGATGGGGGTCGAAGCAGGAGGATTCCTCAAGAAAGTTAGATAGGCATTTGGCCATGTGTGCCTCCAGAACTTTGGCCAAATAAGGCAGCAGCGAGATAGGTCGGAAGTTGGCTTTACAGGCTGGATCTGCCCCAGGTTTTTTTAGTAGCGGAATGACTATGGCTTCTTTAAATGCTGCGGGGACTAGGCCAAGAGTCAGGGAATTGTTCAGGAGTGTAAGGGCAGGGGCTGAGTGAGTCAAGAAGCACTCTTTTAACATAACTGTTGTGTGGTGTTCTCCGAAAACTAGCCTTGTGTATTATGCATGAGTATAAGGGTCACCTCTATCGACATGCACAAAGTAAACTTCTAGGTAGATCCCCTGAGGGTACATTTTGGGTATATAAGCACTACATCTTTGCTGGTGAACCACAGGAGAAAAAGTTTTCCATGCTGATACACTAACGTGAAATGCTGAGATTCCTGCTCGTGGACACTCCAGCCCGCAGTGGTCTGGCGTCCCTTGTGGGGTGTCCATCTCGAGACCAAGATGGGGTCCTTCCCTCTCCCACATCAGGTAATGGGGTTAGCTCTATCCTAAGGGGATTCTTGGCTATACACCTACATACACGGTAGGTACATTTAGGTGCATCTAGTTAGTGTTTGCATCGTAGGAGTACGCATTATTACTGTCATGCATACATATGCCTGCATATACAATTCCACATTTTCTCTATCCTACTGGTGCTCATAACTGAACACATCAGTTTCTGTCTCATGGTTGTTGCAGCACACGCATTTTATACTCGAATGATGCTGGTTCAATAAATTATTTTTTTAACTTCCCAATTGTTTATTCTGTGTATTTCTCTGAGACAAAGTAAACACAAGTGAGTGCTCTACTGTTTCCCCGATACCTATGGGGTCAGGGTTGTCATGTTCGATAGTTGCGAGGAGCTATTCGCTCCTTGGTAAGAGGGGCTAGTAGTTGCACTGTGAGCTAGCTGCACTAACAGACTAACATGTCCTTTGGGGTGTCTGGAATCAGTCTGGACACAAATCCCCTAGTTTATGTTGTCTTAATAGATTTGTAGGAACTACAGAACATGGCGCAAAATGATGGTTTGGATCTAATTTAATGGTCAAACCTTAGTAGTTCAGATGTGCTTTTTCTCAGAGACCCCTACTCACATTTACCCAGAGACGTCTGGAGTGGGAAGGGACAAATCTGCCACAGCTGCGTAGGCATATCCTATGTAGTGGATGTAGGTTTATTCAAGCTTGAAGGATTGTAGTTCCCTACATTGTGCATAAAACCTTATCTCATTTCCCTTGCTACTCTTTCAACAATGTCTACTGAAGAGAAAGCTGAGCCAGCATTACATGCAAATTCAACAAGGAATCAGGATCAGGAAGGTGCTATAAGCATTTTAAAAAAATTCAGAAATGCACCTACTTTAAAACTAGCAGAGTTTAGAGTCTCAGCATTAGGTGGGACTTTAACATTCATGGTTGAGACACACAAGTCATTCAGGATGGAGGTATTTTATTTATAGGTTAAGTTCCCACCTGTAGATGCACACAAAACTAAATTTTAATCTTACAGCACGGTTGAAACACCAGAAGAATGTTGTCCATATGAGGACATTGTGGTTCCACTAAGTTACCAGAAGCATATAAACTAGTTTAAAGGCACCCTTGCACACACCACAGATAAAGTGAGACTCGGTCCGCTCAGCAGAGACGGAGAAACTTGGCTGGTCCTAGTGGCTTAGACACCGCTTCCAGACGTTGACACATAGCTGATAGCAGACTTACATCCACTTCACAAAAAAATATTATAACTATATAGAAATTTGACACAGTTTGTTATGAGAACACTCACACGTCACAAGGAAAATGTGATACACAGTTTTGATCTCCCTTCTTTCATCAATGAGTTAGTTTGTTTGTTTTTTGTTGGCGTGCATGCCCGGAATCATGGACTGCCCAAAACACGTGTGTATAGTAATCACTAGAAGAAAGTGGGGCGACATGACACCCCACTCCGGACGCACAGCCATCGTTCATGCATAAAGATGCAACATTTGTTCCAATTTCGTCAAAAGGATTTTTATTTTCATTTGTTCTTAGTTTGTTTAAAGATCATCTTTTTAGCCAGTCACTCGGTGGAATTTGTATGAGTTTAACGGATTCTACTGCAGGTACAGAAATGACCGGTAACACACTTAGGAAATCAGAGGGCATTACATTGATTAGGGGTACACTCCTGTTATATACATGTATGTTTTTAACTTTATTAATGTGCTTAATGTGGCAATCAGAATCTGAGTAACAAATACAGCTAATGACTATGTTTTTAATGTTTATAGATAACCCCTGAAGAAGGCCATAAAATGGCCCGAAATGCATTGGGTATTTAAAGCAACGTGATGAGGAATAATTATGTTATACGCCATGCTGCGGAGTAAAGCCAGCATCGGTATCTCTTCAGCATTAAGGATTGTGCAAACATAAGCGTCCACCGAGTGACTGGCTAAAAAGATGATCTTTAAACAAACTATGAACAAATGAAAATAAAAATCCTTTTGACGAAATTGGAACAAATGTTGCATCTTTATGCATGAACGATGGCTGTGCGTCCGGATTGGGGTGTCATGTCGCCCCACTTTCTTTTAGTGAACACTCACACGTCAACCAACTATAATTACCCCAGCAGCTCAACTACATGGAACTGCAACTAAAATCACCCCACAAATGCTGAACACAGTTATGGAAAGAATGCCCACTAAACGCTAGCAAATGCCCTTCTGGATAGCACAGAAAATAGCACAGTTGGAGGCAGTGTTTCCACACACAGGTGCACAGAAAAAATACAGAACACTAACAATTTTCTTGCAAATGGGGATAAATCCCCCGATAGCGGACTAACCACCTGGGGTACAGTTTTCACTGCCATCTATATCAGAACTCATGGTATCCCTTCAATAGCAGTGATACCAGAAGTGTTAAGACAAATACAGAATGAGTATGAAGCAGAACCTGCTCTGAACATGGGGATGATATTATTAGGTATTTTTTCCCATGTATCTACAATTACGTTATCAAACATAAAAGGGCAGGCCGCAGTGGTGGCTATATGCTAACACCTGAGGGAATGCACTACTGCACCACAAGAGCAAGAATTACCAAAAATTAGGTAGAGATAATATGGGAGCCAGAGCTATAAAACCACAAGTGATGGGTAGTCCTGAAAAGCATAACACCAAAGAAGCACCTAATTCTTCAAAAAAGTATTGGGATAATAAACAACAACAAAATAGACAGAATAGATCACAATCACGGGTTGGGTCTCCTCGACAAGAGCCCTCCGAAAGGAGGTATAGCCTTAGAAATTGTGAAAACATTTAAAAAACCTGACAGGTATCAGGATACTGATACACGTTCCTCTCATTCCTTTCAGGGTTCATCAAAAAACTCCAAGAGGTAAGGACGGTCAGAACACAGATCAGAAAAGTCCAGAGATACACATCGTACTTAAGATTATAATATCAAAAAAGAAGATAAACACATATCAAAACCTCATTTTAAAAAGAAGAAAGTCACTGGCCTTAAGATAAGAAATGCCCAGGCTGCTGAGGACCCAACTTCTGAATGGAGAATGGGCTCTGACGATGCTAGACAGCACAGGAGAAGTAATAATAGCTTGTGATAACCTGAAGGAATATCTGGTGACAGCGGCATTCAATGAACATATCACTGTGGAGACACCTGAAACTAGAGTAAGTGTCCCACACCCGTTATATGAAATAACACTCCAAATGGATGGGGGCAAACCCAGGAAATTTAAAGGTCTCTTTTGGAATTACCTGAGTTTTGGATATGACATCCTTGTGGCTAAAAAAAAGATTGAAAAACACCAAAAGAGAAGACCAGGTCAAAAGTGGTGTCCTGTCCTGTATAGTGTGCGGCAATCACACGTGCACACATGTGAAAAAGAAGTGAAGAGTCTTACTGGGCTATAAGAGTCCCATCAGACCACCCATTATGGCGGCATTTCATCATATGGGGATTAATGGTCGTTCCAGGCATCACCTGGACCATCTCATGGCAGTGCATGAGTGGAAACCGGCAAATATAGCCACAGTAATGCTCGAAGGAATTTTTGTAGAAAGTCGTGCAGTGCTATTGAAAATGTGCTAACTAAAATTGGCTAACTAGATTGGAAAAGTTGCTAACCGTGATTAGTCTAGGTGTCAAGATTAAAAACACGCCTAGTAGTGAGTGAATAAGACTACCTTATGGCGATGTGCAAGTGGTCGACTAGTTTCAGCTAACAGGAGTATTGCTCCAGCTTTCGTCAGGACCTTGAAAAATCGTATATGATATGCTACTGCAACACAGGTAGGGGGGTATATACACATGTGAGAGAAAATAAGTTGTAACAATAACATGTAGTATACTCAAGAAAGTCATGTCTCCCCCTTTACAACTTTGAACCCCAGTGTCCACTGTTCACAGGAAAAGATCTTCTTCCCAGCTTTGTGTGGGTGAAGACCTCACCTCGCCCGGCAACTGCTCGGGAAATGGAGGCCCCTCTCTATCCGTCGGTACCTCGCATCTAAATCCGAGCGGAAGGGGAGGCCAAAAAAAAAGATTGCCCATCTAAGTTTGTTATGGGTTGCCCAAAAGGATCATTTTACCAGCTTCCTCCGACCACGTTCCAGAATCACTAATATATTCATACGAGCAGGAGTGGGTGTTAGCACTTGCTCCTGCATTATACCGCAATCATGTAGGGTAGGATTCTGAGTCACCTCACCATGAAATCCTAGTAAATAATACTCCAGTTGCACATAGACAGTACCCAATAAAACATAAAATGAGAAACAGTGGTTAATTTGTAAAAAAATTAAGTGCCCAGACTCTCGTCAGGAGACAGCCTGCACTATCCATTTCTCCTGTTAGCGCAGCCTAAAATGAAACTAACCAGAAAGTTGGGGAGGAGTGTGCCGTACTGGCCAGAGCTGCTGAATTTGGACCTTTGGAACCAAGTTTGAGTCTCAGCGTTGGAATAAAATCCTGTGATTCTAGGCAAATCACTTAATCTCCCCATTCATAAATGAAGGAGTCCTTAACTGGTGCTCATGAAAAGCCCGGTGTTGAGGATTAGGTGCCAGTGCTGAGCATCGAAAACCGCTGGCTCAAATTAAGCACTGATTGCAATGATTAGGTAGGGAAGGTGGAGTAGGATTTTGTATCCCAGATATTGTGGTGTCTTCTGATTGGAATAGAGAACCAGGTGGAAAGGTTGTCTGATGAACTAGCGATAACCTGTTTAGGTGTATAGTAAGCATGGGCTGAAAATTCGCGATCCGCGAATCTCGCGAAATCGCAGTAAAATCCGTGAATCAGCGGGGACGAATTTTCAGCCAAGCACTTACAGGGTTACAGCAGCAGGTGCAAAAGTTGAAGCTAATTTTTTGTAACCTTTTACAAAAGCGTTACAAAGAAATTAACTTGGGCGCCTGCTGCTGGAAGCCTGTAAGTGCTTCCTGGCGCCTCGTTGCCTACTTGCAACTATTCTCTGACCCTGCTCTGACGAAAATCCAAGAACAGAAGTGAAATATTAACATCTTTTTGTTACATTTGTAATAAAGTTTGAAACATTGAGAGAACATATTTGAACCAGTTGTTGTTGAATGGTTGCCCATATTGATGCTGGGGTGGTGCTGAGTGGTGCTGTGGTGCTGCTGAGTGGTGCTGTGGTGATGCTGAGTGATGCTGGGGTGGTGCTGAGTGGTGCGGTGGTGGTGCTGAGTGATGCTGTGGTGGTGCTGAGTGGTGCTGTGGTGGTGCTGAGTGATAATGTGGTGGTGCTGAGTGGTGCTGTGGTGGTGCTGATTGGTGCTGTGGTGGTGCTGAGTGATGCTGTGGTGGTGCTGAGTGATGCTGTGGTGATGCTGAGTGGGGCTGTGGTGGTGCTGAGTGATAATGTGGTGGCACTGAGTGATGCTGTGGTGGCGTTGAGTGATACTGTGGTGGCGCTAAGTGGTGCTGTGGTGGTGCTGAGTGATAATGTGGTGGTGCTGAGTGATAATGTGGTGGTGCTGAGTGATGCTGGGGTTGCGCTCAGTGATGATGTGGTGATGCAGAGGGCAGAAAGGCACAGAAAAACAGTCTAACAGAGGACAGAAGGGCAGAAAAACAAGGGAAAAACGAGTCTAACAGAGGGCAGAAGGGCACAAAAAACTAGCCTAACGGGGTGGAAAGCACAAAAAAGAGTCTAACAGAGGGCAGAAGGGCATAAAAAACGAGTCTAACAGGGGGCAGAAGGGCAGAAAAACAAGGGAAAAACGAGTCTTACAGAGGGCAGAAGGGCACAAAAAACTAGTCTAACGGGGTAGAAAGGCACAAAAACAAGTCTAACAGAGGGCAGAAGGGCACAAATACAAGGGAATGACAAAGGGCAGAAGGGCACAAAAACAAGGGAAAAATGAGTCTAACAGAGGACAGAAGGGCACAAAAAACGAGTCTAACAGGGGGCAGAAGGGCAGAAAAACAAGGGAAAAACGAGTCTAACAGAGGGCAGAAGGGCTGAAAAACAAGGGAAAAACGAGTCTAACAAAGGGCAGAAGGGCAGAAAAAACTAGTCTAACAGGGGGCAGAATAAATCCCGCCCTGCGTGTTTGTCCACAAAGATGTCACCTTTTTGTGCAATACCTCTACTCAACTGGAGTACTTTCTACTGTCTAATCAGTAAGTGCTCCCTCGTTGGCTAAATGTATAGGGGCAGATTTAAAATAACTGGCGCATCCCCAGGGATGCGCCAGTTATTGTGCACCGCAGCTCCGCCACCCATGGAGCGCCGCATTTACAATGCAGTCCAAAAAGGGGTGGTGATGGACGGAGCATCTGAATCAATCAAACACTCACACCCAGTCAAAAGATCTGGGTTTAATCCATCACCGTTCTTTAGCCCACTCTGCCACCCCAGTTCAGACATGGCTATATTCAAATCATTCCGACCCTGTGCCTCATGGGAACAGTCCAGCCCGAACTGCCAAGCCATGTCTTCCCTGGACCGGAAACAAGCTTCCGAGGACCGGTTTCTGGCAATCCAGCCGTCTTCAGCCCGGCTTGCTTTAATCCAGTGGCAAAGTGAGCAAGGGACTCATGTCTGAGCATACCCTGCCACACTTATGGCGGCCAAAAGAAGTACAAAAGGGGGTGGTGATGGATGTAGCATCTGAATCAATCAAACACTCACACCCAGTCAAAAGATCTGGGTTTAATCCATCACCGTTCTTTAGCCCACTCTGCCACCCCAGTTCAGACATGGCTATATTCAAATCATTCCGACCCTGTGCCTCATGGGAACAGTCCAGGCCGAACTGCCAAGCCATGTCTTCCCTGGACCAGAAACAAGCCTCCGAGGACCGGTTTCTGGCATTCCAGCCATCTTCATCCCGGCTTGCTTGAATCCAGTGGCAAAGTGAGCAAGGGACTCATGTCTGAGCATATCCTGCCACACTTATGGCGGCCAAAAGAAGTACAAAAGGGGGTGGTGATGGATGTAGCATCTGAATCAATCAAACACTCACACCCAGTCAAAAGATCTGGGTTTAATCCATCACCGTTCTTTAGCCCACTCTGCCACCCCAGTTCAGACATGGCTATATGCAAATCAGTCCGACCCTGTGCCTCATGGGAACAGTCCAGCCCGAACTACCAAGTCATGACTTCCCTGGACCGGAAAAAAGCTTCTGAGGACCGGTTTCTGGCATTCCAGCCGTCTTCAGCCCGGCTTGCTTGAATCCAGTGGCAAAGTGAGCAAGGGACTCACGTCTGAGCATACCCTGCCACACTTATGGTGGCCAAAAGCAGTACAATTATAACACAAAAGAAGGTGGTGATGGACGGAGCATCTGAATCAATTAGATGTCTGATTGATTCGGATGCTTCGTCCTTCACCACCCCCTTTTGTACCGCATTTACAATGAGGCGCACCATGTGGCAAAAATGGCACAGATGTGTCACGCATCTGTGCCGTAAAAGCAGCGCATTGCAGGAGCTGCGTAGAGCTTGTGACACAGCTCCAGCAATGCTCTGGGGGGGCCCTATCTCCCCAATGCTGCATCAAGCCATGCGTCTGCTTCAAGCAGGTGCAGGGTTTTGATGCAGCATTGGCCTAAAAGTGACTGAGTGAATTCTTGTAGATTTCACTTAGCCACTTTTAGGAGGCGTTCCTGCGCAGGAACGCCCTCCCCTGCGCCGGTACGCCTCCAGAGCTGAGAGATGCATCACATAGTTAATACCCAGCACCATGGCGCATCTTTTGTGCTGCCGCTGCATCACAAAAGGTCTCAGTAGAGGGTGGGAGTGGTGAAACAGAGGGTGGCAGTGATGAACCAGAGGGTGACACTGATGAATCAGAGGGTGGCAGGGGTGAACCAGAGGGTGACAGTGCTGAACCAGAGGGTGGCAGTGCTGAACCAGAGGGTGGCAGGGGTGAACCAGAGGGTGGCAGTGATGAACCAGATGGTAGCAGGGGTGAACCAGAGGGTGGCAGTGGTGAACCAAAGGGTGACATGGGTGAACCAGAGGGTGGCAGTGGTGAACCAGAGTGTCGCAGTGGTGAACCATAGGGTGGCACTGCTGAACCAAAGGGTGACAGTGGTTAACCAGAGGGTGGCAGTGGTGAACCAGAGGTGCTGTGATGAACCAGAGGGTGGCAGTCGTGTGCCAGAGGGTGGCAGTGGTGAACCAGAGGGTGACAGTGCTGTACCAGAGGGTAGCAGGGGTGAACCAGAGGGTGCTGTGATGAACCAGAGGGTGGCAGTGGTGAACCAGAGGGTGGTGGGGGTGAACCAGAGGGTGGCAGGGGTGAACCAAAGGGTGGCAGTGCTGAACCAGAGGGTGACAGTGGTTAACCAGAGGGTGGCAGTGGTGAACCAGAGGTGCTGTGATGAACCAGAGGGTGGAAGTGGTGAACCAGAGGGTGGCAGTGGTGAACCAGAGGGTGGCAGTGGTGAACCCGAGGGTGACAGTGCTGTACCAGAGGGTGGCAGGGGTGAACCAGAGGTGCTGTGATGAACCAGAGGGTTGCAGTCATGAACCAGAGGGTGGCAGTGGTGAACCAGTGGGTGACAGTGCTGTACCAGAGAGTGGCAGGGGTGAACCAAAGGGTGCTGTGATGAACCAGAGGGTGGCAGTGGTGAACCAGTGGATGGTAGGGGTGAACCAGAGGGTGGCAGTGGTGAACCAGAGGGTGGCAATGCTGAACCAGAGAGTGACAGTGGTTAACCAGAGGGTGGCAGTGGTGAACCAGAGGTGCTGTGATGAACCAGAGGGTGGCAGTCATGAACCAGAGGATGGCAGTGGTGAACCAGAGGGTGACAGTGCTGAACCAGAAGGTGGCAGTGGTGAACCAGAGAGTGGCAGTGCTGAACCAGAGGGTTGCAGTGGTGAACCAGAGGGTGGCAGGGGTGAACCAGAGGATGGCAGTGGTGAACCAGAGGGTGGCAGTGATGAACCAGAGGGTGGCAGTGGTGAACCAGAGGTGCTGTGATGAACCAGAGGGTGGCAGTCATGAACCAGAGGATGGCAGTGGTGAACCAGAGGGTGACAGTGCTGAACCAGAAGGTGGCAGGGGTGAACCAGAGAGTGGCAGTGCTGAACCAGAGGGTGGCAGTGGTGAACCAGAGGGTTGCAGGGGTGAACTAGAGGATGGCAGTGGTGAACCAGAGGATGGCAGTGCTGAACCAGAGGGTGGCAGTGATGAACCAGAGGGTGGCAGTGGTGAACCAGAGGGATCTGTGCCCAAACACGACCGCATGGGTAACTTTGCCATGCAACCGGCCCGCGAACACGCAAAAAGCCCCCCGAACACGCAAAAAAACCAGCGAACACGCAAAAAACCCCGCAAACATGCAAAGAACCCCACGAACACGCAAAAAACCCTGGGAACACGCAAAAAACAAAAATCCTCAAATTTGCTGAAATTCGCGGATTTTGCGGATTGCAAATTTGATTTCGCACGAATTCGCGGAACGCGAATTCGCAAATTTCGCCCATACTTAGTGTATAGCATGATGAATTATTCCCAGGAGTCACCATTTCAATGGCAGTGTCTCTCTTTCCCCTATTGCTCTGCCTTCTCTCATCCAGCGTCCTTCCTCCCCTCCCCTTTCAAAAGATCTCACCCCTGCACAGCTTAGTTTGAGCCGGTGGTTTCCAGTGGTTTCTGGTGTTTGGCACAATGTCATGACCAACGTGGCCACTGTAACTTTACGCAAGAAGAATATGCGATTGAGCAATCATTTTAGGCACGCCAAGAAATACTCACATTGGAGAAGCCTTCAGTTGATTCCAAGGCTCGCCTTAATGCACTTTCTGAGAGCTCCCAAAGACTCTGGCAATCAGCATTCAAATTCTGAGGTTCCGTTGTGTAATCAAGTTTAACGATCTTGTGTTCTTTAGCTCGCAATGGGTTTGGGAACCATTGCCCATGCTCCAATTACGTACAGCGCACTTCAACTGTGATTTGGAGGCGTGAGCACTGTCTCTTTCTGCGCATTCTCTCTGTGGAGAAAAGATTTGGGAATATTTTGGCATACTAGCAGTTAATTTGTTTCCGGACATTTTGGTTTCAGTATTCAGAGTTCCAGGGAAGCTTCCAGTGTAAAACGCATGCGCAACGAGCAAACATTTAGGTTATTTTACCATGCGGGCAGCTGCGCATCAAGAGCAAATCATTTGTTGGTTTAATCTAACAAAGTCAACTCTTATTATTTGTTGTAGTCCTGCAGAGAAAAGATTTTTCAAGTAAACTTACAACTTCTGGTGCGCACAACTCCAGCGGATTATTCAGCTTGAAGACAAGGTACTGTGTCCGCATGTAATAAATGTACCAGTACTTGCCACCACTAGAACAAATGTTAATTTCATACAAGGATTATTATTAGGCCTGGGCAAAGCACTACAGTATGCTGTAGCGCCGAGTGCTACACCCGAACTCCAGTACTGTGTGGACTACAGAGGGCTCAATTCAGTCGCGAAGACTGATGCGCACCCCATCACCAGAGCTGATGAGCTCATTGATCGGCTAGGGGCTGCCCGGTACCTCAGCACATTTGACTTAAAGTCTGGGTACTGGCAGATCACCTTGACTGATGGGGCAAAAGAGAGGTCAGCATTCTCCACCCCATTTGGGCATTTCCAGTTTCGTGTTATACCCTTTGGGATGAAGAATGCCCTGCTACCTTTCAGAGGTAGGTCAACCCGGTGTTAGTTGGACTGGATGAGTTCAGCGCCTCCTACCTGGATGACATCGCAGTGTTCAGTGCCAGTCGGAAGGAACATCTGCGCCACCTCTGGGAAGCGTTGATGGTGCTTCGTAAGGCAGGCCTCATGATCAAGGCGAGTAAGTGCCAGATCGAGCAAGGTTCCGTGGTGTACTTGGGACACCAAATTGAGAGCAGCCAAAGGCGCCCCTACAACACAAGATTTAAACCATCCTGGCTTGGGAGTCATCCAAAACACAGACAGCGGTGAGAGCCTTCTTAGGTCTCACAGAGAACTACAGGAGGTTTGTCAAAGGGTATGGCAAAATTATTGCACCCTTGAGAGAGCTGACTTCCAGGAAGCAGCCCAAGAAGGTGATCTGGACTGACACTTGTCAGAAAGCTTTTGAGGCCCTGAAAGCTGCCATGTGCACGGCGCCCGTGCTCAGGGCAACCAACTTCTTAAGTGAATTTATTGTTCAGACAGACGCTTCATATCATGGTGTGGGGGCTGTTCTGTCACAGATGAATGAGGAGGGCCTAGATGAACCTGTAGCCATTATCAGTAGAAGGTTACTTCCATGGGAACAGCGGTGGAGTACTATTGAGGGTGAGGCATTTGGGATGGTCTGGGCACTGATGAATTTGAGACCGTACCTGTTTGGGGCTCACTTCCGGGTTCAGACAGACCACAGGCCCCTCAGATCATTGAGGCAGATGAGGGGTGAGAATCCAAAGCTGCTGAGGTGGTCTATTTCCCTACAGGGTATGGACTTTACGGTGGAGCACCGCCCTGGTACAGAACACGCCAACACTGATGGACTGTCCAGATTTTTCCGCCTTAGTGATGAGAACTCCCAGGAGTTAGGGTAGTTCTCCCTACATTTCAGCTGGAGGGGACACGTGTTAGACCTGGCACCATTGGCGTGGGTCTCCCTCCATTTTTGATGCTGCCTCATGTATTTTTGCTGGTGTTAGATGCTTTGGGCACAAACCCACTGCTATCCAGTGCCACAGTGCAAGTGCTCCCTATTTTAAATTGATGTATTAATCAGTGGTTCCATGTTTGGCTATTTGGTTTACTTGTCAGACCCAAGTCTAGGGCACTCAGTGTGCCCAGGGCATGTAAATCCAAATGCTGCTTGTGGGCATGCAGCACTGGGTGTGCCACCCACAGAAGCAGCCTTGTAAAATGTGTCTAAGGTTTGCCATTGCAGAGTCTGCGTGCAGTCTGGTACTGTCATGCTGACTGGGTACGTGCACCCTCTTCCCAGTCCCTAAACCTTCTCTTTTCTTCAAATAAGTCAAACCTATGGTAGGCCCAAGGGCAGGGTGCATTGTAAGAATAAGGTAGGACAAGCCCTGATATGTGTGGCATGTCCTAAAAGTGAATTACAGCCATTTTCGTTTTTCACTATTGCAAGGCTACCTGTTCTCTGTAGGCTACAATGGGCTGTTAGAGTTATTACATTTTATAATCCTAACTGTCTCATGAGAACATGGTAGAAATTTGAGTTTAGTATGCCTGAACTAGCTTAGCAGCTAGTGAAGTTTGCTTTAACATTCTGTGTTTGCAAATACCACTTTTAGAAAGTAGGACCCTAGCTAAAACTAATCATGTTTATCTGATTACCCTGTACAAATATTTCACCAACCTTCCTGACAACTAGGTACAGAGCGAGTGGAGGCCCAACCTCCCATAAAAAGAAAAAGGTCACAACCCATAAAAGTTAATGTGTCCAATTACCAATATCACACTTTCAAAAAAAGATACCCCTTCTGGGGCCATCTTCTGATGCTGTAGTAAAAAGTGTGTTAATAGAGTGTGGATAGCACACCCTTTAAAAGGAAAGCACTGGAACCCTAAAGGAAAATAAAGGCATATGCAATAATGGATTGTTTTTTAACTAACCAAATGAACATAGCTCTTATTTAACAGTTTGGCCATTGAACATCCAGTGCACCACCTTTTCAGTGGTCATATCAGTACCCCAAAGGATGACAATGTGTGTACTAAGAACTACAAACTGTACATCAAAATTTTTACCTTAAACTTTGTTTACTGAAAACACTCCTATTTACCAGAGGATTACAGACGTCTCCCTTGGACCCAATCCCAAGATCTGCAATGTTCAATAAGTAATGTATTGTGGCGCCTGTATGTATTTTTAATTTTTTTTTATTGGTTTTATGTTGAGAGAACAGAAAAAAGAAAACCAAAAAGAGATAACACTCCATCTTGACGTTGTATACATTATGCAATTACAGGAAACAGTATTAAAAATAAATAAGAAATAGAAATTAGTCTTGAAGCATACATAGTTCCGCCACAGCCCAGCCACCTACCTAGCACATATAACAATCTATACACCAGCTCTACAGCCCTTCAAATACTAACACCGGCATTTGTAACAGTGACCTTGCACCATTGAGCTATACAATACAAACATTATAAAGAAATCAACCTATATCAAAACAAAAAAAACAATACGTATAAATTCCAAGAATATGTATCCAATTTTAGCACCCCCTCCAACCTGCCCAGATATGACCAAGTGCATCTCACCGCAATTCCACTTCAATTGTACGCATCACCCCTCCAGCGTTCATACATGTAGAAAATCACACCGACTTACCAAGTAGGTACAATTGTAGAGGTTCCCAACTGACCGGCAACTCCTCTACATATGTATTAGGATTATCTCAACAGTAGACTAGATCTGACAGCCGTGCCTTAAGTGTGGGTTTAGATCTGCCACCCCATGTGATAGAAACTCTGCGCACCGCCAGCAATAACGCTAATCGTACGAAGTTGCCACTTACTCCCCGAACATGTGGCACACAACAGAGCAGACACACCAGCGGAGTGCATTGCACATCCACAGCAACCATCTCCTGTATACTACCCACCACTGCGCCCCAAAATGTACCCACTGTCCGACAGCCCAACGCAAAATGCATGAAATCTGCTGTGTCCTGTCCACATCTATCACAACATGCAGTCCCACGTAAGCCATACCTGTGCAGTCATGCTGGGGTATAGTATACTTGATGTATATATTTAAAGTGTATGATCCGAAGGCTACCGTTCATACTAAGTTTCCCTGTCATGTCACAAATACACTTTCAATTCTCCTCTGTGATAGGATTTGGAAAACACTCGTTCCACCTTTCCCAACTTTTATCTGACACCTCCACAGTTTCATCCCTAATCATCCTATACAGTCTTGATACCAGTTTTTTGTTAGTGGGAGTGAAAAGCATGAACTGCAGCGACAACAGCTCGGGGGGTTCCTGCGGATACGTGGTGTAATGCATCCTGGCCACGTGCCGCAGTCTATGCACTGCAAAGCGAAAAAGAAGCGACTGGTTACTGACATACTGCAGCGACTCCGGCACTATGATCGAACCCTGCGGATAAATATCCTGCATGTGCACAATTCCGGCTTCCCGTAACAGTCTCATAGAGGGACCCTCATGTGTAACTGACAAAGCAGCATGATGCTCCAGATGCAGAAGCGATGCATATAACGGCAGCTTCCGCGCTAATCTCCCTATATTCCTCCAGGCTAAAACCGTGGCGTCAACCGCATTGATTTCCGACTTCGGAGTGCCACGTGCATGATGAGTAATGATGCTGTGAAGCGGGATCGGCGCAGCGTCCCCCTCCTCAACTGCCACATGCGGAGTAAAAGCATGCGCTCTGTACCAATAGTATGCATATTGGGCCTGCGCGCTCAGGTAGTACACATAAAAGTCTGGAGCAGCAAAACCTCCTCTCTCATACCCCTTGGTAAGTATCGACCACTGCACTCTCGCCGCCACCAACCGGAGCAACTGACTACGAAGATTTTTGAAAAAAACCTTTGTGAGTGCTATTGGAATATTAACAACGAAATAGAGAAACTTCTGCAGCACTACCATCTTGACAAGCGCAAATCGGTCTGCTAAGGAGAGCGGCAGCGTAATCCAGACATCCGCCCAGTCTTCTAATTTCGAACATGTCCTGCCATAATTTTCCCGGACCACCACTACCGGATCACGATGTATCCAGACGCCCCGATATTTAACTGGATCCGTTGCCCACACCAGTGGGAACTCCAAGCTAGGTTTAGCGGTACATGTCGTCAGTGGAATGATGTACGATTTATCCCAGTTGATGTGAAGGCCCAATATATAGCTAAACCGGACATATTCCCGAAGCAGTTGCATTAAATATTTATTCGGTTCACGCACAAAAAGAACCATGTCATCCGCATATAGCAATATCGTCACCGGTCTGTACTTAAAATTAAGTGCTGTTTCTCTGTGTCTCTGGCGAATCACACAAGCCAACGGCTCCAAAACTATCGCAAACAACAACAGCGACAGCGGGCAATAGTACTTTTATCCACTGCATAAATAGGAGGGAAGCCCATGCGCCGGAACACTCGATACATATAGTGCCATTCAACTGAATCGAATGCCTTGGCTGCATCCAATAGCATCGCCGCCGCCTTCATACTGTGCTCCAAGACATGAAACATCAAAAAAATCATACGGAGGTTGTGTGAGGTGGATATGTCTGAAATAAAACCTGCCTGATCAGGCAGTACTAGCCCCTGCAATAATGGCTGCAGTTTGATTGCAAAGATCTTCGCCAATATCTTGATGTCAATATTAATGAGAGATAGCGGGCGATAGGATTCACACCTCTCCGGTGACTTGTCTTTCTTAAGAAGAGTGATAACAAAGGCTTCTCTCAGGGAAGGGGGCAGTACACCACTCTCATACGCCTCAACGTACATTTCCAATATGTGTGGGGCAAGCAGGTCAATGTATTTCTTATAAATTTCAACTGTAAGCCCATCTGGGCCAGGCGCCTTACCATTGGATAACGCCACAATCGCCATCTTAATGTCCTGCTCGTCTATAGGTAAACATAAATATTTTCTCTGCACATCAGAAAGCCAGGCACAGGCAATATTATCCAGGTGCGCCTCAAATTCCTGCTCTGATGCATTACTTTGCAACCTATAAAGCTCTGCATAAAAGCCACGAAATTGCTCTACAATGTCCTCTGACATGAAATGCTCGCCCCGTGGCACCTCTTTGTATGTTTCTGCATCCACTAATTACTAAAGCACTGCCGAATCTGGTGGAGTCTACACCAAAGCTATCACCGCACTTGCATCGGGACCTCTACCACAACACTTATATTTACACCAAATCCGACACAAGCGCTCCATAAGCAATACACAGTGCCCTCTTACACAACATGTGGTATCAGCACATGACCACCATGAGCTCCAAGACAGCAGCCAGGTCATGTTACATCTGTTCGCTGATACCCCATGCAGTAGGTGCAGACAGGCTTTACTTGTCCCAAGAGGTAGCCCCTGAAAGAGAAAATTGTCTTTTCCACCTATATCTGGGTAGCACTAGGGCCAAGATACAAGCCAACAGAGTAGAATCCAACAGAGCAATAGTGAATCTGACCTGGTAAGAGACCAATCCCAGAGCCTTTTGCTTTTTCACCAAGCCTAGCATAATTCAGACTGAACTAGATAGGATGCACAGAAAGGGCACTATGGTGGAGGAAACTGTTTGGTCCCAAGACTTTCCTGAAAATATATTCTTGGATGTCGCAAAATCACCACATCAGTGCAGGAACAGCATAGATACCCCATGTCAGGAAATCAGGGATACTAAAGTGAATATGAATACGTGGTTAGAAGATTAGGGGCACATCCTAATTGTACTCCTTGTGTTTTAGTAATAAAGGTACCATTCCATTGGGAAGAAATGAAAACTGTGGCACAGTACTGCATATTCGGGATATGCAATGGGGCATCTCCATGCTGATGGACGCCTACTGGCAGTGTGGCTAGTTTGCTACTTTCAGCTCATCCCCAGATGGCATAGCCTCTGCTCCCTTGTCCCCATACACACAGTAACCCTGGTCATTCCCAGAGAAGATCTGTCAGAATTACACCAACATCTTCTCAAAAGGAGACGACTCTGTTGCATCAGGCTCGAGAAAAAAAACTGCTAAGAATTTTGGCTGAACTCGGTACAAGGACATTCCAGAAGAATTCTGACTATTTTCAGACACACAAATAAATGAAGGATGGTTAATACCCTTCTTCACATGCAGACAAAAGTGAATGCCCGCTGACGACAAATAATTAGTTAGTAGTTGCTCAAGATGATGAACAGCACTGATCTCAGCCTTAATGCAATCAAAGAAGAAATAAGAGCCATTCGCATCATGATAATGCAACATCGATATGTGTTGGACTTAATGACCGCAATGGAGGAAGGAGTGTGTGCCAAGATTAGATCTTCCAGCTGCACATTTATGCCAGGCAGTGACCTAGATAATGGGATTTTAACCCTTGCCATCCAAGCACTGCATCCTTTACAAAGAGACATGCAAGAGTAGGGAGGTGCCCCTGAGCAGGCAGGGTATTGGTATGTTTCATACAGGTGCACGATATAGGCTCAGGTAGTAACCAGTCCTTTCACCTATGTTTTCCCTGACATTACACTACATAACGGTTCTTAGTACTGACTTTTTACCTCGTTACGTTATTGCTTAAATGACATGGGGTTTTCCCTGAAAACTAGCCTCATTCATTATGCATGAAGATGCATGGAATATCAGTAGGACTACCATCTCCTGCATAATAACTATGTATAAGGGTCATTCCTTCCATCATCCTAAGTCTGACAGACACAGCAAAGTAGACCCCTGAGGGTATCACTTTGGGTATATAAACATCCTATGTTTTCTGAGGCCAGGCAGGCCCTGCAACATAAGCCTAAGTTTACTGATTGACACATTACTGGTGGGATATCACATAATAACAACAACGAGAGAGAGAGGGAAAGGACACTCTCGGTCCCCCACGAAGTAGTAATAAACAACAAAAGAGTGCCCACTGAAGGGTACAGGTGTCCAGCACAGAGACAAGGAAAGTTTGAATCTACCTTCGTAGGAATTTCCCAGGGATTCTTTTTAAGCCCTCACTCACCACCTTGGGTGGTGACATGCTTCATCATTGGGCCCACCGGGAGAAACCGAATGTCTCCCCGGTGTGCTGCGACGCCAGGTTACTGCGGAGCGGGGTTTATTTGTGACAGAATGTGAAAAAGTGAATAATATTAAAAAATACCGGCAGCACTTACCACACAAAAACTTTATTCCGTGGTTGGCTGGGTATTAGTTAAAAAGTATGTGATGGGAAATCTACCAACTATTGTGTTGGGTGTTTTCCCCTCAAGGTTTACAATGGGGTCAACATGTTTCTGCCCTTTAAGTGTACATGTGTTACTGGGCATTCGTCAGGACCATGTAAATGTGTACCTCGGCGGTATAGGCACGCTAAGGCCTACCCTGGCCAGAGGACGTGAAAGTTAAAAGACTGACTATGTGTCAAAAAAGGGGGTGCAAAAAGAACAAACCAAAAAGGAGGGTTCGAGCTAAAGTGTGCGAACCTGTGGTCTGAGAAAGATTGACAAACACACATGAAAAGACAAAACGTAAAGGTTACTGAGTGGACTGGAGCGTCTTTCTGCTACAACTGTATAAGCAGCTCTGTGCTCGGACTAGGGATGAGAAGCGTGCCCACAGTGAAATTGTTAGTTGGTATGTTACCGCCTGAAATGGTGGAGGCCAGGTTGTCACAGGGCATTCAGCTAATCAGCACAAAGAACGGTCGCAACACAAGCAGACGTACCATTCGTGCTAAGACGATCAATGCGCCCAGAAAATTGGGCTAGTGACTATGTTGGACCCTAGTGGTTCAACCAATGTCTACAGTTTAAAAAGAAAAAAATGATAAAAATGGCAAATTTCTCACTTGTGTGTTAAAAGATCCACACCTCATGGGTCTCGGGAGGGGGGGTGGTGGCGACAATGGCACACCCTAAAGGAGTGAAAGGACAAGTTATTTTAGCGATCTGTGCGGTTCTTGGGATACTTAGCTTAATGTTAGGCAGAGCCTGGTGGTATAAGCAGGGATTCTTACGCCCGCAACGCCAAACACCCGCTTGGCACCTAGCGCTCTCCTCGAACCGGACCCCGTGGATGGGTGTTCGGGAAGTGAATGGCATAGAAATACTCTCTCCTAGGTAAAGCGCGCGAAATTGGGTGTAGCTACCCGGGGAGGTGGGTGTGTCTGAGGGTAGGGGGTGCCCAATCGCAAAGCCGTCCGAGAACGAGTCTTGGAATACAAGCCCTCGTGTTGCTATGGTGACCAATTGGACGTGTGTGTGTCAGAAGGCCTGGTAGTTAGAACGTCAGACCATGAACATTAGTGTTGTCATGGTTGGTTTAAATGTCTAACAAGGGTCAGGAGTGGGTGGGCTCTGAGCACACGGAAAACGGGGGAGGGGGAGAAACTCTTCGAGACATGGAAAGTCCGAGCTTTGAGCATCAGAACGATATATGTGGATATGTGTAATGAACCCAGATTCGCGGCAGATTATCTTTTCAGAACAGATGACCATGGGATCTGATCGTTTAACCCATTAATGTGGGTGCCCAACCTATAGACCCATCGTTGCTCTTTCTCGAAGAGAATGTTGGTAGTGTTTCTCTCCGTGGTTACTTGCTCAATTATTGTCCATCTGAGGTCATTGGGCGTGTGGTGTTGCCGCAGAAAATGTTCGCTCATTTTGGTCGCAGATTTATGACACCTTATGTTACTGCGATGCTCGCAGATTCTTTGTCTGATTTTGCGTGTTGTCATCCCGATGTATTTTTTGGAACAAGGACATGTTATCATATAAACGACGTTAGTCGAGTTGCAATTTGTATGATTCTTCTGAGTCCATGTTCTCCCCGGTTCAAGGGACAGTTCCTTGGTGTGCGTTGTGAGATGGCAGACACTGCAATTGGCACATGGGAAGTGCCCTGTCACGGGTGGCAGACCCCACGCTTCAGTGATGGATCTTGTACCGGAGGTGGAGGTATCGACCTTTGGGCGTGTATGGACCAAAGAGTCTTTAAGGCTAGTGCCTTTCTTAAAAGAGAATAATGGTTTTTCCCAGTTTCTTTTATTGCTGTTTATGATTCTCCAGTGTTTGTTGACAGATTTTTTCATCGCGTCTGAGATAGTGCTGTATGTTGTTACGCACGTTAAGGGTATTTCAGTTGGAGCTCTGATGTTCTCTTCCAGTAAGGCCTCTCGTGGTTGGTTCCTGGCGCGTTTATTCCCTTTTTCCAGGATCTTATTTGGGTAGCCACGTTTTTGTAGTTTCTTTGTCAAGTCGGAGGCCTGAGATTTGTAGTCTTTGATGTCCGTACAATTTCTCCGTATACGGAGATATTGTCCATATGGCAGATTTTCTCTCAACGGTCTTGGGTGAAAGCTTGAAAAATCTAGGAGATTATTTTTAGCCGTTGGTTTGTAGTGGGTAGTAGTTTTCAAGGTAGTACCACTCACAGAGATGTTGACATCAAGGAATACCACTCTCTCTTTGCTGTAGTTGTTGGTAAACTTCAGATAAGGGTCTCTGGTGTTTATCCAGGTCAAGAAAGTTTTGAGGATATCTTCATCGCCTTTCCAAATTAAAAGTATATCATCAATATACCTTTTCCATAAGGTAATTGATGGGAGGAAAGGGTTGTCTGCTGGCAGAATGTGTTTTTCCTCGAAGTCATAGACGTACAGTCCAGCTATTGACGGAGCAAACGTACTGCCCATCGATGTTCCGGTACTTTGTAAATAGAGCTCCCCCTGATATTCAAAATAATTTTCTTTCAGTGCCATGGTTGCACATTGGACTAGAAAATCCTTGGGGGTTACATAATCCCATTCAATAGAATCGAGGGCTCTCTCCATGACCCTTAAGGTGTCGTCTTGAGGAATGCTCGTATAGAGACTTTCAATGTCTAGTGTGACAAGGATGATTTAATTTTCCGAAAAAGTCACTTGGCCTAGCAGTTGTAGGAGGTTTTTCGTGTCTTTAAGGTATGTTTTTGTTTTCTGGACCAACGGTTTTAGGTAGAAATCGCAGAATGTCGAGAGGGGTTCGAGGACAGAACCAATTCCGGAGACAATAGGTCTTCCAGGCGGTGGATTGATGTTTTTGTGGGTTTTTGGTAGGGTATAAAAATACGGAACAGTACTGCCGCTGCCAGTGAGAAATGCTGCTTCATTTTTTGAAATCTGGCCATTCTCTTCTGCTTCTTTAACGAGATTGGAAATACGTTCTTTTAATTCTGATGTCGGGTCTGCAGTTAACCGTTTATAGTTGACTGTGTTGTCCAAAAGGGTGCGACAGGCTTTGTCATAATCAGTGGTGTTTTGTATCACTATCCCTCCCCCTTTGTCGGCTGGTTTTATGGTAATACTTTTGTCTTTTTTCAATTGTTCAAGTGCTTGGAATTCTGCTCCAGAGAAGTTTCGAAATGTGGTCGGTAATGGTAGAGATTCCATATCATTAAAGACCGCCTGTTCGAAAGCTGTAATTTCTGCTGGGATGCTGTGAGGCGGTGGTACAAAGGTCGACTTCAACCTGAAGTTGGTATCATAAGGTGGAGGTTCAGTTTCAGTTTCTGTCCTGGATTCAAAAAAGGCTTTGAGCTTGAGTTTGCGAAAGAACTCAGCTAACTCGCAATGGAGTTTGAACTTATCCGGTCTCGCGGTGGGGACAAAACCCAAACCTCTTTCTAAGACTCTCTCTTCCACTTGACTGAGAGGTCTGTCGGATAAGTTGGTAATTAGACTCCTTGACCACTGGTGCTCGGTGTCACTGTTTTGCTCCGCGTGTTGTCGCCCACTCGGTCCTCGGTTTGCCAGGTTACTCGTTGGTTCTGGTTGTTGTGATTGTTGCCTCTTCTCCTTCCCCTTCCCCTCCCGCCTCTCTCTAAAAAAGGCGTCTGTTGTTGATGGTGTTGGGGGTAGTGGGGCTGCATGTAAGGGTTCCATCCCATTAGGGGAAATGGAGCATGCTGTGGGAACATGAAAGGGGGTGGTGGGCCGTTCCCTGGTGGTCCAAACTGTGCCTAACCGGGAGGTGGATTATGAAAATTCGCCCTGCCCCTACCACCTCTACGTCCTCTCTGTTTATTTGAATGGTTGCTTGAGTTGCTGCTGTTGGAGGAATCGCTATCTGTGTCATCTGACTTGTTGGAATCCCTCCGAGGTGGTACGTAATCAGGTTCCGAGTAGGGGTACACAGTCTTGAACTCAAATTTTTTAAGGTCTTTCTGGATTTTCGTTATTTTGGACTGCATGAGAGATTCCTTATAATCTGTCATCTCTTTATTGATTTCCTCCAACTTCTTTTTGTAGCCAGTAATTGTGGCTTTGAAATGTGCTTCTGTTTGTTGGATTTCTACCATGAGTGATTCAGATAAGCGGAGAGCTGTTTTTATAATGAGCACCAGCCAGTCACGGGTGCAATGCCAGGCAATCATTGCCCATTCTTTCCGGAATGTGGCGTCATTGAGGAATATCCGCGGGGCGTTCGTAACTATTAGGCCCTTTGGTGCAGTGTTAGAGGTCAAGTAGTGTTTCAGGATAGTGCCATGAAGAATAGTTCTGATGCGATCTCGTTTCTGCTCAGTGAGTTTCTCCCATTCGGCTGTGTGAGAAATAGCCTGGGATATTCCAGGGTCCGCAAAAAGGTTAGGATCAGCTAGTAGTTCGTCTATCTCTTGTTCTGTATAGGTGAGACCGAAATTTGCCATGTTTTAAAAAAGGATGACGTGGTGACGTCACCTAGGGAAAGTATTGAAACTCTCACAGCTGTGCGCTGCTAGAACAATAACAACAACGAGAGAGAGAGGGAAAGGACACTCTCGGTCCCCCACGAAGTAGTAATAAACAACAAAAGAGTGCCCACTGAAGGGTACAGGTGTCCAGCACAGAGACAAGGAAAGTTTGAATCTACCTTCGTAGGAATTTCCCAGGGATTCTTTTTAAGCCCTCACTCACCACCCTGGGTGGTGACATGCTTCATCATTGGGCCCACTGGGAGAAACCGAATGTCTCCCCGGTGTGCTGCGACGCCAGGTTACTGCGGAGCGGGGTTTATTTGTGACAGAATGTGAAAAAGTGAATAATATTAAAAAATACCGGCAGCACTTACCACACAAAAACTTTATTCCGTGGTTGGCTGGGTATTAGTTAAAAAGTATGTGATGGGAAATCTACCAACTATTGTGTTGTGTGTTTTCCCCTCAAGGTTTACAATGGGGTCAACATGTTTCTGCCCTTTAAGTGTACATGTGTTACTGAGCATTCGTCAGGACCATGTAAATGTGTACCTCGGCGGTATAGGCATGCTAAGGCCTACCCTGGCCAGAGGACGTGAAAGTTAAAAGACTGACTATGTGTCAAAAAAGGGGGTGCAAAAAGAACAAACCAAAAAGGAGGGTTCGAGCTAAAGTGTGCGAACCTGTGGTCTGAGAAAGATTGACAAACACACATGAAAAGACAAAACGTAAAGGTTACTGAGTGGACTGGAGCGTCTTTCTGCTACAACTGTATAAGCAGCTCTGTGCTCGGACTAGGGATGAGAAGCGTGCCCACAGTGAAATTGTTAGTTGGTATGTTACCGCCTGAAATGGTGGAGGCCAGGTTGTCACAGGGCATTCAGCTAATCAGCACAAAGAACGGTCGCAACACAAGCAGACGTACCATTCGTGCTAAGACGATCAATGCGCCCAGAAAATTGGGCTAGTGACTATGTTGGACCCTAGTGGTTCAACCAATGTCTACAGTTTAAAAAGAAAAAAATGATAAAAATGGCAAATTTCTCACTTGTGTGTTAAAAGATCCACACCTCATGGGTCTCGGGAGGGGGGGTGGTGGCGACAATGGCACACCCTAAAGGAGTGAAAGGACAAGTTATTTTAGCAATCTGTGCGGTTCTTGGGATACTTAGCTTAATGTTAGGCAGAGCCTGGTGGTATAAGCAGGGATTCTTACGCCCGCAACGCCAAACACCCGCTTGGCACCTAGCGCTCTCCTCGAACCGGACCCCGTGGATGGGTGTTCGGGAAGTGAATGGCATAGAAATACTCTCTCCTAGGTAAAGCGCGCGAAATTGGGTGTAGCTACCCGGGGAGGTGGGTGTGTCTGAGGGTAGGGGGTGCCCAATCGCAAAGCCGTCCGAGAACGAGTCTTGGAATACAAGCCCTCGTGTTGCTATGGTGACCAATTGGACGTGTGTGTGTGTCAGAAGGCCTGGTAGTTAGAACGTCAGACCATGAACATTAGTGTTGTCATGGTTGGTTTAAATGTCTAACAAGGGTCAGGAGTGGGTGGGCTCTGAGCACACGGAAAACGGGGGAGGGGGAGAAACTCTTCGAGACATGGAAAGTCCGAGCTTTGAGCATCAGAACGATATATGTGGATATGTGTAATGAACCCAGATTCGCGGCAGATTATCTTTTCAGAACAGATGACCATGGGATCTGATCGTTTAACCCATTAATGTGGGTGCCCAACCTATAGACCCATCGTTGCTCTTTCTCGAAGAGAATGTTGGTAGTGTTTCTCTCCGTGGTTACTTGCTCAATTATTGTCCATCTGAGGTCATTGGGCGTGTGGTGTTGCCGCAGAAAATGTTCGCTCATTTTGGTCGCAGATTTATGACACCTTATGTTACTGCGATGCTCGCAGATTCTTTGTCTGATTTTGCGTGTTGTCATCCCGATGTATTTTTTGGAACAAGGACATGTTATCATATAAACGACGTTAGTCGAGTTGCAATTTGTATGATTCTTCTGAGTCCATGTTCTCCCCGGTTCAAGGGACAGTTCCTTGGTGTGCGTTGTGAGATGGCAGACACTGCAATTGGCACATGGGAAGTGCCCTGTCACGGGTGGCAGACCCCACGCTTCAGTGATGGATCTTGTACCGGAGGTGGAGGTATCGACCTTTGGGCGTGTATGGACCAAAGAGTCTTTAAGGCTAGTGCCTTTCTTAAAAGAGAATAATGGTTTTTCCCAGTTTCTTTTATTGCTGTTTATGATTCTCCAGTGTTTGTTGACAGATTTTTTCATCGCGTCTGAGATAGTGCTGTATGTTGTTACGCACGTTAAGGGTATTTCAGTTGGAGCTCTGATGTTCTCTTCCAGTAAGGCCTCTCGTGGTTGGTTCCTGGCGCGTTTATTCCCTTTTTCCAGGATCTTATTTGGGTAGCCACGTTTTTGTAGTTTCTTTGTCAAGTCGGAGGCCTGAGATTTGTAGTCTTTGATGTCCGTACAATTTCTCCGTATACGGAGATATTGTCCATATGGCAGATTTTCTCTCAACGGTCTTGGGTGAAAGCTTGAAAAATCTAGGAGATTATTTTTAGCCGTTGGTTTGTAGTGGGTAGTAGTTTTCAAGGTAGTACCACTCACAGAGATGTTGACATCAAGGAATACCACTCTCTCTTTGCTGTAGTTGTTGGTAAACTTCAGATAAGGGTCTCTGGTGTTTATCCAGGTCAAGAAAGTTTTGAGGATATCTTCATCGCCTTTCCAAATTAAAAGTATATCATCAATATACCTTTTCCATAAGGTAATTGATGGGAGGAAAGGGTTGTCTGCTGGCAGAATGTGTTTTTCCTCGAAGTCATAGACGTACAGTCCAGCTATTGACGGAGCAAACGTACTGCCCATCGATGTTCCGGTACTTTGTAAATAGAGCTCCCCCTGATATTCAAAATAATTTTCTTTCAGTGCCATGGTTGCACATTGGACTAGAAAATCCTTGGGGGTTACATAATCCCATTCAATAGAATCGAGGGCTCTCTCCATGACCCTTAAGGTGTCGTCTTGAGGAATGCTCGTATAGAGACTTTCAATGTCTAGTGTGACAAGGATGATTGAATATCAGTAGGACTACCATCTCCTGCATAATAACTATGTATAAGGGTCATTCCTTCCATCATCCTAAGTCTGACAGACACAGCAAAGTAGACCCCTGAGGGTATCACTTTGGGTATATAAACATCCTATGTTTTCTGAGGCCAGGCAGGCCCTGCAACATAAGCCTAAGTTTACTGATTGACACATTACTGGTGGGATATCACATAGCCAGCAGACAAACGTGTGAACAGAAAACTCAGGAAACTCAGGTCCATCCCCCGAAACCACAATGGTCCAGGGAAATTGGCTCCTCTAAAGCACACATGGCCGGAGTGTTATGCTCATTCCCAAAACATCATAAAGTCAGATGCCACACAAAGTTATGAACACATAGCCAATCAGGACACAGCACACAGAGTACGCACAGTAATTACATGGCCCTAATTCCAGACATTTGGACACGTTACCAACTGGCCCACCCTGTGTCCATGCAAGGTCGAGCCACACCTGCATTTGTTATCATAGCCTTATTTACAACTCCACAGACAAGTCCAGCGTTCTTTTGCCAAACTAGGTTCAGCAGAAGTATTTTTATGATACCCAAAAACTGTATAATAACGTGCTCACATTGATTGTACATTTAGACTGTCCTCAGGCCCCTTTCTGTAACTATGCTACCAGCCAAGTGTTTAATTGAGCATGTTCCTGTTTTTCCAAATGCCTCTTGTCTTTTATTTTTTCAAGGAAAACTCATATTCAAGTAATACAAGATTAATGTGAATCATGCTTGTATAAAAACAAACACGTTTATCTGTACTCAAAACTACTTATAGTATTGAATCCATTCTGTTGATGTGAATCGTGTCTATATGTGAATAAAATTAAACATGTTTATTAGACCTTGACGGAATTTAAATTATGCCGGAGAAATTTACGCAATTTCACACATACAATTTCCCAAATTATGCCATTATGCCACTTTGAGCAAATATACGCCATTCGCAGTGAAAATTTGCAGTAAATGTGCGAATCAATAGAACAAAAGTGGCTGTACTTTGCAATACTATGGATTAAATATGTCCTCATGAAACAAATAGACACAGCAAAGCATTTTGCGCTAAATTATAGTGAGAAATGAAAGATTTACATTTTGTTTAATTACGTGCAATTTTGCATTCTTTTGCTGTTACACTGTAAAAACACATTATGTAAACTTTGCACACCCCTAGTGTTTATCTTATACTAGACTAGCAGCCCGTCCCGACATTGTCCGGGAGCAATTAGGCTTCAGGGCCCCCGCCCACCCCGACGTTGTCCGTGGGTCCCCCGGAGCCTTCCTCCATATATTGCAGTATTATACCTCTATGTTTACTTTGTACGCTTTTGTAACCTGCACACGTAACTTTTTCTTCCTGTAATGCACTGTTTGGCTCACTTTTTTAATGCTCCGTTTGCTTCCTCTTGCTACCTGCACACGTCATTTTTTCCTCCTATACCTCTATGTTTACTTTCTTCACTTTTGTAACCTGCACATGTAACTTTTTCCTCCTGTAATGCACCGTTTGGCTCACTTTTTTAATGCTCCGTTTGCTTCCTCTTGCTACCTGCACACGTCACTTTTTCCTCCTTTACCTCTATGTTTACTTTCTACGCTTTTGTAACCTGCACACGTAACTTTTTCCTCCTGTAATGCACCGTTTGGCTCACTTTTGTAATGCTCCGTTTGCTTCCTCTTGCTCATGATGTACGCTTTTGTAACCTGCACACGTAACTTTTTCCTCCTGTAATGCACCGTTTGGCTCACTTTTGTAATGCTCCCTTTGCTTCCTCTTGCTCACGATTTTCATTTTTGCTTCAATTTCCCACCGCTCACAGCTCCTAAATAAATAAATAAATAACCTACCTCATCCGCCGCTCACCGCTCCTCCCGCCTGTCCGCCGCTCCTCCCCGCCTGTCCGCCGCTCCTCCCTGCCCCATGTCCGCCGGTCCTCCTCGCGCTCCTGGACGCCGCTCCTCCCCGCGCTCCTCACGTCATGCATGCACGTCGCAGCTGGCACTTCTTCCAAGGGACTACTTTTTTTTGTTCTGTAAATTTTTTAAATAACGTATATTTATTACGTTTATATAGCCTATGTCCATCTGCACACCCTAACGATTACAACGATGTATCGGGTGTGTGGATTGGCTTTGTGGTTCCCGAGTTTACCGCCTCAAAGGTTCAAAGTTCTTCCTTTATAATAGTAGTATAGACTACATTTAAATGTTTAAACTTATTTTGGTCTCAACACAGATCCCAGTGAAATTCTGGCCAAATCTTAGTAGGCATGGCACAAGCAGCAGGCAATGAGAAAACCAAATGCATGTCAACTTCAAGCAGTTATTTAAAGTCATTAAAAAGTCCAAAAAAAAGTGATGATTGCCACCTGTTATGTCCTTTGTTAATAAAAAGAATTAAAAAAAAAGTCAAAAAAACAACAGAAGAAATTAAATAACCATTTCAGAAAAATAGAGACTCATTTAGAACAAAAAGGCACCAAAATAGTCAAAAATGGATAATCAAAACCAAAGATATATATGTATTTTAAATTTCAAGGCAAAAAGTAGCTAGGAAAGTAAAGCACCAATTAAAATGTTGACGTTGTGGTTGACAGTGATCTAAAAGCGAATTCATGCTGTGATGAAGTGGATTTTGGGTAAACAAAGGGGGTCAAACAACTCTTTTTAGTTTGGGTTTTGGGGGCAGATTAACTAAAATACAGTGTAATATAGCACAGCATCAAATGTTTCTGTGCTGCATCAAACAAAGTGGTAAGAGCAATTCAGATGCTGATTTCTTTCCAAAGAGACTTCCTAGCGACTCAAAGTCACATTTACACCATGGAGTACTCCTATAGCAGTGCTTATGGTAGAATCTTTTAAGAGTAGCCGTAACTAAATGAAAATGAAATCTTGGAAGAAGGGTTTCCCCACTGTAAAGCAGCACATTTCTCTGAATTTTACTTTTCAGTCCCCTACGGCTATTTCCTTTTTGGGGTAAATCCTCTTTAGTCATTGCTTTGAGACAGAGTGAATCGTCTATTGGATCAGCCCAGATGAGTTCTACTCTCAGCATTATGATTTTGAACATTGGGTGAGCTCTTTTATTGCAGGGCATGAGGTGCATTGCTTTCAATAGCATCAGCAACTGATTGAAGAACCCATCTTAGAAAGAAGGGTTCTCCCATTCAAAAAGCATACTTTTGCTATAAAAATGGCTTGAGTTGAACGTATATAAATACATATTTAGCTGCACTCTAATACTTCTCAGGCCAATCTTAAGTTTTGTATTTTACCATCAGTGTTTAAAAAAATATGAAGTGGATAAACAATGTAATCTCCCAATAAAATATCTAATCTGTCAAGTATTATGGTGCTTTTACATATGCATTTCTAACATGCGTGAAGTAAGCTCTATGTTTATTATGCGGTTTGTGTTGGTTTTATTGGGTTAGCTGTTTTCCTAGAAGGCATCTATCCCATGGTATGCTTCTGTTTCTACTAGCTAAAAATGTTGAATTTAGTTTGACGTGATATTATTTATTTTTAGGAAAGGTTCTCAATTATCCAAGTAGATAATATTAGCTAAAAGTTCTACTGATGACATTCTTAAAAAAGTTAACCTAAAGTCTACCTATAATTCATCTATTGTACCTTGGTGCAAAGGTATGTGCTTGTGTCTAGCACAGGGTTTGAACTGCAAGTATACACTTCAAGTATAAAATCCTAAACCTATACAATTTCTAAAACCTTTCAAACATTGGTCGTGTGCTGTACAGTGTAGTACACATGCCCTGATTGAACTGTTTGAAGGAATTAATATATTTCTCTAACTTCACGCCTACCTCATTGAGGCGTTATTTTTTGCACAAAATATGACAATCCTATTGGAAAAGGCTTATAGGTGCTTGTGCAGGAATGCCAAGGTACTACCCATGTAATGGTCTTAAGACACAAAGTTGTGCAAATTGCTATTTGCATGAAAAAGAGCACCTTTCCAGCATAAAAATATTTACATTGAAATATAAATACTATTTCAAAACTTTGTTCCACTTTCTGTTTCTGTCACTTTGCTTAACTTTGTCAAGGTTTCGAACTAGGGGGCACATGCATCATTGTTTCATTTTGCACTTCCTAATTTGCGATTTTTAGGGAATCGCAAATTAGGAAATGCAAAATGGGATGCATGTACATTTTCTCAAAATATTTGAGAATCGGTAAAAATCGCAATTTTTACCGATTCTCAAATATTATGCGATTAGCAAAGTGCAAATTTGCAATTCCCATTCATTCCTATGGGCTAAAATGCCCATAGGAATTAATGGGAATTGCGAATTCGCACTTTGCTAATCGCAAATCCTGATTGCATTTCAAGGGTGGAGAGGGGGGTTCAAATGACCCTCCCTGCACCCATGAAATGTTGTTTTCGCATCATGTTGCACATACACATGTCCTAAGGACATGTGTGTCCGTAACATGAATGTGTAACAAATGCTTTTGCAGCGTTTTTAACACTTTTTGCAAATTTACCGAGTGGTTCAACCACTCAGTAAATTTGACACCCTAATTGCGAATTCGCAATTATAAAAGTAATCATGCATTGCTTTTAAGAAATCGCAAATTTGCGGTTTCTTAAAAGCAATCGCATTTTTAGAAATCGCAAAAATGTGCGATTTCTAAAAGTGCTTGATGCATTCCAAAAAGCATTTTTGGAATCGCAAACGGCCGATTTTAAGGAATCGCACCGTTTGCGACTCCAAAAATGCTTGATGCATGTGCCCCTTGATGTCCTCCAGTGGGGCCTAGTTCTAAAGCTGTGTCTGGCAGGGGTTCCCAGAAGTTAGATACATTGTTGTTGAGCCATTGGTTTTGGCCCAAAGCGCTCCAAGCATGATGAAACTGGATTGTGTAGCTGCTGAATTCGCTTTGAGACTTAGATAGATTTACTCCCTCAGCAAAATCTAAGATTTTAATTTCATACTCAGTTACTTTTCTGGTCCTAAAATTCCATCAGCTAGGAAATAAGTTATACCTGAGCATGGCTTCACAAGGCTGTTACTTTTTCCAATATGTCCTGATGAACCAGATTTCGACCCAGCAAAAATCTCCAACTAGGGCAAACTGTTTTTCTTGTCTGACAAGGGTTTGCCCTTTGTGGAAAAACATCAGCACCTTGTCGCAGTCCTCCGAGGTAAAAACAATGAATGAATCCCCTTTTTTTCCAACTGCTGGTAAAATTCCTCCTAGTCTTTCCTGCATTCCTCAGGTCCTCTGAGTACTCAGGTTGGGTTTCTAGCACCAGGTCTCATCACAGCCAGGGTGCATGAAGAGGCCATTTCACAATTGCTAGATTGGCCTTCTTGGAGTCGGGATTTTTTTGGTTTTGTGTCCCTTGACCAGTCAAATAACAAGTCCTATCCCACTATCCTCCAGGATCCTGCCAATTATATATTTTGTGCCTCTCTGGAGTAGGGCAAAGAAGCAAATCATTTCTAAGCTGGATTTCTCTCAGGTAGTACAACATATTCTTTCTAATAGTTACTTTTTCTCTGCACTTATCAAACATCCATTTTCAGTTTGAATTAGGGTTTCAAATTAAGTGAAAACTAATGATATATTATCACTCTTGCTTTGTCCCAAGATGAGATAAAAAAAAAGAATGACTTTGTTTATGGAAACTGCAGCCTTACCTGGACAGTGAAAATAGATTTTGGGCAATCGTTTACTATGAGGACATGCTATTCCTAATGAGTACCATGTAAATGTTTTACATGTTAAGCATTGGGGGTGTACTATGAACATATTAGAGGTAATTTGGCTAATATATAAAAGTAGGCTTACTACATGACTCAGGGACTTTTTCATGCCATAGGTTACTCCAGTGATTTTAAACTGCAGCCCATCAAGAACAAAATGATACTCCCTGAAAGCATATATTATTGTCCCATATGTGAGTGATCTAAATCCAGAAATGCATCGCACAGATGGCATTGAACTTCTAAGCCACTGACGTATTTCTTGTACTATTTACTATGACCGTACAGGAAAGATACATTAGCAAAATAGTCAAAGCTAATGTGCAGTGCATGTTTTATTGGAAAAAACACATGTACTATGCCTCTATTCACGAATACATAACACACAGCCAGCAAAAAACTAACATGGAAATACTGGTGACAAAGGAAAACATTATGTCCTTTCATACACCAGGCATGACAGGGTGAGCACTCTAATTCACACTTAGCACCTGTATGGTTCAATAAACTAATTGCTCTTGATTACTCATTGATTATGCTATATGTGTACTATTTTGGCCTCCCCCTTATTGGTTTCCTAGGCAAACATGCATTTATGATAATGGATTTTTTCTGTTGTTTAGTTCTTACAAGTCTTTATAGGATCTGCAGGTTTAGACAACATAAACTAGGGGATTGTTGTCCAGACTGATTCCAGACATCCCCAAAGGATATGTTAGTTCAGCTAGTTCACAGTGCCACTACTAGACCCTCTTACCAAGGAGCAAATAGCTTCTCCCAACTATCGAACATGACAACCCTGGCCCATCAGGCAACGTGGAAACAGTACTGTACTTTTCACTCAGTCACTCCTGCTTACTCTGTCTCAAAGAGATACACAAAATAAGTGATGGGGAAGTTTTCAATAAGAATTTATTGAACCAGCGTCCTTCAAGTATGTAATACGTGTGCTGCAACAAACATGAGACAGAGACAGATATAAACAGTTATTAGCACCAACATTGTAAAGAAAAGGTAGAATTCTACCATAGTGCTAAAACAATGAATATATGCAGGCATTTGAATACCTGACAGTAATAATGCGTACTCCTACGATGAAAACCTTAACTAGATGAACCTTAATGTATCTAGCGTGTATGCAGGTGTATAACCAAAAATCTGCTTAGGATAGAGCCAACCCCATTACCCGATGTGGGAGACAGAAGTACTCCATCTTAGTCTCGAGATGGACAACCCACAAGGGATGTCAGACCACTGCATGCTTCAGTGTCCACGTGCGGGACCCTCAGCGTCTGGTCTCAGTGTGTCAGCATGGAAGTCTTTTTCTCCTCTGGTTTGCCCAGCAAAGATGTAGTGCCTATATACCAAAAGGTACCCTTACGGGTTCACCCTAGAAGTGTACTATAGGCATGTCTGGCAAGGATGATGATAGAGGTGACCCTTACACAGAATTATTGTGCAGAAGACGGTAATTCTGCTGTGATACTGTGAATCCTCATTCATAATACACAAGGCTAGTTTTCAGAGAAAACCACACAATAGTCATGTAGCATCTAACTAGGTAAAAGGTCAGCGCTAGAACCGCTACGCAGAACAATGGTAAGACAGATGTAGGCAAAAGGTCGCGTAACCACTTAGGCCTACATTTGGATACATTGGGGTTTATAACACACACTCCTCATCCATCTGGATGACATAATAATAAATGCTAAAATATTCCTGTTTAAAAAAAAGCATAAAACATTGCTAAAATATGAGTATAAAAACAATTAAGAACATGGTATATGGTAGGAAGTAAATGATGTAGTTGTAACAAAGCCCCAATGAGTCCTCTAGAAAGTCAGTATACTGTGGGATCAACTGAGCATGCCAAAAGCCATAGTGCTCTTTGAGAGCAGAAGTGGAAAAATAAACTAGAGCCTGTATCTCAGCTGAAGATCTTGCAACCTGGAGATCCAAAGTCTCCTGAGCTAAGGTTAAGGTCACTTTCTTCCGTAAAAGTATGGCTTTTGTCTGGTCAGAGAATCAAACCGTATAAGGGAAACATTCAATGAAGCCCATAACAGCACCTCCCTGACTGTGTGGGTTGGTGGAAACAATACTTGCATCCAACAAGTCACCCTGGAGCTTACTGTGACCAGATATGTGATGCCTGGTAGCATCCCACAACAACCTTGACCATTCAGCATTAAGAAACTTAGTTTTGAGAGCAGTTTTAACACTGGATGAACAACTGCAGCTGGAGATCCTTTCAAATGGCAAGATAAGTTTGCAACCAAAGAGTTGCAAGCTGCATGAAGCATACTATCCTGAGAAATTCGAGACCTACTTAACAAATTATCACAGTCTGAAACTCTGAGAAATACTTCAGTGTCCCCATTTCTGCATCCAAATCTGCATGGTAAGTCCCAAGATTCATGGATGTATTCCTTCCCTGATGCCTCATATATGCCTACTTGGTGGTATTCTAGGCAACATTGAAATTGGAATATTGTTACATGGCTATGAACTAACCATTCTGTGGACAGTGACTCAGCCTCAATGAAAGGTAATTGGTACAATTTTTCAATGTCAGCATTGTATATTTTGCATCTCTCTTTGCCATTGTTGTCTGCCTGGTTGTTAAATTATAAGCAGAAAACAGAGACGTACTGTTTATATATTGACAGGGCACATGACCAAAATAAAAACTTTGTAGCACTCAGCTTGACAGTAGAATGGATTTTAATTATGAGTGTCCATGTTGTAGTATGGACAGATCGTGTTCCATTAAATCTATAGCAGAAGACACAATAATGCCCAGTGAATGCATCCTGGATGTTGGCGTGGTCATGCCATTATCGACCACTGCCAAAGCCTTTTCTACGTTAACCCTGTCAATTTCACTCAACCTCTCCACAGCTTCCTGTTAAGAGATTTTCCAAACTTCATTGTAAATAGCGTAAAAGAAGCGTTTATGACATGGCTTCCAAGAACCTTAGCCAATCTAGGAATAACTTCCCAACACTGTAGGATGTCACTCACCCCAGATGTTCTCATTGTACATAGCATAGGTCAGGCCTATGGATACTAAACTCTTTGGTGATACCCTTGAATCTTGATTGACACTCATTTGTGCCAATAGGCCAAACTAACAATCCCTTCCAACTGGGGTCTGAAGAATTGTATGAACTCTCATGTATATTGTCATCAAATGTATTCTCACTATGTTGTGTGTAGTTCTACCATCCCTCAAAGTATGAAAGTGAGGGAATCTATGGTGTATTCAAGTCCTTAATCTTGGCTTGTCCAAGACAGGAAGTCTGTTGTACAGTATAGTTCAGGAAGATAATGTGTTGTGGTATGATACACACTCTATATAATGCCTCAGTTCTCTGAGCTTGCTAATCTTTAGTCCCCAGAAAGTTTTTTGTCTATAGTGTCCCTCAAAAAGTCGAACCCTTGTAAAGACAGCTGTGAAATAAAAGAAGCAGAGTATATCTTTTTTGTGTTGGTGAGCATATTCTTCTTTGCAGATGTAGGTGCAACCTTATAATAATATGAGATCCCGTCTAAAGTGTTAAACCCAGAAAAATATGCAAACTTATGTGCAAATGTTTGTTAACTACCTTTTGGTGGTGTTGGGAAATGTTCCCATTGATGGTAAGTAAAAACATTATGTGGAATACTTGTTTTGTGCAAGAAACGATGTCCATAGTGTTGGTAACAATACAACGTTTCAAAATCTGATGTATCATCATACAATTATTTTTTGAAAAAGCAGCACATTGTTTTAAATCAGACAGCATGCTATTAACAGTTTCAAAGTCCCATCCATCAGAGAATATACTGGAGGTGATGATATCATTCAGATACATTTTAAATACATGCAGTATTTTCAAAACTTCAGTGGGACCAAATACATCGTCTTAAACCCTATCCCAAACTATTCCTTCAGGAATCAGAACTGCTGCAATATTCAAAAGGATAGGTCTCTACGTTCATGATGAGAGGATAAATGAGGTTGCATGACCAAGTTCACATGTTGTACTGGGGAGCATTCTTGGAGATAATGTTCATTCAGAAGCAGGAAAAAGACAGTCACTACACCTATACAGAGGACTAGGAAGAGTAGACCAGTTGTAATCTAGAGATGTAGCCAGGTAGAAACAAAGTAAGTCTTTTTCAGCCAAAGGTAGATATTATATATTTTTTTCTTTTCAGGGAACAGGAGCTGGTGGTGAGGTGACTCAGATTCACTCAGATCTAGTGATCTAGTGACAAGGTGTCAAAATTGATGAAGTAGACAGATGCTGTTCGATCTATCTTATGTAGCTCAGCAGGTTTTGTTGAACTGGCAGATTACTCGTTGTGAGACATATTCAAATAGATGTTGGTACTTGGCCAATTTGAGATCTGTGTTTCTTTGAATTTTGTTGTTGTTCAATTTCAATACAGAAAAGGGGGTGGTGATGAACAGAGTGTCTGAATATAGCAGAATCTTTAAGTGTTATAAGCCTTTCTGTCTGAACTTCCTGTATGGTAGCGAGAGGAGATCGACAGCGAACCAGAAGCCCACGTGGCATGCTATTCAGTATCAGCAACATGGTGAGCTTTCATCAGATCAATGGAGATTAATCTCTTTTCTACCAGCAAGAGGTGGAAGAAGTACCGTTCTTGTTCCTTTGACAGCCAGGACAGGTACAAGCGTTCTGTTTGATGGCTGAGATTCTTTCTTGTCCACAATCTTTTCTCTGACAAGATATCCGATTTTTGGGACCCAGGTAGGTTTAACTTCCCAAGTGGCAGTGTGTTTTACTTGGAAGTTGGTTTGTAGTGCCTGGAATTAATTTAGTTCCTGTAAAGCAGCCAAATGATCATTGATGTTAAAAGTTATTTTCATCCGTCACTTTGCTGCCACCATATAGGTCAGGTATCCACATCCTAGTCCCAAACTGGACTTCGTAAGGAACTTCTTGGCATGTTATTAAGTGCCCTCTGGACCCCATGTAGGTGATTGACCCAACTGGCACCGAGTCCAATACCCTTGCTGTTAAGGATTTCTTCAAGTCCCGGCTTTTCCATTCCACAATCAAATTTCCCTGGGGATGATATGGAGAGAAGTACCGCAATGCCACACCCAAACTTCCCATGGCTTCCTTGTAAGCCCGAGAATTGAATGCAGTCCCATTGTCAGATTGTAATGTGCAAACTGTATATGTCCCTATGAAGACTCGCAAATCCTTCATAACAGTGTGGGCGTCAGCCGAGCTCTGCAACCAAACCTGCAGGAATCTAGAGCATGTATCCACTGCCACCACAATGTACTTGTAAGCCCCATTAGATTGTAAGGGGCCACAGTGGTCCAAATAGACACATGCAAGAGGTCTGTCTGAAATCAGTAGTGGTGTTTGTGGTAGACATGCTACAGTGGAACCCTTCATCTTCTGACAGATGTCGAGCTTAAGGACACATGCTTTTGTCTGTTTGGTAAGACCTGGCCACCAATAATGTTGTTTTAGTAATGAAACTATCGCAGTATCACCTGCATGTGCTGAACACAGACCATCGTGTGCAGCTAGTATTAAATTTGATCTCCGATCCATGTTTAGTATTACTCTATCCCCCACTCCTTGAATTTGAGCATACAGAATATTTTGTGCATCTAACTTGTATAAGCACCCGAGTAGAAAACCATTTGGCCAGGCTTAGCTTTTCTTTCATGAAGCAATGACCGCTACTATTATGTCTCCGTCTAATCTCGTGCAATAACGAGTTTGTACTGTCACCTTGGTGCTTCACCAGCCAATAAATTCCCTTCAACGTGCATCCAAAACATTGATGAATCAGCATATGATTCATATGAGCCCATGGCAAGCCTTTTTTCAGCTCTGCCATTTGTCCCTAAAGCAGTTTATGCTTTATTGTGCAACCTTTTGAATCTCTAAATCGATTCTGACCCCAGTAGTGAAGATAATCATTGTATGACTGGACACATAAAACGAATCGCATAGAATAAGTGTGGGGAAATCTCAATCTGTATTTTTAAGTGCTTGTACTAGGGCTTTTAGTTTTGCCCGATGAGCCGTGCAATCTCCTAGAGGCTGCTTCTACGTACTGCTAGGACAGAACTTGCTGTTCCGGATATGACCCTTTACAATAGCTCATGCTGCGCTGTTTTGCTGGTTTCTTCCTATGGAAGGCTGAGCTGATCTGTTTGTGTAAATTATGTATTTATACTGATCTAGAGGATTCTTTAATTCGGGAGAGGATATTCCTGCTCATACTGCAAAAATGCTTGTGTTTTCAGTGTAAATCAAATTTATAGTCTACATCTGTTGCAGTGAGAGAATTCGCCCATTGTATCCATAGTGGATGCAGTGCTTTTGGGTTCAGAATGCTAGCTTTTGAAACAGCCTCTAAGGCCGGTATTAGAGTCACAGCAATTATTAGTTTCCCTTATGTCAGTGCTCTTTCTCTTACTACAGTACTGCTGTTAGCATCTTTTCAGTAGATGCAAAGCGCATCTCAGCATTTATGTACAAATGAGATTTGTATGCAATGGGCACAGTTTCACCTTCATCGAAGGTTAGGTATGTGTACCCGAATTGACCGGTGACTATACGGATTATCAAATTTTTCGTGTTTACACGTGTGTGCAAGTGTTTGGAAGATACCATGTAATCTTATAGGGAACAAAGTATTTCAGTATGTTCCTGTGTCCAATGTTGAACTGAGAAATCAGGTCTAATTAGGTCATAGAATGGCTTCACCCTTTCTGCATAATCCAAAATGTATGTTCTGCCAAAATTTAGAAATCCTAAAATGGATTGTAGATTTTTCAGAGTATTTGGAGGTTGGAGCAGTGCACATTTTTCTTAAAAGTTTACTGACAGCCTTTTTCCTTCACTTGTAAGCTCATATCCCAAAAATAGGACATTGAGATGGGCAATGTTTGAGTTTTTTAAAGTTAAGTTTGTAGCCATCAAAGGCGAACCCCCAAATGATGTTGTTCCCCTGGCCAAGGGATCCAATAGTTCATCATCCATCAGATAAATATCATTTACATAGGACTATGCCTTCTCATCAAAATTGTGAAGTAAGTCTGATATTCTTTCCTGAGAACAACTCCAGGCTATTCTTACACCCTTGAGGCAGTCTACAAAATTGATTTTGAGATGCTAGGGCTGAGAATGCTGTAAAATATTTGCTCTCAAGGGCTATATTTTGGCAAAAAAATCCAATGGAGATATCTAGTGTTGTTTTATATTTCTTTTGCACAATGTTATTTGTTACTGCATCACTGTGTGCATTTTATACTACAAATATTTTTGTTCATGTGTTCAAATGTCTGTAGACTAAAACTAGACAACATGAATGATCAGGTTTCATTATGGGAAACACAAGATCATTCATGGAAGAGGTGCAATTTTCTATTACACCTTGGTATTCAAGTTTATCTAAGATCTCCCTGACTTGTTTTCTTGCCAGTGCTTAATTTGTGTGGGTGCTTTCTGGTGCTTAGCACCAGCACTTAATTACCAGGGCCAGTTCTACACGCATTGCTGCACATCATTGATTTTGATATGAATTTACCTCACTACTGGATTTGGCAGTGTAACAGAGTGTTACTGTTACAGTTGTGTCATGGAACTTGAAGTAACACACTAGGAAGGGTCCAACTTGGAAGGCAACCCTCTGTGTCATGAGGGAAAAGTCAGTGTGCTTGAAACAGAATGGACACCAGATCATCTGGCACTGCTAGGGGCTGGTGTACTGAAGGGCTTGGAAGAGGGTACTGTACATCATGAACAGAGTGCCTAGGTGCTAGAGCAGAGTTCTGGTGTGTGCCAGGAAATTTTAAAAATGACCGGGAAGCATCATGCCGGTCAGGAAAAGATACATGTACTGTCCGGATATGTTGTGCTGGTACCTGGATGGATGGAGGAGAGAGATAAATTAGGTTTTACGCTTCTCGTCCACAGTACTGTCTGCAGTCTGAGTCTACTGAGCTGAGCTCGATTGTCAGTCTCTCTACAGTTTCTCGAGTGAGTCTGAGTCAGTCCCACAGTACTCCGTCTCTCTCAGCTAACTGTGTTGCGGGCGTCAGCTATGAGCCTGGCCTGCCCTGGTTGAAATAAGAGCAGAATGGAGATTCATGAATTAATAAATGCCAATTTTCTTCTTCTCAATGAATGCTCAATCTGCAGCCAGTCTAATATCATATGTTGATGGTGTAGCGGGCGCAGCCCTTAGTTCAGTGGTGCCGGCCTGGTGGGCCGATCAGGACAGTGATTTGGGCTGGATTTTAGTTCTACAGCGTTAAGGGCTGTGCAGCAGCAGGCAGCGTGTGTAGATTTCAGATTGTGTATTGCCACGCCCCAGGTTACCCGCACCCCCACCACAGAATCATTGTGGTTCAACAGGCCACAGCCGTCACTGCGACCCGATGACGACGTTGGTGTTAAGGCCTGTCAGCAGAGCAGTATTACTAGTAGTCAGTACTGGAGGCAACAGCACAAGGTGAGGCAAGCAGGCTGGCACCTGGCAGGCCCCCTTAATCAGTTTATAAAGCAGTGCAGCAGCCAAAGGCAGTGCACTGTCTGCAGTCAGTGTGTGTCCCAGGCCACCAAAAACATACTGCTAAGTTAGGTGAGCAGTAGTACCGAAGAAGTAAGTTAAGTAACTTAACTAGTAGCGTAGCCGCCATGCGCCCGTCCCATGCCATGATCATCAATCATGATGCCAAGGGGTGAATGGAGATTCATGAATGAATCTCAATCAAGTTCTTCTCAATTTGATATGTTGATGATGTGGCGGCCGCCTCCCTTAGTTCAGTGTTGCCAGACTGGTGGGGCGATTAGGACAGTGATTTGGGCTGGATTTTAGTTCTGCAGGGTTAAGGGCTGTGCAGCAGCAGGCAGTGTGTGTAGATTTCAGATTGTGTATTGCCACGACTCAGGTTACCCGCACCACCCTCCACAGAATCATTGTGGTTCAAAAGGCCACAGCCGTCAGTGCGACCCAATGATGACGTTGGTGTTATGGCCTGTCAGCAGAGCAGTATTACTAGTAGCCAGTACCAGAGGCAACAGCACAAGGTGAGGCAAGCAGGCTGGCACCCTGGCAGGCCCCCCTAATCAGTTTATAAAGCAGTGCAGCAGCCAAAGGCAGTGCACTGTCTGCAGTCAGTGTGTGTCCCAGGCCACCACAAACATACTGCTAAGTTAGGTTAAGCAGTAGTACCGAAGAAGTTAGTTAAGTAACTTAACTAGTAGCGTAGCCACGATGCCAAGAGGTGAATGGAGATTCATGAATGAATCTCAATCAAGTTCTTCTCAATTTGATATGTTGATGATGTGGCGGCCGCAGCCCTTAGGTCAGTGTTGCCAGACCAGTGGGCGGGGCGGGACACTGACTTGCGCTCTGTTTTGGTTCTGCAGAGGTTGGGGCTGTGCGGCAGCAGGCAGCGTGCGCAGTTTCATTGTTTCAGATTGCGCATTGCCACACCCCAGCATACCCACACAGCCACTTGTGTTCCAGGGCTGTTGCAATTGCAGGCTTTATATGATGTTATTATGGGATTATGTGGCTGCCTTCTGAGACTTGGGCAGCTGCAGATTTATTTTATCTGTAGGGGTTTTCTCAGCCACGGACAAGTCCTCTGCTGGGGCCGAGAATGAGTGAAAGGTACTTTCTGTGTAGGGTGACCTTCTTGTGTGATCTCCTTTCTCCCCATCTGACCAAAGTCCTGTGTCAGGATAATCAGTTTTTTCCACATCAGCCTAGTTATAGAATATCAGATGTATGCTTGGTGTTATGGAATGTTTACCATGCACTGATTGTGAGCCGGGGTAATATGAATTATGCAAAATTCTAATGACCTCTGATGTCTGACCCACACACTCTCCTTCACTCCTTACCTGGGATGGAATCATGTTTACAGGGTACAGGGTACAGGGTAATGGTGAAGGAGGATTTTGGGCATTCAGGATGACAAGTTGTAAGTTGGGTGAAGAGTGGTGGTCAGCCAGAGGTGCAGTGCTTAATTTGTAACAAAATAAATGCCAGGGCCCTTTTCAGGAGGCCGCTGCAGCTTGCACCATCCATTGTCCCTCCCAGCGCTGCCAATGACAATAATAACACAGCTACTAACTATAATACGGCTAGAAGTTATTATGACAATTAAGTCTATTCCAGGCCCCCAAAGCTATAAAAATGGCTTGGGCGGTAGGTAGTAGTCATTTTAATGTATATTGAATTCATAAACAATTGTTTCTATGCTCATCTTTAAATTGGCCAAACACCGCCACCATGTGGCAGAATGTCATAAGTGCCGGTGTTGAAAATTAAGTGTCTGTGTGTCAGAAACCTTTGACTAAATCCACAGGAGCTGAAGATGGCCCCAACACCCCTCCACCAGTATCCCCATCAACAAGGATTTCCTTGGTGAGGGCAACAATGGGGGGAGTGGATTAAAAGAGAGACTGCCTTTCAAAGTGGTATCAGAATCCTCTACTGCTACTCCGTCTATTCGTCTCTGCATGGTATCTCAGCAGTTGCATAGGAAAGAAAAATATCACAAATGGAAATATACATCCTAGAAACTATGTCTAAACATCTTATTTATTTTAATTTTTATTCACCTCAATGACTAAGGCAATTGCTTCTCTCTTATGAAGATTTTCTTTTGGTGAAGAATAGTTAAATTCAATAGATTTCCTTTTGTATGCTCAAAGTCTTGTAACTGATATGCACTGCATTGTACTGTGGGCTTCCCAGAATTCATAATGTCCTTGCTGAAGGAAGCTCTGATTGAAGTTCACCAATAATAACAAAAAGTTCACCTCATGTGACGTCAATAACAATCCTTGTATGAAATTAACATTTGTTCTAGTGGTGGCAAGTACTGGTACATTTATTGCATGCGGAAACAGTACCTTGTTTTTAAGCTGAATAATCCCCTGCAGTTGCGCTTACCAGAAGTTGTAAGTTTACTTGAAAAATCTTTTCCCTGAAGGACTACAACAAATAATAAGAGTTAACTTTGTTATTTTTAATTAACAAATGATTTGCTCTTGATGCGCAGCTGCCCTCTTGGTAAAATAACTTACATTTTCGCTCGTTGCACATGCGTTTTACACTGCAAGCTTCCCTGGAACTCAGTAACTGAAACCAAAATGTCCGGAAACAAACTAGCTGCTAGTATGTCAAAATATTCCCAAAAAGTTTCTCCACCGAGAGACTGCACAGAAAGAGATGGTGCTCACACCTCCGAATCACAGTTGAAAGTGCGCTGTTCTTAATTGGAGCATGCGCAATGGTTCCTCAGCCCGTCGCAAGCGAAAGAACACCAGATCGCTAAACTTGATTTCACAACAGAACCTCCCAGGATCTTTCCTCTGGTCCAAAATCTTTCCAATCTACTAAATAGTACAATTTGTTCCGAGACACCTTAGAGTCAAGGATTCTACTAATTTCAAATTCCTTCTCAGACTCTACCGTAAAGGGCATGGCTGATCTTTTCAATCCTACATTTGAGGGACTCTTTTTAGTGAGTGACACATGTAAAACTGGATGGATCTTTACATGTTTGGGAAGTTGTAATTTAACTACCACCGGGCTAATTACTTTTTTGATTTTCTAAGGACATATGATTCATGGCTGAAACCTTCTGTTTCCTTTTAATCTGAGATGATGGGTAGACAATCACACTTGCTCTCCCTCTACTAACTCTGGACCTATTCTTTTCTTCTTATCTGCATGTTTCTTGTAAGATTCTTTAGCCTTCAACAACATTTCTTGTGCCATTTTATAGGAATTCTGCAACTCCTCTACTAAGTCTTTGACTGCTGGAACTGATTCTTCTTTTGTTCCTATAACTACACTGGGATGTCTTCCACTGCATTATTATATGCGCATTCTGCAGTCCACAGTAGGCCTGACCAATTTCCTTCCTGTTCCAATAAATAAAGCCTCAAATATTGCTCTAACTCCTGGTTCACCCTCTCCGTATGACCATCTGTTTCAGGGTGGTAACTAGTGGAGAATCGTGTGTCTATCCCTAAACTATGCATGAATTTCTTCCAAAATTTAGACACAAATTGAGTTCCACTATCTGAGCTAGTGAGCTGAGGTACCCCATGAGCCTTCACTACATGATGATTAAACAGTTGGACTTACTGAGAGGCAGTTAGAATATCTTTTAGTGGGATACAATGACTCATCTTCGAGAAAGAGTCTACAGGACCAAAATGGTATTGTGACCTTGACTGATGGGAAGATCAAAATTAAATCCATTGACACAGTATGCCAGGGATGAGGGGCATTTGGTAAGAGCTGTAATAATCCCTGTGGAGCCTGCCTACTGGGCTTCACTTTGATACATAGTTCACAGGTCAACACATACTATCTTACTTAAGTCGTCATTCGGTCATTATGACAACATATTAAGGCTTTCTCCTGAAGAGCTCTACTGAGTAAATGCAATGCTTCATCAAAATAAGGGGGACCATTCTAAATCTTTCTTCTGGGATCTTTCTTGGCCCAATTCTCCAATTCCTTTTATCGCGTAAACTTCTAATATCTCTTTGGTCAAATCCTCTAAATGAGTGGCTCCACCTATCTTTTGAGAAGGAATGATTGGCTCATCAGGAAGAACTCTTGCATCTTCTGGCATGTTCATTCTCGATAAAGTATCAGCCTTTCCGTTCTTTACACTGGGCTTGTAGGTTATCACAAAATCAAATTCTGAAAAGTGTAAAGACTACCTTAACATTTGAGGAGTGAGATTCTTTGAAGACTTTAAGAACTGAAAATTGCGGTGATCAGTAAATACTGTCACACAATGCTTGGCTCCAAGCAGATAGTGTCACCAATCCTGGAAGGCCTCTTTCACTGCCAGTAACTCCTTATCGGTTATTGAGTAATTGATCTCCAGCTCTGACAGCTTCCTGGATTGGTAGGCCACTGGATGTAGCTGTCCTGTCTGTTTATTTCTCTGAGATAGAATACCTCCTGTAGCAAAATGTGAAGCGTCTGTTTCTACATAAAAAGCCTGTTCTGGATCTGGATGCATTAAAATAGGGTCCGATATAAAGGCTCTTTTTAGAAATTGAAATGCTGGCTCAGCATCCTCTAACCACAAAAACTTTTTCCCTTTCTTTAACAACTGAGTTAAAGGACTGACTTTGGCAGATAAATTAGGGATAAACTGTCTAAAAAAATTGGCAAATCCAATAAAACTTTGGATTTCTTTCACATTTCTTGGTGTGGTCCAATTCTGAATAACTTCCACTTTTGATGGATCCATTTCTACTCCTTCTGCAGATAATACGAACCCAAGGAACTCCACTCAGTTAACATGAAAGGAGCATTTTTCCAACTTCACGAAGAGGTGATTTCCCAGCAATCTCTGCAATACTGCTCTCACATGCTTCACGTAGTCCTCAATGTTTTCGGAATAAGTCAGTATGTCGTCAATATACACCACTGCTACCCAGTCTGAAAATTCTCGCAGCACATCGTTAACCTGATGTTGGAAAGCTGCTGGAGCATTACTCAAACCATACGGCATTAACTGGTATTAAAAAAGGCCGTATTTAGTTTGGAAGGCAGTCTTTCATTCGTCGCCTTCAGCAGCTCTTACCAGGTGATAGGCACCGCTCAAGTCTAACTTGGTGTATAGTCTAGCTCCTTTGACCTGATCCAGTAGTAATGAGATTAGTGGCCGAGGATACTGATTTTCTATTATGACCTCGTTCAAGGCCCTGTAATCAATACAGGGGCAAAGCCTCCCATTTTTTTAAGGAATAAAAAATATTGGAGATGAAACAGGGGATTGCAAGCGCCGAATAAAGCCATTCTTTAAGTACTCATCCAAATAGGTCTTGAGATATTGATTTTAAGCTTCAGTAAGTGCATATATGTGACAGCAAGGGAGGATGGCCCCAGGTTCTAACTCAATCTTGCAATCGTATTCATGATGAGGTGGGAGTTTATCTGCATTTTTGTTAGCAAATAGCTGACCAAATCTTGGTATTCCATGGGAATTTCCTTCAACTCCATGACACAGATCTGATATGTGAGCTGAGCCAACTCGGCGGCTGGAGAGCCTTCTGACTTGTGTCTTTGATTGTGAAAACAATTCTTCTTACAATACTCTGAGGACATCTCAACTGTACGCTTCTCCCAATCAATTTTCGGATTATGTTCCTTTACCAAAGAAGACCTAGAATTAACTGGAATTGGGGGGCATCAATTGAATTGAATCTTAAAAACTCTCGATGACCTCGCAACCTCAAACAATTCAATAGTCTCAGTTTCCTCAGTGATAGGTCCCGATGTGAGGTTGGAACCATCAAACGCTCTAACGACTTCTAGATTCATCTTTTTGACAGTATGAATTCCAATTTCTTTTGCATACTTCAAATCACAAAAAAATGCCAGTGGCTCCAGAATCGATCATAACAGACACTTCTTTGACTTCTGTGGAGCCAAATTTAACTGTAGAGAAACTATTAAATATGGAGCAGCAGATTGCGATGCGTTGGCCACATGTTAAGCTTTTGGAGTTGACTCATAAACTTTTCCCACCAGGGCAACTCCCTCTACTGATGGGATCTGTCTTTTAACCCCAAATTGGATTTTGGCTTTTTGGGGCAATCCTTCACGAAATGCCCAGAGACTCCACAATACATGCATAATTCTTTTGATCTCCTCTTCTCACGTTCTTCTTTCATAAGCGGGCCTCTGATGGATCCAATTTGCATTGACTCTTCACTCGAGGAGGGCTCTGCCTTGCTCTTTTCTGTCTTAAACCTGGTAAACCGAGGTATAAAAGGATGAAAATCCCTCTTCTTTTCTGATTTTCTCTCAAAAAGGCGATGTTCAATCTGAAGTACCAAATCGATTAACTCTGAAATTTCTTGAGGTCTATTTTGGATTTGCGCCAATGCATCGTTCAATTAATCTTTTATTCCACTGTAGAAGATTGCTGAGTGCTTACTTTCCGGCCAATCAGTTGTGACGATTAATTTATTAAATTGGGCGATATAAGCAATAAGATCTCGATTTCCTTGTTTGAGATCTAGCAACTCATTGTCCGTGGCTTGATTAACAGATCTTCTGTCAAAAAATCTCAAAAACTCTCTTTTAAAGAGTTCAAAATCATACAAAACTGGGTTGTTGCGGGATATCAAAGGCATTGGCCAAGTGGCTGCACCACCGCTCAAATAAGACAGCACAAGTGCGACCTTAGCCTGATCCTCTGTGAACACGACAGATCTACATAAAAAATGCAATGAGCATTGTATAAGAAACACTTGTGCTTTGTGTGGGTCCCCGCTTTACCTTTTTGGATTGGTCAATGGGACAATAGGGGATACTGAGTGAATAACTTGGATAGCTACCTCTGCAGCTGCTCTTTTTAATAGTTCCTAAACCTGGTAATGGGGAAGATCCTGCTACTAATTCCTCCATTCTTTGTCTAACTATATGGGCTTCCTGCTGGGATCTTTTTACCTCTTCTCTCAAACTTCTATTTTCTTCTACAGTCTGAGTTAACTGATTTTGCAGGCTTTCTAATATTCTCGCCAAGGCCTTTAAATCCAACCCCTCTTCCATCTCGACTCAGTTGGAACAGTGCTGGCAATTCATTCAGTCAGAAACCTTTAACTAATTCCACCAGAGCCGAAGATGGTCCCAACGCCCCTCCACCAGTACCCCCACTAACAAGGATTTCCTTGGAGAGGGCAACAATAAGGGGGAAGGGGAAATGGATTAAAAGAGAGACTGCCTTTCAAAGAGGTATCAGAAGTCCTCTACTGCTACTTCGTCTATTTGTCTTGGAATGGTATCTCAGCACCTGCATAGGAAAGAGAAATATCACAAATGCAACTATACATCCTAGAAACAATTTCTAAACATTTTATTTATTTTAATTGTATTCACCCCAATGACTAAGGCAATTGCTTTTTCTTATGAAGATTTTCTTTTGGTGAAGTATAATTCAATAGATTTCCTTTTGTACGCTCAAAGTCTTGTAACTGATATGCACTGCACTGTGGGCTTCCCAGCATTCATAATGTCCTTGCTGAAGGAAGCTCTGATTAAGTTCACCAATATTAACGAAAAGATCACCTCATTTGACTTCTATAATATTAGGGCTGGGCGTAGTTTGCGAAGGATTGATTTGTGAAGCTACGCGAAGTGCACTTCGCACTACGCAAGCTACGCGTAGCACTACGTGAACTGCGTGTTTGCACTGTGCAAGATGCCGTTTTCAATGATTTCACAGTGTGGACAAGCATCCGGCACTGTGCAATCATTGAAAACGGCATCTTGCACAGTGCGAGCTGTAGTTTTCTGCCGCTCGAGGAGATTTTTACTCGTGCTGCTGCTTTCTCAACGCGGACTGGTAGTTTCTCATTGCGAGCGGTCACGAGCATACCCGACCACTCGCAATGAGAATCCAGACCTCCCCGCGTTGAGAACCTCGCAGGGAGGTTTATTTCCCACGCTCGCGATCTGCGACTTGACGTTGCTGATCGCGAACAAGGAAAAAGTCTCGCCAGGATGTCATTTTGCTTGCTCGCGGTCGCCAATGTGACGTTGAGGACCACGAGCAAGCAAGAAATGACCGCTGCACTAAGCTATGCTACGCATGTTCGCACTGTGCTACGTGCAGTTCACGTAGTGCGAAGTTGCGCAAACTTCGCAAACTACGCGAAGGTAGGTACTTGCGCTGCAGCCTTCGAGACCAAGACCACTGGGCTGGCCCAAGGACTGCTAGATGACTCAATCACCGCTATCGCAAGCATCTTTGAGACCTCCTCTTTGATGCAAGGCCTCACCCTGTCAGTTACCCTGTAAGCTTTGTGCTTCACAGTTAAGCTGTCTCCTGTGTCCACATCATGGACGGACCAATCTGTGACTCCAGGAACCAGGGAGAACAGATCAGAAAACTGACCCAGCAACTGGCGGCAGTCATTCTGCTGCTCATGGGTCAGGGTGGAAGAGAGGTTAACACCATCCACTGACCCATCTTGCTCTGAGGCTGACAGTTTACTACTCCATCCCAACATCGGTTGCCAAGAGCATGCCCACTTCAGACCTCCCTAAGTGGGGCTTAAGGCGGTTGAGATGTAGGACGCTCAAGGGGTTCCTAGGAGACCGCAAGTCCACTAAGTAGGCACCTGGACTCTTGCACTCCACAACCTCAAAAGGTCCGGTCCACTTATCTAGGAGTGCACAGGGCTCCAATGGGGCCATTACCCACACTTTCTGGCCAGGTTGAGGCTCTACCAGAGTGGCATTCAGGTCATACCAGTGCTTCATCTCCTCCTGGCTGGCTTCCAGATTCGCCTCAGCGAGTTGCCTGAAAGGCATAGTATGGTTCCTGAAGGCCAGCATGTAGCTATATTCATCCTGGGGAGGTTTTCCTAGGGAGATTGCTCCCAGACTTCTTTAACCAGACTCAGAGGTTCTCTGACTGGGTGTCCATAGAGAAGCTCAAAGGGACTGAACCCGAGAGATTTCTGAGGTACCTCACAGTATACAAACAACAGGCATGGTAAGAGGACATCCCACTTATGCCTCATAGGTTCCTCTAGACCCATAATCATGCCTTTTAGGGTTCGGTTGAACCTTTCAACCAACCCATTTCCTTGGGGGTGATAAGGAATGGTGAACTTGTAGGTTACACCACACTCCTGCCACAGGGACTTCATATACTTGGAAATTAAGTTTGTGCCCTGGTCAGACACTACCTCGCGAGGGAATCCTACTTGATGAACCTGATTCCCATGGCTGTCTTGGGGTCCAGTGGCCCCACAATGTCAATCCCCACTCGCTCAAAAGGGGTACTGACCACAGCGAGTGGCTGGAGAGGAGCCTTGTGCTTCCTCCCACTCTTTCCACTTGCCTGGCATGTCTGACAAGTCCTGCAATGAGTATCTGAACTCTTGCGCATTTGGGGGCAATGAAAGTAGGTAACAAGCCTTTTAAAGGTCTTGTCCTGCCCTAAATGCCCTGCTAATGGCACATCATGAGCCAGCCCCAGTAGGAAGGCTCTGAACTTCTGGGGTACCACCAGCACACAAGCTGACCCAGGTTCATCAACCTTAGGCTCACTATACAGGAGACCTTTCTCCCAGTAAATCAAGTGTGACCCTGACTGATCACCTGCTGCCTGACTTGCAGTCTATTGCCGCAAGCCCACAAGCACAGGCAGCTCTCTCTGCTCCTTGCAAAATTCCTCCCTGGAGGGGCCTCCTTCTTGCTGCCAATGGGTCAGCTCAGGCAGGTCCCCCAGTTCAGCTGCTTGCTCCTCGGTAGGCTCCAGGGCATCCCCCTCAGGTTCTACCTCCTCCTGGGCCGTGGAAACTTCGGGGGCTGGTTTCCTGCGACCCCCGCCACTTCTCTTTTCGGCATGTTCTGGTCCTCCCTCTCGGGCTCCAGGTTCGCTTGAGAACCCCTACTGGATGACATTGACCGGGTGCTCACACACGCCCAGTCAGGCAGTCTAACCATCTTCAAGTGAGTTGTTTTCTCCACCTTTTCCCAAGGGGAGCTCTCTAAATCATTCCCCAACAAACAGTCAACAGGTATGGCGGGCCTCACAGCTACCTGAGAGTAGCAGAGACCCCCCCTCAAAGTGATTCTGAGCCATTGGACAATGACTCCCTGTGTTGTCGGCTGCAACAACTTGGCAGAATGCATGCAGGATAATCTGCTCTTGAGACACCAGGTGACACATGACAGCTGTCACACTAGCTCCTTTATCTCAAAGAGCCTCCACCTTTTGGCCATTGATGGTCACTCGCTACTCATATTTCTTAGTGTTCCTGGATAGCTGAGCTTCTGAGACCATCTCACAGTCTCCTAAACAGACTAAGGTCATCTGTGCGCGACCCCACCCACCTTGGACATCAATCTCCTCCCCCAAGGCTACACTAGCCATCTGCCGGGGCCGAGCACCAGTGGGTGCTGGTTTACCAAACAGGGGGCACCTGGTATCATTCGCCTTATGACCCAAGTCGCCACACTTGAAACACTTCAGGGGCCCCTGGGGAATAGCACTACCTGTCTGAGACCCTTGCTTCTTCTCAGGGGGAGGCCTGGAACCTTTCCCTTGGTTGACTTGAGAATGACTTTGGGCCCCTTTGCGGAACTCCTTCTGTTTACCCTTGTCCCACCCACTCTTCTACGGGGACCCTGCCCATCTTTGGCTGAGTCTCCCACGTGATCCTTGTGGACGCGGGTGCTCACCCAGAAGTCCGCCTCCTCAGGAAACTTCCTAGGGTTAGTCAGCTTGCTATCTATCAGATGCTGGTGCAGCTCTGCAAAACAATTATCCAACAAGTGCTCCCATGCAATCAAATCAAAGAGACCTTGAAAATCATTAACCTTGCTGCCCTTTATCCAATCATCCAATGCTCTGCAAAAGAAAGTGACATATTCAACCCAAGTACTAATTTCTAACTTTTTGCATTTTCGGAACCTCTGCCTATAGAGCTCAGGTGTCAAACCATATCTAGACATCAATGCATCTTTCATGTGGCTGTATGAATTGTGGAAGTCAGAAGACAAGTCTAACATTGTGTCCTGCCCCTCACTAAGGACCCTTCCCAACAACCCCGCTCCCCAATCTCTCTCAGGGACCCGGTGAGAAGACATGGCTACGTCATAGGCTCTGAACCACTGACCAATATCATCATTTTTGTAAAACTCATTCACCACATCCTTAGGAATATACACTCTACTTTCTACTGACGGTATACTGCCACCAGAGGGAGTAACTTCTAAACTTTTGGTTTTATGCTCCAACTCCCTCAAAGCTTTTTCATGCTCAAACTGCATTTTCTTTTCCTCTATGTCTAGCCTTCTATTTTCTAATTCCAGTTGCCTATTCACCTTGAACTTGGTCATCTCCATTCCATGCCTTCTTGATCTCTCTCTGTCCTCCAACTCCTCTGGAGACAGATGTTTGTTAGAACCAATGCTACCTGCAGGCGTAGGTACTTTCCTTCCTCTTGAGCCCAATTGGCTCTTTCTGTTGTACTTCTGCATGGTCACGCCCCTCCTCAATTTCAGCGGTTTTCCTTGCTTCTAACCAAGCCCTCAGTGCCTTGTAGAATTCTTCTTTCTTGGTGCACCCAACAGTGGAAACCTTGAATTTCTTGCAAAAATACTTTGGCTACTTTACTTTGTAGCTTTCTAGCCTTTCTTCTCCCCATTCACACTCAATGGAGGCTATGGATTCTGTATCTCCCATTACAGCTGAATCAGGCATCTTTTAAAAATAGAACAAAAGTCCAAAAAGGAATCTACCAAAAAGTATGTGGTATCGTTATGGTCTGCACTCACTAAGTAGTGTTCACCAGTCACTGTACATGAGTCACAAATGCAAATCCATAATCCTTCTGCTGCCACCAATATTAGATTTTGGGGTCTCTAGTTGGCACAGGTAGGTACTTGTGACAAATAGAGACCCTCTCCTTTAGTCCCGGTAAGGGGGTACACTCCTAAAATAACCCCTGCTCACCCCTTGGTAGCTTGGCACGAGCTGACTGGCTTATCTCAGAGGCAGTGTGTTGGACCAGGCCCTTTTTTCGGGGTCATCCCTTAACTTTTTGCCTTCCTCCTATATTTTTTCTGACCTGTTGTTGGCTATTTTATGACTCTGGGCACTTTACCACTGCTGACCAGTGCTAAAGTGCATATGCTTTCTCTATTGTAAATTAATGTATTGATTAGTGATTCCATGATTGACTGATTTGGTTTACTTGTCAGACCCTAGTATAGTGCATTGAGTGTGCCCAGGGCTTGTAAATCTAAGTACTGCTGGTGGGCTTGCAGCAGGGCCTCAAACCCTGATTTGATTTGATTTGATTTTAGGATTTCTAAAGCGCGTAGCTACCCTTGGGCGCCCCAGCGCTAACATTAAAGCTTGACGTACCTCCAATGGGTGGAATTATTTAGGGAACAACCAGGTTTTCAGCAGTCTGCGGAATGCGAGAAGATTGTTTTCTTTCCGGATATTAATGGGAAGGCTGCTCCAGAGTTTAGAGGCATTGTAAGAAAAGCTGCGACCGCCAGCGCGAGCCTTTCTTATTGTGGGAATGTCTGCTAAGAACAGGGTGTCTGATCGGTCTTCTCGGGAAGATTTATGTCGCTTGATTAGGTGTCTCAGAATTGGTGGGCCCTTGCCTTGTAGGATCTTGTGAGAGATGCACAAGGTTTTGAAGGAGATACGTTCTTGGATGGGAAGCCAGTGAAGGGCCTTGAGGGAGGGTCTGGCTGAGCATCTTGATTTTGTTCCCGCCATTAGTCTTGCTGCGGCATTTTGGGTGTGCTGCAGTTTCTTTATGGTAGCTATGTGTGCACCTAGATATAGGGTGTTTCCATAGTCCAGTCTTGATAAAATGAGGCCCTGAATCAGGATTTTTCTAGACTGGGGGGGGATGAGCGGGATGATCTTGCGGACTACTCGCATGAGCCCAAAGCAGGTTCCGGCTGTCTTCCTTGCTTGGGTTCTTAAGTTGAGCTCCTGGTCACCTTCCCTTTTCTGCAGGTTAGTCACCTCTTAGGTAGGCCCAAGGTACCCCTGTTGGCAGGGTCCAGTGTATGTGATAGGTAGGACATGCCCTGGTGTGTGTGGCATGTCCTGACAGTGAATTACTGCCAATTTCCTTTTTCACTATTTCAAGGCTACCAGTTCCCATAGGACAAAATGTAGAGTTTTTGTATAAGATCTTATAAACATAACTTTTGCCCTGGGAACTAGGTAGAAAAATAAAGTTTAGTATGCCTGAACTCAGAATCTAAAGATGCATCTTTTAGTGAAAGTGATTATTACATTCTGTGTTTGAAGTACCACTTTCAGAAAGTAGGTATTTTCTTGTTCATCCATCCACTAGCCTCTGCTGGGGTTGTGGATAGACTGTCTGGGTTTTGGATGACAGGGGCTGGAAAGGAGCCATGGCTCCAGATAGTCTAGGTGGGTCAGGAAAGGACTGAATAGACCTGGGGTGCATTTAGAGTAGGGGGAGGAGGTTTCCTTTCACCTGAATGGGCCAGGTCTGCCTCTGACAATGCAGTCTCAACCTCCCGCCAGGAAGCCACACCAGAGAGGGCAGAACTGGTTCTGGCTGGGCACGGACACTCTTTGCCTGAGAGGACAAAGGCTTTGGGCTATAAAATGTGGGGACCAACCCCCTGAACTTTAGAATTCTCTTGGACCAAGAACACTGCCAAGAAGAAGAGCTGGAGAAGCTGTGAGGAGGAACTACCACTTTGCTGAGTGCTTTGCTGTGTTGGCCTGCAGTGGCTGCTTCTTTCTTGAGCAGTGAAAGGACTGGACTGAACTTTCAGCAATCTTCCTTTGTGAGTTTCTCCAAGGGCTTGAGGTAGAGCTTGCCACCTGTTCAAGAAGTCTCATGAACAGCAAGGATTTCAAGTTCTTCTGCCCTTAGCACTGGAGACTGTGTGTTTTGTCCTGCAACAGAAGAAAAAGCAACCCGACGCCGTCTACGAGGCCGCTGTCGACTCTGTGTCCTGAAGGCACCACACAGGGCACAGCGGCAATGCTGCAACGCGACCCTGGTCTCTCTGACAATGCCTGCTGACGCTGACACCAAGCTGCTGCTCGCACCGTGACCTGTGGGCACTGCACTCTGCATCGCCTCGCTTCTCGATGCCACCTTGTTATCCCCGACGACTCTGCTTCATGCCAAAATCAACACTGCTGCTTGCACCATGATTCGAGGACACCACTCGTAAAGCTACACGATATACCGCCCTAATCCCGCACCGCAGCGTTGGCCTACCAACATCGGTGCCATCGACTCCAGTTCGTCAGCCGACAACAGCGCTCCAGGAACGACGATGACGCTGCCTTCACCGTGACCTGCCGGCACTGCGACGAGCACCGCATCACTTTGCACCGCAACCCTGGTCTCACAGATGACGCCATCTGATGTCATCACCAGGCCGCTGCTCACACCCCGACCTGAGGGCATCGTACAACACACTGCTGCACGTCGCAACGCAGCACCCGACGTCTGTCGATGCCAGGGCCCCTGACTTCAACCGCAAGGAGTTTGATCTGCAATGTGTGTGACTTCGAGGGTCCGACGACTCCTGCACCGACCTCCTGCACCGACGCCTGCTGATGCCGTGCTTTCGGAAGCTCAATGAGAGGTCACTGACGCCCTACAATTCTAAAAGGTACTGTTTTGCGGGTATTTCCAATACCGTAGCCGGCTTGCGACGCTGCGGTCTGCCAGGACTGTTTGGATTTGTTTGTTCACGATGCTGTGATACCCCCAGAGGGTGCTATCTATTTCAATAAACTGTTTGTCAAAGTTATTGTGATAACTGAAGATTTCTAAGTACTGTATTGTGGGTTTTTTATTGTTTTTGGTCTTGTCTTAAGTATACAAAAAAATTGATATTTTTCTAAACTGGTGTGGTGTCCTCTTTTAGTGCTTACACTGTATTACTGTTGGTTATGTGCAAATGCTTTACACACTGCCTCTAGAATAAGCCTGACTGCTTGTGCCAAGCTACCAAGGGTGTGAGCAGGGTTTTTTTAGGAGTGTAACTCCCTTATCCTGACTATGAAGAAGGTTCCCTATTTGGACAAAGGGACCTACCTCAGCCAACTAGAGACCCCCATTTCTAACATCGGCTGATTGGTAATCAAGCCTAGCATGGATCTTGCATGGAACTGTGATGGACTTATGAACTCCCTTTTCCCCAGCACCCCCCACTCCCTCAGTCCATGTCTTTTAATAGACGACACACTTTTGTCATTATTCTGGAGGGGAATTGCCCGACAAAGAGACTTTGGAAACTTGGAAAACTTTGAGAGAGAAGGGAGAGCAACATTGCAGAAGAAGTAGTAGAAATGTTTCTAATAAAGGTGTTTGACTGGGTCAGTTGGTTATCCGGGTGGACCTCCCCTCCTCAATGAATCGGCACTGTGTGGTTCTTCACAACCTGTCAGATCTTGTGTGGTGGAGGTTATGGTTTCTTCACTATCCCAAGCACACTTGAAATCTGGCCCCAGACATTGGTAGACAGCTTCATTTTGGAACTTAAAGGGGGCCTCCATTAGCTGGAGGCTGCTAGCTTTTAGGGTGTGCTGTGGGAACCCCACGCCATGAAGGAATATTGGTCCCGGGAGGGTGTCCGAGAATGTAGTCCTTCTCATTTGGTAATTGGAACCTGTCGCAGTTGACTTGTTGGTGCAACCTTAAAACTGGCCCAACTGAAATTTGGAATGTATGAACTTTAGTGCTGCGAAATGAATCAAGCATGCATACGCTTCACTCCCCTTCAATGCAATTTCCGTTCTTGTGATTTATCAGGCTTGTTTTTATGTCATTTTTTTTCCACTGCCATTGTTTCTTTGTTTACACTGTAAATTGTGTCCTTATTAATATTTGTTGAGTAACCGTGCGAGCATCTCTTGTGTATTGTTTTCTTGTCATTTCATATAACCTTTTTTCACTAGAAGATCTTTTTGCAGTTCTTATTGGTTTTTCTTTTTATCTATTATGGGTACCTTTGCTCGAATTCCTCCTTTTTTCACCATTTCTGATGTGGTCTATGTATACTGATTTCTAATTTGATTATTTTTGTATTTATGTAAAATGTTGTTTCTTTTTATGTAACTTTCTGCTTGAACCATTGTCACTATTATAAAACTTTCTAATAGTGGTATTTCAAAAAATAGCAAAGTTAAATACAACCTCACTAGTAAGTAGGATTCATCAATACAGATAAAACATCAAAAAGTTACTCCTCGGCGTGGCCAAGATGGCGGAGTGAGCGGTCGCACTCTCTGCGAGCTCCCGTGAACCCAAGCCCCTTGACCGCCTTTATTTGCGGATCTCCCCCCAAAAGGCCGGGGATCTGCTATGGGATCGTGAGATCTTCCTGCAAGGACATCGGTGGTGCTGGTAGCCCTCAGAATCGCTGCCTGAGAGCTCGAGGAGTGTGTGCAGAAGTTGTGCCGGCTCCGCGAGAAGACGGCGGGCCGCAGCCACGAGGTCCGACTCAGTCCGGGGAGGTCCTGCGGTGGAGCGGCTGGCTGGGGTGTTGGGGCAGGACTCGCCTCAGTGGACCCCTGTACTGCACGGAGCGGTGCATATATCCAGTGCTCGGTGGCGATGGGCTGTTAACCGGGGCCCCTGGGTTGGATCTTCACGTGAGACCGGGGTTGAGGCCCAGCGGCACACTCTCCTGAAGCGAAGCTTCACCAGTGGCGGAGACGCGTCCGAGGTCCGGGGTTGGAGTCTCTGTAGCTGGCTCTGAGCAGCTGAGTGCGGGTGCCCGGAGGTGTGCAACTGGGAACCGGAAGGCCGACGCAAGAAACTACGCGAGGCCGGGGATGAGGCCTAGCAGTACACGCCCTTGACGCGCTCTTCTTCCGGAAGCGGAGGTTGTCGCGGAGCCGGAGCGGAATTCCCTGTGGCAGAGTACAGCACCCGGTGGAATTGGCACAGAGCCCCAGCGCCCAGAAGGGGGAGACCGGACCCCGGTGCGTCACCGAGGACCACCGTGTGAGACCTAACGGCTGGCTTCTTTGAGGCAGATATCAATGAAATGGGGGGGGGGGGAGAAGGAAAACTTGTGATCCCACCAAGTTCCTTGGCTTCAAGTATTTTCAATCAAAAAGGGGGGAGGGGGGATCACTTGTCCTGTATAACCTGGGTACAGTTCTAACTGGGATGACCCTTGGTAAAAGATCCTCATTTACGTGTAACAATGGTGGTATGGGCGGTATATGTTGATTCTCTGCCTTCGTTTACACATCTGTGCAAAATCATAGGATCAATTGGTATTCACCCTCCACCAGGAGGAGAACACCCTAGGTTAAAAACAGTAGTGATTAGTGATAGTGGGTGGTGTGTGAGTGGATTTATAAAAACAATCCAATCATACCAGGAAAAATGCACTTTATTGTCCGGGATTGAATTGTGGGTTTGAGAATATTGTAGAATATGTTCTTAGAAATAGTTAGGATTCATACATATTCCATTCTCTAGTGTATAAAAATGGTCGACATGTTTCAGCCACGTTTCGCCTGTTAAGGTCAGTGGGGCTTTCTTCAGGACCAGGTGAATTCGGTGTGAAGAGTGACTAATGTCTACTCTTGTATGAAGGTCAAATTTGGACCTTTCACGCGTTGTGTACTAACGCCTCAATCAGGCTCCAGGAAATGTAAAGGAGGGGCGCTTCTCGTCGCTCTCCTCTCCTGTATGCAGCTTGTGCTGTCTCTGCTTCACTTGGGCCCGGAAAACGTTTTCCCGTCACAACAACATACGGGTCCGGGGAATTCCATCCGGAGACGAGGGAGAGGACGTTGCTGGGTATCTCAGGGAACTCTTCAGAGAGATACTGGGAGAGCCGGATGACTTTGTCATCAGAATAGACAGGGCTCACAGGGTGGGCCCCGCTCGCAGGGCCTCTGCGCCTCCTCCTGACATATTGGCTTTCCTACCGGACTTTCCCCTGAAGGAGCGGATCATTCGTGAAGCACGTCAGCAGCAGTCCCTGTGCTTCCAGGGGGCACCAGGTTGCTCTCTATCAGGACCTCTCGATAATAACTCTACAGAAGCATAAGGGGTTCAAAATCGCTACGGACTTCCTGAGGGAGTACAATACGCAGTACTCATGGGGCCATCCTTTCCGCTTGATTTTCCGATGGAACAGGACTCTGCATCAACTTCGCTCCCTCCAGGACACCTGCGGGGTACTTGGCATTACCGCGACGGACGACGCGACTCCCACTCCCCGTCGACGGCGTGCTACCAGAGACGGTTGGCAATCGATCCCAGCACGCAGGTCTCCTGCCTCCTCTGCCCATCTGGACTCACCCACTATCCGGGCGGACATTGCCAATGCAGTTCAAGATGTGGCTGAAAACCCGGCGCCTACTGAAGTCGCTCTGACAGCCTGAATATTCTCCGGGGGGAGATCGACATAGCCATTCTGACAATGCAGGTTTGGGGGCTCAGGGAGGGGGGGTGGCGGAGGGGCGGGCAGTGGCTGGACGTCCACTTGAGTAACTTTCCGCAGACTTGTCCGTTGAGGACCGGACTGGGACAATGGAATCTTGAGAACAGTTGGTGGAGCGGGGGGGGAGAGGAGGGAATCATTGGGGTGGTTACAGTTGCGGGTCGGGGTTGGGGACAGTTGGGGAGTTGGGATGGAGGAGTGGAGGGAGAAGGGGGGAGGGGATCTGGGAGTTGGGAAGGGGGGGTGGGTCGTCCAGTGCACTGTGCGGATATTAGATAATCTAGCGAATTTCATACACCCTGGTCTGCCTGAACGGGGAAACTGTGCAAACATCTACACTCTCTTCTTTGCCTTGCAGCCTCTGGTACCGTTGGGGGTGCTTGTACACACCGCCATATCTGAGCGGGGTCTTCACGCTTTCTTCCACATCTTTCCCGATGCCTCCTGACACTTTTAAGGTTGTGACCCTGAACGTCAGGGGTCTGAATAATCCTGTCAAACGGCGGGCAGTGCTCTCTCTCCTGGAGAATACATGTGCGGCCATATGTCTCCTTCAGGAGACACACCTGCTGCCACAGGACACACACAGAATGCGCTCCCATAAGTTCCCGTCCCAATTCTTTTCTTCCTGTGCCACTAAGACAGCGGGGGTGGCGATACTGGTGGCCAGACACTTTAAAGGGGAGATCCTCCATAAGCTCACCGAACAGAAAGGCATACCGGTTTAGGATTGGGGGTCTTACTTTTACGATCGGGTCCCTGTACAGCCCTAATGAACGGCAGGAACGCTTTCTACAATCGGCGGTTGAGGATATCACTGCCTCGCAAGATAGACACATTATTCTCGGGGGGGACCTTAACATGGTTTTTGTTTCCGCTATGGATAGGTCGGCGCAGCACTCCGCCGGCTGTAGGGCGCGGCTGACGGAGATAGACCTCCTGGATCTTTGGCGACACATGCACCCCATGGACAGGGATTATTCTTATTATTCCCATGCACACAAGACGTATGCTAGGCTATACCACCTATTGGTCACGCCTCCGGTGCAAGCGCTGGTCTCGGGGTCGGATATGGGCATGTTGTCTCTATCGGATCATGCCCCGGTCGATGCTACGTTGTCTCTACCTCCGACAGCTCGCCCTCCCAGACCATGGCGTCTCCGCGACACCCTGTTGCACAGGAATGTTGTGGTGGACCGCATTGAAGACGCGATCCGGGAATATCTAACTCACAATGACAACTCTGACACCGCCCGGGCCACACAGTGGGCATCCTTGAAAGCAGTCCTCCCGGGGGGAATTTTTGTCGATCTCCTCTGCCGAAAATAAAGAGCGACAGGCCAAAAGGGAGGAACTCACCGATAGGGTTCGTGAGCTCGAACAGATACATCGACGGACGGGGGTCCCCAGAATCTGGCGGCAGCTCAGGGAAGCGAGGAAGCTCCTGACGGCCCTGGACCTGGACCGAGCGGAGTACGCTGCACTTCCGCTGTGCCATACCTTTTACACTGGGGGGGACCGCTGTGGCAAATTGCTGGCCAACAGGCTCTGAGTAGCGTGCCATCGCCAGCTGGTGAAGGAGATCTCTGACCCTACGGGGATGGTGCAGACGGAAGACGCTGACATCGCAGCCGTATTCCGCAGGTTTTACGCGGATCTCTACACCAGCGAGCCACCGGATGAGACGGCCATGGCTGCCTATTTGGATTCGGTCTCCTTGCCTTCACTCGATCCCTTGCAGGCGAAGCACCTCAATCAGGATATCAAGATGGAGGAGGTGATCTCTGCCATCGCCAGGCTTAAGCATGGCAAAGCACCAGGCCCGGATGGATACACTTCGCTCTTTTACAAAATGTTTTGTACGTCACTGGCCCCTATCCTTACTCGTCTTTTCAACTCGTTTGCTGAACCGGGGGCCATCCCGCCTGATCTTCTACGGGCCTCCATTACTGTTATCCCCAAACCTGGGAAGGACCCGAAACACTGTGGATCTTATAGACCGATATCTCTTTTGAATGTCGATTTAAAATTATACACTGGAATCTTGGCCGCACGACTAGCCCCTCACTAACCCGGTCTCATAGATCCTGATCAGGCTGGTTTTGTCCCGGGGAGGCAGACGGTTGACAACACGAAGCGGATCGTCCACCTGCTAGAGAAAGCCTCCCAGATTCCGGGGGAAAGAATGATGCTGGCGGTGGACGCGGAGAAGGCGTTCGACCGGGTGCACTGGCCTTACCTGAAACGAGTTCTGATGAAGGCGGTCATTGGGGATAAGTTCCCCTCCATGATCCTCAATTGTTACAAACAACCAACCGCTATGGTTCGCGTGAATGGGTATAACTCTAGGGACTTTAACATCGAACGAGGCACTAGACAGGGATGCCCGCTCTCACCCTTACTCTTCGCGCTTTATATGGAGCCATTCGCCCAAAGGGTCCGCGACAATCCGGCGGTGAAGGGGGTGCGGATGGGAGGATTCACACACGCTATAAGCCTATACGCTAACGATGTCATCTTGTCGCTTGACGAGCCCAGAACGGCCCTGCCGGCATGCATCGAGGAGCTGGCCTCTTTTGGCGTGGTCGCGGGGTTCAAAATGAATGTGGGAAAGTCGTTGCTCTGGATATCTCCCTAGAGCCAACCACTAGGGCCCATCTACAGAACCTATTCCCCATGGTTTGGTCATCAGAGGCGGTACCCTATCTGGGGATCCAGATAGCCCCCACTTTGCCAGCCATGGTATCGGCCAACTACACGGCTTTGGGCGCAAGGATTAGGGATGAGTTGGGTCGATGGAACCGCGGCACCCTCTCCTGGTTGGGCAGGATAGCTGCCGTTAAAATGACGGTCCTGCCTCAAGTGCTTTATTTGTTCCGGGCCCTGCCGCTCCACCCGCCGGTCGGATGGATCCCGCAACTACAGACGGATGTCTCGCGCTTTATATGGCAGGGGAAAAAGCCTTGGATGCGCAGGGCCCTCTCACTGTTGGCCCCTGAAGCGGGAGGTTTGGGAATACCTGATTTCCGTCAATATTTCCAAGCATCGCAGTTGCGTTATCTCGTGGAATGGAGTAGGTGGGAGTCCGATAAGCACTGGCTCTTTCAGGACCAGGCAGTGGCGGGCAGACCCCTGCAGGAAGTCCCATTTCTACGCCGGGCTCACCGACCCAAAAACTTGTACGCTTCTTTTGTTGCAAAAGTGCCCCTGCGGGTCTGGGATGCCACTAGCACTGCGTATGGCCTCACCTCGTTCCCGTCGCCACTCACACCGTTGGTGCACAACCCGGACTTTACCCCAGGAATGGAACAAGGAGCGTGCACCCACTGGAGGCGGGCGGGTGTAGGGCCCTGTGTCACATGTATGGCCCAGAAGGGGTTATCCCCTTCCCGCAGTTCCGCCAGGAGTTTTCACTCCCTGAGACTGAGAGACACCGCTATATGCAAGCTCGCCGTTGGGCTCTTCAGCCACAGGTGCGAGAGACAGCCGATAGGCTCTTCCTCCCGTATGAAAAATGGCTACTGTCTCGTACATCTGATTCAAAATTGATTACGGATCTCTATAGGTTGCTACAACCACCTTCAACACACCTCTATAACCCGGGGAGGGAACGCTGGGAGCGGGAGCTGGGAAGGACATTGAGCCCTAATGAATGGGAGCACATATCCTATAGAGCGAGGCATTCGGCATACCACATGAGTCTCACTGACACGCTGACTAAGGTCTCCACCTATTGGTACTATACACCGGAGCGGGTTCACGAATTTGACCGTAGCAAAGAGGACACATGTTGGCGAGGGTGTGGGCACCGGGGAACACTTACGCACATTCTATGGGACTGCCCACTCCTGGAAAACTACTGGAAGGAGGTACTGGACGAGGTTGATTCCAACTTTGGCATTGAACTACCACGCTTTCCAGCATACATCCTGCTAGGACTCCCGAATGGCCTGATGTACCCACTCAGATCCCGTAGGGGTAGGCAAATAGCCATCGCACTGGGTTCAGCTGTCCAAAACATCCTGATACATTGGCGTACTTCCACTACTCCCTCTATCACTGGCTGGCTCCATAGATTGTGGGTCGTGTTGGGCATGGAGAAATTGTCGCTCACAGCGGCGGGAGATATAGGGCAGTTTAATGAGCTTTGGCAACCATTTCATTCCTTACTGCTTTCAGAATTTAAAGAACTTACCTGTCCCAAATACCTCCACCTATTGCGACTCACGAGCCCGGCAACGCCGGCCCCATGAACTGATGAGAGATTTGCTTTCCCTGTGGGGGGTGGCTATGGTGTTTTTTCTGGTTAGGGTCTGTGCACTGGACGAGAGGTGGGGGAGGGGGGGGGTCGGGGAGTTGGGTAGTTTGGGGTTTTGGGGGGGGGTGTGCAATAAAAATGTCACCTCATGCTTCGACACTGCATACTATGTACCACTGTCTAGGACTGGCACATACGAATTGCACCTGATAGTTCTTCGCCGGGGCTGAGGCTTTGCCCGCCCTACCTAGTCGCTCCTTGATGATGTATGTTTGTCCTTGTATGTTGTGCTAAATAAAATACTTTAAACCTAAAAAGTTACTCCTCTCTGATCAGATATTAAAGCTTAAAAGATTATTGAGGAGTAGGCCTTACAGTAGTGAAAAACAAAATAAGCTGCCGGGACAAGCAAAGCATGAAGTTTCATATCCTACCTTTTACTCACATAGCACCCTGCCCTTAGGGCTACCCAAGGTCTCCCTTAGGGGTGACTTACATTGAGTAAAAGGGGAGTTTAAGACTTTGCAATTAGTTTTTAAATAAGAAGCCCAAGTGGTAGTAAACTGTGCAGTGTATTGTTTCAGGCTTGTATAAATCCCGTCCTGATAATGATCCTAGTATTCTTTAAAAGGGATTGAAACGTCGTCAATTTGTGTAAACAGTTTGCACATTAATCCAATATATTATAACAAGTGCATTAACTGTATATTTGAAAGCTTGGCCTTATTATTCGTATTGGCCATAAGCTACTTTTGTTTTGCCTGATATATTGTTGTCCGAATGTAATTGTTTTGTGTTTTTGTAGTACGCAGGACTGTGTCCCACTCTATTACTGCGTGCTTATTTGCTCTGCATTTTTTTGATTCATTAAATTGTTTTTCCGGCTGGACATCTTTAATATAGCGCTGATTCTAGTCTATATTTATTGCAACGTCATTGTGTTCTTTAAGGACCTTTGTTTCTGTAAAGCACAGGTACTGCATTGGCAGGCCTGAGTCAAGTTTTAGACAGGCTACTTTTGTGGGTGGCACAATCATTGCTGCAAGCCCACTAGTAGCATTTATCTTGCAGGCCCTGGGTCGATAGGGTACCATTTACAAGGGGCTTACAAGTGAATTAAATAGGTCAATCAGGTATACACCAATCACAATCATTTTTAGGGAATAAGCACATGCAAAGTGGTGGTAAGCAGTGGTGAAAGGCTCAAAGTCCTAAGGCCAACAAAAACATAAGCAAAAATATGGAGATCCAAAGCAAAAAGTTTGGGGGAAGACCACATTAAGGCTGACAGGTCTAACAAAATGTAATTGCTATTGTTTGAAGTGGTCACCACCTCGCGTTCAACTCTTTATAGAATGTGTTCTGATTTGGGTGTGCCTGTAGGGCAACCAGGCAGTGCCTGAAGGGCTGCTCTGAAACACTGGTGTAACTTTAGCCCATGAGCTCCAGGAGCCCCCTCCAGCACTGTGCACAGGCGGTGGCCCCTGGCCTCAGAGCTTCTAACTGGGTGGGGACTCTGTACTTTTCAGGGGAAGGGGCTCAAATTTCGTCACTCCGTTTCTCTGAAAGATGAGTGTGTGTGGGCAGCTTTGCCAGTTGTTTGTGGGCCTATTTGGTGATCTGATGTGTCGATTTTTACTGTTGATTTCCCTTATTTCAATAAAAACATTGCCTGCAGCAAGCTCAAATCCATTCGAACTACCGTACTTTGCAAACCACATATAGTGTTTCTTTACAAGTTAAAAACTGCACCAATTCTCATCATGGACCACGTTTTTAGCTCTGTCATTCACTAATGTAGGCCATTTTAATTTTGATCCCCGGGCCTATTGTATGTCCCAGTCGGACTCTGTGGCTCTCATGTTGACAAAATCTTCTTAAGGACCCTGCAGAGAGTGCGAGGGGCCTGGGAGGATACCTTCACTCTGTATTCTTCTTTTGTCCTTCCAGCATACGAAATAACCCCCTCATCCCTCCGCGTGGGTCGCTCCTCATAGCTCCTCTAGCTGTTCCTCCTTCCGGCGGTGCAGTTTAGGACAGTGTGGGCGGTCCCTGTGCGTCTAGGAAAGGGTGGGGGTTGCAGGTGCGACCCGCAGCTTGTGCCGTAAAGAAGGCGGGGTGGAGGGGGCAGAAACACCTAGCAAAGTTTGACCCTCGAACAGAAGACGGGGGAAGCTGGGGGTTCCCCCCTGTCGACGGCGCACAGAGCCCGCTTTTCAGACTGAGCCAGCCGTGCGCTGCGGCTGCTGCAGAGCGGTTCTTTCCATCGTAGCGCGCAGCAAGGAAGGGGGAGCGGTGCCCGCTGCTTCCTCACAACCCTCTAGACTCCAGGCTCCTCCACCTCCTGTGTCTTGCAAGGTCTGTCGCCACCCTCCGTCCTTCCGTAAAGCAGCTCTGTCCATTCCTGCTCCTGCATATGCTGCTGACAGATCTGCGCTGGGGGACCCTTTTCGGAGGCAGAACTTGACAGCTCGGAAAGCCAAGGTATCGCTCGGATCCGTGCCGCCAACGGATCCCAGGCGTGCTGGGTTCTGTGCCGGCTGGTGACTGCGGTAGAGCTCGTCAGCACCCAGTCTCGGCATTGAATGCAACCCAGCTCCGTCCTTAATGCAGGTCAGGCTCCCACAGCGAGGACACGGGGCTCTGTGTGTGTAACAACGTCGCTGTCGGACTTAACTAAAATGACTGACAAACACAGCTATCACCTGGAGTGATGCACACCGCCTGCTGCTGAGTTTACCGCACGAGGAAACGTGCTGCCGACTTGGAGGGATATTTGTATTTTGCTTGGCGATGATGGTGGAGGCATGACAGGGACGCTAGCGGACGCGCGTGCCATTTGGAGATGTTGTTTTTTCGGATTTCACGTGGAGAACGGTGATCTGTCGAAGGGGGCGTCGGCTGCCCAAACTAACTGACATTTTACTGTAAGCGAACCCGCTTCAATGGCTCCGTCTCCCAGGATCATCTGCAGAAAAGATGCATTCGCCCTGCCGAGCATGTCTTCAACTTTCTGGGCAATTATGATTCTGGCGAGCCTGCTCCTCGCCTACTGCAGTAAGTGCATGGCTGCTGCCCTCGTGCGCCCGCTTTACACAGAATAGCTCCGCCCCCTGCATGCTTTGGGGACCGTGAATTCCATCAGAGCATTTCCCAAAAGCCACATCAGCTCTATGCACGCGCCTTGCTGTCATTATGCAGAGGAGTACTCCTCCCCTTTCTCCTCCACCTCCCAATCACCATAGCCACAAGCGAAAGAAAAAAAACTGACAGGCTCCCTCACACTTTCATATTTCCGCTGCTGGAGCAGTTTTGGTTTCCACCTGGGCTTCAGGTTTTACGTTTCTTGGGGTAGTGTTTGTGTGGGGTGGAGGTACTGAAAGTACACCCTTGCCAGTCATGCTATTGTGCAGGTGATGCAGTGTGTTGATTACTAGACTGATCAAGGAAATTAAATGACTCCGACAACCACACCACATGCATCCCCCAAACATATGGACTACAATCACAAAGCCAACACACACCACTTTCATGACCCCAGACAACTCCTGTACACACCTCATGCACCTCACAAACTGCTCATACCACGCCCATCACCTGTACTCGCCAAATGCACTCCACCAACATAAACACCCCAAAGAAAGTCCCAGGCTGCCACAGCCCCATTGAAATGCCATACACACCACGCACATGCACAAACACCAGAAACCCACGCATATCCCACTGAGGACGACCCACACACAATTTCACCTACCTCAGAGACAGACCACACAACGAAGCGTCGTACATAAACCCCCCACAAATCACACACCCGAAAAACACATACATGAGACACCACACGTACAGAGTGCACGAAGCCCACACACCTCCCACAAACATTGTCATATCAAACTGAATGCCCCGAGCCTCCACACGTCAAAGGGATGCTGTTTATACCTCTGTGGACCTGTGCTATAATCCATCGCCAACTTGACATGAACATTAGTTCAGCAGCACGTCTAAGCTCCGATGTCGTTTTGCAGGCCTTGCTGGGTGATTGATCATACTTTGGTTTCTGGAAATCTGTTGGTCAGCCTGGCTGATCTTTTTGGGTTGTGTCTCGCGGGATTCTGATGTGACGACATTGCCAGACAGGAAAATATGAGATCTTTCTTAAGTGTATATCACTTTGAACATGATACCGTCACCAGGCCGTTTACGAACGCGCAGCCTTATCGGCTGCTGTATTTGTAATCTGAAAGCCCCAGCGCTCTGACCCTGCCGTTGCTTCAGCGCCATCACACAAGACATTCTTAGGTCTAAAATTGATCACGGATCGTAAATGTACGGATTATATCTCAGGGCGAGGATGTGGTGCCACTTACAGCCACTTTAGCCAGTTTAGCCACTTACAGATGTTTTTTGGGTGATTTTTTACTTCACATTCATACCAGTTTGAGAAAATACTGAAAAAAATGAATAAGTATCTCTAAACAGTTCCAAGAGACTCTGTTGGATTCAGCTAAAAATGTTCAATAGTAGACCATTAGAAGGTCAAAATGTACAGCACATAAACTGGCTGAAACGGAAATTATTTGTAAGTGCTAAAGATGTCCACGGGGCGGAGGCAGGCATGCGATTTACTTATTAGCCTTAAATTGGGCGTCAATATAGAGACGGCGTGGAGAGTTCGCTCTGTTTTCAGCCACATTGCGACACACATTTCAACATAGCCTGCATCCCAACGTCGATGCAAAGCGAATACTTTGTTGCACTGTGCGGGTGCCTCATTCACCGCCAGTGACGTGAGGCAGACATGTGTGGCATCGCCGGTCACAACCAATAGAAGATACACTGGCGGGGGGGCGGTATGTGTTTATCGTGGACTGCTGACAACAATCCTGAGCAAGCTTATATGTCGAGACTGCAGCACTGTTCTCACACATCACCTAAAGGACACGCAAAACACCCCCTGAGCTGCCGCAGATCATATTCCAATACGGACCCTGTGGTTCGTCCTGAAATTTCAATATTCGGAATTGCTTCATATAAAACTTGCACGTTTGACAAAGAAATACATGTCATAATACTAATGGAAAGCGTATTTTCGTGGACACAAAAGAATGCATTTGAAGGCTGCACCTCTCCAAACAATCGCAGCATTGACCGAAAATATGGGAGAATGATTTTTTTAAAACTGAGTTTGCGTTTACCAATATTTTAATATTTTATTAATATGACACACGATTGAAACTTCTTCACGTTCTTGAGATTTTTGAAGTCACTGTACCCTGTGTTCGGCATGCACTTGAATTCATTGTAGAGCACAATATGTTTTTATGCTCTTTATAGTCAAAAGGGAGCTTTAAAATAGAGATTTGCATTGTTGCTTTAAAACATTTTTGGGGGAAAATTATGGTACGGTTTAAGCACTATAACAGTGCATATTCTGAGAACTAGTAGTCAACATCTAGCCGAATCTGAACGAGTGTCTGGAAGGCCTCGTCTACCTCTGCATGACTGTAAATGAGCAATTACTAATTATTTTGCAAGAGCATCTTTCTGCAGTCTTGACTGATCAAACACATATCCCCTTTGCCTTTGAGTGCTGAACAAACAGAAGACAGCCTAAATTATGCAGTGTCAAGCCGTAACAACATTTATCTGGCGTTTCACTGATGGAATGACTGAAGGTGCAATCTCAAGTGCAAATCAAGTAACGGTAATATAGTGTATGTGACTTTTAGCATTGAGAACATGAGCTCACGCGGACACTGTTACCTTGCGCCACGAAGGAGCTAAGGGAATTGCTAACCATATAGGGAATTATTTACAAGCCGCTTGCGCCACTTTTGCATCACTTTTAACAAGGGAAAAGTGACGTAAAAGTGGTGCAAGAGGCTTGTAAATCTGCCCCATAGTGTGTGTTTATGTCATGCTAGTTAATGTAATTTAGGCCAAAATTATTTTAGTTCAACAAAGTGTCGTAAAAAACGTAACATTCGCCATTATTATTAAATAGTGGAGGTCTAGTTCCAGATTCTTAATATTGGCCAGTATAATTAATACGAGAAATTATGACTACTTTGCAGACGTCAAAATTCCATGTTTAAGATCACAACATGGGAGCGGGAGGACAACCGGACACTCGATAAAGTCTTTTTAAATATGATAATTTGTTTTGCACTACACGGATGTAACAATTTATGATCTGGTTTAATTCTAGCTAATGCGTACCAAAAGCTCATTTGATATCCTATGTTCTGTTATGAGCCATTTACAATTGCCACTGTTGAGGGATGGGAGGGGTATTACTATCGACTAGAGGTTTCATCTAGGCCTGGTTGACATTTTGCTTACTCTGGTGAAATTTGCGAAATTCCTTAAGATCCTCAAAATTCCACATTACTTGACGTCGTGTCATTTTATATCTTAATGTGCATCTTGCAGTAAAAATGTCTTGCGAGACGCCGACAGGGCTAACATAAAAATTGTCTCACCAAGAGTTATTTTCCACACAAACGTGTCTTCTGCAATTAACTTGCAAGATTTTTGAAAGCAAATATTGTGCGCATGTAATGAAAGTGACTAGAGATACCAGTAAATCACATCTCTCTCTGAAAGCATAATTTTCCAAATTTTTCATGAATTTTTATAACATTTCACAAAAAAGATGTAATTTCACCAAACTCCAATTTTAACTCTTATGTTCAAGACAGAGATGGTAATGCTTTCTAACATCATGCTTCTTGCTGTTTGAGTAAATTTTTCCGCCTTCTTGCAACGTATGTGGGTCTATTTAATAATGAAAAAGTACACTTAGTTATTACACATACATTTTTTGTGTGATACATGACTTGGACAGATATGCATTCTTACTTAATTCGACTTTAATTCAGCTGTTGCCATAAAAGCAAATATAACAATTAGGCCTGCACAAAGATCACAGAGTTTTGCTCTGCGGAACTTTGCGAAGTGCCAGAAAAACTCTGCCGTCCTTTATGGAAAGCTAGATCCCTTCTAGGCTCTCAAGATACCACCAGTGTAATGTTCAAGTCTGAGTTTGCACTTTTAGATCTGAGGTGACCAACAAAAATGCTCATTAAGGGTGAGCCCAAAGTTTTCAAAGGTGCAAACCCTCTCCAGAGGGGAGCCAGTAAGATGGGTGTGATCTGGCAATCAGGCGAGAATTCAATCACTTAACTTTGGTTTTATTGAGGTGGCTCTCCAGCCCTCTCTGCCTGCAGAAGACACCAAACTGATCCAGAAAAGTTTGGATGCCCATTGGGGATTTCGAGACTGAGTGAAATGTGCGACAGGCATAAGTCCAGACAAAGACTTGCAAATCGTTAATAACAGTTTAAGTGTGAGCCAAGCGTTGTGGCCAAACCCAGAGGACCCTGGAGCAAGAATCAACTGCAACCAAAATAAACAGTATTGGACATTAAGGGAATAGAATGATCTAGATAGACACAGCCAAAGGGTTGATTAGAAATAAACAGATGTGTCTGCAGTGGGCAAGATACAGTAGAACTTTAGGATCACTTTGGGAACAAACAAGATGACCCTCTACCAAGGAAGAGCACCAAGAGACCGCAGGAGTTGTACTGCCCCTCTGCCAGAGTGCTGTAGTAGGTTGGCATGTGGTGGTGTCTCTCATGCCAAGGAGAGGTAGAAAGGACCAAGGAAGAAACTTTCATCATCTTGCCAAAAATTCTCCAAGGGCTAGAGCGAGCTAGCCTCCTGTTTGAAGATGCAGGGATACCAACAACTTCACCTCTTCTGTTTGAGCGGAGATGGAACTGCGGTTTCAGCTGCTACAGAGGAACTATGCAACTCCAGTCAGCTAATGATGCCGCTTTCTGCAATGAGACCGTGAATGCTGCTACGACTCGCCCCCATAGACTGCCGCCTGCCTCTGTACTGCAACCTACTGCGAGATCATCATCTGGATGGAGCCGATCATTGACAAGAGTGACCGAGCACTCATTGATTCAAAGACATCTGCATCGACCTGTGGTGCCGGCACTGCCGTAACGTCACCTCTTCTCCCGTAAGGACCAAAGCCACCCCCTGTCTGCATTTGCAGTCCGGACCCGGCTGCCTCGCTTTCCCCTGAAGCAAGGAACAGATGCTACCCAGTGCCACATGATATCGCAGCTCCCTGACACAGAGAAGAGTCTTTGTTTGATTTTCTAGAAGTACAATCCCTTGAGAGTCCAAATGTGACTCTGAGCTCGACGCTGCGCTCCTCGCAGGCGGCCTGTACCCCGAAAATTCTGTTGTGCGTTGAAGTGATAACTCCCATTGGAGGAATGTGGATTTTTGTCGTTAAGGTCTTGTGATAAATATATAACTTGTACCTATTTTTGATACATCTCGGTGTGGTGTCCGTTTGTAGGGGTTCATCTATATTACTGTATATGTTCACAAAAGCTTAACACACTGCCTCTGAGATAAGCCTGTTTGCTCGTACCAAGCTACCAAGGGGGTGAGCAGGGGTTATCTTCAGTGTGTAACTCCCTTGCCCTGACGTAGACAAAGGGTTCCTATTTGACAAAGGTGCATACCGTTGCCAACTAGAGACTCCGGGATCTAACAACTGATCAGGATCTGAATCCAGAAAAAGAGGATTAACAATCTGTGATACACATTGTTCAATTTCTTCCTAATACTATGATTGAGTATGAATGTCTTTAACAGAGGCGTAGTCATCACTTTTAATTGGATACTGCGACTGAGGCTGTGGAGTGAAGTGTATAGGAATGACTTGGAAAGGAGAATCTTTTTCTGATACAGCTTAATTGAGATATAAAGCAGGGGCCAAAGCAAGGGCCCATTCAGAAGCATAAGCTTGTTTAACTGAGCCTGGAAGCAGATGGGAAAATGAAGGGAGGATAAAACCCTCACCCTGGGGATAAGCAAGAATAAAAGGAGGAGGCCAATCGACCTCCGCCAAATGAATGTCATAACTAGAAGTCAAACTGTCCCAAAAGATAGCTTTAATGGTATGTTTACCGTCAACTTCAATTTGAATATCTAAGTGGTATAGTCTGTCATGGGGTGCAACATGGGTGTTTGCGGTTTCTACAGTGACAAAAGTTTCAGTTGCTCTCACCTCCAGGGGCTGGCGGAATGTCTTGCGCACTATGATGACTTGTGCCACACTGTTGAGGAGAATCACAGCCCAACTCCTGTTCGGGAGAAGTGTTCTCACCATTTGGGGCACATTTAGCTGTAAGGACTGCAACTTTCTTTTTCTGTAAAGGGGGCTTATAAGGAGGTGGTTGATCCTCCTCCGGTATTTTCACACTAAAGAGCATTGTGTGCCCCATTTATGCTGTACTAACTTTCCTTGTCTATGAACTGATCACCCTCCTCTGTCATACTGTTGATCAGGTGAATCCTAAAAGAAATGAGGAGAACGAGTGTCAGGAACCTGAAATCGACCAAGACTTTTATTTTTAGAGTGGTCACGAAAATTGTAACGCCGTTCAGAGTTTTCTGGGGGCGGTGTACTGTCACGAGGACTACCATTTTGTTGTGGTTGTTTAGATTTATCCCATGTTTTCTTTAGAAAATCACAGGCAGGACGAGCATCTTTGTCAGAAGCTTATTTTACAAGGGTCAAGACAGAAGATCGGGTCCCCAAACTATTATGTCCTTAAAGCGTATACACCTGTGAAATAATAATAGAAAACTCAAGTTCACGGTCTGCTACCATGGCAAGTCGCTGGTGTGTCGCCAAAGAAGATGCTTCACCTTTAATATCAGAAATAATAATTTCTGAGGCAACCAGAAAATTTCCCACAAGTTTCCTCCCCAAATCGAGAGCAGGACTTGCCCCACGTCTATTCTGTATTGTTTAAAGACGTTTGATAAATAACCATTGAGGGAGTGCCACAACAAAGAGTATACAGTGTAGCAAACATGGTCCCCCAAATGTTGCAGTCGGCTAAAGGGGGAACCAGACCATTAGGGAAACACATGGTTAACATTCTAAGTTTTTCCTTTGGACCCATAAGGGGAAACACAGCGTCAAGTTGATCAATTTTCTGGGCAATCCAAAATGGAATGTCTTTATGATTAAGTGGGTGTTTGCCCATAACTGAATTCCCAATCACCTAACTAATTACAAGTCCAAAGTTTGTTGTGCCTGAGCAGGTACAATATCTCTAGTAGGACCCGCCAGAAAGGCACAGAAATTTTTGTTTGTAATAAGCGTCTATATAAAAAACACAACCTGGTCATATAGCACATGTGTCTCTGCTAAATTCATACCAGCTACATTTGGGTCCGATATAAAACCTGCAGGAGTATGCCAGTGGACCCATCAATGCTATAAGGGGCCCATACAAACAATACTGGGGTCATGGTGAAGGGCGCCGTTAAGCCAAGTCTGGTGTTCCTAGACGGTAAGAAGAATTTAAAGAAGTGCATAAGGACGATAACGTTTGGTGATGCAGCAGCAGTATAAGTATGAGACATATTATCATTATGGTTGGCAGACGGAAATGTGGCCCAAGAATTAAAAACTTCAAAGTGATATGCAGCATCTGCTTCAATCACAAAAACCACAGGAGCCCCCGCTTTAGGGACACCATGCTGAAGTAAGTGCGGAGTAACTGCTGGGCGGCAATTAGCCACAATTGCAACAGCCATATTCAACAAGCATATCATTGAAAAAGGAAGCCTAAAAGAGGGCATATTCCTTTTAACTTTCGTGATTGAAAAACCAAACAGAACTAGATGATTCCTAAAAACTGCCTAGGAGAAATCCCAAGCACCACGAACGTCTCTGTAGAATGGTGCAAGGGAATTGTGGACAAGCTCAAAAGCTACTCAGGGTTCCCACAAATTAGTACCAAACCAAACATTGGCAGCGCAAGGTTGCAGAGATTCTGCTCACGAACAGAACTATGCTTGGGACCATAAAACATTAGTAGATAGCGACTGAGTCACCATACCACGTTAGTCCAATTAGCTATAGTGTCTCACTTGCCACCCTACTCATAGCTAGAGAGACAAGTGAATTGACACCCCAGAACACAACACTCCTGACCCTCTCATGATTCACGGTCACAGGACACCCCTCTCTCTCACACACTCGTCCATATTAAGATATGACAGAGATACAAAGGAAGTTTGAAATGTTTATGTCAGCTTATGTGCTCTAGAATGCAGTATAAGTCCCACAATCAGAAAACGACTGCTTAGAAAAAATACCATCAGCATTCTCAATAATCCATAGATTTTGAAAAGCCCTGTCATATTATAAGACAAAATTGCCTAACCCCTCTCCCCTTCTACAGAAGCAAACTGATTATACAGCAAAGATCTCTCTGATTAGTAGCGAACCCCATACCTTGGCATACAAAGATGGATGTTCTATATCTCAGATACAGCTGTAATCTTCTCTCAGAAAATCCTCTCTCTGTTACACTGCTGTGCACACCTATATGACAAGGTTCACATGTTCATAAGCAAACATTTCTGTGTTGTGTTTATGTGCAAGGGCCTGACCAGAACAGAATAACAAGGGACAATTGTTGTTTGAACATGTCTGCTGTTCAGTCTGAATCCCAGAAAGGACAGAATGAGAAAACAACTGCAGGTTGTGTGTGAAAATAAAATGTGGCACATAAGGAAACGTGTTTATATAGTAATGTGCAAAGCTAATGTGGCCTACCTAGTGTACAGTGGGCTAACATAGGGAACACTGCATCACCAAATGCGATGCAGTGCGCGCAAAAAAATGTGTTTTATTTATTTATATGTTTACTTACCTGTTAAGGTCCGTAATCCATACATTACTACCCCCCACCCTGCCCCTCCCCCTCCTCATGTCACCGCCCAGCAGGTACTCCCACTACCGGCCGCGGCTGCACTGATATGCAGAATAGTAGTACAGAATGCCTAATCTGGATGTCGACGTTTCAACCCCCAATCAAAGAGTGCTATGGTCACCATGAAGTTCTAGAAAAATTCAGACCCATCAGCAATCTCTTGGAAAGGTCATTGTAAAACGTGTTTCATTCCAACTAAACAATCACATCACATCAGAAACAATCAAGCGCTCTGTAATAGCCAATCAGGTTTCAGGGGAGGCTACATCACTGAAAAAGCAGCCCTGAAGATCCTAGATGATACGTTCAATATCCTGAATGAAGGAAAGGTCTGCCAACTGGTCCTATTAGATCTAGCTGTAACCCTGAATATTCCAGATGATATCTACCATATCTTGGACAAAGAAAAATCTGCCTACTTGTCCTATTAGGTCCATCGCCAGAACTCAATACAAGGACCACAATGTCCTACTCAACCCCATAGAACCTAAGATGAGCTCAAGGGGATTGGTGCATATCTTGGTAGATAGTTTGTTTCTTTACTTGCTGAATTGACAAACCCAGCATGCAAAATTGGGTAACTTCACATTGGCAAAAGTAAGAATGAATTCCGGAGGTTCACAAGGCTTCACAATCTCCCCAATCTCCCCAATCCTGTTCAATCTTTAGGTGGAACCACTCAAATTGCTCACCATGAACAACAAAATCATACAACTTCACCAGTATGCAGATGACACCCAGCTTTAGATAAAACAACGGGTATCAGATCTACACACCTTATATATGAGCCTGAGATCAATTCACAGCTGTAGGCACTCTCACTATGTGAAAATAAACTTAGCAAAAATGGAACTCCCTCTTTCTTCTTTGAAATCATCTGCCAAAGTCGATCTAGCTCTGCCTTTGCAACTATCCTCAATGGCACTCAATCCATTACATTGTAACAAAGGCACATGAACACAATTACACAAGCTGCCAAGTTCCACACTCACCAGTTAAAGAAACTCAAACTGCTAACCCCTCACTCACTTAAGGACTTCATGCCATGCTGGACTCATCTCAAGAATTACCTTGGGCAACAGCATCCTATCAGGTATTCCCTCATCAACTCTAATCCCTCTCAAAGTCTTTTTCTACTCCACTGCAAGACAGACCTCAGAGGAAAGCAAAATTCGACCATACTACTCTGATTCTGAGAGACCTGCACTCGCTCTCCCTTAAGGCACAGATCAAGTTCAAAACTGCATGTATCAGCTACCAAGCTTTGCAGTACACCAACACACTCTTCTATCTATCTAATCTCACATAGTCTAGAACTGCTAGACTGTCAAGGATCAAATTCTTCTTCACTATAGAAACTCCCAATTTAAAATTCTTATTAGCCATCAATTAATACTTATCAGGGGCAGCTCCCAAAATCTGGAACTCCCTAACACAAAACGTAGGATGTAGTCACAACATTCTATCTTTCAGGAAAGACCTTAAGAGTCCTCTTCAAATCATACCTGTAAGAAATTGAAGTATTAGTTGAGGGGGATGACAACCCACAGTAAAATATAATCACAATATTTGTCAGGGTGAACCACTAAACTTGCTAAACAAATCTGTGCTTAACATTACAGTATCTTGGCACACAGCAGTCATGTTTGCCTTAGAATCAATGTGTAAAGTATTTATCCAGTAATCAAAATGTAATAAAGTGAAAAGTCAACACAATAAAAAACCCAAACCAATGCAGATGAATAGTGAATATTTTAATAAATAAAATGAAACAAAAAAATGCAGTAAGTAACCCCAGATATGTGAGTTTTTGATGTTTGAATTATAAAATAGCACCAAAAAGCACAAAGTGGCAACTGTTGTTATCGGTTGCATTAGACGGGGTGAAAGTAAAAAGTTGAAGCCGACCATGATAAATCGCGCTTGGAAACAGGGTCTATGTTCATCCTGGTGCAAACTTTATCTTCTGACATAGGGCCTGAGTACGAGTTTGCTGGTGCGGCGCCAAGTCCACCCCACCGCCACACCGCCAAACCCATGGTCAGGCTGCCCACCAGATTACAAGTGCTTCTTGTGTCTGATGGGCTTTTTTTGAAGTTCCCATGGCGGTGCCCTGAAAATTAGCACTGCAATGGAATCAACAACAAAAAAGTTCCTGCATGGCATGAATTGAAAATGGGGTGCATTCTCATAGGCGGGCACATGTTGTGCTCCCCTGCATGCACATCATGGCACAGAGGCACAAGGGGGCATCTCTCCTCTCAACCACGGTTTTCATGGCAGAGGAACCGCCAGGAAAACTGTGGTGGAGAGGAAACTTATAATATGCTTGGCTAGGCAGTGGTGGTCCCCTGAATGAAAAAGGGCAGGCAGAAGACTGCCATCAGAGCACCCGCATGAGTCTGGCAGTCTGTGGATCGCCAGACTCATAATTGAGCCCTTACAAACTTTTATGGAATGACAGTGATCATCTAAGAGTCATCTTCGGGCCAAACTGCAAGCTGGATCCGAAGCGGGGCTCAATGACAGCGGGTTGCTGAAGTGCAGGGTCCCGGTGCAGTTATCGGCGAAGGCGGTCAAGCTAAGAGTAGGTGAATTTCGTGTCTGGGAAGCCCTCAGCATCATTCAGCTACTGCTCAGTGTCACTCCCAATGGAGCCCTTTAAGTTCAGACTTAGAAAAGTTTCTGGAAGTCAGATCTCTTTTAGTGGGACAATTTAACTAAGGGAGCACAGCTATTCAACATCAACAGCTGCAATTTTCACAGTGATCCTGGCCTCTGTTAGTGCTCCAGGCAGAAAGATGGCATAACTTTTCTAAGTCCCACTTCATGCAGTTTTGGGACAGGTGGAGTACATGCTAACAACAGCCAAGGGTCATGGAACTGGGAAGGGGCACTTGGGGGTTAGGACTCCCTTCAGCAAAGGCCAGCCGCAGGGTAAATGACAGGTCAAGTTGGAACTGATCAGCTAGGCCGTTGCATGGAAAGAGGACTCTGGAAGATTGTGTTCCTGGAGTTCAAACAAGAGTTCCACAAACTGGCCTTTTGAGTTACTTCCGAGGGCCTGGGTTCAAGGCAAGCAGGTCCAGTCATCATCCAGGTTTTTCAGATAGCAGGGCAGTTTTTTTATCTGATGCCTGACATGTTCCAGAGTGTCAGAGGAGAGGGTAAGGCGCAAAGCAAGCCTTTGTCCACCCCTAGACCAGTTCTGGTCAATTCCTCCACTCCACTGGGAAGGTGCCAACCTGACCAGAGAGACAAAGGGGAGGCAAGATTTGGTGTAAGGTTCCTCTGCCAGATACAAGGTAGACATCTTTTGATGCTCAGGAAGGGGTTGGGCACAGCCCGCCAGCCCATCTTGTCAAGGAAGGAGTCTTCCTCCCAAGCCCAGATCACTTTGTCCACCGTCTAGAGCAATTTACATCTCACCACAGGGGAGCCATCAGGGATCAGGTGAAATTTGGACACGGACAGCAATGCCTTTCGGTATTAGGCAGAGAAATGACAATTTTCACAAAAGTGTAATTTTCAAAAATGTAGATCATAGTTTAATATCACACTGGATGTTAAATTTCTATTAAAACGACTCCTTCAACCATTTTCTAGCCATTCCCAAACTAAATTGAGCACTTAGTAAAGGTACTAGTGTAAAACTGCTTTAACCTATGGCAGAGCAAATCTTGACACAAAGAAAAAGGACTTTGGAGGTTTTTCACTTCCAGGACAAGTTAAACATTAAATATACTTGTCCTTCTTTTTAATCCTCGCACCATTCCCTTTGGGCTTTTAAGGCCTACCTAAGGGGTGATTTGTACCTTTTCAAAAGAAAGGTGTAGATCTGGCAAAAAGGTTCATTTTGCCAGATCAAAATGGCTGTTTAGAACTGGTCACCCAAGTTACAGCAGCAGACCTGGAGACAGGTTTTACAGTACTACTTCAGCAGGTGGCACAAACAGTGGTATAACCCTATTAGTCATTAGTAGCATAACAGTCCCTTGTTACATGCAGTACCGTTTACTAGGGATGTACAAGTAAATTAAATTAGCCAAATAGGGGCATGCCAATTGTAGCATGTTTAGAGAGGAGAGCTCAATCCCTTTACCACTAGTTAGCAAGAGTAAAGTGGGCAGAGAACTGTGGACGGAACAGACCGGTTCAGCAAAAAAAAGGCAAAAAAACTGGGGGAATACCAGGCAAAAGATCATAATTTCCAGCAATACGTCAAAGTGACTAATCTGCTCAGAAAATCTCCCATTGATCACCCTCTCGTTTAGTACTGGTCACCCTTGTACTCATTTTCACTTAGGGCCCAATTACGAGTTTGGCAGTGCGGTGCCAGGTCTGCCCCACCGCCGTGCCGCCAAACCCATGGTGATGCCGCCCACCAAATTACAAGTTATTCTCTTGTCTGGCGGGATTTGTTTTTGACATTCTTACGGCAGTGCCCTGAAAATGGGCTCCACAATGGGAAAGCTAAAAAGAATTCCTGCACGGTATGGACTAAAAAGTCCATGAACATTGTAATGAACATACACATACATCAAACGTTACCTTACTTAAGCCTATCAAGAATTCACAAAGGGATTTCTGGCAGGCATAGTCCACTTATAGGTAGGCAGAGCTGCACACCCATGAATCCCACTAATTAGGTGGGTATATGGGCATTTCAAGGCAGGGAAAACCTGCAACATTTGGGAATGGTTGTAAACAACTAACCCCCAGATGCATCAAGAACCCTTTTGCTATTCCTTAATAGCGAAAAATAATGATTCGCTATTAAGGCATGGCAAAATGCAATTGATGAAGAAATCACTAAAAAAATTGCGATTTCTTAAAATGCCTTAACTGTGAGTCGCAATTAAAGAATACCTCCCCATTCATTCCTATGGGTCTAGAGGCCCATAGGAATGGATAGGAAGACATTCTCAATTTGCGAATCGCAATTAGCGAATCGCAAATTGAGAATGCGATTTCAAGGGAGCAGGGGTGTCGAAAGGACACCCTGTTGCACCCCTGAAATTGATCTGTGCACATATGTTGCACACACAAATGCCCTTAGGGCATGTGTGTGCGCAACATGAAACTTTGAAAAATGCACTTTGGTGCATTTTCCAAAGTTTTTGCAAATTACCATGAAGTTCAACTTCATGGTAATTTGCGAGCCCTATTAGTGAAATCACTATTTTTTAAACTTTAATGCATTGCATTTAAGGAATCTCAATTTGAGATTCCTTAAATGCAAGTAATCGCAATTTTGCGATTTCTTAATTTGCTATTTTTGCATTTGGGATGATGCATCCCAAATGCAAAAATACCCAATCTGCCCCTTTGCGAGCGGATTCTAGCTTGATGCATCTGGGCCTAAGTTTTTCATCATTCACAAACTCCACATATTTCTCTTTGAAGCATAGAAAGTGTTGAGTTTTCACTCCAACATTTTAATGGTATAAATGCCTTTAGTAAAGGGAAATATATCACATCCCCAATTTGCTGGGAGCATAGGGGGAGGGATTTCTCCACATGGAAAAAGAAAATATGATTCAAATGATCCTAATTTCCTGCAGTGGAATACTATGCACAGTGAAAATGGGATCCCAAAAAGTATATCACATAATAAAGAATTTTTGCAAATTATGAAAAGTGAAAATCTAAACTCGGATGAAGGCGTGAATCTAAAGTGCAGATTCACTACTTACTTTGCATATCAGCCCTGTAGCCTTCATGGTGGAGGCAAGGAGTTGAATAGCTAAACATTCAAAATTAAGGTTGACCAGTGTGGCTAAGAGAGGAGAAAGATGTGTTTAATTGGTCCTCCTTACCTGTTAGCCTACTGTGCATTATTATAGGTCCAGATCTAGAAATGGCAATGGGAAACTGTTTAGACCAAATGGAAGTTGTAATACCTTGACACTGAACTAGAGTGTTTTTCTGAAAAGATGGTGGTCAGAGTATGACCTTAGGTGTGGTTGGATTCTTGTGGATTGAAAGAAACCCTAGCTCTCCAACAACACTGTTAGAAATGGGGTCTCTATATTGCAGAGGTATGCACCCTGTCCAAGTAGGTGCCACCACTCTAGTTAGGGTAAGCTAGGTACACACTAAAAGATAAGCTGTGCTCACTCTCTGGTAGCGTGGTACAGAGCAGTAAGGCTTATGTAAAGAGACAATGTATAAAGTATCTGTGCAACACAACACGTAGTAACACAATGAAAACACCACAGAAAGACTCCACACTGCTTTAGAAAAATAGACATAACATTTATAAATAAATCAAAACAAAAACAAATTAATATTTAAAGAAAAAAGAAAGCTCTAGTGCGTAGAAGCAAAAAGCACCAATGGGGTTTTGTGGCCGCACTCTACCGGGGCAAAGTCAACAGACTAGGCACAGGAACCATGCAGGCCCGGGTAACAGAGTGCCTTGATTCTGGTCACAACAGTGAAATGCGGTATGCAGTCCCGTGATGCATTAATGTAGAGGTGATGCGTCGATCTTCTCCATGCAGTGGTGGTGATGAGTCGGTTCTGTAGACGAAGTGCCAAGCTGGAATACATTGGTTCTGAAGTGCATTGTGCCGGGTTTCTCTGCGCATTTTATGGGATGCATTGATTTCTCCGCACAGCTGCGGCGGCGATGCAAGGTTTAGATGTGTTGGGCTCTCAAGGTGATATATTGGTTCTGAAAATGAAATGCTGATTCTACTCCCTCAACTGGGTCGATGTGTCAGTTCTGCAACATGCAGACTGGAAATGCACTGATTTCTTTTGTGCAAGTATCTGGGTCCACTTCCAGTGAACCAGGAACATGAGCAGGGATAGAAACTTTGACATCCCTGAGTCTCAAGCAAAAGGAGGCAAGCCAACAAGCCCTTGGAGATCACTTTGGTTGCAAGGCAGTGTCCAGCTCTTCTTTAACAGTCTCAGATACCAGATGGGCATATATCTATATATATATATATATATATATTTTAACTTAACCTAGTAATGCGTGGTATTAGCATGCAAGATAAAAGCATATACACGCTAAACAAATACAGGGAAACAAATGCGCTTTAAAGGCATGAGATGATTTTAGTAGCATTGTACCATCATACAACTGTCTAGAAGTATTTGATCCTATGGGGTCAGAGCCCAAGTACATATACCCAGTTGTGGTTTTGAAGTGGAGGTGCCTGCAATAAAGGGTATTTTAACTGAACAGAAGTTCTTTCTTCCCAGCTCTGGCTCCAGACTATTATTAGGTGGTAATCCGTCCTTCGAGTGGGAAACAGGACATTGCCTATTCAAGTGTGTCTGTGCTCTCCTCCCTTCCTGCTCAGGAAGAGCCACAAGAATGCAGATTAATGCAGAGGAGTACTCAGACACACATAACCGTCCTGTCTTTGTGGCTGTCCTCAGCCCCAGACATGTGTTGGACACAGGCTGCAGTCACACTGAGCTGTAAGAGTAGAGAAATGCCCACTTTCTAAAAGTAGCATTTCCAATATAGTAATACAAAATCCAACTTTAACAGTAAAGAGGATTTATCATTACTATTCTAAAGATATAAAAAATGACAGAGCCACTCCTTTCTATTCAGCTATTACAGCTTAAAAGTGTAATAGGAAATTACCAAAGTTAACCTACAAGAGGACTAGGCCTCGCAGTAATGAAACACGACTTTAGGTGATTTTTCACTACCAGGACATGCAAAACTTAAAATGACATGTTCTACCACTCATTTACGCAGTACCCTGCTCTATGGGCTAACCAGGGACTACCTTAGTGATGAAATAACTAAGGTTTACCTTTGGAGTGCAAAAAAGGGAGTTTAAGGCTTAACAAAGGGTGTTAAATGCCATTTTGAAATGGCAGTAAATCTGCAAACACAGGCTCTGCAGTGGCAGGCCTGAGACATGTTTACAGGGTTACTTGTGTGGGTGGCACAGTCAGTGCTGCTGGCCCCCTAGTAGTATTTAATTTAAAGGCCCTGGGTATATGCTATACCACTTTACAAGAGACTTACAAGTACATTAAATATGCCAAGCAGGTGTTTAGAGGAGAGAGTAATGTAAATAACAAGGACCCCCTGTTCAGAAAATTAATTCAGAGTACAGGGAAATAAACAGTGTAAACAAATTGGCAAATTATCAACATATAACAAGGGAGAAATCGTAAGGAAGACACCAAACTAGGTAGATAAAAAAAGTAGGTAGAGATAATTGACTTCAATTATCTCTACCTGCTGATTCAAAAAGACTTGTGGACGCATGCTTCGAGCCACTCCTTCTCCGCAATGGCTGTGAGACGCCAGCAGTCTGTTCCAGCGCGGCTCTCGCAGGTTGTTATAAACGGACACATCGGTACCATTTAGATACGGCTAGATATTCTCTACCGGCCGATCAGAGACAGCAGTTTTAAAGTATTGCTCATATTCAATCAACAATTTTAAAGACGGCATTCTTACGTTCGTTATCTGCTGCAACGCAAGAGAGCTGACATATTCCCGACCACCGGGCAGCTGAAACAAACAATATTGAAATACTTCAAGGTCCCTCGTATGTTAAAGCAAGAGCGCATATTGTCCATCTTTACTGGGACTTTCCGACATAATTGTTTTGATGAACCACATACCAGATAGATACATCCTCTATCCTGACCACATATAAAGAAGTTTTCTCAATATGAAAAGCCAATAACGACCTATTTCGAAATCGATATTTTTAATCCAAGAATTTGATTTAGAAAGGAAGAATTGAAAATGCTTTCCATATTCAACATCCTGTGGTATTGATATTACTGTGGCTCCTGAAGAAGGCGTTCCGAAAAACGCTGAAACGCGCGTTGAATAATACAAATTGTCTGCCACTAGTAGATGCTATGTTATATGTATTTTTTATGAAGTATATTGTGCTTTGAGTAATTTTGTTGTTTATATAACAGGTTCACCTTATGTATTTTTATTAATTGTTTTCAACCATGAATATTTGTTAATATATTAAATGAAGCCTACTTTTTTTATCTACCTAGTTTGGTGTCTTCCTTACGATTTCTCCCTTGTTATATGTTGATAATTTGCCAATTTGTTTACACTGTTTAGAGGAGAGAGCACATTCACTTTGACACTTCTCAGAAGTGGTAATGTGCTCAGTGTCCTAAAGCCAACAAAAATAGTTCAGCAAAAAGAGGAGGAGAAAGGCAAAAGGTTTGGGTGACCCCTCAGATGGGACCATTGTCCGTCAACCACTTTTAAGGGTTATAAAATAATCAGATTGAAGATATGGCCATATATTTAAGGCTCCCAACACCATGGCAGAAGACTAAAGGGTTGGTAAAAAGCCAATAAAACCAAACCTGAAAGATGGAGTTCCTAGTCTTGCGTGATGGGTTGCAGCATGATACCCAGATGGAGCTGTTTTGCAGACTGAACTAGCCAATTTCCCAACTCTCACACGTGATAAGAAGGAAAGAAATAAAAGAAGTAAAGATTGTTTTTTAAAAATCAGACCAACTCTGCCTCAATAGGCCCACTATTCTATTTGGTTGAGTAAGATGTAGTTAGTTGTAATCAGGTCAGTAAAGTTTGCAGTGTTGTTTTGATTCAACAGTCAGTCCTAAAGAAGTCTGCCAGATTTTCAGATGACAAGAAATCACCAATTTCAGTGATGAGCCTCACCTGAACTGTGGATTAATTACCTGATAGCAAAGGGGTTACAGTGAGGAGTGTTTCCAGTTGTCAGATGATTTGCTAAGAGCCAGTGTAAGCTAATTTGAAGAATGCAGGTTCTATGGAGAAATTTGATCCAAATTCACAGAAATAAATCTAGTAGACGTTTGAAACCGGAGTGGACAATGTTATATTATATAAGGAGTGGTGATGTAGTTCATTTTGGGATGAGCATATTGAAAAAAATAGAAATGTCAGGAAACTGGACCATATGAGAAGCAGCCTGTAACAATGGCCCCAATGAAATGATGCCCTTTCTTGTTGCACTTTTGTGTTATTGCCAGCACTACGTGCCTTTACATGCGCCTAATTTGCAGTCATTTAGTAAGAAGAGAGATGCTGTAATTGAACAGAGATGTTATTGCAATAGTTGGAGATGGAACGCATAACGATGGGTAAGATATTTGAATTGTTTACATATGGCCAGCTATTCAGTTGTGCACAAAGGAAAATTACTGGGATCTTTTTCATGGCAGCAACACTTGGATTGTTTTAATTGGTTGCATATGTTGAATTGTTCAGAACTAAGCATCACACACATAGTGTGCAAGGGATCAACACTTTGTTTGTCTGCCTGTGATTTAGATGAGTAGTTTTAATGGGGCATCACCCCAATTGGTTGCACTAGAGTATGTCTTGAAACGTTTTTCATGGGAGCAGGTCTTGACATTACCAACAGTCAGAGACACTAAAAGTGCCATTGTAATTGCGTAATTGGAGTCAGATAGTGCTCACTACCACTGGTGATGCTTTGAAGCACTTTACGGCAAGTAGCCTGCTACTCCGGAACACAAGGGTAGTGGTTATTGTTTGTTGTTGTTATTAATAATGTGCTCTCCAGAAAAATTGCAGACATTTACTCCATTTAACTTGTGATATGTTACTACCATGTTCCTGTGCTCATTAGAGGGGGTTTTGTGGTTTCTGGTGAATGATTAGTGAGATAGATAGGCTGTTGGAGATCAGTCAATGTTAGATTACATGGCTAGGGCTTGAAAGAGGAGAGCCCTACACGACCAAGGCCCGAGCTACCTCAACAACCGAATCAACTTCTACGCTCCCAAACGCCACCTCCGATCAGCCAACCACGCCCTCGCCGCCGTCCCCCGCATCCGAAGAGCAACGGCAGGAGGAAGGTCCTTCTCCTACCTGGCCGCCAAGACCTGGAACTCCCTCCCGACCGACCTGCGCCTGACCCAAGACCACCTCTCCTTCAGGAAGAAGCTGAAGACCTGGCTGTTCGAGCAGTAACGGCACCCCCCTCCCCCCAGCGCCTTGAGAACCTACGGGTAAGTAGTGCGCTCTATAAATGTCTTTGATTGATTGATTGATTGTGATCTATGAAATGAGGTATCAGCCAATTTCAGATTTACAATAAGACGGACTGAGCCAGACAGCAAAAAATGCTGAAAGGAGGCTATTTTCAGAAATAGAAGGTATGCAGAGGATGAAAGGTAAAAAGAGGGTCACTTTGACGAAAATCAACCAGGGAATTGTGAAGCGCACCCGTAGGGGTCTCAAGATGCTGGGGAAAGAGAGAGAGAGGAGACCATTCAAGCTGGAGTAAATCAATAGCAATATTTCATGCAGTGTTTAGAAGTATAGTCGGAAAAGGGTTTCAGAGTTAGCAAGCAGACAGAGAATGTAGGCTGTAGAACTGCACCTGGTAAAATGTTGTGCAATGGCGGTTCTGAAGGCGATGCATCTGTCCCAAGCATCGGGTTGTGTTGAGACTGCGAGTCTTTTGCTATGGTTCTAATCCACACAGCAGCAGCAATGCGTCCGTTCTGCTCTTGGATGTGTCGCTCAGCAGAGAAGATGCATTGATTCTGCTGGCAAGTACCTTAGAATCACTTCCAAGGGTACAGGACTGGGATGGCACCACTTGTCTGGGTAGACTCACAGATGGCAGAGTCCAGGTACAGGGGTTGGAAGCCTGTCATGACCCTGATGCTTCCGATCAGGAGGCCATCCAGCTAGCCCTTACAGTATCTTTGGATTCAGGGGTAAAAGAGATGGAAATCCAGCCCTTCTCACCCAGGCAAGAAGACAGCAGGCAGCAGAACTGCACATCAAAGTAGGAGTCCAGCAAAGAGCAGTCCAGCAGAGAGACGGTCCTTCAGAACCACATCAGTTATTCTTCCTGGTAGAGTATCAACAGGTCCAGAAGTGTACTAAAATGGTGGTGTCTGAGGTCCAGTACTTACACCCAGTGGTGCCTATGAAGTGGGAGAGTCTTCAAAGACATGCCTTTGAAGTGCACTGATGACCTCCCTACCTGCCCTGGCTAAGGACTCCCTACAGGGGGGTATGCAGCCCTTTGTGGGCCGTCAGGACACATCCTATTCAGGTGTCAGTGAGGCCTTGCCAGCTCCGCCCTCCCATCCTGCCAGAGATGGGACACTCCTTGGAGTAGCCGTGCGCTTTACAAATTCCCCATAACATTAACATTAACATTGAGGCACACCTTAGCTACCTTCGTGTGTGGCTGTCTAGGAGCAATTCACAAAGTCCAACTGACAACTACACCCTGTCATGTGATCAGAGACAAACTACAGGCACTACATGGCCAACAAAAGAAAATGCCAGCTTTCTAAAAGTGAGATGAAACAACAACAACTTGCCAATACTGCGTCTTGTTTTCAGCTTTAAACCAACCAGAGGCAGAACAAAACTGACCCTTGTAAACCACTTTTTCCGTTCGAATAAATCTATTTATTTCTCTTTGAATCAATTTAATTTGTTTTCTTTTCAAAGAAACATTTTACAAAAATTCACAACTTTATAATCAACATTACACAAAAAGTCCGCACCCAAAATTGGTGCTCATAGAGGATACCTCTTTCATACCCACACTTTCATACATACATCCTATACCATTCAATATCACATTCAAATAATCATTTAGCATAAAATGTTTTCATAGATTGGCCTAGGAAAACCTGTGGTCGACGCGTTTCAAGTTCCTTAAGTGAGGAAATCTCCTGAGGACCAGGTGGCACTGCAAAGACAAAAAGTAGATGTGTCTTAATTCTTTTACCATAGGGCAAAACCACTATCTGGTGGGGCGGCGGGGAGCTCTCTTACCTAATCAATCAATCTGCTCTTCTCATTCAGTTACTCGTGTGGAGTCCTAAAAAGGGATTCCTAAAAAAATTCAAAATGATACAGGTGGTCAGTCTCAAAAAACCTATTTGTAAAAACCCTGAAGAAGCTAAGTCAAAACTCTTACTTTTTCTTTTTTTGACTTAGCTTCTCCAGGTTTTTTACAAATAGGTTTTATGAGACTGACCACCTATGGTAAAATAATTAAGACAAATGTACTTTTTGTCTTTTCAGAGCCACCTGGTCCTGAGGAGAGTTCCTCACTTAAGGAACTCGAAGCGCGTCGACCACAATTTTTCCTAGGTCAATCTATCAAAAAATGTTATGCTCAAGGATTATTTGAATGTGATATTTTGAGATGGCCTATATGTGTAACTTGCTTGTACATGTTTGAAATATTGTTGCTTTTCGATTGAAGAAAATAATTTAAAAAGACATTTCGTTTACGGTTTTCCCCAGAGTGGGATTTTGGTTTTGTATATATGATGAATGTATGAAGATTTGAATGGTGAAGAGCTGTATGAATGGGATATCTATTTAGCACACACAAACAAAATGGTATAGGATGTATGGATGAAAGTGTGGGTATGAAAGAGGTATGCTCTATGAGCACCAATTTTGGGTGGGGACTTTTTGTGTAATGTTGGTTGTAAAGTTGTGAATTTTTGTAAAATGGTTCTTTGAAATGAAAACGAATTAAATAGATTCAAAGAGAAATGAATAGATTTATTTGAACGGAAAAAGTAGTTTACAAGGGCCAGTTTTGTTCTGCCTCTGGTTGGTTTAACGCTGAAAACAAGACGCAGTATTGGCAAGTTGTTGTTGTTTCGTGATATTGGTGTGGCCTTACTGCAGATAAGCCAAACCCTCTCATTGGTTTTTCAGCTTTTTAAAAGTGGAATTTTCAGAAGTACAATTTAAAATCCTCCTTAATGGTAGCCAACTGAGATTTATAGTAGGTCGAGGCACTGAAGCTGCTTTTCTTTCTGTTTCTGTTATGCTAAATGTGGATGTGGAACATGGAACTCTTGGCTGCCTCATACGACTCGATATTTCTGCTGCTTTTGATATTTTAAATCACACTGTAAGGAGGTAGAAATAAGAGGGAAAGCATTAAAACTATTCTGTTCATTCTTAGAAAAAGTCAAATTTGTGTGAATCCTATCATCTCATCGTTCAAAAACAGCCACCTTAAGATGAGAAGTTCCACAAGGTCTTGCACTCTCATCTATTTTCTTTATCATGTATAGCACACAGATAACTAAACTGTTAAAAGCATTGCTGTTTATATTGTTTCAAATGAGGCTGGTAAGCGATTAATCTTGCATTTTGACAAGACATTCCAGAATATTGAGACATTTAAAGGTATGTTTGACTTTGGAATCCCAATGGATGAATTGGAGATCATACTTCTGAGAAATCATTTCACCTGATACCCATCTCTAATCCTGCTAATTTAGGGTCACCACCAAAACCAGTAGAAAAGATATTATTTATAGGCTTTCTAATAGAATTTATTTGAAGTTTGTGCCCCAAAATAATTTGGTCAACAAGTCTTGCTTTTTCAGCTTAAGAGTGGAAAGAAAGCTCTGCCATATATTCCAAAGTGCTTGACACCTAGGGCTATTAACTCAGCTCTCAAATCTAGACTTGACTACTCCAAAGCTTGCTTTTTATGTCTTCTATCTCAGCCATTGCAATGGTAGCAGCGTATCCAGAATCGGGTTGAGAAATATTATGAATCTTTGTATGTCTGATCTATAGGAAGCTCTTCGTGCCCCACTGCCTCCTTGTGGAGATGCAGATGCAGGTTACATCTATATGCTATTGTTACAACACATATCAATTGAAGTGTCCCTACTTTTATATAAATTTTCTTCCCACATTTGCATATATCAGAACCCTTAGATCTATCAGTCTGCCTCCACTTTTTTATCACTTGTGTTGGCAAGTCAATTTGGCAACAGAAGAAGCTTTTACACATTGAATTCCTGGCCACCCACCTCTACACACATTCAAATATCTACCATAAAAACACACCCGCACCCCTCTGCTCCAGTAGCATACATGCGCATCAACTACTGCTCACTCAGCAAGTAAGCCACAGAGATCTGAAACCTGTTGGAAGACTCTGCCTGGACCTTCTCTTCCTCAAAGAGACATGGCTGACCACAGCTTCAACACCAGACATGGCCACTGCCATTCCCTTCAGATACAATTTCTCTATGCAAGACTGAAAAATAGGCCAGAGGAGGAATTGCCAATGTCGACAAAAAACACTTTCATGTACACCACAGAAGCAAACTACATGGAGCACCTCAACTTCACATTACAAACCACAGCAAATATCTCTCTGGGTTGGACCCGAGTCTCCAGCCCACCTTCCCCGAACCAACTTTGAAAAAAACATCACGGATGCTACCACCCGTGGTCAGATGCCAATGCTTTTATTCTCCTAGGAGACCTCAATTTCCATCTCAAAGACTGGATTGAAACCTCCTCAGTAGCCCTTCTTGACAACCTCAGAAATCTCGGTCCAACTCAACGTGTCACAGAGCCACACACATCCTAGAACAGTCTTCACATCTTTTGACAATATTCCGATCAACAACCCACGAACCGTCACCTGGACAGACCAGATTATAGTGAGTTTTACAATTGACATCCATCATTCAAATCCAGAAGAGCCCCCCCACAGCGGACTCAGTACTTTGACACTGGAACAACCTAACAGAGGTGGTCGGAATGACTTCCCAACTCAAGAGCAAATCAGAACCCACAGGCATCCTGGCACATGACATTGAGAACTTTAACAAGTGCATCACCATCTGTGCCTACACTCTGGCCCCTATGAAGCAGCACAGCAAGTGCCAGAACACAGGCCAACTGGTACACAGAAAACCTCAAATTGACCAAGCGACACTGCAAACATCTGGAACGGAAATGGAGAACCAGCAAAGGGAAGTGGAAAAAATATTTCTTCAAAGCGGCTCAGAAAAGGTACCACCCGCTCACCCAAGAAACTAAGAGAAAGACCTTAGTCGAATTAATAAATGCTGCCTCCAACAGCAGCAAAGTAATCTTTGCAATTATAAAAGGCTCCACCACATCCAATGCTGTCACTGCGAATTATAAAGCCATCACAATATCTGTCCAACAATCTTTCAAACTTCTTCTTCAGCTAAATGCAATCATATACAGCAGTTTTATGCCGCAATCGGACCCCCTGGTGCTCTCCAGACGTCTCCCAGCGATGAAGGGAGTAAACACAATTATGGTATTCTGCATCCAAGTCGTTTTCCTCATAATTCCGGCTTTGATGCATTTGCCGCAAAATCTATCATCAGATGCAGCAGTTTCAGATTGTGTCAAAAAGGACTGTATGAAGCTTAGATAGTTCAAAGGTTACTTAAAACATGGCGACATTGGCTGCTGCTTAGTGGAAGACCGTTGTCAAAGATGGGTCACCTTGCGTTTGCTTGTTTATGCATGTGGGTGTTAAACTGGAACTAATGGAGTTGAACGTTTGCAAAGTATTAATGCATATAAACATGTCAAAATAATGAAGTAATACCATCACAAATGTGTCACATTATGAGGCATAATTTAGTCAACCCTCGTGCATTATTTGGTACTTCCCTGTTGCATAATTCAAGGGCTCTGGCATTAGCTCATTGATTTGTTCCATTGTTTTGGTCATCGGGGAGTCACTTAAATATTTTTGGTTTCAAATGCTTGCCGATTAAAGCTAGCGACAGCCTGCTGATTCATAGGTGCACTGATGTTCCAATTCACCACCTTCCTGTTTATAACTGTTTATTGATGTTTATTTTGTACAGAACGAGTTATTACTGTTTCGAATGTTATTGTTTCTCATGCAAGGATACTGGCTCCACCGTATGGTTAAAGAAAGACCCGCACTTTCCCTATTAAGTTGGTTGCTATAGAGATGCAACCGCACTGTACCTTTGTTTTCTTGTAAAAATAACATGCATATGTTTAAATGCTCTTACCTAATGGAAGAAATCAGAAAATAAACTGAGAGATGAGTGGTCATTCAGTTCATGGTTATAATAAGTAATAGAAGTCTGAAACACAGTTCATGTGCACGTAGTGTGGCAACACCTCCTTAGCATTTGTGCTTCTAATGTGCTTCAATAGAAGCAATGCTGAGGCACACGTGCAGCCTTTGGTGCTGTCCGTGCTGAGAACCTGCACAATGCCAACTGAATAAACCCACAGGGAGGACGCCTGCCTTTCTGCATGCTACGTAGGAATGTGCATTGCTGTGTTGAGGCGCTTTGGCCTTGATACCGTTATAATTAATTTGCACCGTTTGTGTTGCTGTAAAGCTAGTAGTTAGCCAATGTACACTTCTAGCCATCAAGCAGATCATCATCTCCATGGTTAATCTCCCAAATACCAGATATTAGTTAACAGAGGCCCTTTAAAGTACACTTATGCAGGTAAAAAAATCTACAATAGTATAAATTCTCTAGCTGTAAACGGCGTGGAAGAAATGAACAAAACAATTGTGGTCGTATGGAAAACAAGCATTTGCAATTAAATAGGTCTCGCATTTATGAGAGTTAGAGCTATTGGCTTTGCAAATGACATTGTCTTTTACCTATATGTTTTGGTTTGGAGTGTAGTGGATGTATGAACAGAGATGTAGCTGGAGCACAGTCTAGAGGACTAAGAATATGCAATTACCACTGGGAACAGAGACACAGCTGCAGCGCTGCCTAGAGGACTTAGAATGGGTGAGACAGTGACGAGATCAGAGAAGCCACTGCAGCACTGTTTAGAGGACTGAGAGTGAGGAATTACTATGGTGACCAGAAACACAGTTCCAGCACTGCCTGGAGAACTTAGAATGGGGGAGTTACAGCGGGACCAGAGCAGCAACTGCAGCACTGTCTAGAGGACTTAGAATGTGGGGAGTTACCGACGAGACCAAAGAAGCAGTTGCAGCACTGTCTAGTAGACTCAGAATGAGGAATAACTACTGTGACCAGAGACATGGCTGTAACACTGCCTAGAGGACTTAGAATGGGGGGGTTACCGACATGACCAGAGAAGCAGCTGCAGCACTGTCTAGAGGACTTAGAATGTGGGGAGTTACCGACGAGACCAAAGAAGCAGTTGCAGCACTGTCTAGTAGACTTAGAATGAGGAATAACTACTGTGACCAGAGACATGGCTGCAGCACTGTCTAGAGGACTAAGAATTGGGAATTACCACTGTGACCAGAGATACAGCTGCAGCACTCCCTAAAGGACTTTGAATGGGGGAATTACTGACGGGACCAGAGAAGCAGCTAACAGCACTGTTTAAAGGACTAACTATGAGAAATCACCACTTGGACCAGAGATGCAGCTTCAGCACTGTCTGGAGGACTTAGAATGAGGAAATACCACTGGGACCAGAGAAGCAGCTAGTAGCATTATCTGGAGGACTTAGAATGAGGAATTATCGCTGGGGACAAAGACAATGGTCCAGCACTGCCTAGAAGTCTAAGAATGTGAGAGTTACTGACAGGACCAGAGAAGCAGCTAGCAGCACTGTCTAGAGGACTAAGAATGAGGTATTACCACTGACAATAGAGACACAGCTGCCACACTGCCTAGAGGACTTAAAATGAGGAATTACCACTGGGACCAGAGAAGCAGTTGCAGCACTGTCTAAAGGACTCAGAATGAATTACAGATGAGACCAGAGAAGCAGCTAGTAGCATTGCCTAGAGGACTGAGAATGAAGAATGACATCTGTGACCAGAGAGACAGCTGCCGCATTGCCTAGAGGATTAAAAATGTAGGAATTACTGGCCAGACCAGAGAAGAACCTGCATCACTGTCTAGAGCACCGAGAATGGGGAATTACCTATGAGACCAGAGAAGTAGCTAGCAGCACTGTCTAGAGGACTTAGAATGAGGAATTACCAACAGGATCAGAAAGAAGCTAGCAGCACTGCATAGAGTATTAGGCATGGGTGGTAAACTCCACTTTGTTCATGGAGTTTGCAGAGGTTTCTGCACTCTGTGCTCTGTCGTGCACGTGAAATTCAGAAAAACAGAGTTTTTTCCTCACTCGCGCTCACCAGCTTTAAGTTGGCGTTGAAAGAAAACCCAACGCTAAATCACCTCACAGCGAGATTTCTCAACATGGGCAGTCCTGGATAGTCACGGCCACTCGCCTTGAGAAATCATCTGTTCGTGTTGAGGAAGCTGCCACTCAAATTGAACATCTACTCGAGTGTCAGAAAGAAGCAGCACCCCCTTGCGCTGTGGATGGCGCAGTTCAAAATGATTTTCCAGAGCGGGACAAACACCTGGTACAAAAAATCAGTGCAGGACCAGAGGAGCAGCTAGCAGCACTGTCTAGAGAAGGTAGAATGAGGAATTACTGACAAGACCATAGTGGCAGCTAGCCGCATTGCCTGAAAGACTTAGAATGAGGAATTACCAACGGGACTAGAGAAGCAGTTAGCAGCACTGCCTAGAGGACTAAGAATAAGGAATTACCACTAAGGCCACAGACACAGCTGCAGAACTGCCTAGAGGACTAAAAATGGGAAATTACCACTGTGACCAGAGTCACAGCTCCAACACTGCCTAGAGGTTTTAGTGTGAGGAATTATGGACGGGACCAGAGTAGCAGCTAGCAACACTGTCTAGAAGACTTAGAATGAAGAATTGCCCCTGGGAGAAAGAGAAGCAGCTATTAGCACTGCCTAGAGGACTGAGAACGAGGAAATACAGACTGAAGCAGCTAGCAGCACTGCACAAAAAGATACCTTAATGAAGGGAGCAACCTTTGGAGCCAGGACTGGGAACAGCCTGCTATGGCAGGCAATAGGATCCAGGTCCAGCACGAAGAGTAGAGGAACAGGAAAAGCTAGAACCTGGGATGGCCAACAACAGAGGCCAACATCATACAGGCCCAGGACCCAAACCAAGAAGAAAATTGTAGGAGGCAGAAGAGGTGGGGACCAGCAGCTGGCTGCTGACATCATATGAGTCATTTTGGTAGAGACGATAGAGGCTTCTCCTGTCCCAGCAGCTGTGACGTACTCGATGCCCTGTGCAATATTAAGGATTGGGGAGCTTTGCAAACTGAAAGGAACATCAGCTGCAAGCTGCAATATAAATCTCCTCTCCACCTTCAACGCATTAGCACAGCTTTTTGGTAATAAACAGTGTGTCTGAGGCACATACGTGCTTCATGGCAAGGCTGCAGGAAGTGCGCACCAGCGAGCAGGAAAATAACAAAGCAAGTACTGCGCGACACTAATCTATATAGCCCATTGTGAAACAATATATGTAGCAGGGCAGTCTCGAAGGCGCTGTCTCCAAGGCGTGTCTAAACCACCAAAGGAAGAGACAAATGTAAGTTATAAACCAATGAAAAGAAAGGAATTTTGAAAAGCACATGAAGGAGCCAATCAAATGTGATAGGCAGATGAATGGCCATACACTGGATACAGCATGCCTCGCACACATGCGCTGCAAGGCTCGACCTAAAAAACATCAGTCATCTCTGACACCATTGCACCTTTAGCTAGGGCTTTATTTCACTATCTTAGTCCTTCTTCCATTGTTGGGGTTGGGGGCTTGTGGATGTTATGTGAGTGACCCACATGGAAACATTATTTCTAATGCCCAGCATTGTTGACCAGTCACATTTTGGCATACAGTATTGTACATTTTTAGCAGATTTCTCCTCTGATTTCAGATAAGGAATGTGCTGTAATGCAGAAGCAAATATAATTGAGTGAAGTCCTGCAGAAGCAAAGTCAACATGGTAACCTAGGCAACTAATGTCTATATGCAATGCCATGTGCGTTATTGTTTTTCGATTGACTTCAGTTTTTCTGTGAAGGCTTTATTTCCTCCATGGTAAGGTAGAAATAGCATGTGATGGAGTACACTTGAAAATCCGTGGCATCTGCCAGTTTATGAACAGCCCTCTGCCACCCCTGCTTCTTGTTTGTACTATGCCTAAATAGGAACATTAACTAGGAAAATACATTTTTTGTATGAAACTGTGCCATTAATGCTTTTTTGGTTTTTACCTGGGCTGATGGTATGATTTGTAATAATAGCTATACTAATAAAAGTATTACGAATGCTGGAACCACTACTAATAATACTAATAATAATTAGAATAATGATAAATAGAATCATGTCCTCCATCCACACAAAACCAAAATATAACACGTTTGATATGGTTTCCATGTGTTCAGGCAATGAAATCATTGGAGTGACACGTTATGGTCACCGAATACCTAGGGTCGTTTAAAAAACAAAAGTGAAGCAGTTTAGTTTGTTTGATACACAGAAGCAGTCAAAATTTGTGTACTCTATCGCCATGTCTTAAACATTATCTCCCAGTGTTAGACTTGGCCCTTTTGGCAGGTTCACCCCAAAACTTGTTCCATTCTCCTAGCCTGTTTCTGTAACCTGGTGTTGGTGATTTTAGGCCTCTGCGCACTTTAGCACTCCAGTGTAAAGTGCGTACGTTCTCTGTGTATGTGTGGGGAGACTGGCCTGCCCTCCCATAAGAATCCATGGGGGATATGAGTGTCCATGGTAATTCCTGAAGTAGAGGAGTGCAGTGGCGAGTTTAGTATGTGCGAACTCGTGAAAATAAATGCTGCGCAATGGTGATTTATTTATTTATTAAGTGCCAATTTTCGAAGTTGGCACTTCTGTGTGAAGTGTCTGCCTGCCTGGTGTGAATTGCATGTCTGGATTGTGATTGACAGGGGCTGGCTGGTGTGCTTGGCTCCAGGAGCCAGGATGGGTCTTGCCGGAGGTGAATAGGGAGATCTGCATGTAGATGGGAGGGAGGAGTTGCATCTGGGACCTGAATAGGGCTGTACATTCCCTCCACAATGCTGGCTCCACCTCCTGTGATGCGTCTGATTTCCCTGGCCTGTCTTGTGAAAGGGAGAGAGGAGCTGAGCAAAACAAAGTGCTCCTGAACCAGTTGTATCTGGTTCTCCCCTTGCCCTACAGTTGTAGACAAAGGAACATGTGGTATAAAAGAAGGGGCTGTAACCCCATGAAATGGTTGTGTACCTGAGTGCTGAATCTGCCAGGGGCATTCTGCTGCTGGAGCCCAGGGGAGGGCTTGCTCCCCTGGGCTCTGCCCTGCCCCTGGATGCCTGGAGGACTTCGTCTTGGGACCCTTCTGACTTTGTACCATTGTGCCCCCTGAGAGCGCCGTGTTCTGTTTCCTCTGATTTCCCCCAAGAGAGGAGCTGGGGCCGTGCAGCGTTGCGCTGCTGGAAGGGAGAGAGAGGGAATCCCCAGCTTAGGGATTCCCCCTGATGTGGTGCTTGTAACAGGTGCCCACCCCGCTTATGGACGCTTATTTGCATTTAATTGCGTGGGTGCCCACCCCGTTTATTTAGTTACTTGTTACGGGTGCCCATCCTGCTTATAGCCGCTTATTTGTATTTGATTGCGTGGGTGCCCACCCAGCGACTTTGACGGTGTTTGTGTGTTGGGTTCCCACCCCGCATCTAGGCACGAGGAAAACTCACCGCCGTGGCCGGGAGGAAGTCAGGAAATGTTTTGCCTGATGGCAGGCGGGACTTCCGATTTCGCGAGGGAAAACCCGCCCCGCCACCGGCCCCAGAGAAGTGGAGGGAGATTCCAGGCGGGAGCCCACCCTGCACTGGACTGTGCCCGGGTGAGGAGACGGGAGGAACGTTGCGGCTTATTGCGGGGCTCCCTTGAGCTGAGGGAGCCTCGCGGTGTCGGGAGAAGTCCCGGGTTGCAGGAGGGGGCCCGGGTGAAGTACTGATGCACCGCCAGAGGCTGCCCCTGCAATGCACAGGGAGAGAGAGTCCCCGAGGAGTGAGGGCTCTCCAGTGCATGCCGCGAGTGCTGCAGCCAGAGAGGAGACCGCAAGAGAGGTGCTGCCATCCCAGTGAAGAGGAGTCCCCAGCGAGCAGCCCGGGGAGTAGGAAAGGGCTGCTGGGCTCCGTGTGGAATATTGATGGTGCTTGATCAGGGCACAGGGTGATGTTTACTTCTGAGTGGAGGGTTTCCTGCACCGGGCCGCTCCAACATGGCCATGGTTAATTAAAAGGGGCCAGAGAGGGCCATGAGCATTTTGTTGGTGCCCCCAGTGTGGGGCCGGTCTTTACAGTGGTGCCGCAGTTGCTGGCCGCTGCAATGATGGGGCATAATTATTTCGGGAGCTCCAGGGGACAAGTTGACTCAAAGCCTAGATGGCTCCAACCTGTGCATTATTCTCAGCGCCCGTGCGTGGCTCCAACGATGGGCATAAGTATTTCCTAGAGGGCCCAGAGGGGCCCATTTCTGCCCTCGTAGTGTGGCACAGTGGTGCCCACGTTTTTGCAATTATTAGAGAGTCCCTGAGAGGGACAGAAGAGGCACAGTGGTGCCAGGTCTCATGTGGAGATCCCCAGCTGCCCAGCAAGCAGTGGGCAGCTGCACCGTTAAGGTCTTGTTTTCTTTTAGGGGACATGGTGTGAGATGCACTCCTTTGCCCCCATCTTTGCCTGCACAGCTGAGCAGCACTTAGTGCCAGCTGCAACGTTTAGGTTTGTGCCATGGCTCACCCTTGACTTTCGCTGCATTGGCAGCGCGCCCTGACATTCTGGACACAGGGCATTTGAGCTCCTTTTTGAGATGGCCAGTTGGCCAGGGGGCCGGTTAGATTTGTAGGGCGCCAGGCCCTAATGTGATGTGGTGATAGGAAATGTAATGCATTTAGTATGTTTTAGGCATCCTGTTTGATACCTCTAAATATGGTTTATGATTATGAGGTTGTTTTGCATATCATGGTTTATGGTAGTGAGATTATGTTTCACTGTGTGATGTACGCCCCTAATGTGAGTTATGCTTTGGAGGTTAGGGTCTAATGTGTTTAGACTTGAGAGATGATTGCTTAGGAGGTTACAGTCTAATGTGTTTAGACTTGAGATATGATTGCATAAGGTGTTTATGCTGGTGAGGTTGGCGCAGAATGTAATTTGCGCCTGTTGTGAGACTGTGTATAATGTAGTTTATGGTACAGCCTGATGCTAAGTACAGTGCGTACCAGTGTTTACTGGTTCTACGTTTATGATCTGTTCTACTTTTACTAAGTTCACTTTGTGATGGTTCTGACAGTGGTCCAAGTGGCCCTGTCATGTGTATCTAATCCCTTGTGAATATTGCCTGTGCACAGTGTATGTTATGTGTTTATTCTAACGTGTTATGAGAATGCAAATACTGTTTTTGAAATAACCTTGTGTGGAGTTCCTGCTGTAGTGTGCCTGGGATGTTGTTGCTGTGTGTGCGTACGCAAATGCTTTATACATGGCCTCCGGGATAAGCATGACTGCTCGTGCCAAGCTACCAAAGGGGTGAGCAGCGGTTATCTTTGGCGTGTACCTCCCAAACCCTGACTAGAGTGAAGGTCTCTGCCTGGCTTTGGCGCAAGCCTTAGCCAACCAGAGATCCTATTTCTAACACCCAGTGACTAACAAATGCCACCCTATATTTTAATGAAGCATAGTCAGAAGGTAGAATTTGATTTTTTTTTTTTATGTTCCAAAAATTTGATTTTGCAAAAATATAATTTGGGGTGAATTAAATATTTAACAAGCTACTGATAAGATGATTCCCCAACACCAATATCATCACTGTGTGCTGTTGTTATACCTGTCAACCTTAGGATTGTCTTCCCCCAAATTATTTATTTTACTCCTCCGTTTTTGCTAATCTAATTTTTGTTAGCCTTAGGACTTTACCGCTAACCATTGGTAATGTGTGTGTGCTCACTCCCTAAAACATAGTAACATTGGCTTACATCCAATTGGCACATTTCATTTACTTATGAATCCCCAGTAAAGTGGTAGTACATGTCCCCACGGCATGTAAATTAAATGCTACTAGTGGGCCTGATGCACCATTTGAGCCAACCACTTTAGAGGCTTGGAATATCAGCCTGTGTGTGCAGCTTTAAACTGACATTTCGATCTGGCAAAATAAACCTTTTTGCCAGGCCCAAATCTTCCTGTTTAATATATGTCACCCTTAAGGTAGGCTCTAAACAGCCTGTTGGGCAAGGGGCATTGTATTTAAAAAGATGGGTGTGTACTTTTTAAACTCATACATGTGTTGGTAGAGAAAAATTCCTAATTTAGCTATTCACTATTGCAAAGCCTACCTCTCCTACAGGATAACATTGCGTTACCGTATTGCATCTAATAAATGATATGGACCCAGCACCTGAATTTTACCTGCTGTGAGTAGTGCTCCCCAAGTGGTTCCACCCGAGTCCTTGATCCTTGAAGTTGGGCCTGAAGGTGCTCTGCAAGCCCAGTTATGATCTCTTGGCCAGAACCAATGCAGTGCGATGTATCTCCTTGTAACTCCACATTAGAATGACGCTGCATGACTTCACGTTGCATCCTGCAGCTCATTGGAACCAGTGCTGCGCGACTCATCCCCGACTCAGGACTGTGCATCACAAGCCTCCATCAACGGAATCCTCACCCACGATGCAGGACCTCACAGAAGCCTTTTTAACTTCTCCATCCAAACTGCTGGTCCGCAAAGCATCCTTGAAGCAGGACCTTGCATCGCCTCTGCAGCTCATCAGCACCACCACTGTGAGATGCATCCTCAATGTGGGATCTCACATCTTTCCTCAACCATGATTTAAAGGTACTTTGCTCGATAGGCCCAACTTGGCCCCTGTAGCTGGCCAATGCTCCATTGTGGTCAGTCTGAACTGATCAATTTGTCCTGGTCCAGCGTGACCAGATAACCACAGTTGGCACTCTCTGCTTTTAGACACTTTTTCCCCTTAATCTTTAAAACTGCATATCACAGGTCCTACTCCTTGGATTTTTGTCGGTTTGGTCTCAAATTATTTAATACATTTTACTCTATTTTCCCAAATTGGTGTGGGAGTTTTCTTGTGTTGTGTTGTCACTTTATTACTGTTTGAAGTGCAGCATCAATACTTTACACATTGCCTCTAAGTTAATCCTGACTGCTTTTGTGCCAAGCTACCAGAGGGTTGAGCAGAGGTTAAGTTGGGGTTGCTTGTGACTTTACCCTAACTGAAATTGTGGTTGCTGCTTTAGTAGGGCCTCATCCCCCTCAAACCAATAAAGCCAATTTCTTATACATGCATAAATGTCATTTCTTGAGCAACGCACAATGAAAAAATAATTTGTGCAACTTGTCAAATAAAATACTTATTTTCAGAAATGAGTGCTAACTTCCATCACATGTGGAATTTTGTTAGGCCTGGGTGGTAATTTCCGTTCCACTTGCGGAATTTGGGTAATTTTGCGTTCCGTGGAGAACGTGGTATTGATGAAAATTTCGCGATTCGCGGCTGTGCGGAATTTTTTGCTTGTTCGCGATTTCAAAATGCGTGTTCGCAAGATATTTCTCCTCGAGCACGCAAACAGGTTCGCCGAACAGGTAAAAAGCACCGCAAAAGGGCGGAACAAGCAATTCCGCATTTTTTTCTCTAAACTTTTGCTTGCTCGCAGTGATTCCTGACCGTTTCGCTTAGCTTTGCAGAGCGAGACTACGCAAATTCCGCCGACCAGAATGCACTATGTTTGGTAAGTAACACCTCTTTTTCTGAGGGAAAATATCAGAGTTTCAAACTTTACCAGGTTCAGAAAATACTTCTCCCTGTATCGCACCCACCCTGGAATTAGGAGCTTCAGCTGGCACTGTTAGGCACAGGTAGGTGCTAAGAAGTAGGTGAGTAGAGAAGCTTGGGTAGACCCTGGGCAGGTTTATAGAATCCTCTTGCTTGGCAGAATATATTCCCATGGTCTTCTCACCCCTTATCAAGGCAATAAATGGGCAATCCTCCAAAACAGAAAGCTAGCACAATTTAAAAAAACAATGCTTCTCAAATAGCTAAGAAATACAATGAACAGTGGCAGCCTGGTAGTTGCCACATATGTATTCAATTTGTAACACTGCATTTCAAACTCAAAGGGAATACTATGCCTGTGCAGAAAATATAGAACAAGCATTAGGAATGCATTAGGGCTCGGGTTTGTTTGAGTTAGAGATAATGGCATTGTAAATGGAAATGTGTTTTAGGCATGTGTTTTGGAGTGGAAGCATGTGGTGTGTGTTGGAGATATGTGTGTTGGATTGGAATGTTATCAATGTTGGCATGCTGCAATTTAACGCATTATCTTTAAAAGGTAAAGTGCAGCATAGTGCGATAGGTACAATTTTAATTGGTGGATGCGTTATCAATTGGTGTGCGCATTGATGGGTGGTGGATGTGTGTGCCTGTAGGAATTGTGCAGTGATGGCTGTTGGTGTGTGTGTTTGGTGGAAACGTGTAGTGGTGGCTTGAGGTGTGTATGACTGTGGTAGCGTGCAGTAAGAGCTGTTACTGAGTGTGGCTGTCAAGCGTACAGAGCTGGATGGTAATGCGTGTGGTTGGTGAAAGGGTGCACTGACAGCTGTTGATGATTGTGCCAATTGAAAGAGTGGCTGGTGCACTGTCAGCTGTTGGTGTGTGTGTGTGTTTGGTGAAAGTTGCACTGACATTGTTTGTTGTGTGCGTGGGTGTTTAGCGGCACTGATGCATGGTCGTGTTTGTTTTTGGTGAAAACGTACATTGACGGCTGGTGGTGTATTGTTGTGTGTGTTGTTTTGTGTATAGTGGTGAGTGTGTGGTGGTGAGTCTGTGGGGGTGAGTCTGTGGAGGTGAGTGTGTGGTGGTGAGTGTGTTGTGGTGAGTGGTGACGAGTGTGTGGTGTTGAGAGAGTGAGGTGTGTGTTGTTTGTGTGTGTGTTATGTGTGTGTGGTGTATGTGTGTGTGGTGTGTGTATGGTGTGTGTGTGTGATATGTGTGTGTGGTGTATGTGTGTGTGGTGTTTTCTGCACACTCACACACTTCCCCTACACATTCACACACTGCTCACCCGCACACTCCCAATGTCACCCTGCATAGTCACACACTGTTTATCCTGCACACTCATTGTGTACACTCACACAATGTGCACCCTGCACCCTTACATGCTCTCTCTGCAGTCACTCTGCACTCACTGTCACTTTACACTCACTCTGCACTCACTGTCACTCTACACTCACTCAGCACTCACTGTCACTCTCGCACTCACTCTGCACTCACTCTGCACTCACTGTCACTGTGCACTCACTCTGCACTCAATGTCATTCTGCATTCACTTTGCACTCACTGTCACTCTACACTCACTTCGCACTCACTGTCACTCTCGCACTCACTCTGCACTCACTGTCACTCTGCACTCACTGTCTCTGCACTCACTCTGCACTCACTGTCACTCTGCACTCACTCTGCACTCACTGTCACTCTGCACTCACTCTGCATTCACTGTCACTCTGCACTCACTCTGCACTCACTGTCACTTGCACTCACTCTGCACTTACTGTCACTCTGCACTCACTGTCATTCTGCACTAACTGTCACTCTGCACTCACTGTCACTCTCGCACTCACTCTGCACTCACTGTCACTCTCGCACTCACTCTGCACTCACTGTCACTCTCGCACTCACTCTGCACTCACTGTCACTCTCGCACTCACTCTGCACTCACTGTCACTCTTGCACTCACTCTGCACTTACTGTCACTCTTGCACTCACTCTGCACTCACTGTCACTCTCGCACTCACTCTGCACTCACTGTCACTCTTGCACTCACTCTGCACTCACTGTCACTCTTGCACTCACTCTCCACTCACTGTCGTTCTTGCACTCTGGACTCACCATCACTCTGCACTCTCACTGTCACTCTTGCACTCACTCTGCACTCACTACACACTGTACACCCTGCACACTCACACTGTTTACTGTGCACACTCACACACTGCAGTCACTGTGACCAGTGCCTATGTGTGCACGCAGTGCCGGTGTGTGTGAGCAGCCTGTGTGTGTATGTAGTGCCTGTGTGTGTGAACAGTGTCTGTGTGTGTGAACAGTGTCTGTGTGTGTGAGCAGTGTCTGTGTGTGAGCAGTGTCTGTGTGCCTGAACAGTGCCTGTGTGTGAACAGGGCCTGTGTGTGTGGACAGTGCCTGTGTGTGAACAGTGCCTGTGTGTGATCAGTGCACCTGTGTGTGTGTGCAGTGCCGATGTGTGTATGTAGTGCCTGTGTGTGTGAACAGTGCCTATGTGTGTGCGCAGTGCCGGTGTGTGTGAGCAGCCTGTGTGTGTATGTTCTGCCTGTGTGTGTGAACAGTGCCTATGTGTGCGCGCAGTGCTGGTGTCTGTGTGTGTGAACAGTGACTGTGTGTGAGCAGTGTCTGTGTGCGAGCAGTGTCTGTGTGTGAACAGTGCCTGTGTGTGAGAAGTGCCTGTGTGTGAGAAGTGCCTGTGTGTGTGAGAAGTGCCTGTGTGTGTGAGAAGTGCCTGTGTTTGTGAGCAGTGTCCGTGTGTGTCAACAGTGTCTCTGTGTGTGAGCAGTGCCTGTGTATCCCTGCACTTAAAATCAACCTACTTGTCATGAGGCCCAAGGTTAGACACACACGCACAACTGTTGCAACACGGCTGCTCGGACCCTCCATGCAGAAACACATTCCTGCTCTCTGAGGTTTTGTTTTGTTGCTGAACAAGACATGAGCCCCTTTGATGAGATGAGGAGAATGCGGCAAAATGTGGGACTGTTCGTAAGTGACGTAGGCGCAGTGCCGGTGTGTGTGAGCAGCCTGTGTGTGAGAAGTGCCTGTGTGTGTGAGAAGTGCCTGTGTGTGTGAAAAGTGCCTGTGTGTGTGAGCAGTGTATGTGTTTGTGAGCAGTGTCTGTGTGCGTGAACAGTGCCTGTGTGTGAACAGTGCCTGTGTGTGAACAGTGCCTGTGTGTGGACAGTGCCTGTGTGTGAACAGTGCCTGTGTGTGATCAGTGCACCTGTGTGTGTGCGCAGTGCCGGTGTGTGTATGTAGTGCCTGTGTGTGTGAACAGTGCCTATTTGTGAGCGCAGTGTCGGTGTGTGTGAGCAGCTTGTGTGTGTATGTACTGCCTGTGTGTGTGAACAGTGCCTATGTGTGCGCGCAGTGCTGGTGTCTGTGTGTGTGAACAGTGTCTGTGTGTGTGAGCAGTGTCTGTGTGCGAGCAGTGTCTGTGTGTGAACAGTGCCTGTGTGTGAACAGTGCCTGTGTGTGGACAGTGCCTGTGTGTGAACAGTGCCTGTGTGTGATCAGTGCGCCTGTGTGTGTGTGCAGTGCCGGTGTGTGTGAGCAGCCTGTGTGTGTATGTACTGCCTGTGTGTGTGAACAGTGCCTATGTGTGTGCGCAGTGCCGGTGTCTGTGTGTGAACAGTGTCTGTGTGTGTCAGCAGTGTCTGTGTGCGAGCAGTGTCTGTGTGTGAACAGTGCCTGTGTGTGGACAGTGCCTGTGTGTGAACAGTGCCTGTGTGTGATCAGTGCACCTGTGTGTGTGCGCAGTGCCGGTGTGTGTATGTAGTGCCTGTGTGTGTGAACAGTGCCTATTTGTGAGCGCAGTGTCGGTGTGTGTGAGCAGCTTGTGTGTGTATGTACTGCCTGTGTGTGTGAACAGTGCCTATGTGTGCGCGCAGTGCTGGTGTCTGTGTGTGTGAACAGTGTCTGTGTGTGTGAGCAGTGTCTGTGTGCGAGCAGTGTCTGTGTGTGAACAGTGCCTGTGTGTGAACAGTGCCTGTGTGTGGACAGTGCCTGTGTGTGAACAGTGCCTGTGTGTGATCAGTGCGCCTGTGTGTGTGTGCAGTGCCGGTGTGTGTGAGCAGCCTGTGTGTGTATGTACTGCCTGTGTGTGTGAACAGTGCCTATGTGTGTGCGCAGTGCCGGTGTCTGTGTGTGTGAACAGTGTCTGTGTGTGTCAGCAGTGTCTGTGTGCGAGCAGTGTCTGTGTGTGAACAGTGCCTGTGTGTGAGAAGTGCCTGTGTGTGAGAAGTGCCTGTGTGTGTGAGAAGTGCCTGTGTGTGTGAGAAGTGCCTGTGTTTGTGAGCAGTGTCCGTGTGTGTCAACAGTGTCTCTGTGTGTGAGCAGTGCCTGTGTATCCCTGCACTTAAAATCAACCTACTTGTCATGAGGCCCAAGGTTAGACACACAAGCACAACTGTTGCAACACGGCTGCTCGGACCCTCCATGCAGAAACACATTCCTGCTCTCTGAGGTTTTGTTTTGTTGCTGAACAAGACATGAGCCCCTTTGATGAGATGAGGAGAATGCGGCAAAATGTGGGACTGTTCGTAAGTGACGTAGGCGCAGTGCCGGTGTGTGTGAGCAGCCTGTGTGTGTATGTAGTGCCTGTGTGTGTGAACAGTGCCTGTGTGTGTGAACAGTGTCTGTGTGTGTGAACAGTGTCTGTGTGTGTGAGCAGTGTCTGTGTGTGTGAGCACTGTCTGTGTGCGAGCAGTGTCTGTGTGTGAACAGTGCCTGTCTGTGAGAAGTGCCTGTGTGTGTGAGAAGTGCCTGTGTGTGTGAAAAGTGCCTGTGTGTGTGAGCAGTGTATGTGTTTGTGAGCAGTGTCTGTGTGCGTGAACAGTGCCTGTGTGTGAACAGTGCCTGTGTGTGAACAGTGCCTGTGTGTGGACAGTGCCTGTGTGTGAACAGTGCCTGTGTGTGATCAGTGCACCTGTGTGTGTGCGCAGTGCCGGTGTGTGTATGTAGTGCCTGTGTGTGTGAACAGTGCCTATTTGTGAGCGCAGTGTCGGTGTGTGTGAGCAGCTTGTGTGTGTATGTACTGCCTGTGTGTGTGAACAGTGCCCATGTGTGCGCGCAGTGCTGGTGTCTGTGTGTGTGAACAGTGTCTGTGTGTGTGAGCAGTGTCTGTGTGCGAGCAGTGTCTGTGTGTGAACAGTGCCTGTGTGTGAAAAGTGCCTCTGTGTGTGAGAAGTGCCTGTGTGTGTGAGAAGTGCCTGTGTGTGTGAGCAGTGTCCGTGTGTGTCAACAGTGTCTCTGTGTGTGAGCAGTGCCTGTGTATCCCTGCACCTAAAATCAACCTACTTGTCATGAGGCCCATGGTTAGACACACAAGCACAACTGTTGCAACCCAGCTGCTCGGACCCTCCATGCAGAAACACATTCCTGCTCTCGGAGTTTTGGTTTTGTTGCTGAACAAGACATGAGCCCCTTTGATGAGATGAGGAGAATACGGCAAAACGTGGGACTGTTCGTAAGCCAGTAAAAAGAATTCTGTTTCGTACCTGGACGTTACTGTCTCCAATACAAACGCACTTACATACTTTGTGGGGTAATTAAGACTGTGGGTCTCATTGTCGGCGCACGACCAAGCCAGCTCTTCAAAGGCCAACACTTTCACATGAAAGGATGCAGACGAATGCGCGCCCAGCAAACTCACTGCAGACTGGTGAACGCGCCCCAAACATCTGGGTTCAATTACCGCCGCATCCTGACAGCTCGTAATTGACAATTTATTGCACTCCCCTGCGCGCAACCACACAGAATATGCAGGAAGTGCACAAACTGAAATCCATATGGCCTATTGTGTGAAGGCTACTAGAAACGCAGCACTGCGAGGATCAATTAGCATGCAGATGCCAAAATAAACTACGGGAAAATCTTGCGCACTGAGGAATTTTTACTTCACTATTTTGAGCCCCGTAACAATACGGCTCGGAGCTCCGCCCCACTTCTGACGAAGTGGTGACGTAGGCCGAGCCCTAAAAAGTGAACACAATAATCTAGTAATAATGCAAGTTAAGGAGGGGAAAATGTAGAGTTGTATGTACATCAGTGTGAAAAAGCTGCATGGTCGCTACCTGTGAGCCAAACCATAGCAAACTTCAAAAGCAGTAGTTTTGAAAAGGCAAAGAGAAAATGGCATCCTAGACAAGGTAGTAAGGAAATAACAACTCTTCTGAGCCATTTTAAAGGCTAGACGATTTTGGATTAAAGCATTGCTTTATTGGTAGCAAAGTTCACCAAAGAGGTGCGGACAGCTCACGTGCAAGGATTTTTTGAGTCCGTCAAAGTTATATTTTGTAGTTTGAGTTCTCCATTTATCATTGAAACAGGACATTTTTGAAGCTATTCTTTGGAATCCGATACCCTGGTGCCGCTATTTCTTGAGACAACGTACTGCCATGCCCTTTTTATTAGTACCGACTGTGTGAGCAGATACAGAAGAGGTGTTATAGACAATGTGCCCTCTCAAACCTGGAATGTAACCAAGCACATTATATCTGCATTACAGCTAAGGTATTTTTAAAAGCTTGATTCCTTACTGTAACAAGCCACTGTTTATTTAGAATAAATCTGCTTTTAAACACATTGCCTGTGAATGCACCATAATTTATTTGAACATTAGTTCCTTCTTGACAGTAATTTTAGAAGGCTCTCTTACTTGTTTTTTGGCTGGACCTTGATAGATTAATGTATTTTATTTTATCACTGGTGTTTCTTTTTTGTGCTTGCACTTTTTGTGGGTTTCTCTGCAAGATCTGTTGAGCTTATTTCCCGTGCCATGTTTTCAGACCTTATTGAGCGCAGTTGTGGGCGTCCTCTTTGGAGTAGTAGGCGCGCTATTTCGGTAGTGGCCACTGTCAGAGAAGAATGAAGGGGCGGGGAAGACAACAACATTAAAAAAAGGGGAAAAAAAGAACTTACCTGCCTCGTGTAGCCTGCCACATCGCCGGTCTTCTTCTTTCGTGGCTCCACGGCAGGCACAGGCTCCCAGACTCTCCTGCGGCCAGTCCTGAAGCTGGTTTGATACATGAGAGTGTAATGATGTGAGCAGTCTAGTAGTAGGGTGTGGGTGGAGCTAGGGGGTTGGAGGAAGAGGAGGAGCAAGGGCACGAAGGGGGCAGTTAGAGTAGGGACAGGGACGAGTAAGGAGGCAATCAATAAAGCTCCATGAAACCTAAGAAAGTGTCTGTGATCATTGTGCAAGACACTACAGAGAGCTTCTTCAGGATTGGCCTGAGCACTGATGTTTCAAGCTCACAGGGAGACTGGGAGCCTGTTCTTGCTGTCTCCAACCCAATAACGCTGCTTGGATCGGAGGCAGCTTCAGGTCTTTTGACAGTTTGGTCGGCCTGAGAAGACCGGCCAAACCGTCAAGCTCACTGAAAAAAGAGGATACCACTCGCCGTCAGTGCCTGTCATCCACCTGCCCCTCCACCAAGACTCAAAAACAAAATAAAATGATGATAAACCCGGGTTTACTGTCAAGTTTATTTTTTTTACACTGCTAGAAGGAAGCGACGCTTCTCCAACATGGGGGAGGAGCCACCCCAGCCCAAATCTTGAGAGCGGTCTAGCCTTATGACCCTAAGTGTGGATAAGAGTGCACCTGCAGCACTCCAGCGCAGTGGGTTCTCTGATGACGTGCCATAGGCAAGTCCCAAAGCTGTCAAGGTTTCAGATTGCTTATGTGTGACAGTTTCATAATTTCAGTGTACTTATGAGTGACACTAAACGATTATGAGTAACACTTTCTTCCAAACAAAATCAAGTAAAGAAGATGGCGAAAACATATAAGTATCAGAAAATACACCCATTTGAGCAAGGAGATACTCAAAGATTTTAAAGCATAGCTGCCAAGTTTTGAGCTTGCTTATGTGTGATATTTCCAGAATGTTTGTGTGCTTATGTGTGAAATTTGAATTTCTTTTGCGTGATACTTTAAGTGACACTTTTAGAAGTGCTGTGTAATGAGATAAATGTTGGAAATGAGCCCTTCAGTCCAGTGTAAATGAAAAGGACTGCTGCAATGCTCCTGAAATGGTATGCTGCTGGTGTCCCACGGCCGTTAGGAATAATATCCTTGGTTAAACAAGACCAGCTAAAGAAAACGGACTGTAAATTCAAAGATGAACCTTTGGTAATCACTCAGCAGAAGGGTACAATGATTACTGCGGAGTCAGAGAATAGACGGATTACCCGAAATGTTTCGCATTTTCAAAAGTGTACCCCTGCCATGAAAGAGGCTCTTGACAGAACAATGGACCAACGAAATGCAGAGAGACCTGATCAGGTGGTTGCAGTACAAAGACGCGAAACTCAGATAGAAGCTGCGTCTAAATATGTAGGCGTGAGTCTCCGCCCTCAACGGAACATTAGAAGCCCATGCGGCTAATTGAAGAACTCTGATCAAGTCAGTTATTTCATTTGTTAACAAAGGGGGAGATGTAATGATGTGAGCAGTCTAGTAGTTGGGTGTGGGTGGAGCTAGGGGGTTGGAGGAAGAGGAGGAGCAAGGGCAGGAAGGGGGCAGTTAGAGTAGGGACAGGGACGAGTAAGGAGGCAATCAATAAAGCTCCATGAAACCTAAGAAAGTGTCTGTGATCATTGTGCAAGACACTACAGAGAGCTTCTTCAGGATTGGCCTGAGCACTGATGTTTCAAGCTCACAGGGAGACTGGGAGCCTGTTCTTGCTGTCTCCAACCCAATAACGCTGCTTGGATCGGAGGCAGCTTCAGGTCTTTTGACAGTTTGGTCGGCCTGAGAAGACCGGCCAAACCGTCAAGCTCACTGAAAAAAGAGGATACCACTCGCCGTCAGTGCCTGTCATCCACCTGCCCCTCCACCAAGACTCAAAAACAAAATAAAATGATGATAAACCCGGGTTTACTGTCAAGTTTATTTTTTTTACACTGCTAGAAGGAGGCGACGCTTCTCCAACATGGCGGAGGAGCCACCCCAGCCCAAATCTTGAGAGCGGTCTAGCCTTATGACCCTAAGTGTGGATAAGAGTGCACCTGCAGCACTCCAGCGCAGTGGGTTCTCTGATGACGTGCCATAGGCAAGTCCCAAAGCTGTCAAGGTTTCAGATTGCTTATGTGTGACAGTTTCATAATTTCAGTGTACTTATGAGTGACACTAAACGATTATGAGTAACACTTTCTTCCAAACAAAATCAAGTAAAGAAGATGGCGAAAACATATAAGTATCAGAAAATACACCCATTTGAGCAAGGAGATACTCAAAGATTTTAAAGCATAGCTGCCAAGTTTTGAGCTTGCTTATGTGTGATATTTCCAGAATGTTTGTGTGCTTATGTGTGAAATTTGAATTTCTTTTGCATGATACTTTAAGTGACACTTTTAGAAGTGCTGTGTAATGAGATAAATGTTGGAAATGAGCCCTTCAGTCCAGTGTAAATGAAAAGGACTGCTGCAATGCTCCTGAAATGGTATGCTCCTTCCTGAATACAAAGGGCTCCCGCTTAAAAGCCAGGACTCTCAGAAGAAGTCAGCAACCCTAAAAACTGGCCTATGTTTCGGACTTACCGCTTCTCCCTGCCCAGCACCTCAATTGGTTGTAGTTTCACAGTTTCAGTCATTGTCAGAAAAGCTAGGACTTAACAAAGTTGATAAATCTTACGACATGTGGTATTTAGTGTAGGGTTTTGGCGACTCTTGGTGGAATCACACAAAGTGTGGCATATGAATTAAGTATAACGACGGTGCTTTAGGGTGTAGAGAACCACTAAACTCCACGATCACAAAGCCTAAGCTCTATACACAATCTACTTCACTCCCAAGCACATGTCACATAGTATAACCGGTTTCCCTATTTTGGTACAAACACATTGATTTTCATATCATGCAACAAAATATGAACAATTCCTTTTGGTTCTTATTTTAAGCTTGTATTCTCTTTGTTCTGTGTACTATTACACAGGACCAACATGATGTGCCGTACTCTGCACTAACGAAGAATTCAACGTGAATAGCAAAGGACATTTTGGATCTTGATATTTAACTTGGAGAAATGCGACATACATCGGAACCCCAATTTGGGTTGGAATTATCACCACATTTCAAATTTTGACGCTTTGAAAGCTGTAGCCTTGATGAAGTCGCGGGATCACGCCCCTATAGCGACGAAACACGTGTTGGCTGTGGCTGTTGAAATTGAATACAAGAACAAAGAGAATAAAAGCTTAACTTAATCTCCCCTCTCAGTCGCAAGAAAACAAGCCAATTGGGCTAAAACGCGTCGACTTTTTCAAGAAGACACCACCAAAAATGTAAGTTACAAAAAGAGTTCAAGAAGGAGTGCCCAAATAAGAAAGGTTTAAATAATATATGCCTTCTAGGCCCCTGCTTTTGCTTTGTGGTAGATCTTGTAAATATAGGAATGCTTGTTCTATTTTTGTAAGCATCCTTTCGGTTCCAAAAAAAGGGCTATGATACATATAAAGGTTGAAAATATATGTGTTAGTATGTCAATGTAAATATTGTGTATATTTTTCTGACGATTATAAATGTGATGTATAAATATGTATTTGTTATATATATAGTAAACAAAGTCCTTCTGTCTATGAAAAAATAGAACAGTAATCAAAAGTTAATAACAATAAATAAGAGCTACTAAGTAAGTTCTTTTTGGTGTCATAAGTTTAGCTGCAGATGACCATAGAAAATAGATATGTTTACATAATAGATTTAACTCAAGGAGGAAAAGAGAATTTTTTTTCTCTATCCTGTAAATAGATGGATTATTATTTCTGAGGCATCATTTTTTGTACACTAGTTTCTGGACCCAGATGCCAAAGGGTTACTTGGGTTTCCCCCTCTTGAATAAGATTTCCCAGATTGAAGAAAGTTAGGCAGTGAGGCTGGAGTTTGGGGGTCACTACAGCCAAAGTATGGAGTGCTCTTTGCTCAGCCATCGGGTTACAACCAAATCTGTTGACAGTCAGAAAGCACGTGAAAATGTCTCTGAATATTCACAACTTTGGCAAATAATTATTATCACTCTTCTTGCCTTTGTCCATTAAACTGGATAAGCTGCATCTGCAGTTCAGGATCTCACTTTCACCTGGAGTGGGGTAAACTTCTCAGGAAGTAGTCGGTTGCACTTCACAAATGCATAAATCAAATAAAATCAATATCCTTGATATAGCACTGGCCCTTGGAGCAGATTCAGAAAAGGTGTGATTGGCATTATGTACACTTAAAACCCAGAATTAACCAAGCACATTAGATCTGCAGAGAGCTACTGAAGATGAGATGGTTATTTATCAGATAAGCTGGTTAGCCCTAGCCTTGCATACACCAGAACTTAAAGTGGATCATAAAATGAAAGATCAACTTATAACAATGCAAAAAAATAGTTGTTATAAGTGTAATCTGAAGAAAGTTACTTGCAGGAACCAACTGGCAAACTGAAATGAAATGAAAATTGAAATGAAAACTGGCAAAAAAAATTGAAATTTTGTGCAAAGGAACCAGAGTGAAAGCAGTCAACCAACAATAAACCATATTCATATCCCATACAGCTCGATGAAAGTAAAATATGGACAACAGAATAAATCACCAGGTAGAAAGCTGTGAGGGGAAATTCTGAGTCCACCTGGGGATACTTGTCTAAATGTTTCATAAACACTAAAGAATGAATCTTAAATGCATGAATAGACAGGACCGCAATGGTTAAACCACAAAGAGGGAACAGTACTGATAACATAGTTTGAATGAATAATTGTGGTTGTGAAAAATTGATCAAAAGAAGATGGCAGTATGTAATTCTCTCGTGCTGCAGCCGTCCTCACTGCTGCCTACTCATCAGGAACACGTCTACTGAATCTAGAAATTCCAATTGGCAGGAGCATTTACAATAACCAGGCAGTTTCTACATCATGGAAGCCGGTCAGCAACTTTTTTCTATTTCATGAACAAACTACAAATGTCGAGGTTTGTTTATTAAATCAAATGACCTTCGTAGACAGAGAGATTTCAGCCAGTGCATAGTGGCCATTGTTAATTTTCCATGCTCGAACCTCCATGCATGCTTTACACTCTAGGGCAGGAAAGTTATACATCGGAAAGCTCTCACTAAATAGGGCTTTGTTGCAGTGACCCATTCGCCTTTAGTAGACAGATCACAGATTTTCGATGCCACCATTGCAAACCTGCATTTTCTGCCACTTCCAAAAGAGAATGCATATTTATTGGTTTGGAGGGCAGGAGCCCTACTGATAGACGGTTGGTCCCTTCTCTACCAACCTTTAAATGAGCCCTTGGACCTTGAGTGCTTACGTTTCTGAAAGTGATACATTAGACAGTTTTCTATTTCATTGAGACAGTCTTTCAAACAGTGAATATTGCAATTTTGGATTTCTTCCCACTACCTTATTAGGAGTTGTGTGCAAAGTGGTGAATAGAGTTATCAAACTAAACAAGATCCCCCGTGGCTCTTTGCAGATAGGGCAAAACATGGGATCCAAGCTAATGCCCTATCGTGCTCCATATTTTATAAAAACAAGACTCAATGTAGATAATGTCACCAAGATCAAGAGAGTCTGTGCAGATCAAAAGGAAGAAATCCATTTCAAGACACTACCAGAAATACACATTGATGTCATTAAAATGGCTAGGACTTTCCCATTGGCAACCAGGGCAAATGCCTCCCAGAGAGTCAAAATCATGAGTTAAATGGTACATCCAACATCAGGATATTGAGTTATGATCCACTAACACACTGGATGCCATGGGCCATATTTATGAGTTTTGTGGCGCATGGCAGTGCAGCAAGTCACCTTGCTGCACTGTCCTACATCACAGGAGAAAGGTAGGAATGAGCCATATTTATCCAATACGGTGCCTTCCTGTCCTTTTCCCTTGCCTGCCACCATTCTGGCAGTCTAGCGCCAATGCAGGCACCCTTACACCATGGTGCAAGGGTGCCTGTATTGTAGGCAGGATTGTTTTGTGCAGGAAGGGGCACAAAAATAATCCAGAAAGGGTTTTTTCTCTTTCCATGGGTGCTTCAGAATGCAACACCCATAGAAAGAGGAAGTAACTAGGAGAAATAAAGATATTTCTCCTCATAATGCGTCTCCTGGGAAGATGTATCTTTTGGCACATTCCCATGTTTATAAGATCTGGGAATAAGTTAAAAACCAAGTAGGTTGCATGGGAAAAGCCACGCAATGCCCATGGATCGTCCACTGAGGGCAGATTAACGCAACACAGTAATTTGTGCTTTGTTGCGTTACTCCATATTTTTGGAGTCTCTCAAAGCCACGCAAAGTGGCTTTGCGTGGGTTTCAAAAATATGACTTATGATTTGCATCGCTCTTGCACCAAGTTGCATGGTGCAAGAGCAACACAAACCAAGTCATAAATATGTCCTTATGATTGTATCTCACCTAGAACTAAAACATGGCTGACAAGATATAAAAAAATATGTGTTGATGAAATTGCTGTTTGAAATATGCATAAGTTTCAAGGCACTTTCCATGAACTGACAACCCCATGATTTGTCAACAATTTGGTTGAATGCAAAGTAGATTTTTTTCAGGAAAAGAAAAAACCCGACATTACATAGAAATGGAAGAAAATCAGACAGATGTTAGGAAAGACTAGAATAAGGCCAGTCAAAAAAGCAAAAGTAACATACAACTTTGACTTATGTTGTCATGAGATTTAGTTGCATTCAAAGAAGCAAAAAGTTATAAAATTTGAGCCTTATTAATAAGAAAAGTTGTTCTAGCAAGGAACTGTTCCAATGAAAGGCAGCACTAGGAGTTATGAAACCCAATAGCTTTTGGATTTAATCTCTGTCTGCAACATTTGGACAATTTCAGTAGCATACTTCAGAGAATAGAGGAGGTGATTAGATTGTATAAATGGTGTTTAACCTGTGAATCAACTCTCTTGGCCAATTAAACCTATATCTACTGCATCCCCAAAACTAAAACTATATCTTGTCATGTCTTCATCAAACAAAAAGCATAACTACTCTCAGACCATACTCTACTTTCAAAAAGTATCTTGTGGCTGTCCTCTCACTTCAGTACACTATTGGCATCCTTCCTGGAAACTAAAATATATTTATCTCTTTTACAAATTGGATCTGATTTCCATACTCCCAAACCACGTTTTACCTGGTGCACCTTGTGAAATATAAAACACATCAATAAAAGCCTTCAAGGTCAGTGCAGTGCCCACCGGTCGCGGTGCAAGCAGCGGCGGAGGTCACCATTATTGGTGAAACCAGGGTTGCGATGTGAAATGCAGCGGTGGCTTCTGCTGTGCCTTCAGGACATGAGCCCGCAGCGGTGTCAGTGATAGTGGCGGCTCCTTTTCCACTCTGTGGCAACTGAAACCCACGATTCCCAAAGCGGTACCCAGAGGTAAGTGAAGTCTTTCCTGTCCCTGTTGCAGTGTGGGACAGGGGCTATTTAAATCTCTATTTCAAACCCTTGGAGATACTCAGTGATAAGTAAAGAAAGTTCAGTCCTGTCCTTCCACTGCCCAAGGCAGAAGCAGCAACTGCAGGTCAACCCAGCAAATCAAAAACCCAGCAAAGGGGCAGCACTCCTCCTGGCAGTTCTTGCAGCACTTCTTCTTTCCAGGTTCCTTGATCCAAGCATGTCTTTTATCTCCCTGAGACTCCCAACAGGAGGCAAGTTCTACTTCAAAACCTTGAAAAAAATCTCTAACAGCAGTATGATGAAAGTACAATCCAGTCCTTTTCCTTCCCATGACAAAAGCAGCAAGAAGCAGGCCAATACAGCAGAGCATGCAGCAAAGTGGTAGTTCCTCTTGACAGCCTTTCCAACTCCTATTCCTGGCAGGTTCCTTAGTTCAGAAATAATCTGAAGTTCTGGTGTCTGGGCCCCAATATTTCTACCACATTTTCCTTTGGAGAAGTGTGGCTCAACGATTAGAGCGGCAGACCTTGATGCAGAGCTCAGGCCCGGGACCAGGGTTCGATTCCAGCCTCGGCGGGTCTCGGGCTCATAAATTCCTCTGACCTGATATTCTCGCCTCAGCGCCTATTCTAATCATGGGCCCCTCACTGCAACTCTGGGTAATAGCTTGCTTAATTTCCACAACTGCCCCAACAGCGCTGGGGATGCCTGGTTTCACCATGGGGGTGTCCAGGACTGGACACTTCACAAGGAAAACCAGGAAGGGTTCCTCAGCGGTATGAGTACAAGCGCTGGTAGACCCTTGTTGGGTAGCTGTGCGCTATACAAGTACAAAAACATTTACATTTACATTTGTTCGCTTGTGCCAAAAGTCTCTTAGTTCAGTCCAAACCAGCTCTGTTCTCTCCGGCCCAGCTTCCTGGCAGGATTTGGAGACAGCATTTTGCAAGGGAGACAGGACCTATTCAGGTGCAAGGGAAATCTCCTTCCACCACTATGAATGCAGACCAGGCCTAATCAGGTGCTAGAGAAACTCCCCCCCCACTACTCTGAATATAGGCCAGGTCTATTCAGCCCAGCCCTGACTCATTCAGGAAAGGCAGAACACACCTCAACCCCCCAGTGGCTGTCTGAAGAGAATGCACATCCCCGGCCCCTGTCACTCCAAACCTAGACAGTCAATACACAACCCAGCAGAGGTACACAGGATGGATGAGCAAGAAAACACACACTTTCTAAAAGTGGTATTTTCAATCAGACAACATAAAAATCATTTTGACAAAAAGATGCATTTTTACATTCAGAGTTCAGGCATACTCCATTTCTCTATCTTGTCCAAATGGGAAGTTATACTTGTAAGATGTTGTAAAGTATCTCCCATGCTATCCTATGGGGCAGATAGCCTTTCAATAATGAAAATGAAATACACTGTATTTCACTAACAGGACATGTCACATACACCTGTACATGTCCTACCTTTCACATACACTGCACCCTGCCCAAATGGGTACCTTGGGCCTACCTTAGGGGTGTCTTACATGTAAGAAAAGGAAAGGGTAGGAGCTGACAAGTGGGTGCACTTGCCAAGTCAACATGGCAGTCACAACTGCACGCAGACACTGCAGTGGCAGGTCAAAGAACCCTTTGAAAGGCTGCTTGTGTGGATGGCACACTCAGTGTTGCAGGCCTACTATCAGTGCCAAACATGGAAACACTAATCCATTTACCAGGAGAGCATATGCACTTTAGCAATGGACAGCAGTGGTAAAGTTCCCAGAGTTCTAAAACCAACAAAAACAGGGTCAAAAACAGGAGGCCAAAAAGCAAAAGGTCTGAGGGTAAACCTGCTGAAAACGCCAAGTCTAACAAACACTCAGGGGCTTAGTACGATGCTGTTCGGAAAGGCTCCGAACAGCATTCAGGTTTTCCTAACCCGTGTTGGAGCCTATGTTTCCGACCGACTCGGAAACATTTCCGATCTACTGATTATGATGGAAAGGTAACTGTTCGGTCTTTCGGACTCAGTTCTGATCGGCATTCGGAGACTCTGAGTCGGACTGAGCTGAATTGTAGAGGTCCATGGACCACGTTTTGGAACAACATATTACAATGTCGGGTTTGGAGAGCCTTTCTGAAACAGTCCGTCTGACATGAAACTGCTGTCAGAAACCAAATATGGGGACCTGTAGCAGGCCCTTCTTCACCCGAAGGGCTCCAGTGGGGTCCCGTGGGGGTACCCATGGGACCCCTCTTTACAACCATGCACAGTGTGGCAGGCACCATTGGGTGCCTGCCAAAAGGTACAAGGTTTTCCGCAACCACCCCTTTTTCCAATACGGGAGCCTCTGTTGTTGGTCGGAACACAGGTTCCCATTGAAGTCATTGGGAATCCGACCAAACAGTGTTTGGAACCATCGTAAATCGTAATTGGTCAGTCGGACTCTCCAAACCCGAATCGGTCCGAAATTATTCTGACAAGGGGTTGGTCGGAATGCTTTCCAATCGAAATCCTAATGAGACCCTCAGTGACAGTTTAATTTAAAAGAGTGACTAGAACAAACAATTTAAATGAGTATTTTTCATGCACTAATATTACATACGTCCTGACTATTTGTAAGCTTTCTACTTCACCTTTACAGCCCCCCACTTCTCACTCTCTAGATCCCATCATGGTATAAAATCTGGGATAAGATTCTTGATCTCTGGGATGTAAGCTTATGATATTTAGGTGTACATATTTACTGCACCAGGTAACTCCACCTCTCACTCACTGCATAGCCTTCCTATGGCCTCCAAGGGGCTGATGGTGTTGTGTCTTATGTATTGTTAATACTGATTTGCAATAGTTAATTGGAAATTGGTTGCAGTAAATGGAACAAGTGTAGAAGTGAATGGGCAATCTTGGTCTTTGTGTGGTGGTCCCTTTGGGATATGTATCAAACACCTTAGGAAAATGTAATCAGATATTTTAAGTCTGATAAACATATGCTTAATTCATCTGTTTATATCTTGATATTTGCTGTACAAAACGCATGTGACCAGACATGGACTGCCTTTAGTATCTATTGGGGGAATTGAGGTTTGGTTCTAATCGTATCTAAATATAAAAATCATGAATGTAAGTCAGTGCCTCGTAGTTAGATTCAAATGCATACTCCCCGCTTTGTTAGATCTAGAACGGAAAGTAGAAATCAACATGCTAAACTTCCTTTCTTTCTTATTTGCTAAAAGGATCGTACCTTTCACGAGGGTGGTATGAAATATAGTTGTTTATAAAGGAATTGGTAAGGTACTGGGTTACACTGAGATCCTGAATCATGATCTACTTTGTGCCTCAAAAGTTACCTCAAAGAAGACAAATGTTACATTTGTTTGGGGAAGCTTTTTTACTGTGGGTAATATACCATAAAACTGTATATGAAATGTAAAGAGGAATGCAGTGGTAGTGCAATAGATAAGCATGCATTTGGGGACAGACATTTCATCTGTTATTTAGCTATTTTAGTCAATGGGTGGTGGATAGAAAGGAAGGCTGAGTTGTTGTGCTCTTCCTCCCTAAAGCGGTACAAAAGTCAAAAGATCTGGGTTTGATCCATCACCGTTCTTTAACCCACTCTGCCACCCCTGTTCAGACATGGCTATATGCAAATCAGTCTGACCCTGTGCCTCATGGGAACAGTCCAGCCCGAACTGCCAAGCCATGCCTTCCCTGGACCGGAAACAAGCTTCTGAGGACCGGTTTCTGGCATTCCAGCCTTCTTCAGCCCGGCTTGCTTGAATCCAGTGGCAAAGTGAGCAAGGGACTCACGTCTGAGCATACCCTGCCACACTTATGGCGGCCAAAAGCGGTTCAGGGAAGGCATGGATTGGCAGTTCGGGCTGGACTGTTCCCATGAGGCACAGGGTCAGACTGATTTGCATATAGCCATGTCTGAACTGTGGTGGCAGAGTGGGCTAAAGAACGGTGATGGATTAAACCCAGATCTTTTGACTGGGTGTGAGTGTATGATTGGTTCAGATGCTCCGTCCATTACCACCCCCTTTTGTACCGCTTCCTCCCTAATGGACACCAGTGTTCTAATGAGATCCCTGCTGGGTTAACTATTTTCAATTGTGGGTGCCATACACAAGTGGCCCGCACCAAAACCTCATCTACCTTAATTACTCAACTGGCAATGGTGATGAATTGAAACAATTAAGAGAATGTGTTATATGATCTCAACTGTGGCGAATGCATAGAAGCCAAATGTGGTACACAGACCATTTGGTGGGAGCCCCACAGGCTACCAGTGCCACATCCAAACTAACCACATGTTTAACCACCATTTAATTGAAATGACTTTTTGTAACCTCCACTAAATAACTAGCGATATATTCAATGGTATGCATGACTGTTCTGTTTCTTTTGTAAAGTGGTAATTTGGCTCAGTGTGCCTACACCTTCATAGTTGAATATATTCTAAAAAAGCGTGTGTTAGATGTTTTAGGGAAGCACACAAGACAGCACATCAGAGCCAAGCTGGGGCACCAATTCGCCTCATCGATATGTGTTTTAGATAGATTATAGGATACCGTCGAAGAGAAAATTAACAATGAATTTTCAGTAAGAGTTGCTTTCGAACTGTGAACTGCAATTTTTCTTTTTTCTAAGGAAGAATAAGGTGAAGATCTAATATATGTTTTTCATACCTCTTCAGAATTCTTAACGATATTGATTTAAATCATCATTACAAAAAAATCATTTATAAGAGGAGAGAAGATCAACACTTTAAATCAAGACATACTTAAGAAACATAAATGGAAATTGGCAGTATTAAACGTTGCATTCGTATTTTTTCTCTATTATGCTTTAGACTTAAACTCGTGATTTTAATTAACTGCTCTCTGCCCCATGGGTCAAATAAAGACTCCAAGTTTTAGAATGTTTTCATGTGAGGCTTTTTTTTCTGCCTCATTGGTATCGTTGTCAGATTGTATAGCATCCTGTACTGGCCTCTTTGTCATATGACACGAAGATGGCTCAGTGAGATAAGTTATAATTCTGAAATCTGCGTGGTAATTATGATATGACTTAGCTTCTACTCTTCTGAGGTCTGTAAACTAGGTGCCCTAAAATGGGTAATAGCAACACCTGTTACAGCACTTAAAGAACAGTGGAGAATACAAAATGTTCTAGCTATCGCAACAAGAATTTTAGATTCTATTAAGGACACGGAGGCGAGGATTATGCTTTCTCATTTCTTTACTGCAACAACAGCAGCCAATGAAAATGAAAGTACACATGTAAAAAATAACATTTCTCATGAGGCTTTGAACCACGCCTCTCTTACAACAACCAATCACAATGGTATCATGTCTATAAATCCTGGAGACACTATTCCGGCCTCCTCTTTCTTTGCGCGAACAGTCAGTAACAGTCTCATCACACTGAAAAGTTTAATACTGTAACGGAAAACAGATCCACCAGAAGTCTCAACGGAGAAATTTTGAACAGCAAAGGAAAACCTCCATCCAGAAGGAGCGGCAGCCAAAAGCACAGTCGGTCTTCAACTCTTGTTGGAGTCGTTCCCTAGATCAGAAAAAGGAAGTTTGAGAAAAGTTTCCACCACAACCTAGATCATTGTAAGGGTGGGCAAAACTGTTAGGTAAAACCTCGTAAACAGCAACAGTTGCATAACAGTCCCAACGGGTGGGATAATCCTCGCCTCCGTGTCCTTAATAGAATCTAAAATTCTTGTCGCGATAGCTAGAAAATTTTGTATTCTATGGCAGGACCGGAGGCTTCTGATTATGCTGGTTCAAAGCTCACATTAAAGCTCGTCAATCACAGCATCAGAAACATGAGGAATCGGTTTGTAATAAAACACTTTAAACATTGAATCTGAGGACCAGTCAGCTGCCTTCAGAATGTCCTCCAAGCGGGAACCCAATAAGTAAGCCTTAGAAGCCATCGCACCCCTCGCAGAGTGTGCCCCATAAGCAGAAATATCAATGCCGGCTTCCGACATGATCCACCTAACCCATCTGGCTAAAGTAGCAGCAGCGACTGGCTTGAACGGTTTTTGAATAGATATCAATAACTGCCCCAGAGGATCTGTCCTGTGTACACTAGTACGCTCCTCATATCATTTAAGACATTGAACAACACACAGCCTGCCGTTATGAGGAAAGGCAGGATAATCAACTGAACGGGACATGGTCTTAGTACGTCTAGTAATGACAAAGGATACACCTTGGGGTGAAAACATCCTCCCAGCCAAATCCAAAGCTCTGACATCCGAAACCCTCCGACATGAAATAAGGCACAACAGCATAGTAAGCTTGGCAGAGAGCTGTTTCAGCGACAAATCACCATTATCGGGCCAGGATTCCAACAAATTCAGAACCTTATTAACATCCCACATGGTGGAATACCTGGGCCGAGGAGGGTTGGCCACACTCACACTTTTAAGCAACTTACATACCAAGGGATGCATCCCCACAGGTTTACCATCTATGTGGTCGTGACCAGCAGAAATAGCAGACCTGAAGTTGTTAACCGACCTGTAAGCCAGGCCAGAAGTCGCGCACTCTGACAAAAAGTTCAGTACCTCTGTTATATTTGATCCCACGGGATCCACCTGTTTTGAAAGGCACCAACCCACCCACTTCTTCCACGAAGCAGAGTATCGTTTTCGGGTGGAATGAGCCAATGCTTGCTGCATAAAGCTGGAAGCCTCTCGTGAAAGGCCTGCAAGGCGCTCATGTCTCCGGAGAGCGTCCATGCCATCAATGACAGTTGGTTCTGCAGGACCAGGGGGTGGCACGTTCCCACTGGGTCCTGCAGAAGCGTTGGGAAGACTGGGAGCCGGAAGGGGAGGTCTATTGACAATTCCAACAGTGTGGGAAACCACGACTGAGTCGACCAATAAGGCGTTACCAGCACCACGTCGCCTCCTGTCGGCGCAGCAATGCCGCTACTCTCGGGATCAGTGCGAACGGTGGAAACGCATAATTCCTCTGATGTCCCCAATGGTGAAGGAACGCGTCCGTCCCCAGTGCCATCGGGTCCGGTCTCCAACTGTAAAACAGGGGAAGGTGGGCATTGAGGCGCGAGGCAAACAGGTCTATTCGACATGGGCCTCGTAGTGACATGATCCGGGAAAACATCGATGGATGGAGTCTCCAATCGCTGGAGTCCCGGAGAAATCTGGAATGCCAATCCGCTACCTGATTGAGTTTCCCGGGAAGGTATTCCGCCACCACGGAGATCTTGCGATCCAGGCAGAAGTGCCAGAATTCCTTCGCAATGTGCACCAACATCCGGGACTTCGTCCCGCCCAATCGATTGATGTATCGCACCGCGGAGACATTGTCCATCCGAAGAAGAATACAACAATTGCTCTTCAGCGGCGAGATAGATCTGATGGCAAAGAACCCTGCCAGAAGCTCTAGACAATTGATGTGAAGTGATAGTTCGTCTGCAGACCAACGTCCTCCTGTGGCAAACTCGCCGTAGCGAGCGCCCCAGCCCCACTGGCTGGCGTCGGATTCGACCACCACATCCGGGGCCGTGCCGAAAATAGCTCGGCCATTCCAGGCCGACATGTGGTCCAGCCACCACTGAAGCTCCTCCCTGGACTCGGGGGAGAGAGGGATCAAATGATCGTAGTGAAAGTTTCTTTGCAAGTAGAAGATCTTGAGCCTCTGCAGGGCTCTGTAATGCAAAGGTCCAGGAAAAATGGCCTGAATCGACGAGGCCAGAAGGCCCACAATTCGTGCCAAAACCCTCAAAGAATTCTTCTCTTTGGCCAGGGTAGTTGTAATCTCTCTCTTGATCGACCTGATCTTTGAAAGGGGAAGGAGAAGCTGGGCCGAGACCGAGTCTATCAGGAAGCCCAGGAATTCCATCTGCCGATCCGGTATCAGCACCGATTTCTTGGTATCGATCACGAATCCCAGATTCTGCAATAAGGACGTCGTCCACTCCAAATGCGTGAGAAGGAGGGACCGGTCCTGGGCCAGGATCAGCATATCGTCTAGGTAGACAATCAACCAAACTCCCATCTCACGGAGGCGGGAGACCACCGGCTTGAGCAGTTTGGTGAACACCCAAGGGGCCGAGGACAGTCCGAAAGGAAGTACCTCGTAACGAAACCAACGCCCTTTCCAGGGGAACTGCAAAAACTTTTGATGTGATGGGCAGACTGGGACCATCAAATAAGCATCTTTCAGGTCCAGTCTGACCATCCAGTCGTTCTCTAAGAGAAGGTCTCGCAAAAGATGGATGCCCTCCATCTTGAAATGGCGATACGTGACAAAGGGGTTGAAATCCCTCAGGTTTAACACGAGGCGCTGACCGCCTCCTTTCTTTTGAACAAGAAAGACATTGCTGCAGAAGCCTCCCGGAAGGAAGGGTCCTACAGCAATGGCCTGTTTTGCCAAAAGCTCGTCCAGTTCTGAGTCTATAAAACTCTGTTCGAGATGGGAAAAAAGGAGAGGACGGGGGGGGGAGTTGAAGGGGATCTTTGCCCGGAGCGGGCATCGGCTTACCCGGGACTAGCAGGTCCAACTTCTTGGCCAAAGGGGAGAGGGCCGAGGAAAGGGCTTTATCCAATTTGGCATCGAGTTTTTTGTCTATGATCTCCTCCATGGAGTCCCCTTCATAGAATTCTTGTTGGCCTTGATAACCATACGCAGCATCCTCCTCTTCTCAGTACTCAGCGTCTGCCATCGCAATCAGGAATCCGAAATTCCAACTCTAATCCCCAGCGGGAAGCAAAGACCAGCCCAAGCAGGGGCTTCGATGGTGGGGGGTGCCAGGCGCAGGAGCCGGAAATACCAGGAAAAGACCAGAGCAAGGTATAGTCCCACTCTAGGACTAACGGAGGAAAATGGAACCGTCGCCTGAACCACTGTAAGCTGCCAAAAGCACGGAAATCGCCCACAGCTCCTGGCCCAAGCTGCGTCGATCCCCACTTCAGCCGGGGGCAGAGCGTCGATCTGGCACCTTCGAGAACTGCGCGTGCCAACACGGCGTGCGTGGGCTCCCCGAGACGTACCTAAGGCCTCAACGGCTCCGACGTACGCTCGTCCCCGAGGGGGGGCTAAACCCCTCACTAGTGCGACTAGCCGAAACGTGCGCCGCGGGCAGCGATGACTGGAAGACGGGGGGAAGGGTTGGACGGGCCTAAGTGCGCAACACGCGCCACCAAGGGGAAACGGGGAACGGAGCGAAGCTCCGGCCCCAATCTAAGAGCAAATCGGACAATGTATGAATAAACAGTGCCAAGAGAGCGTTAAGCGATCAATCAAATCATGCAATATACACGAATAATGAAGAAACAATAATCAATGGCACCATAAAATGCAAAAGGCATAAATCACAAGTGATAGAACAAACATCAAAGGAAAGAGCACTTATCTGGGCTGCGGAGCAGCAAAGAAAGAGGAGGCCGGAATAGTGTCTCCAGGATTTATAGACATGATACCATTGTGATTGGTTGTTGTAAGAGAGGCGTGGTTCAAAGCCTCATGAGAAATGTTATTTTTTACATGTGTACTTTCATTTTCATTGGCTGCTGTTGTTGCAGTAAAGAAATGAGAAAGCATAATCAGAAGCCTCCGGTCCTGCCATAGAATTGATGTGCGCTACAAAAGACGAACATATTATCATTATTTATGTTTTTTCAAGTGATATTAAGACATTCTTTCTAATGTAGCTAAATGTATTAGCATAGCCCTGTTTTACAGTTTCCTGAATTATATGTAATAAACATTTCTTCACTCGGAGTCAAAGCTTTTGCACACCCAAGCTGACTCATCACACTTGGCTGGTGAATTCCTTTGGGGAACTTGTGATACAGAGGCTGTCATACTTTGGTGCCAGGCTTCCTATGATTGATACAAAATGCTTTGACATCATTCAGAAAACCATTTCTGCTTCGAGGCAGCGATTTGAGCAGCATAACACTGAACCCGATAATCTGGGAAAGAAATCATTTTTGAGAGAACAGTCTTTTAAAGGACACACATTGATTCGTGCTCATATTATTAAGGAAAATTGGTTTCTTAAAAGCAAAAATTGAGGTAATGGACAATAAACTGCAAGATAAAGATATCAAAACCGCTTGACGGGCTGCCAACATTCCAAGGGTACTGTATATTTTGATTGATTCAAAATGGCTGCCTGAAGTATATATAGAAATTAAAATAGAGATTTATCATTCAGTAAAAGCATATATAAATGCACCATCCTCAGAATAAGCTATATTTAAACCTCTTCAAAAAATTCCTAAATTAGATGCTATATTGTATGAACTCGGTTTTACACCAGATTAGATTCTATGACATTGATTAACAAGCAGAAGCCACTCACTGCATAAAAATACATTTCCATTGAACATAAGGGTTCATTTTGCTTTTTAATTTGTAGATGATATTTTTTAAGACGATGTCAAGTTGTCTTTGCCACAAAAATGGCGATTCCTGAAATTCAAAAGTTAGCAATGTACATGGCTATAAGACAGTTGTTTTATCAATCAATTCACACATATATCTACCACCTGTTCATAGATTCCACTTGTGGGCATTCCATGATTTGTAGAAGGCATAGCAACTGCTGATTCTAACCTTGCCTATGGCAATCCTATATAGGCCTAGGCTGACCAGGTGAAGTCACTATGCAGACAGGTAGTAGATATATTTCTTAACATAAATGTAAGCATTTACATTAATTCACCTCCTCAGTGCTAGAAATGATGACATTCATCTGGATCATGAATCCCGCAGCTACCTTTAAGCTAGAATTTGAATTCTGTCCAGCTCCAGTGAAGTGTGCTGATCTGGTCACATTGCCCTCACTGGGACACATTCAGCAATGCCAATACATTGTGTGCTTTGCCTTCAGCGCATAAACCTGCCATTGGTGAGGAACCCCGTTTAATTCAGTCCCAGCTGTGTCCAGCACAAATACTTCACTTCAAGGGCCATCACTACTCCTTTCGTTTCATTATTTTCCTAGCTGGGCGGTAGCTAACACCTAACACCCTAATGCCAGGAAACAAAGACAATCAGCTTGTTTATGAGTTTTCTAAGTTTTGAATGTAAGCAAGATGTATGCACTGTAAAAAGTCAGATGTGTCTATCTACATGAGTAAATACACAAAAAAACTGTATTACCAACCTAAGGGACTCTTTTTTAGCATCTTCAAATAACGAAAGATTGAGCAAAAAAAACCCAGCAAGGTTCTAAACGTGTTCTATCTACGCAGTTTGCATGCAGCTCCTTGATACCAGTTCATAACCTCCTTAGCTACATCTCTTACTGACCTACATTACAAAGATGATAACCTGTGACCTACAGGTAAGTAACCATTAAATCAATGGGGTTCACCCACAGAATCAAAGGACCTGGGTATGAATAGTATAAAGAAGGGTGGGCCTTGACTTTAATTTGAACAAAAACTTATATGAATATCATTTGTTTCTTGGTAATGCGATTAAATCTGCATACATTGATTCAAGCAAAAATTGGGAGAGATATATTCAAGTTAGTGTTGGTTTGGCAAAAATAGACAATACCCAAAAGTTAGCAATTATAGCTTATGGAAAGAACAATAGATTATACCCACACTTTGGATGCTTGTTGTATCAAAATTCACATATTTATTTACAATTTAATAAAACAATTTTAACAATTTTAAACGGCGCAAAGGACTATCAAAGGTATAGTCAGTGAAGAGGGAAAAGGGGTGCTTTTGTGATTCAGAGAGGAAAGAGGAAAATAGACAATTGTAGTATACAATTATAATATTTACATAAACCAAAGCGGGAGAGCCTCCGCTATCGAATGAGCCTGTCCACAGCAATTGTAAAATAGGGGGGAAGGAAATTAAACTGAGAGGGGTACAGGCATACAAATTGGTAAGCTTACCAATTTGTATGTCTATTTTTGCCAAACCAACACTAACTTGAATATATCTCTCCCAATTTTTGCTTGAATCAATGTATGCAGATTTAATCGCATTACCAATGATATTCATATAAGTTTTTGTTCAAATAAAAGTCAAGGACCACCCTTCTTTATACTACAGGTAAGTAAGCCACTAAGTCTGGGGCTTTAAGTGGGCCGGGTGCTCAAAAGCAGGTGCCAAAATGGGTCCCTACCGGGCTCTCCATTTTTACTTTCAGTGTGGAGAAAAAGAAGAGGTTAAATCTGCGACAGTAGATCTGTCTCTCCTTTTGATGCAACTTCAACAAGTCTAATTTTTCAGTTTTATATAGGGCAAGCTTGGAGCAGACATGAGCACGTTACATTAAACAAGGACATATTCATGTTTTGAATCACAGGATGTTGAGCCGACGTGAGGCACGAACCTGCCTTCTCAGCATGAAAGTCGGCAACTATAACCTTGGCCACAACCTCACCCACAAGAAGGGAACCATTTTCAATATATATACAACTAAGTCACAGTTGCTGCTATTTATCTTAATCAATTTTCAACCATGACATATCCAATAGTCCTAGCTTGTTGAAGGTGTAATGTTACTTGTGTTATACATCTGGGTGAATGGACAGAAGCAGCAAAACACCAGTGGGCAGCACACTATGATAAGTACAGATTTTTAACTTAAGTGTTTTAAGCCACGCCCTTAATTACATTGGCCACGCACCTATGGGAGACTCCGTTTTTTCATACCAGCCCTGACTAAGTTATCTGCATACAATGCATTAGGTAACCTGAAAGATTACACACTGTGCTTTGCAGCAGCTATTAACCATTTATGCTGTTTAATGATGCACCAGAGCTGTGACTAGACTGCATACAGATCTCTCCTATCACTATTATACCACAGAAGTAGCTACGTTCACAAATATATCGACAACAGGTGCCTTAACCCCATATGTTATTTTAAAATGCAGACTGTTTGCACCATCAAGTGAGCCTGACAGACTGACTATCACATTTGTCTTTGTTGTCAATGTCTTTGGGAAGAGTTTTAAACAAATGTATAAGTTCAGTGTTAGCTTCCACTTCTTATGACTCCGCCCCTCGGACTCTTCCCATTCTGACGCAATCTCCTCACTCCCCATATATGGGATCCCGTTGTAAATTTTTTACATGTCCAGTGCACTGTAGCCAAATGTACAAAATGCAAATATTTGAGTGGAATATGATCTTCAGAATTGTACTCCTTACAAGTCCACGATATTTTGTACTTTTTATTTGTCATTATCCGCATGAGGGAGAGTAGGGTTTTGGACAGTCCGAAAGAACAGAAATCACCGGTACTCAGTGCCTGCATGGTTGATACACATAGACCACGATGAGATAAGTGCCGGTAAGGTGAAAAAGGAATCAAAGACTACTTGTCTGTATGTGTGTTTGTGTGTGTGGTGTGTGTAACTTTACATGCGTAAAATGAAAGTAGAACGATTATTAACCTACCAATCAAAAACTGTAAATTACTTAATATACTTTTTTCATATATTTCACACTCAGCTGAGGCACAAAATGTCTTGCTGTTATTTGCTAGCATCCAATATTCATGAATCGATAATGCTAGTATTTGACTATTATTTGATCTAGATCTTGAAGTTTGTAGAAGATATCTATAATGTATTCCTACTGCCGACACCAATATATTGGTATCTCGCTGTAAAACCGCTTAAATCTAAATCATAAGTGATTATTTTGCCGTTTAGAGTAGTACACATTTTTCACTTCTATGTGCACAGATTTTGCGTGAAGAATAAGCTGTTTGTAAAAATGGGAAAATAAATGTTTTAAATACATATCCACTGACTATTCTGCTACCAGTACTAAGTTGCACAATTCAATTTCCTGTCCAAACTCTTTTAAAACTCGCGATGTAAATGCCACAAAAATAATTTGGCAGGAATCATTCGACTGAACTGATTTCATGTAAACAAAAAAATATTGGCGGTCCCGGGCCTGATAACTTCCTCTTTGCCCTCTGAGGGCACGCTGAAGGTGACATAACACAACTTTGGACGCTGAAGAAGTGCTGGTCTACATTTCCTTTTAAAACTATAAAATCAGAAGCAACCACAAAGGTACAAAAACAGAAAAAATAAAATAAAAATAAAGGAAAGCTTTCAAAAAATCAGCTGCCAGAGTTTCTTGATCACAGCGTTTGTAATGCAGTGCTGTCACACTTGATGAAGTGACATTTTGCCTGGCTGCTCTACGGGCAATGAGGTCGCCTTGCTTTCGCGTAGAGAAAAGCTAACTCTCTCTGCTGGAAGCTTCAAAGCTGACCTCCTTATGTAGCCACGGCCTGGCATAAGCTCTGATCCTAAGGGGGCAATCGCTGCCCCTAAATGATGCCCCGGAAGCTCCCCCTTTCGGTTCCTTGTTAACGTAACCACGATGAACGATGTCAATGCTTTTGGTATCAATCATGTTAAAACCGGCACCCAAGTCTGACAGCATCAATTTCACAGCAAAACACGTCCCCCGAAGGTATTCATCAATTGTATATCAACAACCGGAGCCTGATTTAGAGATTGTGGAATGGGCTACACCATCACAGATGTGACAGATATCCTGTCTTCCGCATTACAACTGTTACAGACTATAATTCACTTTTAATAGGCAGACGGGACATCCGTCATGTTTGTGACAAAGTATCCCATTCGCCAAGATCTAAATTAGGCCCTCAGCCTGATTGAGAAAAACATTTTCCTACCAGTGAACAATTATTAAAAAAATGCTCTTCAAGACCCTACAATCCAGGAATCCCATCCCGAAAACAATGGGATATGATATAAAGATGAATCAGTCAGTCAGTCAGTCATATTAGCTTTATTTCAATAAAAAACATATCTTAAAAGCTTCAGTATACAAGTTAAAAAAGCTATGTAATTAAGAGCACAAAACATTTTCTCACACAGTGAAGTTGACCTTCATGGTAATTTGTGAAAACTTTCAAAAATGCACAAAAGTGCATTTTTTAAAAGTTTCATATTACACACACACATGCCCTTGGGACATGTGTGTGTGAAAAACGCACTTAAATTTATATTTCAGGAGTGCAGGGGGGGGTCGTTTGGACCCCCCCGCACCCTTGAAATTGCATTTTCAATTTGCGATTCGCAAATTGCGAATCGCAAATTGAAAATGACTTCCCATTCATTCCTATGGGCCTCTATACCCATAGGAATCAATGGGAAGGGATTCGTTAATTGCGATTCGCAAATTGTGAATCGCAATTAAGGAAATTTAAGAAATTGCAAAAAAAATTGTAATTTCTTGGTGCATAGCCGTTTGCGATTTCTTAATTGCGATTCCTTAATTTTCGCAATTAAGAAATCGCAAACGGCAACAATGATGCATGTGGCCGTTAATGACTGAGTAAGGAAAGTTCACCATAGTCCATATAATAACAAATGATTAAAAATAAGACTAAAACGTTGTTTATACTATGTACAATAAAAATAGGTACAATTACTAAAGTGCAAATGACTCAGGGCATGGAATAGAAAAAGGTACAGTTTCTAAAGTGCAGATAACTCATAGCAGCATCCATAATCATAGAATAGCTTTCAATGATATCGTTCTGATGTTCCAGGCCCAGCTCAGGAATTTGGCCAAACAACATGCATACAATGCTCGTGCATCAGATCTTAAAATGCGTAACCCTGCAAGGTGACTGCGAGTACCCAGCTCCCTACAGAGTGGCTTGAGCCAACAGTCCCCCGGTGCTCTATAGGCTGGGCATATGAACATGATGTGTGCTATTGATTCTAGATTTGCCTCGCAGTTCGGGCAGGTGGCTGGTGTCTGATAGGGGGCCTTCCATCGGGCTGTCATGTTGCGAGTGGGAAGCGAGCCAACCCTGAATGCAAAGAACAAAGCTCGGTCATAGGGTTTTTGGATGACATCTAGATATTGTTCATAGCAGGTGGAACTTTTATGTTGCATGAACTCCTCAGATAACCTGTGCTCTCCACACCACTGGAGTCAAGCTATCCGGGCTGATGATGAACTCCAGTGCTCTCCACACCACTGGAGTTAAGCTATCCTGGCTGATGATGGCTGAAAGCCAGAAACCGGTCCTAGGATGCTTGATTCCGGTCCAGGAAAGACACGGCTTGGCAGTTCGGGCTGGACTGTTCCCATGAGGCACATGATCAAGGCTGATTTGCATATGGCCATGTATGAACTGGGGTGGTGTGGAGTGCAAAAAACGAAGGATTTAGGCCCAGATCTCTGTACTGGGGTGAATGTATGACATTGTTCTGCATTCTGTCCATCAACTTTTGTTTTTGCACTCCTCAGATAACCTGCCAGATGTGAGATCAAGAAGGACCCTAGTGCAAACCCAGGACCAATAGGCTCTCTTGAGTTCTGCTTTTGGTGGAGCGGTTCTGTTTATCCACGCTTCTTTAAGAACAAGGTCATACAGCAGCGTTTTCAAATCCCTTAACCATTTGATCCTATGCCATCCAGCCATGCTCAATAATTCATTAAGCCCTGCTGCATACCCTGCCAATTCTGGGATCCCCCATAACGGGCCCACAACAGTAGGGGTCGCAGTCTGGCCAAGTTCCTGCAGCAATGGTCTAGTGGGGGTCCTTGGGGGCAACCTCATAAGTTCTTTTAAGAATGTATTTTCTGATTTCGTGATTTGATCGAAATTGGAAAAACCCCAGAGTTCAGCACCAAAAAGGGCTGAACTTACTACTCTGGCATTATATATATATATCAATTGCAGGAGCAATGGGCCTACTTGTTGAGGTTTGTGCTCTCTAAATATTGCCCCCATTACCCTCTTGTGGTTCAGGAGCATTTTTTGTATGTGGCTATTCCAAAGCATAGTGTCAGAAATGCTGATGCCCAAGTTATCAAACATGATAACCCTCTCTAGTGGTACAGAATTCAGTACAGGTGGAGTCCTTAAGTTCTTCGGGGGATTCAACACCAGGTACTTTGTTTTTTCAGAATTGATGACCAACCCTCTATTGTTACAAAACAGCTGAAAACTGTCTAGTAGACTCTGCAGGCCTACTGGAGTCTTGGAAATAAGGACGGTATCATCGACAAACAAGAGGGTGGGGATTTTTTCCCCTGCCAGGGCAGGTGCATCAGATGGAATTCGCTGTAAATGCTCAACCACCCCGTTCACATATAATGAGAATAGGGTGGGGGCTAGGACACAGCCCTGACAGACACCCCTTTTCACCAATATTCTGTCAGTTTTCTGTCCTTGAGGGCCCCTTATTTGAACATAGTTACCCTCATGAAGACGCATCAGGAGATTTAAGATGTTCTTTGGGACCCCCTGTTCAGCCAGTACCTGCCATAGACGCCCCCAAGGGACCAGGTCAAAGGCAGTCTTTAGATCTATAAATGCGAGGTAAAGACTGCCCTTGCCTATCAGTACTACCTTCCAGTAAAGAAGGATTAGCCTGAATGCCTGCTCGATTGTCCCTGTGCCTGCCTTGAAACCTGCCTGGTAGTCGGAGAGGATCCTGTTTTCATCAGACCATTCCATGATCCTCTCCAACACCACCATCCCAACAACCTTTTGGACTAAATCGATTAGGCTTATTGGGCGATAGTTAGCAGGGTCGTCCCTAGCGCCCTTTTTATAGATAAGGACGACCTCTGCTCCCTTCCAGGAATCTGGGGCTGGGGAACCTTTATCGATGGCATTGATTAGAATGGTAATCATTTTCGCCCATTCCTTGGGTTCTGCCCGAAGGAGATCCCCGGGGATGCCATCTGGGCCTGCCGCCTTTGCTGGAACCATGCGCCGAATGGCGGCTTCCACTTCCGTTTCCGAAAAAGATAGCTGATTTGGTCCCCCCTACTTGATCAACGATCAATTAACGTACCTTCCCACGAAGCATCCTCAGTAGAGGAATAAAGTTTCGAGAAATGATCATGCCAAATATGGCTTGGGTGGTTACATGTAATTGATTCGCTACCAGATCGTGTCTTAGATCCGATGAGGTTCCAAAATCTGCTAGCATCCTTCTCTAGAATAGCTGTTTTTAAGTCTTGCCAATGCTGCTCTTCCCATTCTTTTTTGGCATCGGTCGCTACCTTCTTGTACTCCTTCCTTGCTAGCTGGATCCTAGGGAGGGATTTACTTTTAACTGCCACAAACAGGGCTGTTTTTTTTCGACTGCATCCCTTCGTATACCATTTGCCTTTGCCATTCGGCTTATCGCACACTGGGCGGGGGCCTGATCTAGTGGTTGTACAAAAAAAGCTCCTCAGGGTGCTGATAGTTTTTACGTAGATCTCAGGAATCCACTTAAACTTAAAAGCATTGCTATAGCTGGATGGGGAAAATGTTGTCGAGAACAATTATTTGTGGTAGTACAAGAAACTGCATACAAAGAAAAATAAACACTTTTCAGAAACTTAAAGTCGTTATATTCACATTGCCGAGATAGAAAGCAGTTGTTAACAATCTACAAATCAACAAGTCGAATTAGAATTAAAGAACAATAAATGCATCATTTAAACATGAACATTGTCCTATTTGGTATGGCTATATTTCCTTTTTTTGCTTTTCAGTTACTGAGAATATGTTTTCAACCATACTTAATAAACTCTTTTCTTTTCTTCATATGTGCCAGCCCCTTTTCTTCCAGTGTTTTAAGCAATAGTGTCTGGAGTAGCGGACAATATATTAATTTTCACTTTACCATACTTGTATCGTACTTTTACTCTTCACAATACATTTAAGAATTGCAGTAGGATTAGTGGAAGCAAATGTTACTCAAAGATAATTTGCAATGTTGTAATTGATAAAATCCTAAAATGTCTTTAGTACACCTCGAGCAGAAGGACTGGGCATCACTGTTTAGATACTGTTCGATCTTGTGTGTGTCTAACCTGACCTTTCTTTTTATAAATTCTATTCAACAGCTTACATTTATCAATGTGCAGTACACTGTTAATCATACATGATATAACATAGATTTCAGCCATGCCTAGTCATGCTATTGAAAATTTCCACAGGTCCATTTCTTTTAGGGATTTCTTCTACCTTTTTATATCAAAGACACACTACATTCTGTTTTCATGTCTTGACTTTTGGATCTGCAAGTACCATACATCTCTCAAAATTATGCATAACGAATAGTTCTTTTTCCTTCCCTTTAGGAATAGTGGTGTCTGGTCCTGCAGCTTGCATGAAGTTATCAGCATGCCAACCATCACAGCACAAAACATGTGTGTGGATTCACATACCTCACCCACTCAACGTAAACAGAATGGGAGAGTGCTGTTAAACTGCATAGGGGCATATGCATCAAAATTCTGTATTCCATGTCCTTAATAGCGAAAAATAAGGAATCGCTATTAAGGACATGCAAACCGCGATGCATCAATGAAATCGGTATTAATTACCGATTCAGTAAAAATCGGTATCATATAGCGAAAGTACGTGAGCGAGACTAGCAAATACCGAATTAGCAAATACCGATTCGGTATTAGTGAATCCGGTATTTGCGAATTCGGTAATTGCGAATTCGGTAATTGCGAAATCGGTAAAAATACGCGACGCATCGGAAGCAGGCTGATGACATCACAACCAGGAAGTAGGACCGCCCATGCTCCATTCAGTGCCCGAGGAGCTCAGCGGAGGAGGCAGAGCACAGGAGCTGAGGAGCCAGACTGAATCAGCAGCAACCAGGACGAGGCAAGCAGGTCAAGATGGAGAAGGAGGCCCCCCAGCAGGGAAAGGACACACACAGGAAGAGAAAGCGCAAGTTCTCAGATACGGAACTCGAAATCCTGATTGAGTGTGTAACCAGCAATAATGACAAACTTTTTGGGAAGCTGTCGCCGAAGGTGCCAGAGGCGGAAAAAAGAAAGATGTGGCTGCGCATCAAGGACAAGGTCAATGCCTGCGGAGTCACCCACTGCAGCATTGACGATTTTAAAAAACGCTGGTATGACCTGCGTAAAAGGGCCAAGGAGAGGATCGCTCAGAGGATGCTGCAGGCACAGGTGAGGGCACATCCAATGTGACACCGAACACTGCCCTGGAGGACCTAGTGGAGTCTACTATAGAACCGAAAGCTGTTGTGGGGGTCACACAACTGGACACCTCAGGTGCTGCAGAAGGAGGACAAGGTAAAATGCATGGCAGTGTAGCAATGCAGAGTGTAGTCAATCCCTGCCAACTCCCCCATGCCAGACCCAGTGCACATGTAGCCATGCCTAAAACACATACCCTCACCACAGTGTTGCACCATGGGAGTAGTAGTCAATGCATGAATGAGTGCATGTCTGACCCCAGAGGTGAATGAAAATGAAAACAGCAGCAAAGGGCCAAATGTCTGTCCAAAAATGTGCTTTATATAGAGACAATAATGCAATATCCACATACAATAACTAAATATTAACTATGCACTGTTTCACACACAGATGCATCCCCCATGGAATCAGACGACAGTGGCCGCCTAGTCATCTCTGAGACACCAGTGGTGTCCGATGCGGAGTGCTCACAGGGACATGAAGCCATGTCCTCCCCTTCACCACCACCAAAGACACCACCTCCACCACCGCCATCCATGCGGACAAAGACACCACCACCACCACCGCCATCCATGCGGGCAAAGACACCACCACCGCCATCCATGCGGGCAAAGACACCACCAGTGCGTACAATTCCGCAGAGCCGCAGGGCAGATGTTCCCTCCCTGCACGAGATGGAGTCGGAGCAGAGTACAACAGCCCAAAATGTCCCACGCCAGCCTGTCGTCACTCCAACCACCCAAACAGCAGCACGTCAGCGTGTCGGACAGAGGGCTGTGCCCCTGGGTAGGGCAGCAGCAAGACCAGTGGACACGTCCGAAGGGTACGGAGTAGTTGAGACCCGGATGCTGCGTGTCCAGCGCCTGCCGGGGAGACACATTGGTGCAATGAAACTCACCATGACAAAACTGTGTAACAAATTAGGAAACATGACTGACGCTGTGCATGAGCACACCACAGCCATAGCTGCGGGCAACAATGAGATCAAGCTTTGCCTGCAGGAACTGACATGTGCCGTAATCACAGGCCAACAAAGTGAGCGCCGGAGGCACAGGCAGATCATGCTTGCTGTAAATTCAACCAATAAGGCCATCACTAAGCTGTACAACAGCACAGCTGTGCTGTCCCGCAGGTCCGTGTCCCTGCAAGTGGACCTAGGGCATTATTGTGGGGTTGTGGCAAAGGCCCTTGAGAGAGTGACCACTGCAGTGGAGCATCTGCAGTCTGGATCAGCCAGTGTCAGCAGTGTGGGAGTGGATGAGGGGAGTGAGGCAGCCTCCAGTGTGAGCAGCGTCTCCCTGCCGGAGACCAGCGGGAGGAGGTGCAGTGTGCGCAGTGCAACAGCCACTGACACCCATCGTGGAGATACGGAGGAGTCACGGGACAGGAGACTGGGGGTACGTGGAAAACGCAAGTAGAGATGTGGCAAAGTCTCACTATCCATGGTGACGTAACCATGGGCCAACTATAGTGCCACAAGCATCACCCGTGTTGACAAGGGACAATTTTAGTTTAACTTCGACTGCAGCTGCATCATGTTTGAGTTACATATTTCAGCACCAGTCAGGTGTTCATGACCATTAAACCCTTCCAAACCAGATCATATTGTCAAGGCACTCTCTTACCTGTCTCAGAAATGATGCTGTGTGATGTATGTCCGCCTCCGTTGCCCTTCTGCTGTGTTGGGCACATGCGCCTGTTGGTGTTGGGGGGGTTTGCTGTGGGTTTGCTGTGCACGTAGTTCATCCTCTCTGTCCACCTCTATGGGTATCCCCCCACGGGTGGCAATGTTGTGCAGGATGGCACAGACAGCTATGATCTGGCAGCAGGTCACTGGGTCGTACTGCAAGGCACCTCCAGTCTTCTGCAGTATTCAGAAGCGACTCTTGAGGATGCCGAATGTACGCTCCACCACATTCCTTGTGCTGATGTGTGCTCTGTTGTAGCGATGCTCTTGCGGTGTTGCTGGGTTGAGGTAGGGAGTGAGTAGATACTCACGCAATGCGTAAGCACTGTCACCTGCAGGATGGGGAGAGAATGGTCATCAGCATGAATGCAATGATACATGTGGGGATGGAGTGAACGATGATGCATCAATATGTACCTAGTAGGTGTCCCTCTCCAAATTCACAGTTGATCAGGCGCCTGTGGATGCCACAGTGACGGAATATGTAAGCGTCGTGTGTGCTCCCGGGGATTTGGGCTACAAGGTCCGTAATGATGTACTTAGCATTGCACACGACCTGCACATTACTAGAATGATATGACTTCCGGTTGCGGAATATGTATTCGGTGGCTGATGGAGGACAGATGGGGACATGCATGCAGTCAGCACACCCTATCACATGGGGGAATTGTGCCACCTGGTAGAATTCCCGTTTGGTGCGGGTCAGCTGCTGGGGGGTTGTGGGGAAGCTGCTGGCAGGTCCGTAGTCCAAGTTTGTTCCACTCAGGCCTCAGTTCTGATCTACGCAAGTCCAACAGTGCTGGGCAGAGGCATACCACATGTAGCAGAGATTGCTCTGATTGTCCACAGCCCCTACACACCACCTCGCCTGAGGTATGCCGACAGGTAGGAATATGTTTTAAAAAATGCAACTCACTCAGCCTAAGTGCCAGAAATCTCTGTTTTAAATGTATAGATTATGTGCACACAAGGTGAGGCAAAGGTGGTGCCAACTGATTAGATTTAATTACTGCCCAGGTGTGTTTTGTTTAGCTAAAATCTCTCTGTCGGATAAACTGGAGCACACTTGAGTTCACTTCTTGGTGCTTAATTTAAAGGCTTCCTTACTTGGGTTGAGAGCCTACAGTTCACTTGCTGATAATTATAGCAGGCATTCATTAAAAAATCGATTGTGTGATCCAGCATGATTGCTGATGCTGATGTCAGTCCCTAACAGGGACTCGAGTGAGCCCGCACTAGCCTGCCTTAACTTGTGGCACAGGTTAAGAAAGGCCCCCACACTTTGTAAAGAGTAATTTACAAGACAAAACTCCAGGTGAATCTAGGCAGTGGATAAGGTTTTTGGTAGCCGTAGCACTTTGTGTAGATTTAAGTCACATGTTGGTTGACTGTAATACTAATCTTGCCCAAAGAGATCTCATAACCGTACGACAAGGTGGGACCTATCTTGTCCCGCATTATCTTCAGCATTGACACTAAGCAAGGTCTAGTCACTTTTTTTAGCAAGTTTGGAGAGACTGACTTGAAGTGCCAGGGCTTTCATGTCAATTTGACTACGATGTTTTAATAAAGAGCCTCTTGAATCGATGTAAAACCCCAGATATTTATAGGTTTTACCCATAGAAATTTGAAGGTTGTTGTACGACCAGCCGCCACCTCTATAACACTTCCTGCCACATATAACTATATATAATCTCTAAGTTGTTCATGGTGGAGTCCCTATATGATGCATCCCAAATGCAAACATTGCGGTCGCAAAGGGGCAGATTCTGCAAATCTGCCCCTTTGCGACCGCAATTTCCAATGATGCATGTGCACCTTAGCCTCAGTATCCGTTAGAGTAATCAGCCTATAGTTGTATGAGGCTGATCTGAAGCCAGTCCTATGTATCGGCTGAATTTTTGCATTGCGCCAAGATTCGGGTATGGTTCAGCTTCGTATACTGTATTCAAACAAGTTAACTAACTGTTTTGTACAGAAATGAATGATCTTTTTGTTCAAGTACTCTGGTAGGCCCTTTGGCCCCAGTGCTCCGTCCGATCTAGCTTTAGTTCATACTTTGCCCAGCTTTGTAGATGAACAGGAAAGATCTTCACTTAGATGTTCCTGTGTTCTTTGCAGATTAACTAGCCACTCCCTATACATGTTAGTAGTGAGCTTTGCTGTCACTCTCTGTGTCAGATGTCTCAGACAATGAGAAAGAATTTAAATTCTAGCAGTATCTAAAGGCTAGTCGTGGTTAAACACCAACACCTCAGATCCACCTTCAGCGTGCCCTATGAATCTTGACTAAGCGTTGGGCAGTTTGCAGGTATTTTGTCTAGCTTGTTTCTGAGGTTTTAGTGCATGTGGATTTCTGGAGGTACTGCTAGAATTATTGAATGCCAAAGGTTTGTTAAAAGAGATGTTCATCAGCAATTGTGTTCTAAGAGTGCACAACGGTGTAAATCTCAAATTTCCCAACAAAAAAAGCAGTGTGCAGCAGGGTGAGTGAGAAGATCAAGTTTCGGAATGGAGTATTCACCAGTGGAATAGGGACAGTACTGATTTGCATTAGGTGGACCTCTGGGACTAATTTAGAGTTTGGAGTCAGGTCAGGTACCCCATTGCAACATCACCTCCAAACTCAAAGTTTGGTCCGGGGGACTGCAAGTCAGAGTTTGAATTAACTCCATTGCTTTAAAACTTTTTCCAAAGACCTGATACATAGGTGCCTTTGGAGTGGGCAGTGGAATGGCATTCTTTTTTCTCTCCTTCACTGCCAGGTATATCCTGGTGGTGAGTGACAGTAAAAAAGGAAAAATTACTCCCACACATTGGGAGAAAAAGTTCCCATGGTGTGGGAGTAATGCATTTTTTCTTTTAAAAACAATCTCTGCCCAGCTATCATGTTTGACAGAGCTGTCCATTAAACTTTTCCTACATTAACAGGAGCTGCCCTAATGCCTGTTACTGACTAGGGCTGGGCAGAATTATAATTAGACTGGAGTAATTTGCATAATTCTGGTAATTTTGCATAGTAAACTTAATGTGAAATGACCAGGTTTATGAAATTATGCTATATCATGTTATTTCAGGGAGACATTTTAACATGATATGTACCATATGGGTGAATGTTTAACTTGAGCTGCATTTCTGGTATTTTTTTAATCTAAACTGTTCAGTTAATTTTGAAATGCAAAACTACCAATATCAAAACAAACGTCAATGTTCAGAACACAAGCAGCAGTTCCTTTTATGTGGGTGAATAACTAGCATTTCAGGTAGATTTTAAACCCAAGAGGGCCGCTCGGTTAACTTTTGAGTACAAACCTTCAAAGCCAAATTCAAGCTGCAGTGTTTTGAATGTGAGCAACTGGAAATCAACTAAAAATTACATTTTTCAGTTAAAGTTTTACTTGAATGCATTATTTGGGTCATTCTTTGTGTGCAAGATGCTTTTTGGCTAATTATGCATAATTTCGTGTTATTTTGCAGTAAATGTATGTAATTACCTACACAAAATTACTCGAGTTAAGTTCACTCCTATTCCTGACAATGTATATAGATGTCCAAGAAGCTGGCGGTCATCTTTAAATGTGACTGGTGGGGTAAAAACTGAGTGACAGATGTAAATTTCTCTGCCACACTGTCCGCTTTTACTCCTTCTGCCAAACCCTAAATCAAGCCCTCCGTCTGGACTGGCACAGAGGACAAAAACCAATGGTTTGGAATGCTAATTCAAGGGATTGCCAGTGATTAGATTATTTGCAAGAATTCATCCCTTCAACTTTTGGATGTTTGATTGTCAATAATGTGTTTGGAAACTGATATCTAGCACAGCTAAATTTGCATCCATTCAAGGAGGCCTTCTAACTGTGTAGATATACTACTTTTTTTGTAAAGCTGTTACTATACCTTTAAGTTCCTGATTAAAAAAATGAACAACTTAAAACCTATGAATGATACTGAGATGACAACAAAAAAAGTGCCACATATATAGCAGACCTGACTCAGGCCCACCAGAAGAAGATGAAGAAGAAGAAGAAGAAGAAGTAGCATTTATAAAGTGTATGGCTACCCATGGGCATTCCAGCACTAACTAACAAGCCATGAATGCATTTATTTTTAGGGTGTCACAACCCAAACACCCCCTTGAAGTTACGCCCTTGCGCATTACAATTCAGACTATCAAAACATAAGACATTTTCCCAATTTTTTACGTACCTCATTTTCCTTCTGCGCTGTAATCATGCCATGTCCACTGACTTAAACCAGATTAGCAGTGTTTTACCTGAATTCCTCTTTCCAACCAGTGAGGTAGCATATGGTGTGACAGTCTTAATGGCTGTGGCAGGATGGTCAATGCTGAAGACTCCTCTCTAGCGAACCAACTCCCTGCAGTAGGGTCGCTTTTTGTTCAGAGTTAAATTGATTGTCTAAGAAGTTTCATTCATCCCAAATTGCCTTAGTTAAACCTTTGCTGAACCTTTCAGTCCAATAGTTGGAGGTGCAGTCAGTGTACTATAGAGGATTTCATAGAAGTGATTGTAGACTCTTTTTCAAAATCTAAAGTGTCCATAGTGCTTTCATGTGTACAGAGGTCTTAAGTCATGACTGTGGTATAATTTGTAAAGGCATATTGACAGTGGTGTCAGGTGCTTGAGAAGGGGTTGGGACTGAATGGCTCAAGCTCCTCAACACGAGTTATATGAGATATATGAGATATATTAAAGACTTTAGCCCCCAGCCTCTTGTACCCTGTCTTGGTTAGCTCTGTATTGCACCTCCCGTAGCTGGTTATGGTGGGCTGGAAGCTGGTTAGGGGTGACCTAATCCAGTAGCCACAGTGCCATCCAGGATAAACCTTCACTGGACAACTAATGCCTTCCAAAATGAGACCCCAAGTGAGAAGAAGCCACAAGGGCAGAAAAATCTTTCAGGTGTCGCTCGGGCTGAAGATGTGAGCACAAAATAAAGAATTCCAGGAGAATGGAGCTGTGGATTATAGGAGAAGGAACTGGGCAGAATACCAAATAAGTGGAAGGAAAATAAGAGGAGCAGAAGGGGCGAAGAACGGGATGAAAGAACTCTGAAAGAGTTGTGGCGCACATTCCTCTTAATTGTAAAATTTCAACACATGCAAGAAAATAGTTTGCTCACAAATGTCAAACATTACAAATGTAAAAAATAAATAATTAATACATATATACACCGTAATAATAACATTACTTGTCCCTACCAAAATGCACCCCACAAGATAAACATGTAAATAATTGTTTTACAACAAAATATGGTTTAAATTAAACATACCAAATAATTTCCAGTTTAACAAAATGACATAATTAATATTTTAATCAACTAATATCAATTTATGTATATTAATTAGAACACTGTCTGCCCAATCCCAGAATACATACCGCTGCCCAAAAATAAATTATTTTAAATAATTAAAGAATGAACAATATTTCAACAAATAACTAGCAACCCAAAAACATAAGTAATTCACATGTTACTCTATTAACATTAATATATATTTTAAAAAGACACTACCCACCCAATCCCCTAACAATCCCAAAAAGTTGTACATTACAATATCGTTTTGAAAATAAATGAAATAAACATTTTACCATCAGATTGGTAATAAAACAAAAATATAATACAGTGCAGTAAAAAAAATAACACAAAATATGTTATAGTAAATTACATTTTAAATCTCAAAGTCATTCAGTCAGTCAGTCAAAGTTATTTATTTGGCTATGTATACATAGCATATAAAGTGCAAGGAAAAACATAATACATTATATATTTATACGAATTAATAGTTTAAGTTTTGAGTTAAAAATTAAATGATATAAAAGGATAATAATGTTATTAATAAGAAATACCACAAAAGCATTTAATAATTCATGTTAAGGATTCGCTAAAGTCATTTAGAATGCCGTACTTATCATACATCACTATTTATAAGGGATCTCCTACAGTTCAGTAATGACCAGAGGAATGATGCCAGAGAGTAACAAACAAATAGATCTGCAAGTGATTGACTACAATATAAGGCTAGCTGATATTGCCTAAAACTATATTTATGCAGAAGCGGAAGAATAAATGTTTGCCTTTGAATAGTATAAAAATGACAGAAAAATTATATGTATAGATGAGTTTCGGAAGACAATCCTTCACAGGGACATATTGTCAGATCTCCATCAGAGTGAGCGTTACTTGGATAACCCAATATCAATGGAATATAATTTAGGCAGAAACTCACTAAAATAAAATGGTGCTGAAGGTTAGAGATTGTGTCTAAATAAGAATGTACATCATGAGTGATGGGAGGGAACAATTGGTACATCTTCACAATAACTTTGGTGTAGTTAACCTTCCTTCGCTCTCTGGCTGCCTGTAATAAAAAAGCTTCCTTAATTCTTGCCTTAGAAAATAGAGTGCAGCTCTGTGGATTCTCAAAAAGTTACTGTGAGCCCAAGGACCTGAGTGCACACTTTATGTATTGCAGCCAATTAATCTTGTGAGGAGAATCCAGCTTTAAAAAATCTCTTAGGATGATCTGATTCAAGTTAACAGTCTCCCTCTTCCATATCGAATGCCACTATAAGATGGGAGCTTAATGCATTATGTCCGACAGGTAAGAGGCATCAAGTTCAACATGGCAATTTAAATTAGAGTAGCTGCGTTGGAGGGCTACCACCCTATTAGAAAAGCCGTCCTCTTTGAGCTGCAAAGAATCTATGCCCACCATCCCCAAGACCTCTGCCCAATAAGTAGCAATTGAGATAGCTTTTGCCACATACAATTTTTTTTATATCCAAAAAGGTTTGGACCCGAGTTTCTTGATGAAACAAAAAAATAGCCCTAATACTGTTTTCTAATAAAAGGGCTGTATTATTTATCATATTCTTCCATGTGTGTTGACCATCAAACAGGATCCCTTACTAGGAGAATGTATCCATAATCTCCACCCTATGTAAATCAATGTGGAAAACTGGGTGTTTCCTCGGACGGTTCCCTGTGACCAAGACAAAAGGGTTTGCTTCCTTTACATGAAGATCTAAGCTTTTTGTAAGTTTTGTGTAGGCCTCTATAAGATTCTGAAGTGTCTTCCTAGTTCTCCCTATTTGCACAATGTCATTTGCATAAAGGAGAATTGGTAAGGGTAGTGATTAAAATAAGGCACGTCTTTAGTGAATCCAGAAAGGGCAGCCTCCACCCCCTTAGTATAGATTGAAAACAAAAACTGGGCCAGGATGCATCATTGCCTAATGCTCCTCCAGAACTCAAAGGACCTAGTGCACTCCCCATCCCTTCCATACCAGACTTGTGCCGAGGCATGTGAGTACATCTTTAAGAGGGTTCATCTATACCCATGTCTTCCATAGCTGACCATAACTTTGAATGAGTGACAAAATAAAACACGGTTGAGAGATCCATAATGGCCAAATATATTTGGTCATTCTTGGCCGCTGTATATGTATCAATTATCAGACTCAAATTGAGGCATTGTTCTATGGTCCCTTTCCCTTTTTTTAAACCAAACTGTGCAGCTATCAGGACATTCCTTTCACTGGCACAATCCTTTAATCTATTCAATAAAAGGTACCCCAAAAGTTTGGCTGTGCCATAGGTCGAGGAAATTGGTCTACAATTTTGGGGAAAAGTCTTGTCCCTATTTTTATAAATTGGTATTATTATTGTTTTTTTCCAAGGAGTCTGGAGGTCCCATCTTCCGTATGGCATTAAAATGCAAGTAAATAGTGGGGCCCAGAGATGTAAGTTTTCTAAATATAAATCTATGGGAACCAGTTCCGGGCTGGGGGCTTTGCTATACTACATTGGACCATCCAATGCCTTACATCTGCCAGAATGAAGTCAAAGCCGCTTTTAGGTTCAACCTGCTTAATGATTTTTGGGGAGACCACCACCTCATCCACTGCCCCAAATATTTTCATAAAATGAGCCACCCATATTTCCTCTTCCATGTGTGTATCTAGCGTTTGATATGAGCAGTTACCGTCCATGAAGATGTGGTCTATTTCCCAGGTTTCTTGGAAACAAAGAATGTCATGGCTTACCACTAATCTTAACCAATATCAGTTACCCCAGTTCTGCTTTAAACCTGCTACTTTCCAAAAAATCAGTTTAAACATGAATGTACCCCCTTCTGTCATCTCTACCCCCTTCTGCAGCTGATTCCCCTCTCGCCAAGCCTTTCCTTGTTCTCAGTATCCAACCCCTCAGGGGGTCTTTGAGCCACTATCCCCTGGGCTACAGACCTAGTTGTGGGGAGATTGTCCTGGCTTTGTACCCAATTTTGAGGATGGGTTGATCTTATTGCTAGTCTTTGAGCCACCTCTTGGGAGGATTGAGTTTTAGTGGTCTCCGCCCAATTGTCACGGCTGTTACAATAAAGTCCAGCTGTGGTGATTGGTAGGAGCGTATCTTATTCCTTCTTACCCCACCTCTATACTCAGTGGACTGTACACTGGGATTCGGGGAGCCATAGTCGAGAGCATGGTTCCCTCTGACTGACCCTCACCCTGTCACTGTAAGTCCCTTGTTTTCCATTTGACCCCAGCATGAATGTAACCAGTTCCATCATCAGGGATAATAAGCTGTCTTCCATCTTGGACAGTCGGCTCAATAATGGTTGTATCAGTAGTGAAAACATATGTTCCAGTCTTTGGCACAAATAATCGATATAGTTAGATTAGCCATCCTTAGAGATAGCTTCTGAGCTCCCAGTCTTATTTCCTTTAGTGGTCTTATTATTCTTAGCACAACCCCTTTTCCTCTTGACAGCAGGCTCTATAGGGGGAGCTAAAGTGCTGCTGCAGGTACTGGAATGAAGACTGCTCAGTCTGATGGGTGACCCCCACCACCCTCAAATCTGTGGCAGAGTTTGTGCGACCATCTATTTGGGGAGCCGCATTTACATCTGCACCAATTCTAACCTCCTCTAACAACAGGCGTTGTTCAGTTAATTCAATTTCTTTACTCAGCACTTTGGCAGCCCTCATCAGGAATGAGGGATGAGGCTGTTGGGTATTTCACTCCCCCATTGCAGTTGTTTGGCTTTCCTTTTGCCCATAATCTTACAGATACTCTGATAAATGAGGAAATAACCAGCAGCTTAGATGGGAGGCCCAGCCCATCCTCTTCTGAGCTCTGAAGTTAGTGGACGAGTCCACCCTTGGCCCAGGCTTTGTCCAGCCAAGAGCATTTCGTAAGAGGTTTGCAGGGGCTGACAGTGCATGTAGTCTCCCAACGGTGCTGGCCTCAGCACAGCTTACCCCTTGTCCTCCAACACACAGAAACAGAAGTATCCAACTGCCACATTGCTCATAAGAGCGAATGGTAGGACGTTTGCAGGTGCAGGGGCTGAAGGTGCATGTTATCCCCAAGGTGGTGTTGGCAACTGCACAGTTTTCCCATTGACCTCCAACACATACAAACAGGCAGAATCCAACTGCAGCAAAATCTTTCAAATAATGAAAAATGTACCTTGAATATTCTTGCTCAGAATACTTTTGTAATTTAAAAATTTTGCCCACTATATTGTGGTCATGTGGTATTTTGGAGTCCTGTTTAGGTGGAATAATCTATACTAACCAGAAATATTGGCAGTAGAAAATAAGGAAAAGGGCACTTGTATTATGTGAGTTTTATATAAAATGGTAAATCATAAGTATCTGCTTTTATGGAATGTGAAAAATGTTCTGATGACACCAGTTTCTAGAATATATTCAACTATCTCATGAAAATAGTGGCTCTATCCGTTGATTCGGAATATCAATTTAACTGAAGAAAACAAAAAGTGATGGATGGAATGCCTGAATTCAGTTTGGTTTGCCCTGTTCCCATCATGTACTGGGACAGGAACAGACTAATTTGCATACAGCCAGGTTCTGAAACTGGGATGGTGCAGTGAGCTAAAAAACGGTGTTGGATCTAGCCCTGATCTCTTGACTGGGTGAGAGCTTTCTGCTTAATTCAGAGACTCTGTCCCTCACCACCCCTTGTTGTAAATATTTTTGTCCACCCTAAGCGTGGAAGGGTATTCTCAGATGTGAGACCCTTGCTCATTGCACCATCAGGATTCAAGCAAACCGGGCCGAAGACGGCTGTAATGCCAGAAACCGGTCCCCGGGAGCTTGTTTCCTTCCCAGTGTAAGAATTGGCTTTTGTAGTTTGGTTTGCCCTGTTCCCATCATGCACTGGGACAGGAACAGACTAATTTGCATACAGCCAGGTTCTGAAACTGGGATGGTGCAGTGAGCTAAAAAACGGTGTTGGATCTAGCCCTGATCTCTTGACTGGGTGAGAGCTTTCTGCTTAATTCAGAGACTCTGTCCCTCACCACCCCTTGTTGTAAATATTTTTGTCCACCCTAAGCGTGGAAGGGTATTCTCAGATGTGAGACCCTTGCTCATTGCACCATCAGGATTCAAGCAAACCGGGCCGAAGACGGCTGTAATGCCAGAAACCGGTCCCCGGGAGCTTGTTTCCTTCCCAGTGTAAGAATTGGCTTTTGTAGTTTGGTTTGCCCTGTTCCCATCATGCACTGGGACAGGAACAGACTAATTTGCATACAGCCAGGTTCTGAAACTGGGATGGTGCAGTGAGCTAAAAAACGGTGTTGGATCTAGCCCTGATCTCTTGACTGGGTGAGAGCTTTCTGCTTAATTCAGAGACTCTGTCCCTCACCACCCCTTGTTGTAAATATTTTTGTCCACCCTAAGCGTGGAAGGGTATTCTCAGATGTGAGACCCTTGCTCATTGCACCATCAGGATTCAAGCAAACCGGGCCGAAGACGGCTGTAATGCCAGAAACCGGTCCCCGGGAGCTTGTTTCCTTCCCAGTGTAAGAATTAGCTTTTGTAGTTTGGTTTGCCCTGTTCCCATCATGCACTGGGACAGGAACAGACTAATTTGCATACAGCCAGGTTCTGAAACTGGGATGGTGCAGTGAGCTAAAAAACGGTGTTGGATCTAGCCCTGATCTCTTGACTGGGTGAGAGCTTTCTGCTTAATTCAGAGACTCTGTCCCTCACCACCCCTTGTTGTAAATATTTTTGTCCACCCTAAGCGTGGAAGGGTATTCTCAGATGTGAGACCCTTGCTCATTGCACCATCAGGATTCAAGCAAACCGGGCCGAAGACGGCTGTAATGCCAGAAACCGGTCCCCGGGAGCTTGTTTCCTTCCCAGTGTAAGAATTGGCTTTTGTAGTTTGGTTTGCCCTGTTCCCATCATGCACTGGGACAGGAACAGACTAATTTGCATACAGCCAGGTTCTGAAACTGGGATGGTGCAGTGAGCTAAAAAACGGTGTTGGATCTAGCCCTGATCTCTTGACTGGGTGAGAGCTTTCTGCTTAATTCAGAGACTCTGTCCCTCACCACCCCTTGTTGTAAATATTTTTGTCCACCCTAAGCATGGAAGGGTATTCTCAGATGTGAGACCCTTGCTCATTGCACCATCAGGATTCAAGCAAACCGGGCCGAAGACGGCTGTAATGCCAGAAACCGGTCCCTGGGAGCTTGTTTCCTTCCCAGTGTAAGAATTGGCTTTTGTAGTTTGGTTTGCCCTGTTCCCATCATGCACTGGGACAGGAACAGACTAATTTGCATACAGCCAGGTTCTGAAACTGGGATGGTGCAGTGAGCTAAAAAACGGTGTTGGATCTAGCCCTGATCTCTTGACTGGGTGAGAGCTTTCTGCTTAATTCAGAGACTCTGTCCCTCACCACCCCTTGTTGTAAATATTTTTGTCCACCCTAAGCGTGGAAGGGTATTCTCAGATGTGAGACCCTTGCTCATTGCACCATCAGGATTCAAGCAAACCGGGCCGAAGACGGCTGTAATGCCAGAAACCGGTCCCCGGGAGCTTGTTTCCTTCCCAGTGTAAGAATTGGCTTTTGTAGTTTGGTTTGCCCTGTTCCCATCATGCACTGGGACAGGAACAGACTAATTTGCATACAGCCAGGTTCTGAAACTGGGATGGTGCAGTGAGCTAAAAAACGGTGTTGGATCTAGCCCTGATCTCTTGACTGGGTGAGAGCTTTCTGCTTAATTCAGAGACTCTGTCCCTCACCACCCCTTGTTGTAAATATTTTTGTCCACCCTAAGCGTGGAAGGGTATTCTCAGATGTGAGACCCTTGCTCATTGCACCATCAGGATTCAAGCAAACCGGGCCGAAGACGGCTGTAATGCCAGAAACCGGTCCCCGGGAGCTTGTTTCCTTCCCAGTGTAAGAATTGGCTTTTGTAGTTTGGTTTGCCCTGTTCCCATCATGCACTGGGACAGGAACAGACTAATTTGCATATAGCCAGGTTCTGAAACTGGGATGGTGCAGTGAGCTAAAAAACGGTGTTGGATCTAGCCCTGATCTCTTGACTGGGTGAGAGCTTTCTGCTTAATTCAGAGACTCTGTCCCTCACCACCCCTTGTTGTAAATATTTTTGTCCACCCTAAGCGTGGAAGGGTATTCTCAGATGTGAGACCCTTGCTCATTGCACCATCAGGATTCAAGCAAACCGGGCCGAAGACGGCTGTAATGCCAGAAACCGGTCCCCGGGAGCTTGTTTCCTTCCCAGTGTAAGAATTGGCTTTTGTAGTTTGGTTTGCCCTGTTCCCATCATGCACTGGGACAGGAACAGACTAATTTGCATACAGCCAGGTTCTGAAACTGGGATGGTGCAGTGAGCTAAAAAACGGTGTTGGATCTAGCCCTGATCTCTTGACTGGGTGAGAGCTTTCTGCTTAATTCAGAGACTCTGTCCCTCACCACCCCTTGTTGTAAATATTTTTGTCCACCCTAAGCGTGGAAGGGTATTCTCAGATGTGAGACCCTTGCTCATTGCACCATCAGGATTCAAGCAAACCGGGCCGAAGACGGCTGTAATGCCAGAAACCGGTCCCCGGGAGCTTGTTTCCTTCCCAGTGTAAGAATTGGCTTTTGTAGTTTGGTTTGCCCTGTTCCCATCATGCACTGGGACAGGAACAGACTAATTTGCATACAGCCAGGTTCTGAAACTGGGATGGTGCAGTGAGCTAAAAAACGGTGTTGGATCTAGCCCTGATCTCTTGACTGGGTGAGAGCTTTCTGCTTAATTCAGAGACTCTGTCCCTCACCACCCCTTGTTGTAAATATTTTTGTCCACCCTAAGCGTGGAAGGGTATTCTCAGATGTGAGACCCTTGCTCATTGCACCATCAGGATTCAAGCAAACCGGGCCGAAGACGGCTGTAATGCCAGAAACCGGTCCCCGGGAGCTTGTTTCCTTCCCAGTGTAAGAATTGGCTTTTGTAGTTTGGTTTGCCCTGTTCCCATCATGCACTGGGACAGGAACAGACTAATTTGCATACAGCCAGGTTCTGAAACTGGGATGGTGCAGTGAGCTAAAAAACGGTGTTGGATCTAGCCCTGATCTCTTGACTGGGTGAGAGCTTTCTGCTTAATTCAGAGACTCTGTCCCTCACCACCCCTTGTTGTAAATATTTTTGTCCACCCTAAGCGTGGAAGGGTATTCTCAGATGTGAGACCCTTGCTCATTGCACCATCAGGATTCAAGCAAACCGGGCCGAAGACGGCTGTAATGCCAGAAACCGGTCCCCGGGAGCTTGTTTCCTTCCCAGTGTAAGAATTGGCTTTTGTAGTTTGGTTTGCCCTGTTCCCATCATGCACTGGGACAGGAACAGACTAATTTGCATATAGCCAGGTTCTGAAACTGGGATGGTGCAGTGAGCTAAAAAACGGTGTTGGATCTAGCCCTGATCTCTTGACTGGGTGAGAGCTTTCTGCTTAATTCAGAGACTCTGTCCCTCACCACCCCTTGTTGTAAATATTTTTGTCCACCCTAAGCGTGGAAGGGTATTCTCAGATGTGAGACCCTTGCTCATTGCACCATCAGGATTCAAGCAAACCGGGCCGAAGACGGCTGTAATGCCAGAAACCGGTCCCCGGGAGCTTGTTTCCTTCCCAGTGTAAGAATTGGCTTTTGTAGTTTGGTTTGCCCTGTTCCCATCATGCACTGGGACAGGAACAGACTAATTTGCATACAGCCAGGTTCTGAAACTGGGATGGTGCAGTGAGCTAAAAAACGGTGTTGGATCTAGCCCTGATCTCTTGACTGGGTGAGAGCTTTCTGCTTAATTCAGAGACTCTGTCCCTCACCACCCCTTGTTGTAAATATTTTTGTCCACCCTAAGCGTGGAAGGGTATTCTCAGATGTGAGACCCTTGCTCATTGCACCATCAGGATTCAAGCAAACCGGGCCGAAGACGGCTGTAATGCCAGAAACCGGTCCCCGGGAGCTTGTTTCCTTCCCAGTGTAAGAATTGGCTTTTGTAGTTTGGTTTGCCCTGTTCCCATCATGCACTGGGACAGGAACAGACTAATTTGCATACAGCCAGGTTCTGAAACTGGGATGGTGCAGTGAGCTAAAAAACGGTGTTGGATCTAGCCCTGATCTCTTGACTGGGTGAGAGCTTTCTGCTTAATTCAGAGACTCTGTCCCTCACCACCCCTTGTTGTAAATATTTTTGTCCACCCTAAGCGTGGAAGGGTATTCTCAGATGTGAGACCCTTGCTCATTGCACCATCAGGATTCAAGCAAACCGGGCCGAAGACGGCTGTAATGCCAGAAACCGGTCCCCGGGAGCTTGTTTCCTTCCCAGTGTAAGAATTGGCTTTTGTAGTTTGGTTTGCCCTGTTCCCATCATGCACTGGGACAGGAACAGACTAATTTGCATACAGCCAGGTTCTGAAACTGGGATGGTGCAGTGAGCTAAAAAACGGTGTTGGATCTAGCCCTGATCTCTTGACTGGGTGAGAGCTTTCTGCTTAATTCAGAGACTCTGTCCCTCACCACCCCTTGTTGTAAATATGAATTCACCTCAGCCACTGGTATTTAAATGGGTTCACATAACAGCCCATTATATTTTGACCGACCTTACCCCCTCTGATAGGAACTAGCCATATGCAAATCAGTCTTGATCCTACTCCAGTAGGAGCAGTCCAGCAAAAAGTGCCAGGCCGGGTTCTCTTTGAATGGAAGACAAGCAATCCCAAACTAGTTTTAGCTGAGTTAGGCCTTGTCAGTGAGGTCAGGTAGAGTTTGTCGTACAATGAGCTCAGGACCCTCAACTAGGCTTACACGTCACACTTAGGCTGTCAAAATGCAGAAATAAAAAAACTGATGCATGGAATGCTAGAATTAATCTCAGCCACTGGTAATTATTCTGGTCCATGTCGGAGCCCAATATTTTATTTTGCCCACCATGCCAAGTTTGAATAGAAGCAACAATATGCAAATCAATCCTGGTCCAGGCAAAAACAATTGATAGGAATGAGTTCACAATAATTACCATTGGCTGACAATAAAACATTCAAACATCACATTTTTATTTTCCTGAACATTATTTCAATTCACAAAATTAGACATTTTCAGTAGGTGCATTGGTGGATGGTCTCATGTACATTTCTAGAAGCCTGAAGGGTGCTAGCCACCTTTCAACTATCTCAAAATCATGTATTTTCCAAGGAGCACAATATTCTGCTTATCTAATTGACTTGATACTACACCAGAAATATCTGTAGGCAGAGACAATGTTGCTTCTCCAACATATTTGCCATGTTATATCTCCATTGAAAGATCGAAAACAATATTTTCTCTTCCACTAGTGGTCGGTAACTACTTAAGGATGAGGGAAGAAGGTCAGCCACCAAGTATACTGATAGCAGACTTATGCCAAGATATTCTTTTGTTCTCAATGTGGGTGCTACAAATTGCTTAAATAAATGCATATATTTCTCAAGTCTTTTGCCTTTATCTTCTCAAAGACTCCTATCCTGCAAATTTCTCAGCAGTTATTCCCATATTTGTAGCAACATCTAAATTATTTCTCTTGGTCTTTATTCCTCATATCATCTTGTCCTGCTTCTAAATGACAATTATAACAAATCTAAAATGCATTACCTGATTACCATCAGCATCTGTTTGTTTATTTGGATAATGGTTTATCATGTTTCTCTAAGACTTCTCAATATTTTCAATTTTTCAATCTATTGAATATTGAGGTATTTAACACAACTTGCTGCACCTAGGGTTTCTATGTGAGAAATTCTAATGTGTTGGCCATATTGTTACACAAATCAGTTGGTCAGAACAGAGTTCTCATCAACTGGGGGAGGATGTTAGAACTTATAGTCACTCAACAAAGAGAACCCTTTGCATTTCTCATTCAGGTAATGTGCAATTTTAAAGACACCAAAGATCAAATTTAGGGTGGTTACAAGTTTTCGTCTCATTATTGAAGATGTGGTATTTCCACTGTACTATACCCATCTTACGACAGAAGTAGAACTAAATCTGTCAGAGAAGGAAAAACCTTGATTTTATCAGATTTTGTTCTGACTAGCCGATTAATGGCTAGGGTTGCACGAATTTGATTTAATATATACAACTTCTCTAGGAAAAAGTGTCTCAGCGATAAATAACAATAGGTCAAGAAAAATAGTACAAAGAGGAAATATGGTTGGTCACATTTCCCCATTTTAGGAGTTTCTTATTATGCATCAAGTCATTTTTAGTTGTATAATAACAGTTGTCTAGAAAAAAAAGACTTAAGTGGAAAACATGCCTTTTAAATCTAAAGCGCACTTTTGAAACATTTTACTAGGTTAGGTTTTTAGATCATGGACATATTTCTAATAATCCTATACCTTTCCCTGAAGAATTTGTGTTTATTAATGTTTATTAACCCTTTTTCCTGCGGCGGCTATTCCGCCGCAGCGCTAAAGGGGTGGGGCGGCCGCGCGGCCGCCGCATGCTGGTGACAGAACCGCTCCGTCACCAGCTACAGTTGAGCTGTGCTGGTGACGGAGCGGTTCCGTCATGACCCGCCCCGCTCATTAAAACTGCCGCGCAGGCGCGAAATCAGCGCCGCGCAGGCGCGGCGGCCGGGCCATGATGGAACCGCTCCATCATCAGCACAGCCCAACTGTAGCTGATGACGGAGCGGTTCCGTCATCAGCAGGGGGGGGGGTTAATGGACACAATGTAGTTGGCTTCATGAAAAAACATGTCATTTGTTAGCCTATGATTTCAAGTCACAGAAGTGCAGCACAACATACCTTTAACATAAAACAGGCCCACCGCTGTGATGCTGCTGGAGTGCTAGCAGCCTCTGCACAAGTACGATATTTCATGTCCATTGTTCCTTGCATATGAGACATGCGTGGGCCGAGGGTGGGCAAAGCCTGGGCCAAGGGTGGGCCCATCTACACTTGTCAATGGCTGAAAGAGGTCCGTCTTTTGATCCAGGTTTGATTGTGTATCCTGCAGAGATTGGCTGTTACTAAGGAAAAAAGGAATAGGAGGGACATGATAGATAGGTTGCTATGGGATGCCTCTGGGTTAGAGAGGGGTGTTATAAGGGCAGCTCCTTTCGTTTTTTTTTATCCCCCATAGGAAGTAAGTAAGTAAGTAAGTAAGTAAGTAAATATTTATTGCATATGGTTAATTAAAACCTTTACAAGATTGAGTACAAAACACTATACGAACTAGCCTTGGTTAAAATGCATTTACACTCTTTAAAAAACAAGTTCTTTTTTTAAAAAACAGTGTTACATCGACTGCGGCCTGAGCCTCACCTAACATATCAATCATTCGGACTTGGTCCGCACCATTTTTTTTTCAGTTTTCTGGATTAGGAGGCTCGCCTTCTGTAAGAATTTGGAGGCCCTACAGGCCGTTTGCAACTGGAAACTGTTCAGTGCTAGCATGACGGCAGGCCTGCATGTTCTGATTTGATAAAAACGAAATATTTGTAATAGGTAGTAACGTCTCAAACTAGCCAATGATGGACAGATGCACAGGATGTGAGTCAGTGTTTCTTCCGAACGGCCACACAGTCTGCATAGCGATGTTTGCCATGTTTGCTTCCATGCTGGGGTCTGATCCTTTGTGGTGTAGGTGCCCAGACGTATGCGAAGGAGCATTTGTTGTGTGGACGGTGTTATATAGTTGACTAGGTATGGTTGTGGGGCACTTCTCTCATACGTGGCTAGCACCGTCCAGCCATGTTTTTTATTTGCGAGGGCGGCTTTGTCAACAATCATGGATTTTTGTTTTGCTGTACTGTTGGCTATTTTTTTGAAGGCCATAAAGGGGTGGTTTGTATTCCATGCCTCTCGCATATTAAGTTGTGTCAGTGCGTCTTCCAAAGATGTTTTCCATACGTTTTTTGCATTTGTTCGGTTGTTAATTTCGCACCAACAATGGCCCATCAGCGTGTCCTCACTTGCTGCCCTTAATTTCCAGCACATTTTTAGTATCCCGGCCTGCCTGACTTGATGCTGATTTGAAAGCCCAAATTCCAGGCGTACTTGCGCTTGTGATACAGACCTTGGTATGTAAAAGATGTATTTGAACAGATTTGACTGTTGTAAGTTCAAGAAGTTTGCGTCTTTGCCTCTGAATAGCTCTGAACCGTACGTGAGGGAGGGTAAAAACTTTGCCTCAATCACTTTCAAGAGGTAAAGGTTGGAGGGGCATTTCAATTTTGTTTTCAGTAACATTAGAGCAAACCGTAGTTTATTGGACTGCGCTTTTCTATGCAGTTGGTGAGTTTTTAATGACCAGCTTGAGTCGACCACTACCCCCAGGTACTTGTAAGAGTTACTTGACTCTATGGTGTTACCCGCGATGTGCCATTTGAAGGGTTGTCGTCCTTGCCGGGATGAGAAGCAGACTATCTTTGTTTTATTATAGTTAATTTGCAGGCGATTCGCAGAGATGTATTCATGCAATTTTGTGATGGAGCGTTGAAGACCCAAAGGGGTCTGGCTGCAGAGAACTATGTCGTCGGCATACTGTAAGCTCCTTATTTTGTATTGAGCTAGCTTTGGCGGGTCAGTTTGTGTCTCCGCGATGCGCTTATCAAGGTCGGCGGTGAAGATGTTGAAAAGGGTTGGGGCTAATACGCATCCCTGCTTCAGGCCGATTAGGGTGGGGATTTTTTTTGTTGTTCTATCTCCAGTGCCTAATTTGATCTTGACCCAGGTGGATGAGTATAATTCTATTATTGCTCGTAACAAGTTCGGAGGAGTGCCCCAATTGGCCATCTTTTGCCATAGGATCTCCCTTGGGACAGTGTCGAACGCCGCCTTTAGATCTACGAAACAGGTGTACAATTTTGTTGACCTTTCCTTTGCTCTTTCGACGAGGAGGTTTAAAGCTAGAAGATTACATGTGGTGTTGGTTCCGGGCCTAAACCCCGTCTGGGTGATTGGAAGGATATGTTTGGAACTAACCCAGTCTTCCAGATCTCTCAGGAGATTAGATGCGTAAATTTTTGACTCCACGTCGATTAGGGCGATCAGCCTATAATTGGCTGGGTCTGTTCTTGCACCTGCTTTATATATTGGGTGTAAAATGCTCCCTCTCCATGATGTAGGGATGTTTCCTGTTTGAAAGGTGTTGTTGAACAAGGGAGTAAGGTATTCTGCCCAAAAGGATTGGTCAAATTTGAAGAGGCCGTTTGGCAAACCGTTTGGGCCTGGCGCACCTTTTGACCTTAGTTTTTTGATGACCATATGAACTTGGGATGGTGTGAACCGATGTTCTTCGCAGTTTTGGGCCACTTCGTGATTTTCATATTGTTGGTGCGGAGAATAATTTGAGTCCCATGATTGAAGGTTGGTCTGTTGTGTTCGCTCCAAATGCTGGATCCAGTCTTCCTGTAGAATGTTTGAATTAATGGTCTGTGCGGCTCCATTTGCTACTTTGTTGATGTCTGCCCAAAATTTCCTGTTGTTATTTGATTTGCTTGACTCTAATAGTTGTTGCCAAGTTTCTGTTTGTTGTTTTAATTTTTCTAGCCAAACGTCTTTTTTATATTTTTGTCGTAGGTTGTAGATTTGGCGCTTGGTCTCATCAGCCTTTATCGTGCCTTTTCTTGATAACTTTCTTATTTCTTGGTTTAGAATCCTTTTTTTACTCAGTATTGAGCTTAAGGGCGCCTTGAGTGCCTTGCATGGTTTCCTTTTATTTGTGTGTGTTTGGTGGCCGAATCTTTCTGTTAGGGTGGTGATGATCTTTTCCCACTTATCCTGAAGAGACGGTTGACTGTTCCCGGTAGCCTCCGCATGCGCTCTTTTCGCATGTGCCGTTATTTCTTCGGCGTTCTTTCCGTTCCATACTAATCGCTTGAGATTGTATAGACACGAAGGTTCGGTCAGATCATTGCATGCTGATGCCCTAATGGGTAGATGGCTCAGTACAATTGATTGTGGGCTGTGGTCGCTCTCCAACCGGTGAGTTATGCTGAAGGAAACTATTGTTTGTAAGACGTCTAAGTCCACTATGGTGTAGTCTAAAACGGCTTGGGCCTGGTTAGTTGTTCTGGTTAGGGACGCAGGTTGATCTTGGGGAAAGCGGCCATTAAGGACGATAAGTCCGACTTCGGAGAGCATTTGTGCGCACTGCTGGCCGTGCTTATCCTTTTTTTGATGGTATGATACCATTGGAGGGATGGATTTGTCATTCCGTTTATTTCGGTTGCTGTTAAGGGCATTGTCCTTAAGTAGAAGGAACATGTTCAGATCTCCTGACACCACCAGCCCCGCCTGTGGGAAAGTGGATTGCATTGATTTTATTAGCGCCCATAGGAAGGTTATAAAGTAAAAAGGGTGGTGGAACTAAGAAATCACCGTTCATCCCCAAAGCGGTATTTCCCAAGTGATGGCTTAGTAAAAAGTTCTGATTTATCCAGGGGGACTGTCTCTCTGGATCTCTGGTTCAGAATATGTATGTGTCTGGAGCTGCTGTGGAACCTTTACCCCTCTCAAATAGAGTCTCGCCATGTGTCTCTTTGGGATGGTAACAATTGACTTGAGGAGAAGATTGAGTGTATGCCTGAAAACCCCCTTATAGTTCAGGGTCAGAGGTGACCAGAGTGGAAATTTTGACTAAATGCACTATTTTAAGCTGGAACATTGCGGGTTTCAGATCAAAAAAAGATGACCCAATTTGGCTGGATTACATTAGATCCTTTGATATAATAGCGCTTCAGGAGACATGGGACACTGGGGAAAACTTCTCGATGGACGGCTTAGCTCCCATTTTCAACCTGCCTGGCCAGCAACTGCCGGTAGAGCTATTGGTGGCCTGGCCCTCTTACTTTCTGTTAAATTAAAGGGCTCTTTTGAAAGTATTGAGGTAGACAATCCAAACTGTTTAGCAGTTGAAGTTAGTTCCCCTTATCATCCTAAGCTATTGCTTGTAAATTTCTACAATTCTGGGGAATCTGACTTTAGGAATCAACATTTCTGTTTTTTTCAATTCCTTTTTAGATGATTATAAACTAAATCAATCCACTTCTTATTATGTAGTACTTATGGGTGAGTTTAATATACATTTGTGTGGCCTGAATTGTTTCATTGAGGATGAGCTAGGGCACAATCTCTCAATAATTCTCGGGGGGAGGCCTTGGAAAATCTTTTGGCAGTAGCCGATCTCTTTGAACCCGTTTTTATTAACTCCCTAGACCGGTGTGCAACATTGAAGTCAAGGAATAATGATACCATCATCGATTATATATTTTTGTCCCCTCAGTTATTAGACAAAGTAGAGTTTTATAATGCCAGGGTGTCTTCCTTCAGCTACCATAATCCTGTGGTACTGGTACTGGATAGTAGCTGTGGCTTTATGGATAAGGCAGGTGGTATTCGGAATAGAAATCTATTGGTATCTCGGGGTCAAGGGAGGAGGTTAAAATGAGATCAAGTCACTCCAGACTCCTTTTTATAGCCCTGTGTTCAAAGGTGCAAAGTGAACTTCCAATATGGGCAGACTCCCCAAACTCAAATATTGAGGTTCTTACTGCTTTTGGGGTTATATGTAATCAGATCACTAAGGACCGGTCTATTGCTAGCAGACCCAAAGGAACATGTTTGAAAAGGTGTTTTGGTGAAAAGTGCTCCCGCTCACATCATTCCCCTATTTTGGCTTTGAAAAGTGTACCTCGTGATAAGGCCCGGATAGTGAGCCTAAAGAAGTAGTATAAATTAGCTGTCCAATCACGTAAGGCTGAGATTAAGACAAAGGCTTGGAATTCTCTCCTATCCGTGGAGGTGTTGAAGGATAGCTCCAAAGTTTGGGCCATAGTTAATACCCCGTTATTCTCAGAATTGGAGAACGACAATTAGGATAATATTTCTGAGGAACAGTGGTTGGCTCACTTTGAAGGAATCTATGGCTCTGTTGAGACATCATGTTCCTCCTCAATGCTTCTTCCCCGTCTGGAAATAGCACCATTTGTATTTTCTTTGGCAGATATTGAGAGTGCTATACAGGAGACCTCTAGTAATAAAACTCCAGGTCCTGATGGATTGCCAGCAGACTATAAATCCGATCCCATATTTTGGGCGGAAATATTGGCACATTTTTTTAACGAGTCTGGGTCGCAAGGGTTTCCTCTTTCCTGGTCCCACTCAACTATTATCCATGTTTTAAAAAAAGGCCAGAGAGGGTGTCCGTTGTGCTATAGACCCATATCAGTGATTTATTCAGCGGTAAATATCTTAGGTAGCAAAAATTTCTGACCTGGCCAATGACAACAAGATCCTTTCCAATTTACAATATGGATTCAGGAAAGGTAGAAGCACCATGGATCAATGTCTTAACTTGTATTTGTTAATAAACAAATACACAATAGCTGAAGAAGGATGCCTCCAGATGGCATTTATGGACCTATCCTCAGCGTTCGACCTGGTTAACAGATCGAAGCTGTGGAGTATTCTGTTAGAAATGGGGATCGATCCGTGTTTAGTTTATTTTCTGGCCGATCTCCATCAGGACCTTTTAGCTTTTGTTAGGATCTCGCAGGATGGGCGTCCGACAAGGTTGAATATTGGCGCCCTTGCTTTTCACCTTATACATCAATGCTCTGGATAAATCCATTACAGAGGTGAGCCCGAACCTTCTGTGTGTAGGAGAATGTATGGTCCCAGTTCTCCTATACGCGGATTATGCCGTAATTCTAGTGCGGACCGTGATAGGCCTACAGAGGCTATTGGATGCATTTGGGGCTTATATGAGGTCACTGGACTTGATTATTAACACTGGGAAATCCCATATTATGACTACTGGTAAAAGCTACAGGAAAACTAAGGCCTTTTATTGTAATGGGGTGGAAGTGACTAGGGTGTCTTCATTTACATACCTTGGAGTCCTATTTGACGAGAGAGGCTCTTGGGCCCCTCAAGAGAAATTTTTAAAAAAAGCAGCCTCAAGATCTACATCATCCTTGTTAGGGTTTGGCCAGCGCCTGGGGACCAGGCCGGTGGAAGCCATCCTTAAGGTATACTCCTCAAAGTGCCTTGCCATTGCTTCCTATGGTTCTTCAATTTGGGGTTTTAAACAGCAAGAGGGGTTCCAACAAATTGAAAATACATTTTTGTGTAGACTTTTGGTCTGTACCCCAGTCAACCCCAATTTTCTCTGTACATCAAGAATTGGGGCAGGGCTATGTCTCGGATATTACAAGAACTGCCCCGTTATTGTGCTGGCTTAAAACTTGGCTTAACCCAGAATTGACACTGAATCATCAAATCCTCCTGGACTGTGTCAAACTGGAGAAAGCTAGCAAATCAAGTGGGTGTCTTATGTTAAGCACGTGCTCTTTAAATTTGGGCGACAAGAACTATTTGAACCACCAGACAGAATTTGTAAGGAAGATGATAAGTCGATCAAGATGAATTTTATGAATTTATTGATGATGGAACAGGAAGAACAGAAGATGAAGAAGCCCTTAGTTAGGGCTCACTTTTTAACCAAATCAACCTTGCTTATCGAACCCTATCTGAAATTGGTGAGTATGGCCTTTCATCGCTGGCTATTGACTAGGTTCCATTTTAATTTGATCCACTTCACTTTGGGTGAGTATCCTATATGGTCTAAACCAGAGGATGCAGCTCCCTGTAAATGTGACAATCATTCCGCTCAAGACACTATGCACTATGATGTGTTGTGATATTTTTAATGAAATTTGTAGGAAGTTTTTAAACCCTATATTGACTGGCAAGGGTTTTTTGCAAGTTAAACCTGCTTTGCTCCACCTACAAATGCTGAGTAACCCTTTGGATATGTTTGCCATTTCTAGGTTTCTTGTGGCTGACGTATGTAGCACACAAAAAAAGAAGTGTTAGTATATCAATTGTAGAACTATTCAGCCTATTTTAAATTTAACAGTTTTTATCCACTTATGGTATTTTATGGATATGGAATAAAGTACAATGAATTTATAAAAGTGTTTTTATATGTGGATTAGTCCATCTTTGTTTAAACTTACAATGTACTTTCATGATTTTAATTAATCGAATAAAGTGGATTGAACTGAACTGAACTAAGGAAAAAAGAAAATGTGCGGATCTATGACCAGTTAAAGAGACCTCTGTGACCCCCATCAGTGTAACCTTTTCAAACTAATGCTAAAGGGGCCATAAATGAGGAAATTAGTACTGTTCAAGAGAGACTTGGGAACTCTCAGCAGGCAGCGAAGGAAGCAGCTTATCTAAATGATCGTATTCCTTCCCCTAAAGTATGTAGTAAACATCCAGTAGGCCACACTCCAGGGACCAATGACTGATGTGTGGTAGTTGATTCGCAGTCTATAGGATTGGCTTTGCCAATTGATAATGATGGACTTCCTTCAGCAAAATTGTTAAAAGGAGGCTTCAAAACTAGACATTTCACTGAGAAAGGGGGGCAGGCCCACCTAAGGGCGAGAACAAGAAAACTAAGGAAGTAGCAGGGACCTTGGACAAAAGAAACTGGATACCTCATGTTTAACGCCTGAACCGCAGCAGTTTTTCCGCCCCGGAGTGGGCATTCTAAAGGGTGGGTAGGGCTGTGTCGGCCATTGGCCGATGGTAGCACTGGGGAGGGAGTGCTCCCGTCGGCCAACGGGAGCACTGAAGGGGTTAAAGCATTTGGTACAGGAAATAAAGGAAGACTCATGCCCTTCATTAGAGTCTTATGTGAGGGATTCAGTGAAGCTGGTCTTTAATAGAGTCAAAACTACAAAAGAAAAGGAGCATTAAAAATCAATCTGTGACTGTCCTTTCAACAATTCCAGGGATTATATTGCTTCTTCAATAGTTCATAGAGATCCAACTCAAAGAAGTCATTCAGGAGTCTTGTGTAGCTCTTTGAATCCAACTTTATTCGAATAATGCTTTTTATATGAAGCAATCCAATCAGCCCAGCCATCAGCCCAGCCAACGTGTTTTGTCCCTCAGGGCCTTCATCAGGGCTAGCAATATAATCCTTGGATTAGTTGAAAGGACAATCACAGATTGATTTTAACACTACTTTTCTTTTGTAGTTTTGAATGTGTACTACAGTGGCTTAGGGGCAGTGGGGCCACATAAAGTTGAGCGTTTTGAGTGACAATAGGACTAACAAATACTACACCAGTGAGCCCTTCTCAAGCCCACACTGCCAGTGTGCCATTTTTTTGGTCTTTTATAGAATTGATATCTTGTAAGCCTCTGCTTGTCTTGACCTGGCTAAACAAACACTATCTAGTTTTGGAAAGGAGGAATATAGAGAACAATCTATTGGTTCATGCAATCGCAAGACAGTAACATCCTGGGAGCAACCAGGCCAGTGTTTAATGGGCTGAAGGCTTTGATAGTAGAGATGAATAAAGAGAGGGAAAACCCGGAGAGAGCTGGACCCATTCTCTGATTGCAAACTCTACAGTCCATGGGGCTCAACATCAGAGGAGGAACACACAGCACCTATGACAGTACTTTCCTACAATTGCCACTGGAGGTGACCCTGTATGTGATTGTTTTAAAGGGGATCACTTGTCTTAGATTATATCAAAAGGAGGGGTGGAGAGACCTGAGGAATAACATGAGACATTGCCTTGCTGAAGAGTGAGAAGGTTTCACCAACTGCTGGATGGTATTATTTTGGTTATTCATGTCCTATGAATTGGGCCGGGACGGAAAGAGTGTAGGGAGGATTATATGGTGGTTAATTTTAGTTCTTTACATTACATAGAAAAAGCCCTAGCTCTCCTAACTCCCTCTTTGCTAGATGCTAACAGGATCACAGTGGTGCCACTGGGTTGTTTTTTTACCACTCATTAGCTCCGAGTAACTATAGCACTGTTCCCTAGTTCCCTGTTTGAGGTAAGGTGTATTCACAAAATAGTGACCACTCATTCATATTACAGAAAAAAGCAAACACATATAAACATTTTACACTGCTCAAAGCTTTTCCTCAACAGGGTACACAGGTGATGGGGGTCAAGCCAAGTATGGGAAATAGATAATCGTGTATACCACTGTATATGGGGTGAAGCGAAAGACAATAACTGCCCACACAAATAGGATAGAGGTTAATTCAGGCACGCTTGTTAGTAAAAAAGTTAGTAACACAGTTGTTTCCAAAGAATGGCTGAAGGCTCTGTGCTGGAATATAACTGAGGTCTGGTAAATCTAGGTAATCCGTACAGGATACATTACATTAAGGATTACTCTGTCCTATGTTTCAAGAAACCTTGGCAACTGACCCCTTTGGTTTGTATGGTTATTATGCCATGTGTACCCCAGCTTGTAGATCGAATCATTGCAGGGCTACATGGTGGGCTGGATATTTTATTATCTGTTACCCTTTCATGTATGGTGACCAAGAAATCTTTAGACTCACCTATTATCAAATAATTAGGTTTGAATTTATCTGTAGCAGGAATCTCCTGCTAGTTAACTGTTACATTAATATTTTGAACTATACCAGTGCTAATGTTATATATACTTTGGGAAGTGATCTGAAGATACTTTCAGAAAACAGAGAAATTGAGATTTTTATCGAATGGCAAGCAGATCTTAATATTTATAAGTGTACATGAGAGGCCAAGCTTTTTTCTGGTATGATTAATAACAATGAAGAGGGGTTGTCACATTTTATTGCTAATACTTATAGAGATGCATAGAATAAGTATATGTTAATGATTTTTGTACCTCACATGAATTACCCCATTGACAATTGTTGGTAAAGGCTGCTTAACTGTTATTGACTTTGTGTTGATATCTGAGAATTTCAATTTGTTTATAGATGACTTCCAAATGCACCCCTCCAGTATGAGTGATCATAACCAGCTTTCCTTGACAATAAAGTGGGAGGATATGTGCAAGTATATGTGTGCAAAGCCAAATTTGCCCTTCCAAGGTTTAGAGATGGGGACATGAAACAGAATTACCACTTTAGTGTGATAAAATAGATACTGGTGAGTTTCTATCTAATATAGTAAGATTGCATTGTGTATGCAGAACTAGCAATCTGTATCAAATAGGGCACACACCAAGCTCAAAGGGACACTGAAGAGAGTCCCTTGAGACCTTTGAAAAGTTAAGACATGCAGGAGAGCCTATAAGGAAGTGCTGGAGAGGTGCAGGAAAGTAACTCCTACAGGCTAGCAAGAAGCTGGATTGTTCTGCATTCTGGAAAATTGTCAATTCCTCTTTTTTAGGGAGCCTAATTGTCTGATAGTGGATACAGGTATTCGTCTGTAGCAGTGGATCAAACATTTAGCACTGATTTACTCATTAGAGTATGACAGTCACTGTTTCCTTGCGGAAGGACCCAGGTTTGCAAGATAGCTCAATTATCTGTCCCCTTGTATTTGGATATTGATGAGGTTAGAAGTGCTATTGAGAGTAGTAGGAAAGGGCAAGGTCCAAGGCTGAACGGTCTATCAATTGACATGTTTGGAGACAGTATTGATTTCTGGGTACTGTTAGTAATAAATGGTTTGGAGGCTGTGGTAAAATATGGTCTGCCTCTTACCTGGAGTTAGTCTGTTAAAATTCCAATTTTTAAAAAGAGAAAGAAATCTGATCCAAGCGGTTACGGTCTGCTCTAGATTTGACCTTTAAGGTGGTGTGGAGAATACTTTTGACAACTTTTTGTAAGGAAGTAGGTACCATTGATCAGTGCATGAACTTGAAACTTCTCATTAGCAAGTACACCATAGACAAAACGGGGGTCAATTCATCTGGCTTTCATGGACTTGTCATGTGCTTTTCATTGTGTTACCCATTCTAAACTATGGGGCCTATTTGCTGACGTGCGTAGAGGAATCAATAATACTGTTTATATGACAACTGTATGTGGAGACCACAGCACAAGTGAGATGCAGAAGAAAGAGAGAGTATAGTGAGTTATTCAAAGTGATTATAGTGGAGTGGCAGGGTTGCATTTTAGCCCCATTTTTATTACCTTTGTATTGAAATAATATCATATATTTCCTTGTGGAGATAGCTGGTGATATGCCACATGTTGGGGCCCGCCCTTTGCCTGTCTTGCATTATGCAGACAATATAGTTTTAATGACACACAAGGAATGGCCTCCAAATTCTTCTTGCCAATTTTACTATATTTATGGATTATTTAGGGCTCAGCATGAACAAAGGGAAGTCTTTTACCATGAATAATGGCACAGCCAAGAAGAATGCTGGTACACATTTTGTTAAAGGCAACAAGCTTTATTCTACAGATGCTTTTTCTTATATATGTCTTCTTTTCAGTTGTTACAACAACTGGAAATTCCTGTTGGCAGCCAGAAGAATGTCTTTTGAAAAAATATAGAAGCAATATTTAGATTTGCATAAAGGTTTGGTACAAAGTGACTATAGGTGATGTACGCTATATATAGCAGTAAAAGTCAGGGGCATGGCATAGTGCAGGAATTAGGTGGTATTTTGATGTGGATGTATGGCAGAATATGGAAAACAAGTGTTTGAAAAGGATGTCAGCTGTTACTTTCAGCAGTGCGAATTTTATATGCCACGAAGAAATGGGTATTGCATATTGTGAGGAACGTACTCACCTTAGGGCATATTAGCAAGGGCTATATCGCCGCTTTAGTGGCACATTTTGCCGCTAAAGCGGCAATATTTTTATCGCCCAATCAGCAAGCTGTCGCTAACAGCAGTTAGCGACAGCTTTTAGGCGATAGCGACTGTTTTGGGGCCCGCTTTGCATGTCAGTGATATTTATCGCTAATGACATGCAAAGTGGGCGTACCCAAACTGTAAGCGACTGAAAGCAGTCGCTAACACAGCTATCGCCTATTAGCAAGGTAGGCAAAGTAAGAAAAAAAATTGTGCTAAGAGCGATTATCGCTATAATCTAACGCCTGCTAAAACATGACTTACCTGTTTTCCCAATGGGAGGTGAATTTTCAGGTTAAGTCCCCATTGGCGTTAATGCGTGAATATCGCTGGAAATCGTGCTTTTCGCTGGATATTTTAGCACAATGGAGAAAAACGTTGCTAATAGCATATTTTCTCCGCTAACATGTTCAGCAATAGGAAGCGATAAAAAAAACGCACTAAGCGCATTTTGCGATAAATTTTGCTATTCCTTGCTAATATGCCCCTCAGTACCTTTCTCCTGCGATGAGCTGCCTGATCAAAGTCGGGAGCATCATTGAACAGGATGGTTATCTGGGACTGCCTGACACTAGATGGTGTCCAGAAAATCCCATGGTTTAATTTTTGTAAAGAAATCATTTGAGATCATGTGTACCATAAAATATTTCAAAGAACCAAGTGTTCTGGTTGAGCAAATGGGATTAAAAAGTGAGATTATTTGATTTCACTAAGGGAATGTGGGAGAATATTGAACTAAAAAAAGCAAAAGTGGCAGCACCAACCCTTTAGCTTACTCAACATTAAATTCAACACTATATTAACATGGCTACAAATGAGGAACACAGATTTTTATGAACAAGATTTCTTTTCAATATTGTACATCATTTAGTAATATAGACTCAGAGCGGCTGATCAAGGTAAACTTATAAGTATGAGTAAGTTCACCCTTTTCCAGTATTCACAATAAGGCATTCTAATAGTAAGTTTATGAGTGTGGAAACTCAGCAGTCGGGAGGAGAACTCCGCACATAAAAGGTTAGAAGAGGCCTGTGTTTTTCAGGTCATATCTGCATTACATATGTTTCACTGCTAATGGTGTAGTTTTGTACCAACTGGTACAAAAGTTTTGCACAGGTTCAGGGGCGGAAATATTGATTTTGCTCTTATAAGGCAGTGCAAATTGTGGAAAATTGCATCATTACTATACATATATGATTCTATTCGTGGAAGAAAGTAAAAGTATGGGTGTAAGTTTACATCTTCCCCTGAAACATTTTTTTCAATTCACAAACATCCCCAGAGGTATGTTTACAAATCTGTGCTGGGTAGAAAGCACATGTTTGTTGGCATTCAGAAACATACAAGGCAGACCATGCGTTCTAACTTCCACTTCCCACCTCTCTTCCTTGGAGTTACTATTGCTGATTTGTCCACAAAAGTGGCAGTGAAATCTGATTTACGACAACCAGCAATAATTTTGGGATTTCTTGGCAGGAGTAAATTAAGTATTTTGCACATAAACAAACGTTTATGGCCAAAGATATCTTAATGAATAGTATTAAATAAACTGAAATGCAAGCCATCTAATCAGGCATCTGATCTGTATTGCAAATAGTACTTGCTGAAGTCTGGGCTTTCGATATTTACAGATGCATTGTGGGCTACACAGTTTTGAAATGTTGTTGATGCATTTTCAAACTTGCATGTTCATAAGCTTTATTAAGAAAAATACTCAACTATTTGATTGAACAGGATTGTTTCGATATTGTGATCGATATTTGTGGTCTGTGTTTTTCGGCACATGTTCATTCAAGTGGAACTGTTACAATGGTGTTTATATTCGATCGATATCTGAAGTGCAGTTAAAAAACTCTGGGGCCTATTTACTAGAAAATGACCCAGCACATAAGTAAAAGCGCTGAGCTGCAACATTAGCAAAGATGCAGTAATGCATCATATTTACTGCAATATGACGCATTCCTGTCCTTTCCTCTGCTCTGGCACACAATTGGCTGCCTAATGCCAATGCAGGCACCGTTGCATCATGGTGCAAGGGTGCCTCCTTTGCAATGATGATTGTTTTTGGGCATGAAATGGCACCTTCCTGCACAAAAACAATCTGTGATGGCATTTTCCTCCTTTTGTGTGTGCTGCACATTGAAGGAGCAAAAACTAAAGAGAAATAAAGATATTTCTCTTTGTTGCACCGCTTTAACACCTCCACTGGGGAGGCCTTAGAATCTGACGTATTCTCAGGTTTACAAAACCTTGCAAGTCTGGAAATGTGCCAGAATCCGTGTGAGTTCCGTGGGAAAGCCTATAGCAACACCCATTGAACTCTCCTGTCACACAGGGCAATGCAAGGGGTAATATTTACAAGGCCATAAAAAGCCACACAGGGTAGATTTGCGTGGCCTTGTAAATATGACTCAGCAATGCGCGACCCCGGAGAGTCCAAAATTCTGATGTTACGGTGGCACTTGGAACTTGTAAATATACTCCTTTGTCTAGAGTTTTTTATCTGGAAGATCGATAGCCACAGATAAGTTAAATTATGTAATTGAATTAGGTGTATTTTCCTTTTGTGTCATCTTTAAAAAGTTAGGGCCATATTATCAAGAAAGGGCAATACATTATCGCCGCTTTTTTCTGCAGGAAACTGACGCTAAACCGGCGATAATGGGCTTGATAATATGCCTTTGTGAATTCCCATAGAAGCCCAGGTTCTGGTGTTAACTTGGGCTTCCATGGGAATTCATAAGGGCATATTATCAAGCCAATTATCGTTGCTTTACCGGCAGTTTCCTGCCGATAAAAGCGGCGATAATGTATCGCCTTTTCTTGATAATATGGCTCTAAGTTTGTTCAGAAAGCATGTCCAAGGAGTGTTCTATAGTTTTTTTTTCAATGTAATGAATTAATTTCAAGCTGTATTAAAATCAATATTATAGATGTAGTTAAGAGCGAACATTATTTTGTGGCAGAAAGTTAATGATAGCTTCTAATGATTTCAGCACTTACTGAAATGTTGTTTTCGTTGAAGGTGTGAAGATATTTTTAAAGAATATGAATGATTTAGATAATGCACATTTTCCAAAGCATTTAAATTATAACCCAATTCTTGTACATGCATAGAATTATATTCATTATCATGTAAAGTTCAAAAGGGGCGTTCTCAAGATTATTAACAAGCACGTTCTCCTTTTAAGTAAGGTTGCCACAATGAGGAGGTTAGGGGGCAAGATGGCCGCGGCTGGACAGTGCTGAACGGTCGCACTAACCTCCTCTCCCGCACCGGGGTGTAACATCTGGATTATGAGTCTCTGAGACACGGCGTGAAATCAGCAAAGTCTCTGATGTTGCTTATGAACTGGCCCTTTGCAACCTACTTAGCCGACTTTAGCGGGGCTGACTCTGATAACAGCGTGCTGAGCGTGCTGAGGACCGCGAACAGAGCACGGAGGTGGCTTGCCTTTCAAGAGCAGAGGAATATCTGGCAAGGCGTGCAAGTGGCAGCAGCAGTAAGAGCCCTCTTTAAGGATATATCCCGCATAGCCCTGCATCTAAAGGCAAAAGCAAAAACAAAAGCAATAATAACAATGCGACCGCTAAAGCCGGAGAAGGGGGAAGGCCAGCGCAAGGATGGCAGGGAAAGCAAGGAGAAAGCTACGGAGAAATCTGCCTCGACAGCAGGGGTGAGCGAAAAAGTACCCAATGTGAATGGCCCTCCCCGCTCGTCAGGTGCGGTCCGAAAAAATACCGCCCTCCCCCCGAGGAAGAAGCTGGAACCGCGGGGAAAGGTAAACACTCCAAGCGGCAAGAGTCAGGGCGGCCGAGGGGTGGAAGCGTCTGTGAGCGATACAGACGCGAAGCAGTTGGAAAAGGAAATCGGCAAAAATAAACCCAGAGATCAGCTCCGCCAGTCTACATTAGTTGGAGTCTTCCCTCCTAAGCTTACCGGCGGTGATGAAGAGCGCGCAATCAGCGGTAGCAGCATCTCTGCAGCCGGCAGTGTGTCAGAAGCCGACGGGGCCATCCGCGAGGACGCTGAGGGCGCAGGGAGCGTCGGACGTGGGGTTGCTACGCAACCATCAAGCCTGGGTTCTGACAGCATGAGCAGGGAAAATTCCATTCTGCTAATGGGGCAGGCAGGCGCACTCGGCAGGAGGAGCTCTGCACCAGAGACAGTGTCGGTGGAGAGCATGCCAGGCAGTGCACCCGGAAAGACAGTGACCCCAGAAGGAGGGTGGAGGAGAGGCCTGACAGGTAACTCAGACATGTTGGGGGCCATATTGACGATGGAAACCGAGCTGGGTTTGGGCTTGAAAGCAGACCTAGGCAAAGATAAAGAAGATAAAGATAAAGATAAGAGCGGCACTTTAACTCTGGTGGGGGAGGAATGCAACACACCTGGCTTAAAAGTCCATTGCGTAGAGAGCCTAAACAAGATTGGGGAAGGGCCTTCAACAGAGGGAGAGTTTTTTTCTCCATATGAAGGTTCGGAGATGGGCCAGAGCTCCGAGGGCAGTTCAGAGGAGCTGTCTAGCTCAGGATCAAGTGTGGCTGGCAATGATACGACCAGGAAAAAACTGAAAAGACTGTCAATGCTAAGCAGACGCCACACTGAGACACCATCTGGGGATTCCAATCGTTTAACATGGGATTACTCCGCTACCTCGCTAGCATATTCTGAGGAGAATAATAGGAAGGAGATGCCTTCCGAATCTACAGCGCAACCAGCCCCCTTTGACATACTGCTTAGTACTTTAAAACAAATTCAAACAGAAGCAAGGACAGAGAGCCGGAGAGCGAGGCAGGCCTCAAAAAAGATTCAGAACACAATGAGGAAGATGAATAAGCTGTACGATGAGATCGCGGACAGAGTTACAGAGGTAGAGGAACGTACTGGCAAACTGGAGGATGATGTTGGGACTTGGCGTACCTTCCAGACGGCCCAGGAAAAACTATCTGAAGACTTCCAGTGGAAGCTGGAGGACTTTGAAAACCGCCAGAGGCGGAACAACGTTAGAATCCTGGGTGTGGCAGAAGGGCTTGAGGGGCAGGATACTCGACGCTTTGTGGTTGGCTTGTTAAAGGGTGCATTTCCTGACTCCGACTGGCAGTGGGATAAAGAGATACAAAGGGCACACAGATTTCCCTTTGCAGTAAAGAAAGGCTATGGAGGAGAAGGGCAGGGCAATCTACCCCGGGCAATTCTTGTTAATGTAGGTAACTACCTTCTAAGGGAAGAAATCATCGAGAAAGCCAGACCCGACAAACGGTGTACAGCAGGGGGCATCACCTTCTTTGCCAGGCCCGATTTTTGTCATGCCACAGTAGAGAGAAGGTGGAGACTAAGGCAAATGATAGCGCCTTTCCAGGCGCAGGGGTCTGAAGCATATCTTCTCTTCCCTGCAAAGCTTAAGGTCGTAACAAAGGGAAGAGTTAGATTTTTTCTGTCAGAGATTAAGGCCCAACAGTTCCTAGATGACCTCAAAACACAAAAGGGAGGGTAACAGAGCAATGGTACTTTGCTGAGATGATACCTAGCTAGGACTATACAATGGGTTGGCGAGATCCCGGGGGGGAGGAGGGTGCGATTAGCACTACCCAAAGCGACCACACATAGGTCTAATTGACCTATTTGCCAGGAAACAGGGGGGGGGGGAGCTGCTGGGGTGGGAAGGACAAGGGGGGACAGGAGGGGGGGGTCAAGGGGGGGGGGAGAGGGGGGAGAAAAATGTAAAAAAACTGGTTAATTTTTTTGGAATGTTTGAACACACCACACTGTCTTCTTTTTTGCTAGTTGTGAGTACACTTGGTAGGATTCATAGGTTATATGGTCACGCATATTGTATTAAAAATTTGGGGACACTTGGAAAACTGAAAATTTGCAATGAACTGTAGAATTGCGAGTATTAATGTGTGTGGGCTAAATGACTCCAATAAGAGAAATAGGGTAGCGGCGTTGTTAGGGGGGTTGCATCTGGATATAGTTTGCTTACAAGAGACCCATATAGAGGTGGCTCAGGCTTATTTGCTTGGGCAACTAGGGTTCACAGTCTTAGCTAAATCAAAACAGGCTATAAGGACTAAAGGGGTCGCGATACTAGGGAAGATTAGGGATATGGTTGTGAATAAAAAACTGGAAGATGAGTTGGGGCGGTGGGTCATGTTGGATTTGACTTTTAGGGGAGTGAGGTTTTCTTTGGTAACTATATATGGCTCAACGCAAGATGACCCGGAGGTGTTTCAATTTGTAGATTCAGAGCTGGTTAATTGGCCTGAACCGATTATACTTTGCGGAGATCTGAACATACATGATTTTAGAGACCCTATCCTACAGTCAGGGACTCTTTATGCAGGAAGGAAAAAAAGAACCTATAGGGCATTGTGTGATTTGGTTAGTAACAACTCTTTATTCGACCCTTGGATAGAGCTGCATTCAGCTCTAGATGGAAGCACATTTTACTCTGCCCCTCATAAACGGATGGTTAGGCTGGATTATTTTCTGGTTTCTGGATCCCTCATTAATGCAGTTTCAATAGAAAAATACCCCCGCCTAATTTCAGACCATAACCCTTTGGTTTTAACAATTAAAATAGGGCTGGATAGAAGGGAAAAAAGGGAGTGGACTTTTGAAAGGGCATTACTGCAGGAGGAGGGGTACAAAGAGCGTATGGGATCATGGATCAGAGATTATTGGGATTTCAACAGGGGTACCGCTAGCCCGGGAATAGTTTGGGACGCCTTTAAGGCGGGGGTAAGAGGGGAGACCATGAGCTATGGGGCAGCTGCAAGGACAAAGGAAAAAAACAAGATCGCGGAATGGAATACGAAACTCCTTAATGTAGAGAGGGAGTTGGGCGAAGCAATATACCAGCAACTCCCCTTAGAGCCAGTGTTATTGAAGACGGTGTCACTAAAGGCAGAGGCCTCTGAACATATGTTATCCAAGGCGGTGGGGGAATATCTGGCCCGAAAAGAGGGGATATATGAGTTCAGTGAAAAGGTAGGGCACCTGTTGGCTGTTCGCACCAGGCAGCGAGCAGCAGCAGCAGATATCCTCGAGATGATAGATCAATTTGGAAATCGAGTGGTAGGAGCAGATGGGATACAGAAAGTCTTCAGGCAGTTTTATGCAACATTATATACGGAAAACATAAAGGGGAACTCGCATGAGATAGAGGGATATCTGAGAGGGGTGGCCCCAGAGGGTATCTCTCCAGAAAGGAAGGAGGAGTTAGAGCAACCATTCAAGAAAGAGGAGTTCATAGAAGCATTAAAACTTCTTCCTTCCGGAAAGGCTGCAGGTCCCGACCAGCTACCAGTGGAATTTTATAAAGTTTTCTCTGAATTGTTGACTGAGGATATGTTTGATGTGATGATTAAGGCACAGCTAGGGGAATCAATCCCCGACTCCTGGGGGGGGGCCGATATAGTGGTGATTCCCAAAAAAGGGAAACCACTAAGTCAGCCAGGATCATACCGCCCAATAACGCTAATGAATGCGGACTCAAAAATCTATTCCAAAATTCTGGCTAGAAGGTTGGCAGGAGTTATTGAGGAACTAGTCGTTCATTCCCAACATGGGTTCATACCAGGCAAGGACACCACGCAACACACAAGACAGGTCTTAACTCTCTTTGACGCAGCTAGTACCCCAGGAGACCCTATGGCTGCGATCTTCTTAGACGCAGAGAAGGCTTTCGATAGAGTCTCCTGGGAGTATTTGTGGGAAGTATTGAGATGGAATGGCATTGGCAACAGGTATATCAAAGCAATGCAGGCATTGTATAAGAACCCTACGGCTAGAATTAGGGTGTGTAGGGGATTTTCAGAGGGAATTAGGATTGAAAGAGGCACGAGACAGGGCTGCCCGTCGTCTCCCTTACTGTTTGCGCTGTATTTGGATCCTTTTCTGCGCCGGCTTGAATTGAATGATGGAATTGCTAGGATGAGCTTGAATGGGTCGGAAGCGAAGATTTTGGCGTATGCGGATGACGTGGCCATCCTAACCCCATATCCAGATGAGGCAATGGTGGAAGTAGAAAGGGAGGCCGAGTCTTTTGGGAAAGTCTCTGGGTATAGCTTAAATAAAACCAAGACCCAAATAGTGAGCAATCGGTATGTGCTAAATGACCAAAACAACGTAGATTTAAGAAAGGTTAACTCAGCAGTTTACTTGGGGGTAGAGATATCTGCGAATTTGGAAGTAGCAGTACAGAATAATGTGGTCCCCCTGTTGGCGAAGGTAAAATCAGATCTAGAACGACTAAACAACCTTCACCTGTCCTTGCTGGGATGTACGAATGTGATTAAAATGTTGATACTCCCAAGATTTTTGTATTTTTTTAGGGCAATTCCACTATTCTTCGAAGCAAAGTGGTTTTCAGCATTAGAGAGGATTCTTAATAAATTTATTTGGGCCCATGGGAAAACGCGCAGGGCTTATCGCTATATGACACTTCCGAGGGAAAGAGGGGGATGGGGTGCACCTGACTTCAAGCTGTATTATTGGGCGGCGACCATACAATATATGCAAGGCTTAATAGGGGGGGGAGATGATTCAAGGGTAAGAGAGGGGTCTACTAGAATCTATAAGGCTGTATTAGGGGAAGAGGCTGAAAATTGCTTTCTGGCTTGTGTGGAATACGGGTGCTATAAAAGAACCAGATATAAGACGGTTGAGGCAGGAGTGAAGATATGGACGGCATATATGAAGAAAGTGGGGCTAGGAAGATTCAACCGCTATACAAGACTGTTTAAAAATAGGTCATTCCCAGACGAGGTGTTCGGAGATAGAGTAATGGAAAGCTGGATGAAAAAGGGGGTAACAAGCATTGGAGATCTGTGGGGGATCCAGGGTTTGGCTACCTTTTCGGAGATATGTACTAAGTTTGGTTTAAATAATAAGGATTTCTTTAAGTATTTACAGATTAGGAGCTTCTTAGGGAATAAGCAAGGAGGTCCGGCTGGCTATAATAAAGTAGAGATAATGGAAAAAATAAGACTAGGGGGGGACTGTTCCATAAGAAGTCTATATGCTAGCTTTGTGTCCGGTATGCAGGACGATTTGGATAAACACAGTGAAAAATGGGCAGAAAAGCTGGAAGGAGAACTAGGGTGGTTCCAGGATTCTTTGGAGCTAGGATGTTCAGTGTTGTGTTCGGCATCTTTACAGTCGCAGCACTATAAAACTATATACTCCCTATATTACACGCCAGCAAGGATAGCGAAATGGGGAGGAACAGAGGGTATAACCTGTCCGCGTTGTAACTCAGCAGAGGCGGATATAATACATATGTTTGCATTATGCCCACAACTACACACACTGCTACGAAATCTTGAACATTTTATGGAGGCTTCACTTAAGATCAAGTTGGAACTTAAGCCAGTCCACATTCTTTTAGGAATAGTACCAGAAGAAGGTGAACATCATGAGTTTGTTTTTTTGGCTATGGCAGTATATAGATTGTGTATTGCTAGGGCATGGCTAGACCCTAACCCCCCGACTCTACAGGTTTGGTTGGCTAATTTATTGTCCTCATACAATCTGGAAAACCCAATTTATGCAAGGAAAGGTAGGAGGGGGAGGGAAAGAGGGATGCGGATTTGGAAACCAATAGCTGATTGGCGGTTGGGGATAGGTTAGGATATATTTCAAGAAAATCATACATTATGATGGACAGTGTTTGAAAAGATGATTAATTCTGAAATGTTTTTTCTTTTTTTTTTCTTTTTGTTGTGTTAAACCGGATGTTTTAAGCCACTGAGTGTACACTTATACATGGTGTGTTGTAACCTAAATCTTTTTTCTTTCTGAATAAAAAATATTAAAAAAAAAAAAGGTTGCCACAATGAGGAACTCACATAGTTGAGTTCAAATGCGTAGGGGCATATTTACAAGGTCCCATTGTCTACCAGAAAATCACTTTTTTTTATGCTCCTGTCGCTCACAATGCTGATCTATATTTCCAAGGCCAGTTAAAGCCACCCTGCGTTGCTTTTCGTAGCCTTATAAATATGCCCTACTGTTATGTATTATTCTGCGTCAAAGAGGTATTCAATTGGTGTTGCTGTGGGTGTTCCAAAGCAACACCCATGGTTTTTGACACATTTCAAGTTTTCAAGGTTTTGTAAAGCTGGGACTGCATCAGATTTTAACTTCTCCCTAGGGGAGGCATTAAAGTGGCTCAACGAAGAGAAATACTTTTATTTGTTCTCATGTATAATTCTTACCATGTGTGTTGCATTCTATGGGACACATAGAAGAATGAAAATGCCATCAATGATTGTTTTGTGCAGGAAGGTGTCGGTTTCTGCATAAAAATAATCATCCCTGCAATGCAGAAACACTTGCACCATGGTGCTAGGGTGCCTGCATTGGTGCTAGAAAGCCAAATGTGCAGAAGCACAGAGGAAAGCACAGAGATGCGTTGTATTGCTGAAAATACGACACATTCCTGCACCTTTCTAATGATGCAGCATGGCACAGCAAGATGGCTTGCAGCGCTGCGCTGTGTCATTTTCATGTAAATATGCCCCTTAGTTTACAAATTTTTTGTGGCTGCACAATGATTAGCTATAGAGGAGTTATGAAATTCTTAAAGGGCCCATCTGATAACGGACATTTCTAGCTTTTCGGTTTTTTCCATGCCCAGGGCACAAAGTGAATTAATTTAACCCAATATTTTTCTGAGTTGGTACTTTATTTACAGATAGTACAGCTTGGAAACAGTGGACAAGAGCTACCTTTTTCTGTTTCTGAGTTGTGCTATCCAAAAATAAAGCAGCAACTGAGAGAAATATCGGGCTAGATGAATTCACTTTAGCTCTGTAGGCTTATAAAACAGGATATCGGGCTGTGCTGCACAAGAAAAGTCAACCATGATGAAGGCACTGTGTCTTAAATTGAAGAGAGTCGTAGTGAAAGTGAAGCCCGCTGGTTAATGAGTAGCATAGGTGATCTCAAATGGGAGTAGGTAATATTGTCTTTGTAACTGATGAGTTTTGGTCACCAACATTCAATGAGTAGGCAAGAAATGTGAAAAGGAACATACTCACTAGATATTTCTTTAGAAAATCTGTAGAGATCTTCCTAAATATGGCTTCAATCACACCCACACACACATTAACACACATGCATGCACACACTCACATACACACCCACCCCACACCCACTAATCCCCACACCCACTAATCCCCCGTCAAAGTTTACCATCGGGCTGTTTGCCAAGCTCGGGCAGCTTACTACGCTACTGAATTCGGCAACAGCTCCAACCCCTCTAAAACCATCTTTAAAGTGATGAAGGATCTCTTGGCAAAGCGTGCCTGTACTACGACGACTGGCTCCACCACTCACTGTGAGGCTCTCGCTTGTTTCTTTTTGGAAAAGGTCCAAAACATCTATCGGACGTTCCCTTGTACAGGGCCTCCAGTTGAGCCCCCGATCAACATCTATGGTGATTCCACCCTGCACGTGCTGCCCCCGCTGACATCAGAGGGGTTTGACCTCCTGGCTCTGCAGGTCAAATCAGGGTCCCCCGCTGATCCGCTTACAGCGACTCTCTTTAGGGAGCAGTCGTTTGTGGGACGGGCCGTGGTTCACTCCCTGATTAACATCTCATTGGAATCAGGCACGGTACCCGCTAGCTGGAAGCGGGCAGTGGTCTCTCCCATTTTGAAGAAGCCGTCTCTGGATCCAGATAAGCCTGAAAACTATCGGCCCATCTCCTTACTCCCGTGGCCGACCAAAGTGTTGGAGGCCCATGTCAACAAAGTTCTTTCGGCTCACCTTATCCATGCTAACATCTTGGATCCCACCCAGAATGGGTTCCGTGCTGGACACAGCACGGAGACCGCCCTCCTCTCCATGGCTGAACACCTTCGCACGGTGATGGATGCGGGCCAGACAGCAGCGCTCGTCTTATTGGACTTGAGCGCTGCGTTTGATACTGTTTCGCATCCTATCCTGTTGCATCGCCTGGAGGAGATTGGGCTGGGTGGACCTGCCCTCCAGTGGTTCCGGTCTTTTCTAGACGATCGTTTCTTTAGCGTTGCTGTCCCACCGTTCCAGTCCCAATTCCATCCTTTGAAACAGGGGGTGCCGCAAGGATCCTCGCTGAGTCCCACGTTGTTTAATCTCTACGTGAGACCGCTGGCTGAGGTCGTCAAGCAATGGGGCATGACTATGGTCTCATATGCTGACGACACTCAGCTAGCGGTTACGATCAGCGGGGATGCGGACCGGGATGCCCCCAGGTTTCAGAGTGGACTTAGGGCGGTGGCGAGCTGGATGAAGAACAACTGTCTCCAGCTCAACGCTAAGAAAACAGAGATCATGATCGCAGGCAAGAGATCGGAGCTTTGGGGGGACAGATGGTGGCCTACGGAGCTGGGGCCGGCCCCCCTCCCGGTCACGGAACTAAAGAACTTAGGAGTATGGATGGATCCCTCCCTCAGCTACGTTGGCCACACGAAGAAAATCGCGGCCTGTTGCTTTGGTATCATACGGTCGCTTCGCCCGGTTTTGAAGTTCTTTGACCATCGCACCAGGCAGCTGATAGTCCAGGCTACAGTGTTATCTCGCCTGGACTATGCCAGCTCTCTTCTGGTAGGGTCCAACGTGGCTGAGGTTACCCGCCTCCAACGCGTCCAGAACGCTGGGGCGAGAGCTATTGTTGGCCTTCCCCGTACTTGTTCTGCCTCCAGCACTCTGAGATCACTGCACTGGTTGCCTATCAAGGCCAGAATTCAGTTTAAAGTGCTGTGTATGGCGTTCAAGATTTTGAGGGGAGTAGGTCCCCCTATTCTTGCGGACCTTCTGTCATGGTATGTGCCTACTCGGCCCCTGAGATCCTTGGGTCATGCACTTACTGTGATTCCCCGATACAGGCTGTGTCGGGTTGGTGGCCGTTCCTTCCGGGTCAGAGCAGCCGAGCTCTGGAACTCCCTTCCTGTAGAGTTGCGACTGTTAGATGATCTGTTGGTCTTTCGTAAAGCCTTAAAAACCTTCTTGTTTTAATAAATTCACTTTTCTCCCTTCTGTTGTGTTTCCTGTGGTGTTGCATTTTTACCTGCCATGCGCCTGGACGCCCCTTAGCTGGGGCAGCAGTGCGCACTACAAATGTATGTAACATAACATAACATAACATAACATATACACACACACGCACACTGACTAAACCATGGGGCACGTTATGCCAGTGAAGATGTGAACGCATTTTTAATGGTCATGTTAGGACTGTTTTTGATTATTAATAAACTGGCATTGCATATAAGTGTGTCAGCTTTTCACATAGAACAGTAGTAGAACCCTGCAGAAACTAAGGGGCATATTTACTAGACAATTACACAGTGTGGTTCTGCAAGCCATCTTGCTGCGCCGAGCTGCGTCATTAGGAACGTTTAGGGATGTGTAGCATTTGCAGCCATTCGATGCATCCCTGTGCTTTCCTCTGCACTGTGGAACAATTTGCTGTCTAGCCCCAACACAGGCACCCTTGCACCATGGTGCAAGGATATCTGCATTGCAGTTATGATTGTTTTTGTGAAGGAAAGGATATCTTCCTGCACAAAACAATCATTGATAGCATTCTACTCCTTCTATGTGTGCTGCAGAATGGGGCCACATCCCAGTCCATCATTATTTTGAGTAATTATCATACATAAAAAAGTTAATAATCTGGTCCCTGGGGACTTTGGGGCCAAAATTGGGTTGGGGACTGGGCACCAATCACCCCTCCCCTTAATTTAAGAATGCAGCATTGAATCACCATTTTATTTTTGAGTGCTACAGAAGTACCCCAGGATCGTGGCCAAAATTGGCCTTTGAAAAAATGTTAGTCCCTCTGGGTCCCCCCCATGGGGCCTAGGGGGACAGGGTATCCGTACCCTGCCCCCTATATTATTTTGCTTTTTATAACTTCAGATAGGGGGCTAAGTATCTGACTCCTGTAATGACTGCCAGTACCATTTTCACATGTTGCTTGCTTCACTTGGAGTATGACTCCCGAGGGAGCAATATGGTCCAAGGGAAAAAAAAGTTCCCTTTTTCAATCAGAATGCTCTATTTATTCGAATTGGGTACAAGGGATGCTTGCTGTAGTCTTTCTAACCCAACTGTCCAGATACACGAATATTTTATAACCTTAATTTCTCAAAATCTTCTGAACGGATTTGTACCAAATGACAAAAAGCCCAAAATTCTCAGAACAAGATCTAGCTTCCTACCAAATTTGGTGTATTTCACTTCAGCAGTTTTTGCAGTAGCTTTTCTTAAAGAAGTCTATGGAAAATGAAAGGGGATTTTGCATTTTGGGAACTCCATTTTTCTCGGCCCCCGCTTGACTAATAACCCAGTAACTTTCAATTCACAAACTAGGCAAAAAAGAACACTCTTTTAAAAAAAGTTATTTGTAGATTTATCAAACCGTACAACACAATT